>NW_024871460.1:9912500-10650000 GCF_019054845.1 Dipodomys spectabilis | reverse complement strand
CTCCTTTGTTTTCCCCTACCATGACTTTCCACCCCACCTCTCCAACTACTTCCCCACCCAACCCCAACATTGTAAAGTGTCCTGTACATCTCATCGACACAATGGGTCAGCCTGCATCCCCATTTAAGTACTCCCCAATGTCCCTTCCTCTCCCTAAATTACAAAAATGTTTATACAAGGTGCAGAGCACTGGTAGCAAATCCAGGGAGAACAGGGGTTATATTGTGAGGGAAGAACATACAAAAGAAACAAAAGAATCACATTGTAAGTACATTAAAAACAAAAGAAAGAAAAGAAAGAAAGAAAGAAAGAAAGAAAGAAAGAAAGAAAGAAAGAAAGAAAGAAAAAGAAAGAAGGAAAGAAAGAACACTTGTATCCCTGTCTTGGGGTACATTTTGCTTAACCTTATCTCATGTGGCCATATGTACATAGCCTTTGACTTTCTCTGTTGTCCTAGACATGTATTAGTCATTGCAAACAAGGAAAACCATGGGATCTATGTTTCTTTGGGCCTAGCTTACTTCACTGAATATAATTTTTTCCAAGTCTTTCCATTTCCTAACAAATAAGGCAATGTCATTCTTTCTGACAAAGGAATAGAAAATATATATATATATATATATATATATATATAGAATATATATAGAGAGAGAATATATATATATATATATATATATATATCACATTTTCTTGATCCATTCATCTACTGAGGGGCATCTGGGTTGGTTCCATATCTTAGCTATGGTAAATAATGGTGCGATAAACACAGACCTATAGCCACCTAATCTTTGACAAAGGAACTAAAGAAAGAGAATGGAAGAAAAACAGCCTTTTCAGTAAATGGTACTGGTAAAATTGGTTAAACACTTGTAGAAAACTAAAGCTAGATCCGTGTATATCACCCTGCACCAGAATCAACTCCAAATGGATCAAAGACCTCAGAGTCAAAGCAGGCTCCATGAAAACATTGCAAGAAAGAATAGGCAAAACTCTAGGGCTCCTTGGCACAGGCTGAAATTTTCTTAATAGAGACCCAGAAGCACAACAAATCAAAGAACGGTTGGACAAATGGGGTTGCATGAAACTGCAGAAATTCTGCAAGGCAAAGGACATAGATAGCAAGATCAACAGAAAGCCCACAGACCGGGAGAAGATCTTCACTAGCCATACAATGGATGAGGGTCTCATATCTAAAATATACTTAGCACTCATAAAACTAAATCCCCCAACAACAAATCTTCAAAGAAACAATTGCCTGATTAACAAATTGGCTAAAGACTTAAAGAGAAACTTCTCTGAGAAGAAAATAAGAATGACCAATAGACACATGAAGAAATGCTCAACTTCTTTTGCCATAAAAGAAATGCAAATCAAGACAATGTTGAGATTCCACATCACTCCAGTCACAATGGCTATAATCAAGGAATCTAGTAACAACAGATGCTGGAAGGAATGTGGCCAAAAGGGAACCCTACTGCATTGTTTGTGGGAGTGTAAACTTGTTCAGCCACTCTGGAAAGCAGTATGGAGGTTACTCAAAAGACTCCACATAGAGCTCACTTATGACCCAGCAATCCCACTTTTGGACATTTACCCAAATGATCCCAAGCAAGGTCATAACTAAGCTACCGGCACAACCATGTTTATCACAGCATTAGTTACTATAGCTAAGATATAAACTTTCTAATCAATAGCATTAATAAACCAACAATAGTAAATTGTTGCCTTTTTTATTAATGTTGATAAAGTGTCTGCCTAACTTAAGTGATAATCACATTGTTTGAGAAATAAAACTGAGTTCAGTTTCGGGTAGCCAATCATAAGCACAACTTAAGATCTTATATTACAATAATGATACCATTTCAAATAACCATGCTTATAATTTATTACTTTTTAATTTATTTATTATTTTGAAATGTAGCCCTTGTGATAAACCTGTGTTATTCTTGAAACTTTCCATTCTTTCCTTTTGTTGACTTCTGTGTCCTTAATATCTTTCTATCAGTATTTTCTATGAACCTTAAGATAACTGATTTTCTATCCTTCATTCACTTCATTGTATGAACCACACAATAGTAAGCTTTCTGAATACAGTCATTTTACTCTGCTACTTCACATTTGTCTAAGTCTTTATACTTCCTTCAAAATCTGGTGGGAAAATATTTGTGCAATGTTATTAGATACTTGTTGTTCCTTTTTCTGACATTTATGCTTTCACTTCTGCTTCTACTTTGCCTTTGGAAAACTCAAAAACAAGCTTCAAAGAAAAATTCAGGATATTTATTTATTTATTTATTTTGGTGGTAGAACTTATTTCTAATTCTCTTTGTAGTAAGAAAAATGACCTCCTTTTTTTATGCTTCTGTAAGGTCATGCACACAATACTGTAGGGACACTAATCACAATGTATTGTCATCTTGTGTCCTGTGAACTGAGGGAGGAATGGTAAGCAAATGCAGTCATTATATTCAATGTACAATATGGAAAAGTAATTACCTAATAGGAGGGTATGGATGGGATGGAAAGAGATCAGGAGGATGATGGAAGGGATGACATTCATCAAGATTCACGTTACCCATATACTGACTCTGTAATTGAAAATCCTTTGGAAAACTACTGCAAAATAGATAAAATAATTTTTTGAAAGAATTCAAGTTAAATGTAACTTTTTTCCTCATCTTCTTTAAAAATTATTCTCAAGTAGTTTGAACTTAATCTATCAAATATCTCCAATTGATGGAGAGAAGTACAGCCAAGAAAGGTACTTGGGTGCTAATAACCAAATTTAGTGTAGGATTGCAGGAATTCATCCTGGATGGTTCTCTTCAGTTGCTATCTGTACCCAGTTGAGAAGCTGGCTTCATCTTTATACTGGCATTGTGATTGTGTGGACATGGCCAAAAGGGAAATCTATTACACTGTTGATGGGAATGAAAGCTTATTTAACCACCCTGGAAAGAAGTAGAGATGTTTGTCAAAAAACTAAACATAGAGCTATCCTATGACCCAGCAGTTACACTTCTAGGCACATATCCAGAACACAAACAAGGCCACACTAAAGCAACCAGCATAATCATGTTTTTTGCAATATTATTACGGTAGCCAAAATGTGGAGTCAGCACAGATGTCCCTCAGTGGAAAAATGGATCAATAAAATGTGGTATATGTACACATTGGAATTCTACTTATCCATCAGAAAGAATGATATTGTACAATTTGTAAAGGAATGAAAGACTTGGAAAATTATAGTAAGCAAATTAAGCAAGACCCAGAGAAACATAGGTTGCATACTTTCCCTCACTTGTGGTATATAAAATATGGCCATTTACTACAAGAGAACTTATTGGGTGGAAATCAAGGGGTTACAAATGAATTAACCAACAAAAGGAGTTCTAGAAAATGGATACTTAGAATAGGGGAGGGGAGGGCCTAGGGAAAAGCAGTAGAAGAATGAAGGGGGAAATGGGGAAGAAAGCAGGCAAAAACAAATTGTGTATACTAAAGAATTGAGAAAAATAAGGGCAGGAGTAGGTCAAAGGAGGATGAATAATTTGAAGTGATCAAGATGAATTGTGCACATTAAAAGTTTTGATAAATGACAAAAAATCCAATACATATCCTAAAATTAAGTAAAGGGAAGAATAGTTTGGTAGGGGAGGGTGAGAAAGTTGAAAGGGGTGACATAGATCGTGATGCGTTGTGTTTATAAACTGCTTTGTTGAATTGCAACTCCTTTGTACAACTACTTAAAGATAATTAAAAATTATTTTAAAATATATTGTTTAGTGTATCTTGCTAAAATGCATAAAAATGAAAAAAGAGAGGGCTGGCCAAAGTAACAAAATATGTCGTTCAAAATACTTGAAAGATTGAAACATAATAAGCTAAATTCTACAAGAAAAATACAGCAATTTTTTGTAGTATTGTAGAAATAATGTCATAAGCCATCCTACTGGATGCTTGCTAGCCATTCTTCACAAGAGTAGAGAAGATATTATGACAGTCTCAGTATTGTCTATCAAGTTGAGGATATGTTCTAGTCAAATTCTGGAACCTCTGAAAGGTTTTCCCTCTAGAAGTAACTGGACTATTTTGTTGCCTGAAGTGATAAAAATAAGACTTCAATTCGACCTGATGAGTTTGTCACTCTATATCCACACCACCATACCAAGACTTGTTAATCAAAAGAAAGGACCATTTTATCATATTCTTTTAGGATAAAAGAGGTGCCTAAATGATCATAAATCAAATTTTTTTTAATTGTGAAAATACTGTACAGAGGGCTTACAATTACATGGCAAGGTAATGAGTACATTTCTTTTTTGTTTCTTTGGGTCCGGTCCTGGGGCCTGAACACTGGGCCTGGGTGCTGTCCCTCAGCTCTTCAGCTCAAGGCTAGCACTCTACCACTTGAGCCACAGCGCCACTTCCGGCTTTTTTCTTTTTGCTTTTGTGGTGCTGAGGAATCGAACCCGGGGCCTCATGCATGCAAGGCAAGCACTCTACCACTGAGCTACCTTCTCAGCCCATGAGTACATTTTTTTATCAAGCATTGTTGCCTCCTCCTTTGTTTCCCCTTCCCATCCCTTCCCATCTCCCCCCCCCCCCCACCTTCACCCTTAGCCAAAATTGTAAAGTTTGTTTTTCACATAGAATCTTGTACCTTTCATTGTTGCAATGGGTCCACCTGTATCCCTATTTAAACATTTTGTTTTTTCCCTTCCCCTCCCCAAATTATACCAACATCAAATGCAGTGAAAACAGGGGTTAAACCATGGGGGAGGGACATACAAAGCAACAAAGAAATCATTTTATAAATATGTTAGAAACAATAACAAAAAACCATTTGAGTCCTTATCTTGGGGTTCATTTCACCTAACATCAACTTATCTGACCGTTTCTACTTGTCTCAGACATATACTAGTTATTGCAAATAAGGGAAACCATGAGACCAACCTCCCTAGCCATAAAAGAATAATTTGTGGAAGGGAAGGGCAAAAACAAACAGTTTAAATAGGGATACAGGTGGACCCATTGCAACAATGAGATGTATAAGTCCTTATGTTGAAAAACAAACTTTACAACTTTAGCTGGGGAGGGGGCTGTGGGAGGATATGGGAAGGGATGGGAAGGTGAAAAGGAGGAGGCAACAATGCTTGATAAGAAATGTACTCATTACCTTGCCCATGTAATTGTAACCCCTCTGTACCGTATTTTCACAATAAAACATTATAAAAAAAGAAATGCAAATCAAAACTACATTGAGATTCCACCTCACCCCAGTTAGAATGGCTATAATCAAGAACTCTGATAACAACAGATGCTGGAGGGATGTGGACAGAAGGGAACCTTACTTCATTGTTGGTGGGAGTATAAACTTGTTCAGTCACTTTGGAAAGCAGTATGGAGGTTCCTCAAAAGACTCCACATAGAGCTCCCCTATGACCCAACAATCCCACTTTTGGGCATTTTGGGCATGATCACAAACAAGACCATACTAAAGCTATCAGCACAACGATGCTTATTGCAGCATTATTTTCCATAGCTAAGGTATGGAACCAACCCAGATGCCCCTCAGTAGATGAATAGATCAAGAAAATGTGGTATATATACACAATGAATTCTATTCCTCCATCAGAAAGAATGGCATTGCCCCATTTGTTAGGAAATAGAAAGACTTGAAAAAACATATTAAGTATAGTAAGCCAGCCTATCAATCATGTTTTCAGGAATGATTGCAGACATACTTAATCCTTAAGGTTCTGTTCTAATATCTGGAGCTTGTATTTAATCAGCCACCCAAGTCCGAATCTCTAGGCAAATCAAGAGGGGGAAAGGACACTATTGAATTATTCATAAATAAATTTGTTACTGTTCTAATAAACATATTGGAAACAGTTATTTGGCTCTTGTTAGGTGACTGAAATTCAGAAGGCTACTCGAATTCACTGCCAGTATTCAAGAACAGAGCAAGCTGTATCTCTCATGTATCTGCAAAAAATATTTCCTTTTTATCCTTTGCAAAAGAAAACAAGTGTTGTTGTTGTAGTTTTTAATTCAGGACTTGTATATACTCAGGCGCTTTTGTAATTTATATAATTTGGAAATATTTCAATATGCTAAATTATTAGAAAAAATGAGTGCAGAGTACTAAAAGTTCACTGAGTTCTAAAATACTGAATTTAAATTTTGCATAGTTGGATAACATTACCAATCCTTCATAGAACATGGCTACCATGTTGACACATTTTTTCCTGTATTATACCCTGAGCATGCCAACAGTACAACAATTTATTTCTTTAGAAAGTAATGGGGGAAATATATGTTGTTTTACAATCATAGAATTTTTTTTTCAGATGTCAGAGAGCGTACTGACTTAAGTATCATTTAAAATATATATTTTTTAGAAAAATTACAATGACTAGAACTTTCAACACAATGAAGCATATATTTCCTGTGCTCAAAAGCATTGTGATGACTCAAAGAGAAGGCACTGACAGTTTCTGTATCTTGATGACATATCTGAGATCTGATCAATGATTTGCAATTTCAGTTCACCTTTCATAAATAGTGAGAGGGCATCTGATAGGCTTTTCTTTCACTCTTGTCTTATCTCTGCTTTCTACATACTATTATTAGTAAATAATTCATTTCTTTTTTATTTTTACTTTATTGTCAAGGTGATATACAGAGGGGTTACAGTAAGATGGTGAGTACATTTCTTGTCTAACTTCTCACTTTGCTCTTGGCTGCATAGAATTCTTGTCCCAGCTCTGTATACCTAGTAGTTTCTGAGAGACTTATTGAGGGCAATCTTTTCTTTAACTTTTTCTCTGATTAATTTTGATTTTTTTTTAAACAACACGATCTCCATTTCCCTTATTTCTACCTATGCCATTTTTTTCATGATGAATGAAGTTTGATGTGAAATTTAAGATCTGGTGTTTCTCAGGATGTTAGGCTGGACCTTAGACTTTGCCTGAAATCACAGCTTGGTTTAGCATCTTGCCTTACTTTGCTGCACAATTCCATGGCAACAATGGAATTTAAAGCCAAAGGACAATTACACATCCATACATATGGTGAATGCAATATTATCGTATATTGTAAAGCAGATGCAAGAAGTTAATTTAAACATTACAAAAAGCAGTGACCATTTTTTAAGTTGGTGTGGTTCCATCTTTTGTGTAACACTGTCATCTGTCAAAGTTCTACTTGCCATGTGCGCTGGAAATCCTGGGCTGACTGTTATAAAACAAAACAAAGTAAGAAGTACAGAAATCTGCTTCTATTTTGTTAAAAAAGAGATTGGTTGATTTCAATTAATATGGTATTTAAAATAGTTTATCTTGACTGAGTTTGATGATGTCTTCTTATATTTTACATCGTAGTTAAGGGTTTCTTTTGCCACACTTCAAGCCCTCTTCTCCACTACAAATAATTCAGTTTCACTTTTTTTAAAATCTCTAATTGTCAGGGAGAATGTTGTTTAAAACAGGGACTAAGCATGGCTTAAGTTAGACACTGCCTTAGTCAGTTTTTGGTTTCGGTACTGGAATCTTAGAGATGATTTCATTACATAGGACAGATACCCATTACCCATAGTTCTGTGGGCTTGGAAGTGCAGTAAGAGATTGGAGCAGCAGGTTTGGTGTCAGGTTCCAAGATGGTGCCATGTTGCTTCGTGGAGTGGAGACACTCTGGGCCCACGGATGGCAGATGTTGGAAGGTGGCAACTTTGTCCTCTAATCCCTTATTTGTAATACTCCATGAAACTCTACTTTATGACCTAAAACCCTTCCATGGGGTCTCACTCCAAGTTTGATTGAATTGGGGACTGAGTTTCCAGGAGAAACCTAGAGCCTTGTGGGAACTGTGACAAATGGTAGAGGATTTGACTAGTTTGCTTGGTGTTTGAATGATATGAGTGGAAAACTCTGGTTGTATGGTTGTTTATATAATGTCTAAATAAAGACAGAGGATTATGGCTGTGTGACCTTTCTTGTTAACTTGGTGAAAAGTTAGGAGTCCCTGAATGTTTTTTTAAAATATATTTTTATTGTGAAAATACTGTACAGAGGGGTTACAATTATGTGGGTAAGATAATGAGCACATTTCTTATCAAGCATTATAGCCTCCTGCTTTGTTTCCCCTTCCCATCCCTTCCCATCCTCCCCACACCCCTGTCCCCGCCCCCCACCACCAAAGTTGTAAAGTTCGTTTTTCGACATAATGACTTGTACATCTCATTGTTGCAATGGGTCCTCCTGTATCCCTGTTTTAACAATTTGTTTTTTCCCTTCCCCTCCACATATACCAACATCATATATAGTAAAAGCAGGGGTTGTGCCATGGGGGAGGGACATACAAGGCAACAAAGACATAATCTTATAAATACGTTAGAAACAATAGCATGAAAGAGCTCTCTCTCTCTCTCTCTCTCTCTCTCTCTCTTTTTGTGAGTCGTGGGGCTTGAGCTCTAGGCCTGTCCCTGAACAATTCAGCTCAAGGCTCATGCTCTACCACTTGAGCGATCAAGTCACTTCTAGTTTTCTGGTGCTTTTTTTTTTTTTAATTGTGATTAAGTGATTACATAATTTCCCAAATTTCACAGTATTGTGGAATAATAATGCTCATTTAAAGTCACAAGCTCATTCTAACTTTTCTGGAACAAATTGTCTATCATGGTCTATAACATATAACGGTGTACGCATATACACCATACATGTGATCAGCAGCATGGGGATATTTAGTAGTGGTTCAACCAGATGAGTGGAAGTTCTTTGTTTCTTAAGTCCCATTAATTTTGTCGTATCATCTAACATTTTGGATTTAACATTCACTTATCAGGGAGACCATGTACCGTTTGTCTCTTTGCCCTTGGCTTACCTCGCTCAACATGATTTCTTCTAGCTCCATCCATTTCCCTGCAAATGCCATTATTTTGTCTTTTCTAATGGCTGCATAATATTCCATTGTGTATAGATACCACAATTTTTGGATCCATTCATCTGTGGTGGGGCATCTGGGTTGTTTCCATATCCTAGCTATTGTGAACAGTGCTGCAATAAACATGGAGGTGTATGTGTCCTTGTATATTGGTTCCTGTTGTTCAGGGTAGATGCCTAGAAGTGGTATGACTGGGTCATAAGGGAGGTCAATATTTAGCTTTCTGAGGACCCTCCAGATTGCTTTCCAAAGTGGTTGTATAAGTGTACATTCCCACCAGCAGTGTAATAGGGTCCTGAATGTTTTTATCTTATTGTTTCCTGGTATACTGAAACTCCCTAGTGCTTCCTGATTTCTCCTTATCTCCCTCTTGGAATATGCTCCTTTGCTTATTTTCCCATAACTTTTTCAAAAAAAAAATCCAAGCCAATCTGAACTTTTGAAAGTAGAAGTTGGGGAACATATTCAGTTTAAATATGTATATGTCTTAAACTCATTCACACTTATTCCCATGGTGGTGTTGGGGTATTATTTAATAAACATTATTCTGATTAATTATTATTCTGGCAACTTTTCATCTGTTGCTGGTCAGAATCGGTGAGATTCCTCCATATGAATTTTGGGGACATATTAAGACCATGTGATAATAATTATTTTTCCATAGTTTAAGGTGACCATAAGTGTATGTAATTTATGAAATATTACAAGAAATGAACTCATCTTCTTATCCAACTTATATTAAACATACTTAGCTTTTACCTAAAATTCAGTGCTCATGTTTTTGTTTCCATGATCATTAATATTTACATAAAGTTGAGTGCATTATTGCTTTGTATTCTAATGTTTATATTTCTAAAACAATCATCTCACTGTAAACAAACATTTGCTACTCCAATTTTAACTGCCTCAAGCAATACTATAAAGAAACATTTGCTGTTAGTTGAACTTGAATGCTTCGTTTTGATGCAAAAATTATGATACATTAAAAAGACAACTCCACTTTCAACAATTAGATAAAAATAAAGTCTCCATAAGCAAATAATGTGGTAATGTGTTTTAAACTTGCCTCATTAACTAAGGACAAACAAAACTGGTACCTAGAAAATTATGAGACTCTTTGTAGAGATATAATAGATAAAATATGTTTCAGTTATTTACATTTTATGCTTCTACTGCATAAAATGATCAGGATAAATGGATTTTAAAAAGCATTTTGAAGTAGATATTTTACACTCAAAAGACCCTGTAAGCTTATTTTTTTTTTAATTTAACCATCCATAAACAAGTTGGAGACAGGTTCCCGGGTGTTAAGGAGAGAGAAGAAAAAAGATGAATTTGCCAGAGGTAACTTAGGAATAGATGCTTCACCAATGACACTAGGTAAAGTTTCAGCATTTAAACATGGAAATGGGTAGCATGGGGCTAACTCCTGATAGTTTAGAAGTAATTGAGAAATGCTTCTAAGACTTAATCTTTGTATGCCATAACTAAGAATATTTGTGATGACTGGTTATTAAAATTTTCTTTTATTGGCCTCCTTTCAAATACATTCTGTTGCCTGTTTATTAATCTAATACAAAGCTAATGTGGATTATTTGATCCATTTATTCATTTATTTTTCTGCTTAAGAAACTTGTTAGTTTCATAACTTCTATGAGTCATTGGTTTATTATTGCATAGGATAACAACAAATAAAAACATTTAGGCCAATTGTAAATTCAATGAATTTACAATTTTGTGGAAGAATTTTAAAAAAAGCCCAGGTTAGACTCAAATTGAATTCAGCTTGTTGACTTTATTCATGTAGTGTTTATGAACTTTCATAATCTTGAAAAAATGTATAAAGGAAATACCTTGTGCTTAATAGAAAATCTCTGGATGATTGTAATGTTATTAATTTTATGTATTTAAACAAAGAAAAATGTTCTAAATATAATTAATTCATTATCCCTCAATTAAAGTATGTGTAATTACTCCAATCAATGAAGGTAATCCCTACTTGCAGAAACTAATGACAAATTTTCTTTTTATGTGCTAGACAAGACATAATTATTTGTGCCAGTATTTTATTCTACACTACCTCTTATTTTCAAAATAATCAAATATTTTCCAATCTGATTTCCAATAAAGTTGCTTCTAGCAAATATGGCCTGTTTAAATCAAGTACACTTGAATTTTGTAATATCCTATAGCTTTTATTATGGTGGTATTTGTTTTCAGTATAAGAATGATTTCAGCTTTATATAATGAATTCAGAAAAATTCTGACTTCAATATTTTGGAAGAGTTTGATGATTATGGATTTCTGTTCTTCTTTAAATGTTTAATAGTATACAACAGTGAGGCCATCTGCTCCTGGGCTTTTCTTTGATGGAAGGCTTTGTAGTACTGACACAATCTTGATAATCATTGTGAGTCTGTACAGGTTTTTCTGTTTTCTTTGATATTTATTCTTACAAGAGTAAATGTGTCCAGGTAATTCATTTACTTCATTAGGCTATCAAATTTGTTGGTGGAGAGTTGTATATTGTATTTTCCAATGGCTCCTTGCATTTCTATAGTATCAAATGCAACATCTCCATTTTTGTCTTTAATGTATTTATTTCACTCATTTTTTTCTCATTCTAATTTATATCTTAATATATCAGTATCATTTGTAATATTACTATACCATTCTTCATTCCCTCTTTGAATCTTATAAATTTTTTCTTCAACTTGATCTTCTTTATTTAGTTCCTTGAGGCACAACAATAAATTGTTTTTGGTGATCACACTGCTTTATTTGATGTAGGTGTTAATTGCTTTAAACTTCTCTATTGGTATTGCTGTTATTGCTTTTTCTGTATCTCTTCTGTTGTATATCCATCTTCATTTATTTCATGAAATTTTAAGTTTATTTCTTGGCTTATTCATTGATCCACTAGTTATTCACTAATGTATTATTCATATTTCCATGTCTAGCTTCCAGACTTTTGTAGGTTTGATTTTTAGTTTTGTCCCAATGTGATTATGCTACTCAATAACATTTCAAACTTAAGAACATTAGTTGACACATTTATTTTATTCTATCACATGATCTATCCTGAATATTACGTGAACTGTTGAGAAACAAGTGTATACTGCAGCTATTGGATAAATTCCTCAGTGGATTTCTTTTATTTCCATTTAAATTAGAGGCCAATCTAACTCTATTAGTTCTTTGTTCATTTTCTATCTTGCAGAATGTAAAAAAAATAAAATAAATCGAAAAGTTATTTTATTGTGGTCTATTTCTTCCTCTTTTAACATTTGCTTTGTTTATCTAACTGCTCCAATATTGCATACATATATAATTTAAATTGGTATTTCTTCTTCTGAATAAATTCCTTTATTATGCAACAAGCTTCCATGTTTCTTAATATTTCTCTTTCTATGCATGTAATCATTTCCCTAACATCACCTTATCTGAATTTTTCTGCTTGATTCAGAAATACACTAGATATTGCAATTAAGGGAAACCATGGGACCTATGTTTCTTTGGGCCTGGCTTACTTCACTTAATATAATTTTTTCCAAGTCTTTCCATTTCCTAACAAATGGGGCAATGTCATTCTTTCTGATGGAGGCATGTCGATATAATTTATGGAGGGGAAGGGGAAAAACAAATCGTTTAAATAGTGATACAAGTGGACCCATTGCAACAACGAGATGTACAAGTCGTTATGTCGAAAACGAACTTTACAACTTTGGTGGTGTGGGGGGGGGGGCGGGGAGGATTGGGTGAGGGGATGGGGGGAGGATGGGAAGGGATAGGAAGGGGAAACAAACAAAGGAGGAGGCTACAATGCTTGATAAGAAACGTACTCATTATCTTGCTCATGTAATTGTAACCCCTCTGTACAGTATTTTCACAATAAAAAAATAAAATTCCCTATTTTATAATCTGCCCATGTGACTAAATGAATTTCCCAAGTAGAGACTTGATTCTTTATTATTTTTGATATATCTATTGGAGATTTTTGTCTTGTGATTATGATGATATTTACAAATACCTTCTATGATTATAATGACCTTTATTGTAATAATAATAACTGTATACTAATCATGAAGATATGAAAAGAAAAAGGCAAATTAAAAAGAGTGAGAAATACTGATAAAATTTCTGCACTGTACTTTATTATTTATTGCATTCTCAATGATTTTTCTTCTGTTTGTCTTTTCATTTTCTGGTTTTTTTTTTGTTTTGTTCATTTGCTTTTGTTTTCTATTAGACCTTGAACTCAGGGACTCTAGCTTGCTAGGCAAACACTCCAGCCCTTTGGCTTTTGTTAATTATTGAACAGGATCTCAATATTTCCCTGGGCCAATCGAAACTCTGTTCCTATTTAAGCTTCACACTTAGCCTAGCATAAAAAATAGATGACACTGCATCCATTTCTTTTTTTTTTTAATTTTTGCATGTTTTGCTTAGGTTAGCCTCAAACCACAATCATTATGGTTCCTGGGTAACTGGGATAACATGTATGCTTCACCAAATCTGATTGCATTTTGAATCTGTAATGTTCCATTTTGTATATAATTATTTTACCTCTGTCTTAACATATAAATGCATATGTTTTTATTTTAACTTTTTATATTATTTTAACTTTTCACAAGCATATAAGTGGTTTGCCCAATGTACTTCAAACCTTAGAGCATTGTGATTTTATATAAATAGTAGTCTTGATAATTTTTGTCTTTTCAAATGTCTTTATCTTATTCTATAGCATGTTCTTTCATTTTAAAGAATACTTCTAAACATTTCAAACTGGATAGATCTAGACCTGGTAAACTCTGTCAGCTTGTACTTCTAAATGCATTCATCTCTTTTTCATTTCTGAATACTGGCTTTGGTGCATACAGCATTCTTCATTATCACGAGTATTTTTCTGTTAGCCCTTTGAGAATTTCAAATGGCCCTTTTAAATATTTTAAATTGAATATAGATAAGTTTCTCATGAGGCAAACTGAACACACTTATGTCTGTTTCCTTCCTTTTGTAACTATAAAAAATTATCTCTTTGATTTAATATTTCAAAGTTTGTTTCTGATATATATTATCTATACACACATAAATATACAAATCTCTATTCTCTATATATATGTTTGTTGGGAATTTGGAATTTTTTTTCAGGTAATTTATTTTGTGTAAACAGAAACAGTCTTATATATATATGTATATATATATATATATATATATATATATATATAAAGAGAGAAAGAAAGAGAGAGAGAGAGTGAGTTTATCGTGGTTGAATTTAGTTACCTGATGAACTTTGATCTTTTTGTGCTCTGCTATTTTTTAGATTTCTGCCTTTGGGAAGCTTTCCGTGTCTCTTTAAACAAATTTCTTTATTGTTGTTTCTCTGATAGAATTTTGAATATTATTATGTTTCTCAAAGCTTTTTGAAATAGTACTAGAAGTAGATATCAATATGTTCACCTAACTATACAAATTTAACGTGTAAGACATTACAGATCAATTAAAACTCATCAGTTTACATTCACTAAATACACAATGCCTATTTTTCAAAAAGATAATGTGCAAATGCTTTTCTTTGGTGATGGGGGGGGGGCAAATGATGCCTTTCCACCAGGAGAAGGCAAGGATCTATGTGTCCCCTACTCTACGAAGTGTTTCTAAGCAATAATGAAAGGTAGTACCCAGAATTATAGCAAAGACATCAGTAAAGTGCACTGTGTTTCTAGCTGGGTCTCATACACAGATCTACCACATCTTAATCAGATGTTTCAAAAAGAAATTGCTTTTTGTCTACTCTTGCCAATTAAAGTTTTCTGTCTCAATTAAGTATGTTCACATTTGCTCTTGGAGGCCACCTGTTCTAATTACAAAATTATTTCTGATACCCAGTCCTCTGAATACCACCATTTGTAACCCAATTAGCTTGCACAAATCACAGTGCTCCAAGGTCAGTATTCTCATTTCACCCTGTCTGCAAAAGCAGCAAGAAATAGCTCACACATCTTAAAACAGAGGTACAATTAAAAGTAATACCAAGACTTTAACTTATTTTGTGATCTCACTCTCTTCCCCCAAACCTTTTATTTTGGCTGTTGTTAGAACTGCATCAGTATGAGGTAAAAGCACTTCTCAGCTGCTTTATAGAACTCTTCCATATCTAATACCTCAGCGGTTTGCAAATGTATGCCTCGAAAGCTGCTGCCTGCCAGGCTAGACTTAAAAGGGCCACAAGACTCCCTGCCATCCTCACCACAACCATTAGTGCTGTCTCCTTTCCAGCCACTGGGACCACACTTTTAGTATCTGCTTCCTTGCCAGCCAGACACCTGATTTACTGGTTCCCTGTTCGTCTCTCTTAGAAACCCTCAGGTGCCTGTTCTAATGAAACAATCAAAGCCACAGGAAAATAATACAGTTTGCTTACTTTGGATTTTTTTTAACCTAAAGAGTCAAACACCACCGAGTTAAGATGTCAGAGAACAAACTTTTGCACCTATTTTTCCATTTTTCTAGGTGGTATCAGTAGAGTTAAAAAAATGAAATTCCTTTTTCTTGGATCACAGTTTGTGTATTTTCCAAGTCAATATTCAGTTAGCTTTTGGCATCAATCTTCTGGGCTTTCAGTATGAAAAAGATGTCACAGTGATCTCAGTGAAATGAAATAGACGTATTCATCCGCTCAAAATGGTTACACCAAGGTAGGAAAAAAATAGTGCCCTCCGTTTCCCTTTCTCTCTCTCCTTCACCCTTTCTCATATCAGAAATACATTGTTGTAATATAATCTGAGTCTAAAGACCTGAAAACCAGAAAGTCTGATGGATAAGAGAAGATGGTGTACCAGCTCAAAATGAGAGATAGACCTGAATATTTCTTTGGATCTCTTTAAATGTTATTATTATTTTTTATTAAACTATTGTACAAAGGAGTTTCAATTCAACATTTCATTCGGGTGTACAATACATCTTGATAAGTCATAGCTTCTGTCATTTTGCTCAATCTTCTATCCAATGTCCACGTTTCCTTCAAAATTTCTAGTTCCATTTTCATGCATGTTCATTAAGTGTTGTGAAGGTGTCCACTCACGTACCCCTTAGTCCTTTTCTCTTAATCCCCACACACTTTAGAAAAGTTTTGTTTCAACTTGCTTTCTCTCTAATCAAGTCAGACAATTTCAGTGTACATATTTCATGTACACTACCACCAACACCTTATATTGATTGACAGGTTATTTCTTCTTTGGGGTTTCCTTAAGCATAGTCATATTTCTCCTCCCCAGACCCCTTCCACCTCCCACTCCCGTTGGTTGTTGGGCTTGAACTCTGGGTCTGGGGGCTGTCCCTGAGCTCTTCAGCTCAATGAAAGCACTCTACCATTTGAGCCACAGCGCCACCTCTGGTTTTCTGGTGCTTAATTAAAAGTAAGCGTCTCAAGGACTTTCCTGCCCAGGATGGTTTTGATCTAAGATCCTCGGATCTCAGCTTCCTGATTAGCTAGGATCACAGGCATTGTTTTTGCAGTTGGTGTCACCTATGGCTTAAAGGTCTAAAAAATGACTTTTTTCAAATAATTGAACATATATGTGCAATTCTCTACATGACAACCCATCATCTCTCTTGATAACTAGGTTGGGCATCTTTGCAATAGGGTGAAGCACTAGAGATCTTGAACCCTCAATACCTTCCAAGTGGCAAGGTTATATCAATTCGACCGCTTAAAAGTGTAAGATGAAGCCATGTTACTTCAGCTGTCTTCAATTGATCAAGACAAATGTTAAGGATACACCAAAATCATAAGAAAAGGAAAATGACTGCTTCATGGAGGGCACTGCACACATTTGCAAAAGGTTGTGACACCGAGAGATTGTTCCTGATACATTCCAAACCAATCCAGATTTGGTTGTGTAGTGTGGGACTTTGCTTTCTTCAGGATGAACTAGAAGTTTCTGGACTCTGACATAACTGAAATGCCATGAAATAGTGGGCCAATTGCTGCGGAAATGTAGCCTTAAGCCATCCATTTACTTATCTCTTTAGAAAAGGAGAAAAGCATTTCTAATTTAAAGGCTGACCTGTAATTTGAAACAACCTTAGTGTTAGAATTATTCTGCTACTCATCCGCCTTTTTGTTCCTTTGTGAAATCTAAAAATACTTTACAGAGTATCATGATCAGGCAAGACCATACTTCTGATAAATAATGCTGAAAAAAAACATCAAAAGCAAATGAAAATGACTCTGCAATTCTGTTTGAAAAGAACTAAAGTCATCAATGGTAGTCAATACCTGAGTTCTGCTAATACCTGCTACTCAGGAGGCTGAGATGTGAGGATTAAGGTTCCAAGCCAGCTTGGGCAGACAAATTTATGAAACTCTTATCTCTAATTAATTATTAGAAAGCTAGAAGTGGAGTGTGGCTCAAGTATACCAGTTCTGAACATAAAGCCAAGAGAAAGTATAAGACCCCAAGTTCAAGTTCTATTACCAGCATGAAAAAAATTAACAATGTCAAAACCAAAAGACTTTCATAATCATTTGATGAATCTTTTCCTTATCCTAGATATTAAGGTATCAAATCATTGAATCAACTCATTGTCATGAATGCATCTTATCTAGAGAAAAGTCTTAGACCTCTTCAGGCTAGTCCCCAAAGTTATCAAGTACAAAATCATATGCTATAGTATCCTAACTCCTTTCTAACACCCTTTCAGTGGATAACTCTATAGTTCTCCACATGTTTTCCTATATAACAAGTACTCACTAACTCTAACTACCAATGTGTTCCAGTAGTTCTTGCTGGCTTTGCTCAAGAGGAAATGATCTGGGCAAAACTAAGCCTAAAAATGTATAATATACACACTATATTCTCCAATAGTGTACATTTCTGTAGTATGGAGACTAACAAGAAAACATGCAATTTTGCATCAGTATAATACAAACCTCAATAACAGCAATTAAGAAAGACTTCTGATATTGTCTGTCAAATGGCACTAAGAGAGTACGATGGATAAAGGAAAGTAATTAAGTCTTAAATCCAGATTTAAAAAAACCCCACCAAGTGTGGTTACTTGTAGATTTATCAGTATATTCTAGCTACCACAAATGAGGGTATCCATGCAACCTATGTTTTTCTGGGTCTGGTATAGTTTGCTTAATATAATTTTTCTGTCTTTCCATTTCCTTACCAATGTCATTCTTTCTGATGGATGAGTATAATTTCATTGTGTATATCTACCTGATTTTAAATGTGCTGATTGATTCCTCCTATATTAACATTCTTTTTTATGTTTTTTTATTGTGAAAATACTGTACAGAGGGGTTACAGTTACATGAGCAAGGTAATGAGTACATTTTTTATAAACATTCTTACAAATTGAATTTAAACCTGATAAGTTATTTAAGATATTTAAGGTGTTTTCTTTACAAAGACACATCTGTGTCCTACATTTTATTGGATTCATTTTTCTACTCTCTTAATTAGGGATCAGACTTCCAAGTGTTATTTATTTTGTTCTTCTAGAGTATGTTTAATAATAGAAAAGTTTGTGCTATTCAAGACTTGGTTATAGCCTAATGTGTCAATAGCATCTCCTGAATTACATTTATTGTGTTTTATTTAATAAAGAGTTAGAAGGCATGACTAGATTTAAACTATTAGTCTAAGGATTTGGTTATTGTTGTTTTCTTCTTAGGAGAGTGTCTGGTGTGTTTCTTTTACAAAAGATGCTGGCTTACCACTGCATGATTTTTATTATTGATATCCGTATCCTGAAGGTATAAACACAGTTAAAACCCCACACAAAAATATTATTCATCATTGAATGATCAAGTTGTGAGTGTGTATGTATGTATGTGTGTGAATGGGAAGGTGGGGGAAGAAGGGAGGGAGCAATACAATGCAAATGAGATGTATAAATTATTTCATTCAGACTTGTACTTGCAGAAATTTAGACTTTTGGAATTTTCAGAAAATTATGAGAAGAAAACTCAGTATCACTTAAAATGCTTTATTCTCATATATTGGAGTTTTGAATATTCTATAGATAGACTTGTAATATTAACATTTCCTCATCTTTCCTCTTTAATCTTGTTTCCTATTAATGTAAAAACTAATTATGCTTATTTGTAAATGAATAAGCTGTTATGCATGCATACATATAGGTTTTGTGTGAAAACAATAAGAATTAGTTTCTTTTCAAAATAAAAGTTTGATCCTAGAATATAGTTTATCTTTTAAAATAGCTATTACCATTTTAATAATTGGAAAATAACATCTACAGGCAATCTGAGTGTCAGATAAGACTGCAAATTTATAGAAGAGGTGTTTCTGGAAAATGTCAGGTAAAGAGGATTTAACTACACATCAAAGGAGGTGAATATACTTCAGACAGATTTAATCATGAATCAAAAAATATAGAAGGAAAAATAAAGGAAATCTTTGGGAAATGTTAAGCAACTGACAACAGTTTGAGCATAGAAAATATTGGGTGTGGAAGGTATTATGGACTACATTACTGGGACTTTTATTTCAGGTAAAGGTTATTATTATGAAAGTTTACTTACTGAAGTAATTCATTTGTGGGGTAATGTTTTAGGTTGGGATTATTAATTTCATTTTATTTAGGTGAATAAAATTATAGTCCCAAGAATAGGGGAGAGTCTTCGTTGCTAGTCATTTTTATAATATAGCAAAAAAAGCAAGATAGGATGAAATAAAGCAATGCATAAATTAATGGAGAAAGAAGGTTTATGGAATCTTTAAGGGGAAATATGATGAATTCAAAAGAAAAATTGATATGACAGATTTCTAAGACAGTGGACTTCTTCAAATGGCTAAGGAAGAGAGATGAAGAGAGATGCTCACAAACTTTTTGGTCTACACAATGAGATGGCTGGCAAATTGATATTAAGTCAAGATTGTGAACAGTGTTAAGACTAAAATGAAAAAAATCAGTTTGGATGCAATGAGTTTACATTATAACTGTTGAAAAAGGTTGCTAGAACTATTCACTTGATGCCTGTAAAGTGTCTAATGTTACACTTGTTATTAGATGGGAAAGACGCCTTCATGCAACAGCCATTCTTCCATTCAACTGTCTATGCTCTTGTATTAAACTGGTAGGTTTTGTTTGTTTGTTTTTATAAATGACAAAGAGTTGAGTAGGTTTTGGCACCTGATAAAGGTTTAAAATTCCTTCATCTCCCCCCCATATCTAGTGTATTACAGTATTAGTGATATAGGGTTCAGCAATCAGCATCATAGATATAGCCTTAAAACTATAATTCATTAAAGAGAAAGGAAAACAACCAGTGAATAAAAATGTACACTTATTGTGAATTTTATATGTTTTGTGATGAAAATAAAAGTGGTCAAGGCTTTTACATGCAGTGTTAACTGCTGTGTAGCAAGATATCTATCTGTTTAAGAATCCATGGCACTTATTATATGTGGGATAGATATATATTAGATGAAGAAAAAGTAGGTTCAGAGAAATAACTGGTCAGATACTGGTGATTTAAACCTATAATACTAGCTAGTCAGGAGGAAGAGATTTGAGGAAAAAGTTCAAAGTCAGCCTAAGCAGATAACCCAAAAGGTCTGTATTTACGATTAAACAACATCTTCAATTAAAAATCAGCAGTGAAAGTGTGGCTCAAATGGCGCAGGACCAGACTTGAGCAAAAAGTCAAGCAAGAGCACAAGGCATCATTCAAGCCCCATCATGCATGCATACACATACACACATACATGCATACACGTACACACATACAGAGAATACAGAGAGAGAGAGAGTGAGAGAGAGAGACAGAGAGACAGAGAGACAGAGAGAGAGGGAGAGAGGGAGAGAGAGGAGAGATTAATATAAAACCAGAACCTAGAATTCAGTGATTTTAATATTATAGCTTGTATTATTATAGCAAAAATATAACTGTTACTGTTTTATATTCTAAAGTTGAGGCTAACTTGAAACCTTGCATCAATTCTATAATTACAATAGTTCTTTTAAAATGCTGTTGATTTCCAGCTTTGTATATTGTATCTTGCATAATCCCCACAAATTAGACCATGAAACTGAATACCTCCTCCTTTGATATCCTTCTTTAATTCTTTATAGAAGTTCTAAGTTACTAACTTATTTTTTGTTGGGTGCCAGGAATTGAATCCAGTGTCTTATAAAGACTAGATACATGCTCTACTGAGCTGTATCCTCAAACTATAATTGAAATATTTTTAATTCATTTTCTTAACTTAATTTTCTTTCAATAAAACATAAACTTCATAAATGAAAGACATCTTTTACTTTCTAACTCTTGGGTTACTATTTTCTATAATTCTAAATAACATATAATTGAGTAAATGATTATGTAGTATAGTTTTCAATTAATAACATCAAACCCTTATCTTTGTTTTATTTTTCTGCTAAAGAATTTTGTGTGATTTTTAAAACATGATTTCTGCCAAGAAAGTAGACTTATGTCATTTTGACAACCTTCTGCTGTTGTGATACGAGAGTGGCAGATGCAGGGATAAACTTTAAATCCCTTTATGGACACTTTTATTTATATATAAATATTTCATTTTGTCAAGGTCTCACTTTGATGTCTGATGGAATACTTTAGATGCATTTTTTTTAAATCTAGAATTAATATTTAATGCTCCCCAAGCAATATTTCTTTACAATACACATATATTCATGATCCAACTCTTTTCTTTGTTTTATTTCTCTTGAAAGAGAAACTAGGTCTTCCTGTGCTGCTTGCCCAATGCAATCTTTCAAATTTCTATTTTCTCAACTCTCTTTGCTTAGCAGGACACTTTGATTCAGAGACCCTAACTCAGAATTCTCTGGAACCTGTTTCAGGATTGAATTATGTTGCTGATTCCATTTTTATAACTTTGATTTGATTTAAAAGCAGTTTTATAATGCCAACTCCAGATATATATTTAGACTCTTAGAAAATTTGGACTTTGTGACTTTCAGAAATTTGTAAGCTCATCATAATATAGTTAACTAATTTGTGGTTGGTATTACAATATATAAAGATTTCTTCTTCCTCCTCCTCTTCTTCTTCTTCTTCTTTTTCTTCTTCTTCCTATTATTATTAATTATTTTGTCAGTCATGGGCTCAAACTCTGGGCCTGGGTGCTGTACCTCAGCTCTTCAGCTCAAGGCTCGCGCTCTACCACTTGAGCCATAATATCACTTCTGGGTTTTTTTCTGCTTATATGGTGCTGAGGAATCACACAGGGCCTCACGCATACAAGGCAAGCACTCTATGGCTGAGCCACTTTCCAGCCTGAAAGATTATTGATTATGTTATACTGTAATCATTGAATGAGATAAAATCATAGCAAGTTCTTGGTAACATGATGGGTATATTCATGTTTTGCTTGGGTTAGCTCTGAGAACTTGAGGCTTTGCATTAATTTGGAAGGCTAACCCAGTGTTTGGAAAAATTCCAAAGCTTATTTTATCATCATAAGTTTAATCATTTTTGAATTTTATATTAAGTTTTCTTCTTTAATAATTAATTCCAAATTCCCTTCTTTCCCAACTCACCAATAAATTTTTATCCAAATAACTTCTTGCTACTTATTTTATGCTGTAAACTAATGTTAAGTTTCCATAGATTATACTTCAGGGAAACAATTTTGTGTAGCTGCAATTTTTAGTCATATTTGTTGATGGCCTTTTCATGTATTAAGTACAGTGCTACCTAGGAAATAAGCAATCATAATAATGTTTTCTTCCTTTTGTTTTTACGTGTCAGATCCTAGTATGTGTTGAAAAAATGTTGACCTGAGCATCTTGTCATTTTACTTAAATTTGGTGATGACTTCAGCAATTGATTATGAAAAACAGAAGTTAATTACTAAAAGTTCTTTAGCTTACTTTTGTTCTCCTTACAAGTAGTGTGGTGCCTCTAGTCAATCCTCCAACTATTCACTGACAAGGGGAATCAAATCACTTTTAATTAACCAATTGAAAAATATCAGCCATCACAGGCTGGAAATTTAGGCAGACATGGAGGTGAATTCTTGTTTGGGTAGAGATAAATGGTTGTAACTTAGATGTCTCTGTTTGAGACATCTCTATACTAAATTAATTTCTATTGCTTGTCTCTGGTAACTGAAGAACTTAGGAAAGAGAATGAAGGCTTTAACATTTCTTCCTAACTCTTCATTAAGAGAGATCAAATTAAGCAATCATGTTTTGAAAAAAAAAAACAATTTTTGGGGGGTCAGTCATGGGGCTTGAACTCAGGGCCTAGGTGCTGTCATTAATCTTTTTCTCTTAGATTAGCAGTCTTGTCTTTGAGCCACAGTGCCACTCCTGCTTCACTGGGTATTAATTAGAGATAACAGTCTCCTGAACTTTCCAGCCTGGGCTGGTTTTAGATTGCAAAACTTATATCTCAGCCTCCTGAATAGCTAGGATTACGGGCATGAACCACCAGTGCAAGTGCCCAGCTTTGAAAGATTTTTTTTTTTTTGGTCCGGTCGTGGGGCCTGAACTCTGGGCCTGGGTGCTGTCCCTCAGCTCTTCAGCTCAAGGCTAGAGCTCTATGACTTGAGCCACAGTGCCACTTCCGGCTTTTTTCTTTTTGCTTATGTGGTGCTGAGGAATGGAACCCAGGGCCTCAGGCATGCAAGGCAAGTGCTCTACCACTGAGCCACCTTCCAGCCCTGAAAGATTTTTGTGTCTTCCCAAATATCTTTCAGGAATGCTCAACTTCTCTAGCCATAAAAGAAATGCAAATCAAAACAACATTGAGATTCCACCTCATCCCAGTTAGAATGGCTATAATCAAGAAATTTAATAACAACAGATGCTGGAGGGGATGTGGCCAAAAAGGAACCCTACTGTACTGTTGGTGGGAGTGTAAACTTGTTCAACCACTTTGGAAAGTAGTATAGAGGTTCCTCAAAAGACTCCACATAGAGCTGCCCTATGACCCAGCAATCCCACTTTTGGGCATTTACCCAAAGGATCACACACAAGGCCATCCTAAAGCTAATAGCACAACTATGTTTATTGCAGCATTATTTACCATAGCTAAAATATGGAACCAACCCAGATGCCCCTCAGTAGATTAATGGATCAAGAAAATGTGATATATATATGATATATGTCATATATATATATCACATTTCCTTATATAATGTATATATATATTCTATAATGGAATTATATGCCTCCATCAGAAAGAATGAAACTGCCCCATTTGTGAGGAAATGAAAAGACAGACAAAATTATACAAAGTGAAGTAAGCCAGGCCCAAAGAAACTTGGTCCTCTGTATGGTATTTTCACAATAAAAAAAGGAAAAGGAAAAAAAAAAGAAACATAAGTCCCATGGTTTCCCTTATTGGAAATAAAGAGTATATGTCTAGGTTAATCTTACCAGACAAGCAGAAAAGGTCAAAAGCTACGCACATATGACCATATAACAGATGCTAAGAGAAATTAACCCCAAGATAGGATGGCAGTGCCCTGCATCTTGTATATATATTTTTCTAATTTTGGGAGGGGAAGGAAAATAACAAAATGCTGAAACAAGGATACAGGTCAATTTATTGTAGCAATGAGATGTACAAGACACTATGATGAAAACAAACTTTACAACTTGGGGATGGGGGAGGGAGGAGTTGGGGAAGTGGAGAGGGAAGGGATGGTAGGGGAAAAACAAAGGAGGGGAAACAATGCTTGAAAAGAAATGTACTCATTCTCTTACTCATGTAACTTTAACCCCTTTGTACAGTACCGTTACAATAAAAATATATTTAAAAAATTAGTCTATTGTTGTTATTCTGGATCACAAGGTTCCTGCTGGATATCTGGCTAGTGATGCTTATGGTGTTGATAGAAGAGGTGCCTTTTTAGATATTAATTTATACTAATATCTCCATTAGTACCTGACAACCTAGTCAAATTTGTTTTCAGATTTCCAACTGACCAAATAGGTTGAAAATTTAAAAATGGCAGATTTCATTGCTTAATATTATTTTTCTGAAACAAAGTTGAAAATAGACCATCTTCAATTCCTACATTTGGGGTGTGTGTGTGTATGTGTGTGTGTGTGTGTGTGTGTATGCATGTGTGATTACTTTGGTCTGGATTTATTTATTGATAAGTTTACACAAAAACATTAGGGCTAATTTCCAGTTGGTTGACACTATCTTTTTCTTTTTAGTATGCTTTGTGAAATGTAGCACTTTTTTTCCCCACTAATTCTATTGCCTCTGTATTCCCATGACGTCTCTGCCATGGGTAATGCTGACTGAATTTTTGAAAGATAAGCAGCTTACACAATATTCCCTGGTGGAAACAAGAAATACATGCTGTCCCTCTAAATTTTAACTACCAAAATGAATTTTAAGTTTCATAAACAAATAAAAAATTCAGGCTCCATGTTATATAGAGATTAATCCAAATACATCAAAAGAAAATAAAGAAATGAATTAAAGCTCATGAAAATACAGTTTCTGAGGCCATGTTTATTTCAGTTGTTATATCATGTTGAAATATTCAACAATATATGTATATGTATATATATATATATATATATTTAAGAAAGGCCAACAGAATTATCCACTCATATTGTTTTAACACAGATTCCTTTGTTGATCAGTTGGTTATGGCTCACAATAAATCTCATGTTATATCCATGCTTACTTAAATGGTCATATCCCTTAAAAACTGATCTCTGGAGGCTGGGAAGGTGGCTCAGTGGTAGAGTGCTTGCCTTGCATGCATGAGTCCCTGGGTTTGATTCCTCAGTACCACATAAACAGAAAAAGCTCAAAGTAGCACCCAGGCCCAGAGTTCATACACACACACACACACACACACACACACACACACACACACACACACACACACACAGCAAAACACAACAACTTAATCTCTGCAAGTAAAAAATAAATGATCAGGAAAACTTTTTTCTTTTAATTTCTTAACAGTGAACCAAAATATTTAGTGTGTGCTTAATTTAAGGACAGAATGATTATCACCTAAGTTATGATATCAAAAGCATTAAAAGTATTTTACCTCACCTAGCAATAATATCTCCAATAAAAGTATACATAACCAAAACTTTATTTGAAAAACACATTTTCTATATTAAATTATATAATATTATTGGACACTGGTGACTTGTGCCTATAATCCAAGCTGCACAGGTAGTTGAGATCTGAGGATCATGGTTTGAAGCCAGTCAAGGCAGGAAATTCCATGAGACTCTTATCTCCAATTAAACACCAGAAAAACATAATGGAGTGGTGGCTCAAAGTGGTAGAGTACTAGCCTTGACGAGAAAAGTTCAGAGACAGCACCCAGTCCCTGATTTCAAACCTCACAAGTTACAGAAAAACAAACAATACATTAATGCAAAAGTTTTTTCCCATTTAATAAACAAAATCATAGAAATTTTTGCTTGTTTAATTATATACATAAACATCATGATTAACATAAGCCATCAAAAGATAATTTTATTAAGGAAAGTACTATTGGTTGGAACTTTAATGAAATTGAAAACATAAATAATGTATTATGTCTTTGAAACTTGTAGTTTTCTTTTATTCTGTTAAGTATATGGAAAAGTGGCTGTTTTTCATCTCTATCAAGGTATCTTGTTTACAAATCCATTTTTATCTGTGTTAAAATATTTTTTGTTACTGTGGTATCCATGGTATCCAGTGTCTTCAGTATTTATGAAGTTGATGAAATCTTGGCCCTCAATTTGATGATATTATCAACTATAAGTGTACAGTTTTCTATGCATTCTCTCTTTCTCTCTCTTTCTCTTTCTCTCTCACTGATTTTCACACACATTTATACTCATAATGTTGATCTAAGTATATTTTGTCACACAAAATGTTTTTGGGGTTATTGTAATTTGAATGATCTTGATATTTTCTTTCTCCAGTATTGTTTCTTCTATTACAAACACAAAATCATATTCTTCTTCTATTGAAATGCCTTACATGTAGTTTTCAATTAAATGTTATTTCTTGGAAAATAATAAATATTATGAATGCCCAGAAAATAAAACATATACTGAGAACATGTGTCAGAAGATATTAACTGTTTGAGTTCACACTTTCCAAACATCTGTAAGTTTATCTCTGGAGCTATGTGTCCAAGCAGTAGTTCAAGTGAGTTGGAGGTGATCATTGTTGTGGGAAGTGGAATTTATTGATAGTTTTAAGTAATAATAGACATTTAAAATAATAGACATTTAAGGAAGTAAATCATAGCTCTTGTTTCAAAATAGGATTGCTTTATTATTGTAAGTAATACTTTGAAATTTTTGTGGTATTGTTTTGAATTTGTATACTTTAATACAAATATTAACCTTAGTGAAACATTATTTTTGAACACATTACATAAGACAAGGTACCTAAATTCCCACAGGTGAGGATAAAGGCTAATGATGTCAATTTCATTATTAAAATTTGTTTAATTGAAAGTATCAGTCTTAATAATCCTAGGCTTCAATTGTGTTGCTCTTCCTTAAAAGTACAAAAACTAATTGCTGCTAGTTCATGTAATAGAAAAAAAGGTAAAAAAATTTTGAGTGGGAAATATGTTATCTATGAAACTTATGTGTGTTTAACAACATTTGTGATAGAAGACTGATCATCTAAATTTAATTCAGATTCAATGTTAGGTCTCAGAGAGACAGAGAGAGAGAGAGAGAGAGAGAGAGAGAGAGGCAGAGAGAGAGAGAGAGAGAGAGACAGACAGACAGACAGACAGAGACAGAGAGAGAGAGAATGAGAACAATATCCACAGTTGAACAAAGATACAAGTCCATAAAAATATCTTTGTGACATGGGAAAAGGAAATAATAAGTCATCTTTCATAAAACTGAAAATATAAATGAGAGTCCATTATGATATAAACTAAAAGGTTCCAAAGCATTTTTAACAACCTGTCATGAATTGGCAGAAAGCAAAGCAAGCCACTTGACATGAGGTGAGTATCTACATTTCCTGCGTTCATACTTTTCTGTTAAGAATAATTGTCTCATAACCTTTTTGGTATTTTTTTTATGTTTTCTATGTCTTCTATTTCCTGCTGTGTTGGCTCCTTTTAACCTAATGTGGTTGTCTGGTCCTTTGATATTTTCAAAATATCACTTGAAGGAAAATACTTCTTTGTGTAAAGTATGATTCAAAAATTATCAAAAACATGACAAAGAAAGAGTGGATATTAGAATTCCATTAACTGATTCCATTCTGGGGCAGGAACTATGATAAAAACTGATAAATGAAGCTCTGCTATATTCTGTGACACTGGAAGTGAACTTAGACCCATATGAGAACAAGAAGAGAGGTCAGCATGGGGTCTTCAAGGAGCAGTACTACAAGAGGGGCCACTGCAGCTAAGTATTTAGAAAATTATATGTATATATATATATATATATATATATTTACAGATATTTAAGGAAAGTCACTCATGGTTCACACAATAATGTTCAGATGCCACAAGTGAATCTTAAATTTAACCAATCTTAAATCAGGTGTCTCCAAGAACGTATTTCCTTTCTATTTATTTATTTATTTATGTCCAAACTCCACATAATCATGCATACTTTTCTTCATTTTCACTTCCATTTTCAAACTTCCCTTCTCTCCACATCTAGAGAAAATCTTGCCCCTTCAGGCTCTAAAATTTTCTTCTAATTCAATCGTTTCCATTATTGTGACTGATGGCTACCCAGGGTATTTTATGGTTTTTATCTACAGCTAAAATAACTCCTACCCGATAATCTGATTCTACTGTTTGTTTTCTCAATTTATTTCCTAGTCATCACTGAGATACAATATCTATGCAAAAGCCTAACTGAGGGGCTGGGAAGGTGGCTCAGTGGTAAAGCGCTTGCCTTGCAAGCCTGAGGCCCTGGGTTTGATTCCTCAGCACCACATAAGCAAAAAGAAAAAAGCCGCAAGTGGCGCTGTGGCTCCAGTGGTAGAGTGCTAGCCTTGAGCTGAAGAGCTGAGGGACAGCGCCCAGGCCCAGCGTTCAGGCCCCACGATCGCACCCCCCCCCCCCCGCAAAAAAGCATAAATGAGATAAAACCTCTCTCCTGGTTTCTCATTTTGAAAAAGAAATTGCAATTGTTTCAATATGTTTTTTATAAGGTTCTCTAAGCACTGGACCTACCATGTACCCTTTTGTCCCAGTATTCCACTGATACATGGGAAAATCAATTTCATCCTATTATAACTCCTTGTTCATTGAAAGTGAAAGCCATGAGTTCAAAACTTCATGGAACTGTGTCTTTGTTTCCATTTCAGTTTCTCCTGGGAAATAAATGTCTACTTAGAGGATTTGTACGATCACGTTGGAGTAGTGCCTTAATTTCACTTTATAAAATTTGTTCTTGTCTATGTTTTCCTTCACTTTCTACAATATGAAATATGACTTTATCCATTTCACAAAACTCATAGCACCATTAACATTATCCAGTCCAATATGTACTGCTAAAATAGAACCACGGACTGGATTGTTCATAATGAACAGTACTTAATGAGCTCACCGTTGTGGGAGCTGGGAAGTTTAAAATAAAGATCCTTGCAGGCTAACCGCTTTGGGGGGAGGCAATCAATTTTTCCCGTATTGTATTTTGCATTCGGTGTCCTCCAGAGAAAAGATCAGCTAGATTCTTTTCTGACAGATTGTATAAGGGCCAGTGAAAACAGGAACATCTGCACACAGCTTTGTCTTGTGGATCCAATCCCAACCAGGTTGGTGAAGTCCTCATTACCTAATCACCGCAACTAAATATAACATAGGTTTTAATGAAATTAAGATGTGTCATGTAGGTAACACTGTTTCTTAATTATAAAAAAAATGTGTGAATAATCAATCAAGTAACTCATAAACAAATCACAAGGTATTATAGACAGGGCTTTGAGTGTCTTCATACAGCAATTTATCTGTTTTATGTTTTGTAAAGAAAAAGAGAAAAGAGGAAGACAATGGATCAGGTGACATTAGAGGATAGTTAAGTAGTAAGACAGATACTGAAGATTTGTATGTTAACTATAGGAAAAGCACGAAGCGCGTTGATTTAGGGTGTGTCTCAGAGGTTGCGTGTCACCACTTTGCAATGAATGTAGGATGTACCGTATGAAGAAAGGAGTCAAGAATTCTTGTTTTATGTATGATTGCATTTCTGTGTATTTTTCTGTCATTTTCCTGATCCCTCATATGTTGGCAAGGAGAGATGGGTAAGACATAACAATTTCTGACATATTCCTGCTATTGTTTTCCAATATTTCCAGCCGATGAAACTGTCTACTTCCCCACTGTTTATCCTTCTAAGAATTTGCTCCCATACAATTTACTTTGAAGACACTGGAGTGAAGAAATTGAATACATGGCAACTTTCTATGTTTTCCTGGGTCTCTCTTGTTTTGTTTGGCTACTGGTGATAAACAAATCTGAAATACTCTAGGTTAAATTACATAGATATTCATTTTCTACCTAGAGTTCCATGGAATATTTAATTATTTTGAGATCCATTTATGTTTTCTGAGCTTTTTATGTTTTAATATTTAAGCAATCACCTGCTCAATCTGAAGTTGTTTTTGGGTTTCTTCGTTGTTGTTCTTTAGTTTTTTGTCAGTTTTGGGACTAGAATTCAGGACCGGGGAGCTGTCCCTGAGTTTTTGTGCTCCAGGCTAGTTCTTTATCACTTTGAACCACATCTCTGCTTCTGATTTTCTACTAGTTAATTGGACTATTGATTTTCCTGTTGGTTAATTGGACCCATGAACTTTCCTGCCAGGACTGGCTTTGAACTGCAATTACAGGTGTTAGGCACCAGCACCCGATTCAACATTATGAATATTACAACTACAGTAAAAATTCCTATTTGCTGTTTCTATGTGCCATTGAAAGGATGGGTTTTTTTGAGGAGTTATAACAAAGACATTTGACATTAATTTTCTCAAAGTTGTTTTTTCTTTTACTTCATTCTTTTATTGTGAAAATATCGTACAGAGGGGTTGTGAGTACATTTCTTATCAAGCATTGTTACCTCCTCCTTTGTTCCTCTTCCCATCCCTTCCCATCTCATTCCCTCCCCGCCCCCATTGCATGCCAAAGTTGGTTCGTTTTTCGACATAACATCTTGCACATCTCATTGTTGCAATGGGTCCACCAGTATCCCTATTTAAACAATTTGTTTTTTCCCTTCTCCTCAACAAATTATACCAACATCAAATACAGTGAAAACAGGGGTTATACCGTGGGGGAGGGACATACAAAGCAACAAAAAATATCTTATAAATATGTTAGAAACAATACCAAGAAAGAAAAAACACCCTATGACCCAGCAATCCCACTTCGGGGCATTTACCCAAATGATCACATAAGACCATACTAAAGCTACCAGCACAACTATGTTTATTGCAGAATTATTTACCATAGCTAAGATATGGAACCAATCCAGATGCCCCTCAGTAGATGAATGGATCAAGAAAATGTGGTAGATATACACAATGGAATTCTATGCCTCCATCAGGAAGAATGACATTGCCCCATTTGTTAGGAAAAGGAGAGACTTGGAGAAAATTATATTAAATGAAGTATGCCAGGCCCAAAGAAATATAGGTCCTATGATTTCCCTTATTTGCAATAACTAGTATATGTCTGAGACAAGCAGAAATGGTCAGATAAGTTGATGTTAAGCGAAATGAACCCCAAGATAAGGACTCAAAGTTGTTTAAAAGTTGGGAGACTGCAATAAATAATAAGTAAATTGTAAAAAGAATAAATCCAACTACAGACTTCAGCAGTTTGCTGTCCTATTAGTCATGTGTTGAATTGTAATCCCAGCACTTTGGAAACTGGAAAAATAAAATAAACTGGAAAAAAGTGGTTTGGGATAGTTACTTTTTGGAGCTGTTCTGTAATCATGTCCTCAATTTGATCTTCGTGGACAGAATAATACAGACCAGATCACATTTTCTCCTTTGTTATCTAGCAGGGACAACGCAGGCATTTTGTGGCCTGATGGGGAAAAAAATGATGCACATCAAGCTTAAAATTCTCTTCTAATGCACAAGTTCATTAACAGCTAAGCAGGAATGTGTTTCAGACTTTCAAAACGTTCTGTGATCAAGCTGAAATAGCAGGCATGAAAAGAGATTCATTTACAGAGAAAATTGTCATTAATGAATTTCTCAGATATGGAGCTTCTGGGTCATCTAAGGCACAATTCCACTTTTCCAATTTCTGCTAGCTTTCATGAAGTTTTTAAGTTCAATAGATATGTACTCCTTATTACTTCTTTTTTTTCTCTTCTGTTTTATTTGTGGTTTATCCAGGAATGTGAATTGTGCAGGATGAATGAATTCAAACTGCCTTTGATTTAGCACTGAGAGGTAGGGCCTCTGTCTTTATTACTCATCCTCCAAAAGGCAAATGCTTCTCCACAGACCACTCATTGTACTTAGACTTTCTGAACTAAGAACTACAGTAGTAGTCTTTATGTTAGTAATATTTTAAGTAAAAATTATTTAATTTTAAATTTTAAGTACCTAAATCTCTCATAGTGTATATAAATATTTGTTTTGCCAATTTATCATTGTATTTACTGATATAATTTGAACTGTAGAGAAACAATTAGTTAAAATACAAGAGAAAGATCAGTTTAATGATTGCCAGAATCAACATTCTAATCAATGCCAGAAGGGAAAGGAAGCAATAAATAATAAATGAATAGACAGATATATCACTAAAAAAGTAAGATAGCCAACTGCTGGTGGCTGATGCATGTAATCCTGGCTACAAAGGAAGCTGAGATCTGAGGATTGTAGTTCAAACCACCTGAGGCAGGAAGGTCTATTAGAGTGTTATTTTCAATGGACTTTTAGAAAGTTGGAAGTGGAGTTTTGGCGCAAGTGGAAGAATATAGATGTGAGCAAAAAGCTTAGTAAGAGTTATAAGTCCTGAGTTCAAGAGCCCTAGGACTGGCACACAGACATAATAGTTAGGTAATAAAATGTTGTGGAGATATGTGTTAAAATATTCAAAAATTATTTTAACAACTTATTTCTTTACTTAATTTAATTCTATGTAATAATATACAAACTAAGTATTATTATTTTTTTCTGTTATGCGTTGACATTTAACATTTCTATATTTTAATCCGTGCATAGAAATAAAGTATTAGATACATAGGTGATAAATGGATACAGATATTTGTACATCTTAAGTTATTTGATGAACCATCACAATTATAAGACAATGAATTTCCTTTATCCCCTATCAATTATGATTTTTCTTGAGTTACCTTAAATCTCTTCTTAATGATTGTTGGTTATTGTGATAAGCATTTACAATACTGATGAGCATTGAGACAACTGATTTTGATCAGTATTAAATAAGAGGATTAATTCCTATCAGAGAGAATTTAATTACTATTTGTAATGATATTAACCTTGATTTTGGCTTTATTAAGTATATGCTCTGGTAATCTAAGTGCAATACTTTGGAAAGATACATGGTTCAGTAAAAAACTTTAATTCATGAGTGAACTTTGATATTCATGGCTGTGGCCTAAATTTAAAAAAATTCAGAAGGGATTAATTTTCCAATAAAAGGATGTAATATCACTTAAATCTGGTATAATTATTATGATATAATGTACACTAAACCACTCTCTTTACTGTTAAGTAATTTTTAAGTCTGTCATTAATTATATATACTAACTCCTTTGGATTATATGTTTATAGATTGTCCTTCAAATATAGGACACAAAACATTGTTAACCCACTGTTAATAAGGAAATCCTCAGAACATATTCAAATATATTTTGAACCCAAAATATAAAAGGCAATGCAAATGGATTATTTAAATATATTCAGAAGTAAATTCTAGCATATGACTTTTTATTCATAAATATTATATTTTTTAATAAATTTTGCAGTTACCTCATTAAATTAAATGGCAATATATCTCTAGGGTCTCACAAATAGTCAAAAGTAAAATATACAATACAAAGTTCTGGGTCATGGAATTTTATTACTATAATAACCATAAATTGAAAGGAAAGTGCCAAGCCTAAGAAAGCAATCTAACTTTTCACAGGTCTGATAGTTATTAAGAGTTAAGTATTGCATGCATTTCATTTTTAATGTTGTCTTAAGAGCTAGAGATTAAAAATCAACTTTATTTAAAGTTTTTTACAGCTGAGAAGTTGAGAAAGTAAACAGTTCAGATGCAAATGAGTTATTTTATACATCACATGCAAAGAAATGAGTACGGACCTTGAATGGCAGATAGAGGGCTAGACCTGGAAAGTTCTACACACAGAAATAAATTAAGTATTCAGATATGAAATATAGAGATACGGGGTCAAACTCTCACATGTCATCCACAACACAGTTATTGTACTAGATCATTTTCTGCAATTCATTTTTTTCCATAGTTTATTTGGGATTGGGAAAAACACCTTGAGAATCTCATGGCTTCTAAAATGATTTAAATACATTCCACCCCTTCCTTTACCTCTCTGTTTGTTTATTGTCAACACAATTTCCATTTGAATATCATTCTTTTTGTAATTTAATTGTCAAGGTGATGTACAGAGGGGTTGCAGTTACATACATAAGGTAATGAGTACATTTCTTGTCGAACATTGTTATCCCCTCCTTCGTTTTTTTCTCACTCTCTTTCCCCCACCCCAATCCCCCCTGCCAAGCTGTAAGGCTCATTTCCAACAAAATGTCTTGTGAATGTTGCTGTTGCATTGGTTCACCTTTTTGATCTTTGTGTAAACATTTTATTAATCCCCTTCCTTTCCCCAAATCAGATAAATGTATATACAAGACACTGGGTACCAAAATCAAATACAGTGACAAAAGGGGATAAACCAAAAGTTGTGGGGGGTGAGGAAGAAAAGAAAAAAAAAAGAAAAAAAGAAACAACTTCTCACAGTATTTCCTGTCATAATAGTTGGCATTGCATTTGTGGATTGGATCCTATAGGATTTTTTGTCAATAAGACTTGATAAACATTTTATCTTGATTCTGTTCAAAGCTTTTGTTAAGATGCCTAGCTTTTATATGTTTATTGTCTTTAAATAGTTATAGAAAGGAGGTGCCATTTAACAAAAGGATTTGAGAATGCAGCATTTCTTTATGAATGCCACCGCTTTCACCGTTCTCACCGTCACTCTCCTATCTCCCCCTTTCCTCACTCTTCCTTAATTTTGTAGGGTATACAGTGGGTTCCTTATTTTGTAGGGTGTACAGTGGGTTCCTTATAGCATTCACCCCCTCTTCTCCTCTTCATTCCTCTACCCCTCTTCCCTTGACCCCACCCAAGCCCTTTCAAACACCTGCTTCCTGGTATTTTATTTTGTTGAGTATTCATTTTTCCCTTCTGAAAGAATTACATTATTTATCTCTTGAATTACTGCACTTTAGTTAATACATTTGCATATATTGATGCATACTTAGAAGTTTATAAGCTAACACACTCTTCCTCACTTTTCTTAATTTTTTTAGGATATTCATTGAATTTGTGCTACCTTTCTCCCTGATGCTTAGCATAACATTCTCTGAGAAAAGTAAACTATTTATAAGTTAGTGCCATGAAAGAAGGCAACATTAGATCTTCATAGCTCCTTAACATATCTGTAAATTATATATACAACTTCAAATGCATGCTATACACAATTTTAAATTAGCAACTATTTAATCATTTTGTTTGTTTATTTGTTTTGTTTTATTTTTAGCTAGGAATACAGGTATAAGCCACTAAAACTCATCCCTAGGTAATCTTTTTTTTTTTTCCCTAGGTAATCTTTTTACTGTTGCTAGGATTACAAAATCCAACATGTTTTAAAGCCATCCATCAGTTCCTAATTTTCCTTTTTATTTTATGAAAATATTTTAAGTAACCATGAACTTTATTGAGTTTTTGGAAAGCTAGATTTTTTAAATGGATAATTTACCTCAATTTTGTCTGATTGTTGTACTGAAAAATTCTTTTTTCATAGAAATATATCTGTATATATTTGTTACCATTAAATTTACCTGAATTTTTAATCTATGAAATGTGTATATCATAAATTTATTTATTCACCATAATATTACCAGCCTTTGACAGAGTGTTTGAATGATCAATTTGTTAGGTACTGATTTTTCTCCTTTGAGGAATTCAATTTATTCCAAAAATGTAATTCTTTAAAAATCAATATGTTAAGATATACAGGTAAAGTTTGATCTTTCTCATATTAATTACTTATTTACCTTTTTTTGGAATAAAATCACTACTAAAAACTATAAACTGAAGGTACAAAAGGGATAAATACAATAAAACTTCACAGAGGATAACATTTCTACATATAACTTCATCAGAAGTATCAGTGATCAAAGGAGTAAGAGTGCCAATTGCATAGTGACAAAGGAAAATCAGAAGGTTAAAAATATGGCCTGCTCTCATTGTCAGCTGGTAATTTCCCAGGAGTCTTCCTTTACACAATGATTACCTTCAACATATTTAGGGGGCATTAGTGCTTGTGTGGTCTTTGACATGCATTCTGGAAAGACTTTGCTGTGCTTTGAATAGGCCATTGATTGACATATGATGGAGACAGCAAATTTCATGATGGTATTACTCATTTATTTGACAGATATGTCTCTGTGTTCACTCCATTTTAAAAATGCAAGTATGAACCACATAATCTCTCTCCCTAAGGATTTCTCTGCAGTGGGTGATGCTTAACTCTATTACTTGTTTTCCATCATTCTCATAGCCAGGAGAAGCATTAATGAGATGGCTTTGTGGCCAGAAGAAGACACTTGTTCCTGGACATGATCAAAGTTATTCTTATTGAAATAAAATTTTACTGTTTCATTTTATTTTCCTATTTCTGTGAATCTTTACAACTGTGTTTGTTAAATTTATTTGTTCAGCCAACCAAATATGAGGGTTATTGAAAAATGAAACTTTCCACAATTTACCTTTAAGAAATTTTAACTGGAATATGCTAAGAACTCTATGGTATCATGTGTAATTAATGTGATAATCAAATATCTTCAGATGGAAAAATTGAAATCTTAATATCACATAATTCTGTTTGTGACACTTTGGAAATGTATGGGTAGATAAAGTTACTTGTTTTTCTCTTTATCCAAGACTATATCTGTTCTTGTTGTGAGTTTCTTTTTTATATGCCTTTTCTGCCTTCTCTCTTTCTCTCTCTCTCTAATCTCTTTTCTTCTTATCTCTCTCTTGTTCTCTGTCTCTATTGATCTCTCTTTTTTCTTTCCTTATTCTCCTTCTCCCTCTCTCTCTCCCTCCCTCACACTCACACGTTTGCTCTCTCTAAAATACATACAAGTATTTTGCAGCTCAAAACAAGTCTTCAAAAGATCATCGAACATACGCTACTTTGATTTCATAAAATTTACTGAATGTACAGTTGTGGCAGTTGGGAAAAGGGAAAACTGAGAAAAATATTACAGAAAATAGCCACTATTCCTATGATAGCAATAAGATAATATCAGAACCAAAAGAGGAGGAAGGGGAAGAAAAGTTGTTTTAGTTTTAGTTTTGTTTTATTTTTCTTCAGCATTGAACCTGAAATATCATGTCAAGTTAGATGGATTTGGAAAGTCAGCCCTTGATTAATCCAGCTTGTCTGAACTGTAATCTCTTTGGCTTTTCCTTTTCAGTTTTTATTTTGCTTTTGCCACTGTGGATTAAATTTTCCATTTTTTGGTATGACTTGGTTGATTTTTCCTGGTGGTTATACACAGATTTAGATCAATTTCTAGTACCAAAGGAATGTCTTACTTGTATTTCACATCTCTCAAAAAATGCGGCTCTCATCTATCTGTAGTGTTTCATCTAAAGACTGACTTTGACATAGTTTTCAAATCCTGAAAGAAATAGAATTCATAGTTATAGACTACTGATCAAACTATGAAGGGTTAGACATGTGAGATATGTCAACTTAGTGTGACAAAAATACTAAGGAGGTGACCCCATAAGAGTTTCATGGTACTCAATGTGTTTAACATCTTCCCTAAGTTGTTAGGTGTTTCTTGGTGACTGAATTTCAACAACTTGAATAGAAATTAAAATATTTCTTTTAAAAATTATGTATCTGTTTATTCATGTTTGTGTTTCTTGACCTATTCATAGTCGAGAAAGTTCTTTTTTTTAATTAAGTTTTTTTATTGTGAAAATACTGTACAGAGAGGTTACAGTCACATGAGCAAGGTAATGAGTACATTTCATATCAAGCATTGTTGCCTCCTCCTCTGTTTTCCCCTACCATCCCTTCCATCTCTACAACTACACCCCCCCCACTGCTGCCTAAATTGTAAAGTTCATTTTTCGACATTGCTTGTTGTACATCTCATTGCAATTGGTAAACCTGCTTCCCTATTTAAACAATTTGTTTTTTTCCCTTCTGCTCCCCCAATTATACCAACATCAAATACAGTGAAAACAGGGGTTATATCGTGGGGGAGGAACATACAAAGCAACAAAAAAATCATGTGGTACCTTATAAATACGTTAGAAACAAAAGCAAGAAAAAAAAACACTTGTGTCCTTATCTTGGAGTTCAAGAAATTAAAATATTTCTTTGGAAATAATATTCTTTTAATAAATACTTCACAAAGCAACTTTTAAAAGTAAATGTCATCTTTATTTTTATATATTCTGAAATTTCTGAATAAAAGCTTATGTAGCTTTTCAAACATTTGCCAACATATCTTATAACTAATGAATTGTCAGTGTTATGCCACAAAAAATTTGCAAAATGTAGCAAATTATTGGAAGAAAATTCATTTACTCTTGGTAGTTCACTGTGCTAATTTTAAAGTCACTACAAATATTCTTTGATTAGAACGGTCTTTTCTGAGAGATTAATCCAAGATATGATTTAACTTTTCAATTTCTAAATCAGCTCTCAACTTAAATTGACTATAAAAAGAAAAAAAATAGAAACAGATAAAGGACTTACCTGAAAGATGAGTGATGTAGGTTAGAGAAGGAAGAATAAATTTCTGGCAACAGGATTCTAAAACTGTGGAATACATTACAAAGAGAAGTTATGCAATCTTTCCCTGGTCAATCCTTTAAAAATGGTATATATTTTATCTCTGTGATAAAGGGATCAAGCCTAGTGAATATAGATGCAATAGAATATGAATCCTAAAAATAGAGTTTAACAATTTTTTAAATTTATTTTGGCTTTCAGAGAAATGAACTTGCTCCATTAGCTTCCATTGCTTTCTTGTACAGTTTAATGGAAATCACTGATTTCATTACTTAACCATATTTAAGCTGAAAAAATTCACTACACATTCTATTTTAGCAGTAAATTTCATTTTTAAAAGGTAATTTAAACATAAGGGTTACTAACATAGATGTCATATCTGATCGTGCATTTATATTTTTCTTAAATATGATCCATATGAGAAATTGTTAGTATTTTGAATGATAAATGATCTAATTTTTTTTTTTTTTGTGGGTCATGGGGCTTGAATTCTGGGCCTGGGTGCTGTCCTTCAGCTCTTCAGCTCAAGGCTAGTGCTCTACCACTTGAGCTACAGCACCACTTCCGGTTTTCTGGTGGTTTATTGGAGATGAGAGTTTCACTGACTTTCCTGCCCCGGGATGGCTTTGAACCATGAACCTCAGATCTCAGCCTCCTGAGTAGCTAGGATTACAGGCGTGAGCCACCGGCGCCCGGCTCTAAAATCCTTTTGATAATGACTCTCCAAATTCTTATAACTCATAGAAATAAATAATTATTTGCTCTACTATGTTTATTTTGTGGATCATCACCTTTCAGCGATTTATACATTTATAATAAGAATTGTGCTTCGTATGACGATCTCCCAAACCACCTTAAACTTTGTAATGCTCTGCTTGTTTGAAAGACCCTGGTAGAGTCAAGAATTATGTGGATAAAATTGAAATTTCTAATTCTTCCCTTTTCTTCCAAAGTTAGAGGAATGTGTGAGGTAAAAATTTTATAGTAGAAATTGATTATTCCCATTATATCCACAATATGGACACTACAGAGTTGAATTAATATAGTTTAAAAAAACTATGTGATTAATGTAAATCAAATTAATTGCTAACATTCCAATATCACACTTATTTTATCCCTAAGCATCACAGATTATATTTTGCCTGTTATTTATAATTTATTGAGCAGCTTAAGTGCCCCAAAAGCATATGTGTCATATTTTTTGACAATACAACACACAGAGACTACATACTACTTTTAGTATGTAGTATGTATTATGCTTATTTTGTAGTATGCTTATTGTCATATACAAGACATAATTAATGTTTTTAACTTTAAAATTAAGTCTATAGACTGAGCCTGTATCAAAATATCATTATTTAGGTGTGATGGAAGATAAGACACATTGTATTTTCCATGTACATATATACTTATATCCTTTCTGTTATCAAAGGATAAAGAAATGCTAGTGATACTAACTTTTGGGAATATCTATATATTTTATTGTATTTTTTCATTTGCTTCCTCATTATCAAATACTATATTTCAATGTTGTTTATAAATGAGGCCTCATATTTCATAAGTATCTTTTTAAAAACTTTCTTGTAAAGATGCTGTACAGAGGGGTTACATGAGTAAAACAATGAGTACATTACTTGACTAACCCTTCCCTTGTTGTGGCCCACTATCCCTTCCCTCCCCCACCTCCACAACTCCCCAAGTTGTAATTGATTTCCAGTATACTGTCCTTTGGCTATCCTTGATCCTTGTTGCAATAGGTCATCCTGTACCTTCCCTAGATTAAATATATGTATATACAAGAAGCAGGTTACCAAAACCAAGTACAGTGACAACAGGGGATATACCATAGGGGAAAGGATCTACAAAGGAAACAACAACAACAACAACATGAAATCACATGGTACATTTAAAACAATAACAATAAGACAGACCTCTTGTGTCCATATCTTGGGGTTCATTTCAATTACCATCATCTTATATGGTCATATATACATGGCCTTTGAACTTTTCAGCTCCTCTGATAAGATCATCCTATATGTATACTAATTATTGCAAGTAAGGGAAACCATGGGACCTAAATTTCTTTGGGACTGGCTTACTTCACTTCATATGATTTTTTCCAAACCTTTCCATTTCCTAAACAAATGGAGCAGTGTCATTCTTTCTGATGGAAGCATATAATTCCATTTTATCTATCTATCTATCTATCTATCTATCTATCTATCTATCTATCTATCTATCTATCTATCTATCTATCTATCTATCTATCTCACATTTCTTGATCTTCATCTACTGAGAGGCACCTGGGTAAATTCCATAGCTTAACTATGGTGAATAATGCTGTGATAAACATAGTTGTACTGGTGGCATTAGCATGGCCTTGTTTATGATCATATGGGTAAATGCCCAGAAGTTGGATTGCTGGGTTATAGCAGGGCTCTATATGCAGTCTTTTAAGGAGCCTCCATACTGCTTTCCAGAGTGGTTGAACAAGTTTATTCTCCCACCAACAGTGCAGTAGGCTTCCCTTTTGGCCACATCCCATCCAGCATCTGTTATTATTAGACTTTTTTAATTATGGCCATTCTAACTGGGTGAGGTGGAATATCTTTGTACTAGATGCATCGTAATGATGAGGCAGTCACTACTTAAAGAGTTAAATATCAAGTTCTATGAATATAGAAGTAAAGGTTGGAATACTCGAGGCTCCTATTTTTTTCTGTGGGTTACATTCTATATCAACTAAAATCTTAGGTAAAAGTACCATCACGGGTACATCTGGGGGTACATTAGAATCACCTAGTGAGCTTTGTAAAGTACCATTTCTACATTTCTCATGAAACTTGCTAGTTCAGAAACACTGAGAATGGGACCTAAGATTCAGAACTACAGACTTTTTAGCTTACATTAGGTAAACAAAGTTTGAAATAGATGATTAGGTTTATTTAATAAGGTTATAAATGGCAGGAAATCATTGAGACAAAAACAAAGAAAAATCTCTTGATTATGAAAGTAGCCAGGCAGTATTGAAATTTTTATTTCATTATCATTCATTGGAGAGGTGAGAATATTGCACTAGAACTCCAATATTTAATTAAACTTTATTAATTAAGAAAGTATATAATGGGATAACTAGCTGTATTTATTCCCAATACTTTTATATGTGTAAAGTGCAATAGAAATTACTTGGATATTGCCAGACAGAAGATCAAGAAATGATTTTTCTAAGATTTATTTATTATTTATATTTTACTCCCCAGTCTTTGCTATCCTAGGAAAATGGAAAGATTGGCTCTAGGGGAAATACATTCACATTTCAGGCCCATCATTTCAAAACTTCTAAATGTTTGCAAAATACAACACTAATAACATTTCAAAAAGATACCTATTCTTGGACAAGATGATCGATAGTAAGTTTTCATTATGTGAAAAGAACTGGTCACTATAAAGCTGAAATAATGAATATTACACCATAAAAATAGAATTTAAAGGCCTTAACTTTAAAAAAGGGAAAGAAGAAATCATTATTAAGATTTAAAATTACATGAGAAAAAAATGGGAAAAAATGTGAGAGTTTTTTAAAAGTTTGAATGCCCTTGAATGTACTTTTTTGGAGGCAAGTCTTTTTCCTATCATTTGAATTACAAATGAAGTTTTGACAAAATTGGACTGATGGAAGTAATTATTATCATAGTCTCAAGGCTGATAAAATGTTTAATTTCACATCAAAGGGGAAAATACCAGCTGCTATGTGTAACACAATTTAGAATTTTGTACCTTATACCTTAATACATATACATTGAAATGTGAGAAGCTCTCTGCTGGACTCTCTAGAGTCCTATTATTTTTGTATTACTAACAGCTGTTTCAAAACCTTTAAAATATTTGGAGAACATTCAGAAACAAGTTGCTAGAAATTTAATGTGGGTTGCCATGTTTACAACGCACAAGATGTTAATATTCACAAGACTAATACTAATGTTATTCCTGGCTAAGAGAATTCAATAAAGCTCTTTTTTTTTTTCCGGTCTGGTCGTGAGGCCTGAACTCTGGGCCTGGCAGTTGTCCCTGAGCTCTTCAGCTCAAGGCTTGCGCTTTACCACCTGAGCCACAGAGCCACTTTCGGCTTTTTTCTTTTGCTTATGTGGTGCTGAGGAATCGAACCCAGGGCCTCAGGCCTGCAAGGCAAGCACTCTACCACTGAGCCACCTTCCCAGCCCCAATAAAGCTCTTGTATATCACAAAAATGTCTCCCTGTGATGAACATCAGATCCTAATGAAAATGTTGTCCTAGTTACATGGCTTAATTCATTTCAAATTTTACATTTTTCACAAATCCATTCCTAAATTTTACTATTTTTTTTTTACAAAAATGCTAAAATTTTGAAAACTGAAGATATCTGGCATGTAGTCAAATAGATTTGCTGACAGAATTAGCATAGAAAAGCATATTTTTATAGTTACTACAAACATTTCATAATGCTTATCAGAAAGTAAAATTGTGTCAAAAGTAGGAGATAATTTTGGATGGCAAAAGCAGCAAAATTGACATTTTTTGTAACACTAAAATGGATTTTATTTTTAAAGGAAGGATATTAGAAGCATGAAGAATTCAATAAAGGCTGGAAATTTTGCTGATACTCTTCAGGCCACAAATGAAAAAGGAATTAAAATGACCATACGTGGCTGTAAGAACATACAAGGGTGGTATTGGAATGTGGGACGGCAAGTCACTTCATGCACAATGTTTGAACCCAGGAGCAATGTTTCCCAGGTTACATTACAGTATAAATGTGACCCTTGATTTGACCAATAGTGGATGAGGGGGTTAGTTTCTTTAAACAAGACACAAAGGCAGTCTATCAAGGGAATTCGCTATTTTCTTCTGGAAATAGTCACACATTCTCTGTTGACTAACAAGTAAAAATGTCTATATCATGAATATCAAATATGAAAATTTTACTTAATTCCAAGATTACCTCAGATATAATTCCAGCCTTCCCACACATAGGTTATTTCAAGATTTAAATTTTTCTTTCACAAAAGGAATGTAGGCTTACAGAAATGTTTAATTTACAAGGCAACCTTATAAGGACTGATCTTCGAGGCCAGAGTTCTAATATATTACTGCCTTGGGTTCTCAGGACACCACTTGCTCATTCCCAACTGAGAATTATTGGAACTGAATCCAGATTGAAATAAGGGCTGAGTGTTCATATAATTCATCATTACCTAGGATTATAAGTATCCACTGAGCAAAGAATCCAATTACCCTACATTCCAAACCCATGCTCTTTTTTCAGTTGAAATATTGAGAGCACATTTGATTTCCAATTTCTATTATAATGTGTCAGTTGGAACACTTGTATTTTTTTACAACCCATAAATGCTGTAGACAGGCTAGGTGAGGATAATACAAAATGGAATGTTGAATCATTTTCTTCTTGTAATATCTTATTTAGTTCCATATATTGCATGGTAATTCCTATATGCTTTGATTGGGGAAACTCTTTCAAAATAGATATTGTTCTGACTTCATTGGCAACTAACAAAAACAATTGTTTTATAAAATGGCCTTTGTGATAAATGTTTCTGTGAAAAATAATATCAGTCTTGATAAGTATAAAATTATATTATACCTGTTTTAATAAGTTTTAATTGTATTTCTACAAGCATATTAAAAATACATTCTTGTTTCCATTCTTCCATCGCATTTCATTCTTTACCTTTTTCACCTGCCAACAGATCTCCAATAGGATTGCCATAATAAAAAGCATCCTTCAAGTGCTTGAATAATTTTGTGTTTATTTCCGTAATGACTTCGAAATTGTCCTTTCTTGAGACTTCTAGGGATAAGGAAGGACATAGTTCAGACTAAAACTTAGCAGCCTTAATAAAAATCATGAGATTAAGACCACTGCTTTTGTTGAAAATGTCTTACTAGACAATAATATTTTACTCTACATTATAATAAGACCATAAGGAGAAAATAAAAGACAATTCTAGCCTTCTTGAACTACGAAAGACCTAAATAAGTTGTATGTTCTTTTCCCTGCAGTCAGAAGCCATTCTGAAGTGTGCACTGGAAATATATTGTAATGAGAAATGTGCTCCATTTTTTTATTTTTTATTATTAATGAGTTTTGTGAAAATACCATACAGAGGGGTTACAATTACATGAGCAAGGTAATGAGTACATTTCTTATCATGCATTGTGGCCTCCTCCTTTGTTTCCCCTTACCACCCCTGCCTTCCCATCTCCCCCCACCCCTAAAGTTGTAAAGTTCATTTTTCGACATCTCGTTGTTGCATTTTCTAATTTTAAAAATAATTTAAAAATCTTGCTATATGCAGGTAAATGGACGAAACGAGAACAAATCTTGTTAAATGAGGTAAGCCAAGCTCAGAGAGACAAAAATGGCACATTTTCTCTCTGATATGTGGACAATACAATGGGATATGATAAATTAGATAGGATTTTAGGACTGGTACACAGTGAAGCCAAAAGAGGATATTCTTAGGAGAGAAACATAAAAGCACAATCCCTTTGTCCTTCTTCATATTTATATTAAAACTATGTTACAATATATTAAAAATATATAGTTATATATACACAAAATTATATACAACTATATATATATATCAGTTTATATAAAACTGATTCCATGATATGGAAATAAAGATTTTTTTGTGTTTTATTTTATTTTTTGATGATTCTACACTTCAAGTCACAATTTTCAGAAGCACAATCAATCAGTTTAACTAATTCTAGAGGTGTAAATATATTTAAAAATATTTAAGTTCTTAAAAATAACTGGAAGACACTATGATAACATTTCCATCTTCAATGTAGATGAATTATAATACAAATGTATTAGTGTTCTTTTAAGTGTCTCAGTCTCATTATTATTCTAGATTGCCAGTATTGATACTGAAAATATGCCACAGTACAAATCACATGTGTATGACCCAAGGATATGGTGAAATCAATTAGACTTACGAGTGGCTACAAATTTCTCATGTTTTACATGATATTTTTTATGTACTTGGATGTATTTCTTTTAATTATTCAAAAGATTATAGTATTGCATAAGGAATTATAAAAATATAAATTATTCTAGAATAATCTTAAATAAAGAGGACATAAATAATAGTAACTCTTAAGCCTGTATGAGAAAAAGTTTAAAAAATAAGGCATGTTATCAGGCATGGACATAAACACTTCACTTCAATATATTATTATTAATATCACTATTCTGTAACTCAGGGGAAAATATAGCAAACTGATAATTTCCTCTCTATTACTATTAAACCAATGTCTAAATAAATTTATGAAAATCATCTAAAATAATGTTCTCACTGGGCAGCATGTATTCAACCATAATGCAAATGCTTGGCCACCATTTTCTGATGTGATTCATCATTGACAAAATTTTTTTGAAATTTAATAATTTTATTTCTTGAATTGCTAACTTTAAACATTAAGTAACAAAAGTTACTGATTTTTGAAGAATGTCTATTTTGGCATGTTAAAATTTATATATCATATTTGATATTTTGAAATCTCGTTAAACTTTTATAATTTTTTGATATACTTTTTTATTGTAAAAGTGATGTACAGAGGGGTTACAGATACATAAGTACATAAGATACATGAGTACAATTCTTGATGAATATTGCTACCCCCTCCCTCATTTTCTCCCAATATTCCTCCCCACCCCCTAACTCTCCTGCCTTCCAATGTTGTAAAGTTCATTTCCAACATAATGTCTTGTGAGTATCACTGTTGCATTTGTTCACCCTTGGCCCTTATCTCACCAATTCTATGATTCTTTTTTCCATCCCCAAATCAGATAAACTTATATACAAGACAAAGAATACCAAAGAAAACCAAAAAAACCCAAAGAAACAGTGATAACTGGGTAAACAGAAGAGAAAGAAAAACAGAACTTCATCCAGTACACTAAAGAAAATAAAGAAAAAATAAAGAAACATCTAAAATATACTTAGAGCTCAAGAAATTACCCCCCCCACAAAACAAAACAAAACAAAACAAAACAAATCCTCAAAGAAACAACTGCCTGATTAATAAGGGGGCTAAATACTTAAAAAGAGACTTCTCTGAAGAGGAAGTAAGAATGGCCAATAGACACATAAAGAAATGTTCAACATCTCTGCTCATAAAAGAAATGCAAATCAAGATAACATTGAGATTCTACCTTACCCCAGTTAGAATGGCTATTATCAAGAAAAGTAATAATAAGAGATGCTTGTTGGGATGTGGCCAAAAAGGAATGCTACTACACTATTGGTGGGAGTGTACACTGGTTCAACCACTCTGGAAAGCGGTAGGGAGGTTCCTCAAAGGACTAAACATAGAGCTCCCCTATGACCCAACAATTCCACTCCTGGGCAAATGACCACAAACAAGGCCATACTACCAGCACAACTATGTTTATTGCAGCATTATTTACCATAGCCAAGACAAGGAAGCAACCTAGATGCTCCTTAGTGGATTAATTGATCAAGAAAATGTATATATGTTCATATATATATATATATATATATTCTATGCTTCTATCAGAAAGAATGACATCACCCCATTCATAAGAAAATGAAAAGACTTGAGAAAAATCATATTAAGTGAAATAAGCCAGACCCAAAGAAACACAGGCTCCATGGTTTCCCTCATTTGTAACAATTAGTATGTGTCTAGGATAGTTCTAGCAGAGGACCATAATCACTATATAGCTGTTTTCATATGACCTTATAAAATGACGTTAATCAAAATGAACTACAAGATATACAAACTTGATAGATTTTTCTAATTAGCATGCCCAAGTAGATTGGAAGAATTAGGTCAAGTGAGCATTACATAGGAGGCTTCATTTTAACAGTAACTATAGTCATTCATTTTCTATCTTTGTGAAGAATCTTGTATTTCCTCCTAAATCTTATATATTTATGTATAGATGTGCTGCATTTCAATCAAATACCATAAAATTACTTTTGTGTTATTTAGAAAGCTGTACAAGGTTCAGTTATTTACAAAGTGATAAATATTTTTACATATTTTAGAGTGGCCTAAATAATTTATATATACATATATATATATCAAACTAGTTCTGAGAGTCTTAGAAAAGCACAGTGTGTTTAATATACCTTAGGAAATACACCTATTGACTTTTACTGAATTGCATAATTTAATAAGCATTTAAATTAATCATATATTCTAGGCCATTTACTCTGATTGATTGCAGAAAGATAAAATATATAAACCCAATATCCTAGTAATGTTCTGGTCCTATGGGAGACACTAGACAAAATGTTAGCTGGCGTGTGATGCATTATAGAAGAATAGAGTATTGATCAAAATCTTCAGGATAAATAAATAGAGGCAGAGTTCAAATGGGGAGTGGATCTTAGATAAATTGTCAAATTTTTTCACAGACTTTGTATGAGAAATTAATAGCACCCATGATGTATAAACATTTAGAAGCCCTTGACTTAAAGGTTATTTTGTATTTGTATTTCTATATGAATTTTAAAGAGAAAATTATTCATGCACCAAAAGAAAACACTTGGTATTCATACATTTCTTACTAAATTTTGATAGACTAATAAGTTCAAAAGTAAATGGTTTAATTAACAAATAAGAAAGTTCATATTCACTATTTTACATTAATTTGGGGTCTTTTCTCTAATATTTTCTTCTCTAATATTTTCTTCTTTAGGACTGGAATCTCCCATTTTGCAAGTCATACAGGTAAAATGATTCAGACTTGTGAAGAAAAAGACATTAGAGACTGAAATCATTACCTATAATAGATTGAAGACCTAGGCTATCTGTATACATTGTATTTTATTACCCTCCTTTTCCTCTTTGGCCTTACATCCTCCATTTTCTACAGTGTGGGACATGACAATGCCTTGGAAGTGAACATGGTGTGTACCTAGTTATTCATAAATAATTGTAGGACTATTACTGCTGAAATTCAGAAAAAAAGGTTCCCATTGTACCTGGTGACATAAGCACACATTGCTGATTTTGTAGCAAATATTCTTCATGAGCACATAGATTATGGAATCAATTAGAGGAAGATTTTATAAGAATGTATGCGAGAAGAGGCCAGGACCATATGAAACTACTTGAGTATCTGGTAAAAGCTGTATTTTAAAACATACATTAAATTCTACCAAACCTGGACAAGACGGATTAAAGCAATATGTATAGAATCCTTTCTACACCACTGTAACCAGCCACTGTAACTATTCATCCTACCGATTTCTTGTCTTCTTCTTGCCAGTGCTTTGTTATTCCATATTGTTTCATTCCATCTTTGCTTCATTCTCTCCTTCCAATTGCCCTCCTATGTTTTCCATTCCTTTTGTTGTTGGTTTTTGTTTTTGGTTTTGGTTTTGGTTTTGGGTGGGTTTTTTTGGTTAGTTGGTCTCAAATCTGTGTGCTTAACTTGTAAGATTTCATTTGCCTGCTTTGAAAGTTGAATAGCCCCATGATTTGTATGTAATGCTGAAGTGCTTTTAGACTTCAGATTGTCCTGCAGGTGTTTCCTATCATGCTCCGATAATTTCATTTATTTACTTGTTGGTAGCTTGCAGTTTGAACTGAAGGCTCTGCATTCACTAGGGGCGAGCTCCATTGCTTCAGCCGCATCTCTAGTTTCTAAGCGTCTGCTTCAGCAGTAGATTAAGTTATTGAATGGCATTATATTAACGGGTCCCTTTGATCCCAGTTCCCAGAGCTCTCCATTTACCCTCAGCTTTATGGCAGTGCTACAGGCTCAAGTTCAATTCTAGTCATTGTCACCATGAAGCTAGTGCACAAACTGCCACCCGTGCTGCTGACTGACCATTACTCAAAACATTGAATTCAAATCAACAAGCCAACTAACTTCATTGTTGAGAGAAAGATGACGATGAATTGGGTGTGACGCTTGCAGGTGGAGTGGGTCATTTAGGATAATGAGCCAAACTGAAAGGAACAATGCAGACTTCCTGTGACAAGGACAGCCAGAGGCCAAACAGGGAAGATTTACAGTGTTCTATACTTCTCATTGAATCTCAGAGCCCCGTAGCTAAGATACTGAACCAACCCAGATGCCCCTCAGTAGATGAATGGATCAAGAAAATGTGGTATATATACACCATGGAATTCTATGCCTCCATCAGAAAGAATGACATTGCCCCATTTGCTAAGAAATGGAAAGACTTGGAAAAAATTATATTAAGTGAAGTAAGCCAGGCCCAAAGAAACACAAGTCCCATGGTTTCCCTTATTTGCAATATATAGTATATGTCTGAGACAAGCAGAAATGGTCAGATAAGTTGATGTTAGACGAACTGAACTCCAAGATAAGGACTCAAATGGTTTTTCTTTCTTCTTATTGTTTCTAACATATTTATAAGATGATATTTTTGTTGCTTTGTATGTCCCTCCCCCATGGTATAACCCCTGTTGTCACTGTATTTGATGTTGGTATAATTTGTGGAGGGGAAGGGAAAAAACAAATTGTTTAAATAGGGTCACAGGTGGCCCATTCTAACAATGAGATGTACAAGTCGTTATGTCGAAAAACGAACTTTACAACTTTGGCGCAGGGGAAGGGGGATGAGGAGGAGAGATGGGAAGGGGTAACGGGAAACAAAGGAGGAGGCAACAATGCTTAATAAGAAATGCACTTATGACCTTGCTCATGTAATTGTAACCCCTCTGTACGGTATTTTCACACAAAAAAGAATAGATTCCGGTGTATGGGATATGGGGCAGGAAAGTGTAGTGTAGAGGGAAAGAATTGCCTCACCTCTGAGCATCCTGGACAGGAGCTCTTGCCTGGGGCTGGAGAAAGTAGGAGCTATGGAAAAACTCAAGAGTCAGAGTTCCTCTAGTAATTGACTGCTAATGAGGAGGCCGTTCATTGGAGGTGCGTGGATTGGTCAATGCCTGACTGTACTTACTCCCTCTGGAGTGCTGAGTTAAGCATCTCCGTTGAGAATATCTAGGAGAAATGAGATGTCTTGTGTGTCCTTCTTACTAATATTTCATAATTTTGCACCCTTTTGGGTCTAATGAGACATTACAATTATGTAGCATGCAAACAACTTCTATGTAATGGCATGTAATTAAAAGGTAAGTAAAATCATCACATATCCTAGATGCTAATGGCAAAAGACTCTCTTCCCTAGCTTCCCTCAAAGAAAACAATTAGCCAAGAATTCTTTCTACTTTTTTTGCCTCAAAACAGCTGTGTGATGACTATTTAACTTAGTTCAGAACGTTTCACACTTTTTTTTTTCTTCAGAGGTCTGACTCGAACCAGATGCTCCATTTGACTCTTACAGGAAGGAAATAACAGTGTTCATCTCAAATGCTTCAGAAGTCTTTGCCTTCCATCTTTAGTCAAGGGCTGCTATTTTCTTTTCTTCCTTTAAACTAGATAGCATCTGGCTTTTGATAGTGAACAGTTTCTCCTTTTTTCTTTATTGATTTCTAATTATTATCAATAAGTAAACTTCTTGGATGGTGTGCATTATGGAATTCACTCAGTTGTATGTAGAAAGATGTAAATGTGTGTTTATATCCCTATTTTTGACATGCAGGTACCAGTAATTATTTTGTCCTCATAGGGAGTTATATTACCTGGGACTGCCAGGTAATAGGTGGTAATACTCTTTAAGTGAAGTTTACAGCACCAACAAATGATTTTAAGGTAATCACTGGCTCTCCTATGTGTTTCACTTATTTTGAATTTGGTTTATATTTTCTGTTGAGTAATATGGAAGTCCTTGATAGTTATGTGAAGACCAGAGTTTGCCTGTCTGGCATTTTTCATTGATAACTACCTGAAGATAGTTTCAATATTTTGAAAATAAATATTTGTTTACTGATTGACTAAGAGATATAGAACACATCCTAGGGAAAGTTATTGATATGCAAATTTGTGTTCTGCTTACTATCTTATTCTATCAGTATGAGGGAATTGGTCTCTTCTCTGACTGGAAAATATTTTGAATTTTTTTCACTGAGTTTAACCACCTCTGTCTAAGAAAGCAATTCATGTGTTGTGAAGTTGCTGCTTTCCAATTACAAAATTACTCTCCAACCCAGACATTTCTTTTAATGAAACATGGACAAGGTAAGTGAGGATGAGATGAACCTGGAAGAAATGTATTTGCCCTGTCCTGGATCATTTGGAAGAGGATAAGTATGACAGATTCTGTTAGTGATGTGGATTGCATGACCTGCACCCTGAGAGGCAGGACCTCTGATAGGAAGCAAGTGCATTCTTTCAGGTAGAATGCTGATGGTTGCTATCCTTTGGCAACATTTAACAATGAGAACCTAGAGTTGTCCCCTTTAAATGACCACGTGTGCTTGGAATAAAGTGCAATTGCAAAGTAAAATGAATGCTTTCTCTGTTTTTTAAAATATTTTTTGACATCTCATAAGCCACCCCTGACTGTATTCATGTATAACTATAGAGAGCAACGAAGACCAACCCCTCTCTACATGCTGCATACGCACTGCTGAGTTACCAATTTTCAACTTTAAAATCAATAAAATAATGTGAAACTTTTAAAGACTGAAAGCTGCCCAGCCTATTATCACCATTATACAAAATCTGCCTGACATTCTGGTAAAAGAGCAAGATTATAAAGACTATATTTGAGCTGTCATCGTACGTGCAGATGATCATAACGTAGCAGCTTGATTGATCATTTTCACATGAATTCATAAAGAAAGAGCCTACAGCCAGCCTTAGTATCCATTAGTGTCTCTTTCAATTCTGAAAACCATGATTTCAGGTTGTGAACTTCAGATTAGATTCTTTTCATAATTATGATGCAATGTGAAGGAAAAGGGCACTCACCTACCAAACACACTTGTGTTAAAGTAAGGGAAACCTACCATACAAGATCTAGAAAATAGTCTTTTGTAGATTAGAAATATGAAGCAACTGTGAGTTTACATTTTATGTTTATTAAAGAAAATGCAAATAATTTGAGTGGAAATGATTTGGGTACAATACGGAGCATATTGAAAGTGTTTGGGGAAAATAAGAAACATTATTTATTCATAAATTATGAAAGTCGACCTAGTGAAAGGTGTTTTTCTGCCTGCCACCTCTGAGTCTTTGCTTTCTAGCTTTTCTGTTTGGAAGTAATCACTTTGCTCGTCTATGTACAGTGGGGATTTACTCTAGAACTTCCTTAGGATAAGTGGCATGTTCACATATTACTCCACCACTGTGTGCATGTACGTGTCCGTGTGCATGTGTGTGTGTGTGTGTGTGTGTGTGTGTGTGTGTGTGTGTGTGTGTGGTATGTTAGTATGGGACTCAAATTCGGGGTCCAAGCACTGTCCCTTAGTTTTTTTTTTCTCAAGACTGGAGTTCTACCACTTGACCCACAGTTCCACTACTGGTTTTCATAATGGTTAATTGGAGATAATATTCTCATGGACATTCCTGTCTAGGTTATCTTCCAACCGAGATCCCCAGATTTCAACTTGTTGCTTATAAGCATGGTTTAGTCTATCTTTTACTTGTTTGCAACTACCAGGTTATCCACAGGCACTCACATGACAGTAGCTAAAGAATCTCTTCATTCTTCTGTAATGGCTGTGTGGCATTTCTTATATAAATGACCATAATTAGTCTTGGCATTTGTTTTCATTTTTGCCGTGACAAATTGCCAACAGACTAATGTCAGAAACACATGACAGAGGCATTTCAGATTTGGAGATGAGATTTGTGAAGTGAATCTCACAGGGATGAATCCATTCCTGTAGAGGGAACATTTCTTACCTTTCTACCTTCTCAGGACTGCAGTTGTCCCTTGACTCCTGAACTCCCATCTTCAAAGTCAGCACTAGCCAATGTCTTACTGCATTATTGACTGATCGTGACCCCTGAAAATCAGTCTTTAAAAAATTAGCTGAAATTACCATACATTAACAGTATGAGGGTGAGTCATTGTGGTAATTCCTTGCATAGTAACAGTGTACTTTCACACATTCACCCACTCCATTCCATTCCCACATTGCTTTCATCCTCCTTCCTTTTGTAAAGCAGTGTGTGAAAAATGACCTAATGCTGCCTTTGGCAGCATATACGTCTAACATACATGAACTGATTTCACCTCTCAGTATCCTTTCCCTCTTAAGCTTTTACACTGATTTCTCTCTTACCACCACGTGTCCACCCGTTGTGTTCATAACCTACTCTTATTATTGCTATTGTTGTCACCAGTATAATACTTATGAAAATGATCACTAGTTTAGGTATAAATTCCAGAAATAGTCAAAAAATGATCTTTGGCTTTTAAAAATTAGCTTATCTCACTCAAGATAAAAGCTAGTTTCATTGATTTACTTGCAAATGACCTAATTCTGTTTTTCTCTATGGTTGAGTAACACTATATGACATATACTCATGCATGAACACACAGAATTTTCTCTAGCCATTCAGTTGTTAGGCCCCTCAGCTTAGCTATTATAGTCATCTCTCTTGTCAGTGGGTTTATATTCCTTCAGATATATGCTCAGCTGGATGTGGTTCTACTTTTAGACTTTTTGAGGAACCTCCATACTGCTCTCCATAGTGGTTATAATAACTAACCTTACTTGTAAGCTTGCAAAAGGGTTCTTTTTTCTTCAGAAGTTGTTTGTTTTCTTGGTGATAGCCAATCTTACTGTATTAGAAGTATTCTTGGTGTAGTTTAGATTGCATTTTCTTATGGATAAGGTTGTTGAATGTTTCTTTACATATTTATTTAACTAACCATTTGCATTTCATCTGAAAACTGTCCAATTACTTTGCCAACTTAACAATCAGCTTTGTTCTTTCAGTGTTTAATTTTGTGGGCTCTTCATGTATTCTAAATGTTAATCTTTTATCCAATGAATTCGTGGCAAAAATTTTCTCCCATTCTGTGAATTGTCTTTTGATATTTGGTACATTTTCCTTTTGTCTGTAAAAAAATAATATGCTTCTATCTCCTTTTCTAGTCTGTTTCATAGTTCTTAGTACTGGGAGTCTTGTTCAGTAAAGTATTATCAATACCTATATCTTTCAGAGTTTTCATGTTTTTCCATCTTAATTTCAATGTTTTAAATCTTATATGGGGTTGGTTATCTATTTGAAATTTACTTTGGTACAAGATGAGAAATAGAATTCAAGTTTTAGTCTTTTTTATTTATTATTAATTTTCCTGAAGGCTATCTTTCCTTCAATGCATAATTTTGCCTTGGTCAAGACTCTCACAGCCATAGCTATGTAGGTTTATTTCTAGGTCTCCATTCTGTTCTATTTGCCTTTGTGTCTGTTTTGTGCCAATAACAACATTTTTGTTGTTGTTCTAGTTACTGTGGCTCCGTGGTATGATTTGAAATCTGCCTTGCACTTTTTGTTCAAGATTACTTTTACTATTTGAGATGTTTTATGCTTCATAAGAATTTTGTAATTGATGTTTCTACTTGTGCAAAGAATGCCATTGAAACTTTGGTAGATATTGCATTGCATTTGTGCACTGCTTTCAGTCCTATGATCATTTTTGTGATATTGATTATGCTTGGATCTCTGTGATGTTCATTTTTTTCTGCTGTCTCCATTTCTCTTTGGTTTTCTGCTGTTTTGAAGCTGTTATTCTCTTTCTTTCTCCAGAATGTTTTATTTCCTGTGTTACCAGACATATTATTCATTCAGTCAAAATAAAGTGATGGATGCTTTTCATCTGTGCGTTGTCTCATTTTTCTGTTTGAAAATTTGAAGTTGTTGTATCACATGTGTCTCTAATATAAGCAAGTGTTTATTTATTTATTCATTTGATTGTCTGTGGATAGGCACCTTACCAGTCAAATAAATAAGTACTTCATGTCTCACAGTAGTGAAATTCAGAAGTTCTCTACAGAATGATAAATTGTTCGAAAAAGAATAAAGAGAGAAAAGATGCAAAGACCCTAAGTTCTCTTGAGGCTTATCTCTCACAGCTTATACTGATACTTGGTCATTTCATTTCTAACAATATATTCACATTTCATTCAGGATGCAGTCACAATTGTTGAAGCAAAACTGCTTCTTGATGAGGACTGAGTCAAAAGGCAGGAAGAATTCAGAAAGACTGAAAGACCTTGGTCAAAGAGGTCAGAATAAATGAACCTTTTTGGCTGCAGAATGGCCTCTGGGGTTTGCAGAGCAATAGAGAGATTGTTATGCTCATTTTCTGCACCTGGCTTTGGGGCAAGGAATTGGCATTTTGACAAAGGATATGAGAGCTTATATCCCAGCCTGGACTATTTGGAAACAAATACAGAAAGTACTATATTATCAAGAACAGTGACAATAAAAGAGATGAGGTAGAGTGGAAAAAAGGGGGCTTTGATTTAGCCTCTAAAAAAGGAGTCTGCTTGAGTGAGGCTGGTCCAATGATCACCAAAAGACCATCAGAGAAATAATCTTAGTACATAAACTCCCAGCTAGGTACAACTGCAAAGAAATCCAGACTAGCAATGCAAAGGCTAGACAGTGTGCAATCACAGGGACAACAACTAGAGGAAAAAAACCACTGTACATAGTAAAGCCAGATGTGAAATCAGAGAGAGGTGAGGCTCCAGACATTGATCCTCTCAATGGGTGGAATAAAATTTATTAATAATGTCCTCAGGAACTAAAATCAACCAAAAGGAGTGCCTTCATTGTCTACTCTCAGAAAATCAGCACTAAATTATCATTGCTACTAAGGCATCATCTATAACAACCTTGTTATTTTAATGTTCAAAAAAGTGCCTATTACACACAATAGTATCCAGAAATGTTTAAGGTTACTTTTTGTGACGATACCAATAACTTTGGAGCTGTTGCTACTGCATCTGAAGCAGCTGTCTCTCTGTTCTTGTTTTGTTTTGTTCCACTCTGCACCTGTGTTCACTTAGTCATTAAGGACTACCTCCACTTCCTCAAGTGTGAGTCCTTATCGACTTTAATCTAGACACATTATACATAGAGAAGTAGAGCCTAGCCATACCTATGATGTTAGAAGTGAATTTATTCTTTTCTCTATCACTTCCAAAAACCTGGTGAAACTTATCTTTGAGGAAGGATTATGTCCAAATATATACAACAATATTAAATAAAGGGACAGTAGCATCTGTTTCATAAATATACAAAGATGCAAATGAGTTCCTAGAAATTTCTTTTATCCCCTTACTCCAACTGACATTCATATTAATGGTAGACATTCATGATTTTGCAAAACTATCAGGGAGAAGCATTTCCAAATACTCTTTGGAGTAACAGAGATTGTTTCTTTCTTTCCTTTTCTCTAATTGTTTTAATGTATAAACGTGTGCTTTTTCTCAAATAAGAATTTTTACAAGTTGCTTAGAAGTGAGATTGTAGGTTGCTATTTTCAAGCTTCTTCTGAATAACAATAAACATACTTTTTGATATATTGTCATCGTTCTTCCTTCTTTAGAGTATGATATTTTGGAAAGATATATTTTCTGTTACTACTCTGAATTTCTAGACTTATACCACTTCATACAACTCCTACCTATATTGTAAATGTTGAATTTTAATTTACATAGCTGGAAAATAAGTGAGTGTTTTGGGGTGTCATTCAGAATTGGCTTTGCAATTGCCATTCATGCACAAGAAGAAAAAAAAAAAGAAAAGGCACAGTTTTGTTCTCTCTTAAAATATTATCATTTTAGATAATAATCCCCTTTGTATTTGAGCCATAGTTTTCATTCTCACCCACCAAGGAGAGAAACCTAATGCAAGTCACAGCTGTAGGTAGACCTTGGCTTTTATAAAGGGCAGTGCTTTAGTATCTACCTATATTATGAGAACCAAACAGCTTGTTATGTGCAGAATTCCTACGTTCTGTTCTCCAAAGATCTGTTCATTCCGTGCTTTAAAGAGAATGTGGGAATAGCCTTTACTCTAGTTGGGCACGGCCTAATAGCTAAATCAGTGCAGAATTTCATGAAGATGTATGGCTTTGGAGCCTACTTTTTAAATCTGTTTTTCTACTTTGCAGTTGCCTATTTCAGTTCACCAGACAGCAGGTGTTTGGGTTCCCTGCTGCCATTTAGTTTCAGCACATGTTCTGCCCAGCTGTGTCATTTCTTCAGCAAGCACTCCTTGTAAGCATCAGTCAGAGCTTTCCTGGGTCAGCTACCAAAAAAACAAAATCAACCCTAAGCAACCAGAGCTCTCTGAAATTTAGGACTCAATGTGGTATTTCTTATGACCCATTTGTAATGTCATATAGGAAAAAAGCAAGAGTCATACTGAAGCCTGAGATCTAGGTCAGCACACCCTATGGTTATAAGACGTTACTCTTTGTCAGTTGAACAAATGAATTAAAACAGAAATAATGTTGTATTTTCTAATATGGCTCAACCCATAGTTAGCAGGAAAATTTGAATACATGGACATGGGATCATGTTAGAAAAAAGAAACCTAAACCATGATAGCATAAAGTAAAAATGTTTAATTGCAACTATTTTTAAGCTGTATAAATATATGATTCAAATTGATGCATTTGTTTTGCTTTATGTTATTCTCATGAGAATTCACCATCAACAGAGGCATCCTAAGTTAAAAACAATCCCAGTCTGCAGCAGTGTTGTGCTTGTATCAGAAAAAAAAAAAAAAAAAAGAGCAATGGGAATAAAGAAAAGAGAAATAAAGTGAATAGCCAGAACGAGGTAATATTTCTCAAATTCAGCCTAAGGAAGAAAAAAAATGTAAGTCTAAATAAGAAACAGAGCCAAAAATCTCCCAGGCTTCAAACATTTTCTTGTCTGTTAGCAAAAGAACTAATATGTATTGCAGCACGTTTTGCAAGTTTGAGATTTCTACTAAGAAATCTTGACTTATACGTTGATTATACCTTGTTTTAGTTTTTGAAATGTTAACAGAAAGGCAGTTGTGGAAGATTTTATATTCCCTTCTCTCAGTCTAAATGTACAGAATCAAACATATACATGTAATTTCCTTTCAGAAAAAGCAAATGAGGGACTATGCTTTCTTTTTATTCTTCCCTTCCTATAAATTATTATGACAGGCATGGTTTCATTTAAATATACCAATTACAGTACATTGTACTTTTAATCTCTTCTTAATGTAATATAAGTAATATAAACATAGAGCTTTTATTCCTTTGTTGTTTTATAAAGTTTGTATTTTTAATATTTTATGCTTATAACTCACTTGGACTTTGGCCTGTGATGGAAATAACAATAGAAGCAACATTTTGGTTCACTGGCTCAGATTCTTAGGTTGTAACATGATTGTGATTTCTTTTTTTTTATTTTATTTTTAATTTTATTTTATTTGTGAACATACTGTACAAAGGGGTTACAATTACATGGGCAAGATAATGCATACATTTCTTACCAAGCATTGCAGCCTCCTCCTTTGTTTACCCTTCACCTCCCTTCCCAGCCTCCACCCTCCCCCGCCACCAAAAACTCCCCCCCCCCCCCGCTCCCCCCCACCAACATTGTAAAGCTCCTTTTTGACATGACAATTTGTACTTCTCATTGTTGCAACAGGTCCACCTGAATCCTTAAATGACTTGTTTTTCCCTATCTCCTCCATAAGTTATACTGACATCAAATATATTGAAAGCGGGGGTTATATTGTGGGGGAGGGACATACAAAGCAACAAAGAAATAAAGTTATAAATGAGTTAGAAACACATGCATGAAATAAAAAAAAATTAAAATGCCTATCTAAGGATTCATTTTCCAAACATCACATTATCTGACTTTTTCCGCTTGACTCATACATATACTAGATATTGCAAATAAGGGAAACCATGGGACAGGTGTTACTTTGTGCCTGGCTTACTTCACTTAATATAATTTTTTCCAAGTTTTTCCATTTCCTAACAAATGGGGCAATGTCATTCTTTGTGATGGAGGCATAGAATTCGATTGTGTATATATACCACATTTTCTTGATCCATTCATCTACTGAAGGGCATCTGGGTTGGTTCCATATCTTAGCTATGGTAAATAATGCTGCAATAAACATAGTTGTGCTGGTAGCTTTAGTGTGGTCTTGTTTGTAAACATTAGGGTAAATGCCCAAAAGTGGGATTGCTGGATCATAGGGGAGCTCTATGTGAAGTCTTTTGAGGAACCTCCATACTTCTTTCCAAAGTGGTTGAACAAGTTTAGATTCCCACCAACAATGAAGTAAGGTTCCCTTCTGTCCACATCCCCTCCAGCATCTGTTGTTGTTAGAGTTCTTGTTTTTTGCCATTCTAACTGGAGTGAGGTGGTATCTCAATGTTGCTTTGATTTGCATTTCTTTTATGGCTAGGGATGTTGAGCATTTCTTCATGTGTCTATTGGCCATCCTTCTTTCTTCTTCAGAGAAGTTTCTCTTTAAGTCTTTAGCCCACTTATTTATTGGGCAGTTGTTTCTTTGAGGATTTGTTGTTGGGGGATTTAATTTTTTGAGATCCAAGTATATTTTAGATATGAGACACTTGTCCGTTGTATGGCTAGTAAAGATCTTCTCCCAATCTGTGGGCTTTCTACTGATCTTGCTAGCTATGTCGTTTGCCATTCAGAAGCTCTGCAACTTTATGCAATCCCATTTCTCTAACCTTTCTTTGATTTGTTGTGTTTCCGGGTCTCTATTCAGAAAATTTTGGCCTGAGCCAAGGAGACCTAGGGTTTCTCCTATTCCATTCTGTAATGTTTTCAGAGTGTCTGCTTTGACTTCGAGGTATTTGATCCATTTGGAGTTGATTCTGGTGCAGGGTGATATATAAGGATCTAGCTTTAGTTTTCTACATGTAGTTAACCAATTTTGCCAACACCATTTACTGAAGAGGCTGTCTTTCTTCCATTCTATTGTTTTAGCTCCCTTATCGAAGATTAGATGGCGATAGTTCTGTGGGTTCATTTCTGTGTTTTCAATTCTATTCCATTGGTCCTGAGGTCTGTTCTTATGCCAATACCAAGCTGTTTTGATTACTATGGCTTTATAGTTGAGTTTGAAATTTGGTATTGATATTCCTCCAGCAGTGTTCTTTCCGTTGAGGAGTGTTTTTGCTATTCGAGGGCTTTTGTTGTTGCATATGAATTTTTGGATTGCCTCTTCTATTTCCTTGAGGAATGAGGTTGGAATTTTGATAGGTATTGTGTTGAATTTGTAGATAGCCTTGGGAAGTATTGCCATTTTCACGAGGTTAATCTTTCCAATCCAGGAGCATAGGAGGTTTTGCCATTTTCTAAGTTCTGTGTTGATTTCCTTTTTCAAGATTTTAAAGTTTTCATGATAGAGGTCCTTCACTTCTTTGGTTAAGTTAATTCCTAGGTATTTTATTTTTTGTGGGGCTATTACAAATGGAGTTGCTTTCCTAATTTCAGCCACACTTTTCTCATTATTGGCATACAGAAAAGCCATTGATTTTTGGGGATTAATTTTATAACCTGCTACTTTGCCAAAGTTTTGAATCAGCTTGAGTAATTTGGGAGTGGAGTCTATGGGATTCTTTAAATATAAGATCATGTCATCTGCAAAGAGGGAGAGTTTTATTTCTTCTTTCCCTATTTGGATCCCCTTTATGTCTGCATCTTGTCTTATTGCTGTAGCTAGACATTCTAATACTAGATTGAAGAGAAGCAGAGAGTGGACATCCTTGTCTTGTTCCTGAGTTAAGAGGAAATGGCTTTAGTTTTTCACCATTAATTATAATGCTGGCTGTAGGTTTGTCATATACAGCCTTTATTGTATTGAGGAATGTTCCATGAATTCCTAATTTTTCCAAAACCTTCATAATAAAGGGGTGTTGGATCTTGTCGAATGCTTTTTCTGCATCTATTGAGATAACCATGTGGTTCTTATTCTTGCTCCTGTTGATGTGATGAATAATATTAATTGATTTGCTTATAGTGAACCAGCTTTGCATCCCTGAAATGAATCCTGTTTGATCGTGGTGTATGATTTTTTGGATGAATTGTTGAAGTCGATGGTCCAAAATTTTGTTGAGAAGTTTTGCATCAATGTTCATCAAAGAAATGGGTCTATAGTTCTCTTTCTTTGAAGAGTCCCTGCCTGGTTTTGGGATGAGGGTTATGATGGCTTCATAGAATGTGTTAGTAGTGAGCTTTCTCTTTCAATTTCATTGAAGAGTTGGAGGAGTATTGGTGTAAGCTCTGCTTTGAAGGCCTTGTAAAATTCCGCTGTAAAGCCATCTGGTCCTGGACTTTTCTTAGCTGGGAGGTCTCTTATTGCTGTTTCTATTTCAATGCTTGATATGGGCCTGTTAAGCTGGTTTAACTCATCTTGGTTTAGTTTTGGCATGTCAATATTTGCTAGGAAAAGGTCCATTTCTGTCAAGTTCTCAAACTTATTAGCATAAAGTTTTGAGAAGTATTCCCTTATAATGTTCTGAATCTTGGTTGTTTCCGTGGTGATGTTTCCATTCTCATCTCTGAGTTTATTAATTTGGGTGTGTTCTCTTCTTTTTCTGATAAAATTTGCTAAGGGTCTCTCAATTTTGTTAAGTTTTTCGAAGAACCAACTCTTTGTTTTGTTGATTCTTTCTATAGTTTTTTTGGATTCTAATTCATTTAATTCTGATTTAATTGTAATTATTTCTTTCCATCTACTGCATTGGGGTTTATCTTGCTGCTCTTTTTCAAGGAGGTTTAGATGTGTCATTAAATTGTCAGTTTCAGATCTCTCCAATTTGTTGATGTAGGAGCTTAGAGCTATAAACTTGCCTCTGAGTACTGCCTTTGCTGTGTCCCAGAGGAGCTGGTAATTTGTGTGTTCATTTTTGTTGAATAACATGAACATTTGAATTTCCTTTCTAATCTCTTCCATGACCCACTCATGATTCAGCAGTATGTTGTTCAGCCTCCATGTGATACCGGACTGTCTTTGGTGGCTTTTGGTGTTGAATTCTAATTTTATTCCCTTGTGGTGAGAGAGAATGCAAGATATAACTTCAATGTTTCTGAACTTAGACAAGTTTGCTTTGTGGCCTAAAATGTGGTCTATTTTAGAAAATGTTCCATGTGCTGCTGAGAAAAACGTGTATTCTGATGCTGCTGGGTGAAATGTTTGGTAGATGTCTGTTAAGTCTAGTTCATCTATGCAGCTGTTTAAATCTGCGGTCTCTCTGTTGAGTTTTTGCCGAGTTGATCTATCTAGTGGGGTGAGTGGTGTGTTAAAATCCCCAACAATTAATGTCTTTGGATCTATATGGGATTTGAGGGAAAGTAGTGATTCTTTGATAAATTTGGGTGCTCCATTGTTTGGCAAATAGATATTTAGAATTGTAATATCCTCCTGAAGGAGAGATCCTTTAATTAGTATGTAGCGACCTTCTTTATCTCTTCTCACGAATTTTAATTTGAAGTCTATTTTATCTGATATTAGGATTGCAACTCCCGCCTGTTTATGAGAGCCATTTGCTTGGTAGATTTTGTTCCAGCCTTTAACCTTGAAAATGTGTTTGTTTTTACTGGCAAGATGTGACTCCTGAAGGCAGCAGATAGAAGGGTCTTGTTTTTTAATTCAACTAGACAGTCTATGTCCCTTAATTGGAGAGTTCAGTCTGTTAACGTTAAGAGATAGGACTGAGAGGTATTTGGGAGTTCCTGCCATGTTATCCACCTTCTTGGGGGCTGCAAAAACTGGGTTCTTCCTATGGTTCTTGGCTTCTCAGTTTGGGTGTGGTTTCTTGGCCTTTATTGTGGTCTTGTTGGTTTTCTATGTGTAGGACTTCTTTAAGAATCTTTTGTAGGGCTGGTTTGGTGGAGATGTATTGTTTCAATTTTTCTTTGCTATGGAAGGTTTTTATTTGGCCTTCAGTTATGAAGGAGAGTTTAGCTGGGTACAGTATTCTTGGTTGATAGTTGTTTGTTTTTAGGGCATGGCATACATCATTCCAGGCTCTTCTTGCTTTGATTGTCTCTGCTGAGAAATCTGAGGTGATTCTAATTGGTTTCCCTTTGTAGGTGATTAGCCTTTTCTCCCTGACAGCTTTAAGGATCTTTTCCTTGGTCTGAGTTGATCCTGTGTGGATTATAATGTGACGGTGGGATGTCCTATTCTGCTCTGGTCTATTTGGGGTTCTAAAAGCTTCTTGTATCTGAATAGGCCTATCTTTTTGTATGCTTGGGAAGTTCTCTGCTAGGATCCTGTTAAACAAATTTCCTAGACCATTAACTTCTGTTTCTAGGTGCTCCTCTACACCCATTATCCTTAGATTAGGCTTTCTGATGGTGTCTTCCAAGTGTTGGATAGATCTATCATATTTCTTGGACTTGTCTTAGATGATTGTATGTTCTTTCTCTATAATATCTAGGCTGTCTTCAATCCCTGAGATTCGATCTTCTGCATGGTCTAACCTGCTTTCAAGACTCTCTACTTTGTTTTTTATCTCATTTCCTTCTAATTGGTCAGCTTTGATGGCTTCAAATTCTTTGTTGAAGTTCTGTTTTAGGTCTTGCATGAATTTCTTTATTTCCTTAATTTGATGTTCAGTGTTTATTCTTAAATCACTTAGTTGATTGGTTATGGTTTCTTTGGACTCCCATTCCTTCTGTTGGGTTCCATTCAGCATTCCCTTTGTGGTCTCCCTGACTTCCTTCAGCTCTTTGTTAATGGATTCCATGAATGCCTTTAGTGATCTTTGTGTATTCTCATCCTGCTCTCTCAATTCCTGTATTACTCTTTGATTAGCTTCCTCCCGTTCGCGGGATTCCTGCAGTTCTCTTTGAGTGTTCTCAGCCTGCTCACGCAGATCCTGTATCAGTTTTTGAGTAGCTTCCTCACGTTTATGATATTCCTGTATATACTTTCAGGTTGCCTCCTCTCTCTCCCTATCACGCTCATACAGAGTCCTTTGTATGATTTCAAACTTTTCATTTATCATGTTTGCCAGCAGTGTTTGTAGAGCTATTTGGGAACTCTCCTCTGGATTATTCATGATCTGTTCTGTCCCCTGATTATCAAGATTGGGAATTGAGATACTTGGATTTGCCATTTTTCTTGTGTTTTTACAGCTTACTCTGCCCATTTGAGATGAAAATAGCACCAGTTTTGTTCTAGAACACTATCTTAAGGCTACCATCAACCAAAGTATGAATTTCTACAGTCAATAGTCTACAGATACAATCTATTTCAACAGATACATCTATTCAACATCAAACAACTATATGTTAATGGGCTTCAAACCGCAGAGAAGAATTTGGAAAACCAGAAATTATTAGGGTTAGGGAGAGATGTAAGTAAAAAATAGGAATAGATTGGTGTGGGGAGGCACAGGGAGAATTAACTATGTCCTAACCTCAAAGCAGGAAATAGGTTGGGTAGGATGCAAGTAGAGAGAGAGAGGAAAAAGAAGAAAGGGAAAAGGAAATGAAAAGAGACCAGAAATAATAGACAAGTAAAAATTAATGATATTATGGAGATTCAAGAACAATCTATTTAGAGAGGAACGTGAGTATATTGAGAGATTGGGGGGGACATAGAGGAGATGTGAAAGAATTAAAAAAAATGCTTAAAATGTTATATAGGTATAAAGAGGTAGTACTGCTATTAAGGAATTTAAGTCTCAGAGGTTTTGAATTGAGTAATAAATTTGTGGATTAACTGTGTACACAATGGGGGATAGGGTCTACTAGTTAACTACGGGTTTGTCTGAGGATGTGCAGGACAAGAGTTAAGTCATATAAAGAAGAACAAAGGAGAGGAAAAGGTGAAAAGGATAAGAAAGGGAGAATAAAAAGATCAAAAGTTCAGTAGAGCTAAACCAAAAACAAAAAGATAATTAAAAAAGAAGAAAAAAAAAAAGAAAGAGAAAGAAGACAAGAAAAGAAAGAAAAACACACCTTCACATCCCCCTAAAATAAAAATTATAAGAGGAAAAAAAAAAGTTACTGGAAAACTATTTTTTTTCAAAAAAGGCAAAAATTAAAGATTAATAAAAGTTTTAGAAAAGAAAAAAAAATTTTTTTCTTATATATAAGGAACCAAAAAAAAAAAAAAGAAAAAGAAGAAGAAGGAAGAAAAAAAAAAAGTTCTTTGATTTTTTTGGGAGGGGTGGGAAAAATCCTATATCTCCCTTGTGTCTGTAGCCAGCCTCTTGTTGGAGTCTCTGGTCAGCTTGAGGTCCTGTGGCTTGATTGGTTTCTTAAGTCAGATTGTTCGAACAGGCAGAAAAATGCTCTGCTTTACCCAAGATTTTCAGATCCCCTTCCCAGGTTAGTTTAATGGGAGGGTGATCTGGTTTGAGAATCACAAAAGAGGGGAATGCAGTGATGAGGCTAGGTTCTGGGTAGAGTTGAGGCCTTTCAACAAACAGTAGCTTTTCCCTAGGGCTATTTTGTGAAAACCTCACAGAGCCCAGCCTGGAGCCATTCTCAGGGTTTCTGTTTTTCAATTGATTGTGGAGGCTGCTAGAGGGAGGGGCAGCCTCTGGCTCTGGTTACCCTGTGCGGAAAGCCACTCCTATGGCTGGGGCCCGAGCTGGGTGACTTTTCCCCGGATGGAGCTGAGTCTGGCAGGTCACGTTGCCGTTAAGTTCTTGTGATCTGCTAAATGACTCGTTTTATTCCAAGGCCTGAGCTGGAGCTCGCAGCTCTGCCGAGCTTTGTCGGTAGATCACCGGTGCTGGGGGGGGAGGGGTGGCCTTACCTCCTCTGCTCCCTGAGAAGGAGTGAGGAAGTCGGACTTCTACTCACACCTAGTCTTGGTTCCTGGGTCGTCTCTGGTCCACAAACTGCAGGATGAAGATGTCCGCTCCTTGTTGGTTCTTGCTGGTGTTGAGTAGAATCTGTTCGCCCGCCGCATCTGGCTCCTTCGTCCCGGACTCTGTGGCTCAGTTATGGTGCCCTGTAGTCACCGTAGCGGCTGCTGGCAAGCGCTCAGATGTGTCTCTTTGCCTTGATTTCCCCTCTCTTGCCTAAACCTCTGTCCTGTGATGGCACACTTGGTGTGGTTCTCTGGCTTAGGGCTGTTCACTGGAACTCTAAAACTGCTTTCTATACAAGAGCTTGTTCAGATTCCAGCTTCTCCTCCGCCATCTTCCCGGAACTCCCATGATTGTGATTTCTGTGTTTGTGCTTCCTTTTCTTTTCAAAACAAATTATTGTCTATTAAAATAAATATTGTTCTAAAATGCCTAATGTGCAGGAGTATTTTCCTGTATTATTTGTATATTTGTCAATGTTACATATGTATATATGTATGCTATAAATGTATTAATGCTTATATTTGTACATGTATATGCATATGGGAATATATATGTAAATATACACATAGATGAACACATACATGTATATATGATATGCCTAAAATTAACATAGTGGTAAATTTCTCGCCATAAAGATCAATGACAGATCTCTGCTTCTTTCAAAATGCCCATTATTTTTTTTTCAGAATAGGGTTAAAACGCTATTGTCTTCTTCCTCTTATCTAAGTCATCTTTTCTTAATAAATTTTCTAATCACTGATTAGTGGCAGTTATATAGTTTGTTTCTAATGGTGCTTTGTGTGATACATCAATCAATTCTTTTTAAATTAGTATGTGTGTAGCCTGGTCCTGGCAGAGAATCCTAACAGCTAAATAGTCATGTACATTTGAGCATACAAAATGATGCTAATTGAAATCAACTCCAAGACATGGAAACAACAGGACTTTTTTGGTTGTTGACCTTGTTGTTCCCAATATACTGTATCAAGTTCCTTTTTATTATTTAATTTCATGTTTTCTTTTTCCACTGGTTTATCCCTGGCAATCACTGTCTTTCATTCTGGTGCTTTCCATCTTGTATATACATTTATCTGGATTGGGAAAGGGAAGGAGAATAACAAAATGCTGAAAGAAGGACAGAGGATGGACCTTTGCAAAACGACAAGATACTATGTCAGAAATAACTTTACAACACTTTTTGGGGGAGTGGTAGGGAGAGAGGGATAATTGGAGAACAACAAAGAATGGGTAATGATGTTTCACAAGAAATGTACTCATTATCTTATTCATGTAACTGTAACCCCTCTGTAATCATATTTACAATAAAATAAAATACAAAAAAAGAATTGGTGTTTCCTTTTTAATGAATGAAGTTAATCAATTTTATTCTCCTCCCCCTTCATTACAATCAGTATAGCTACTCTTAATTCCAATTTATCTCATCCAATGAGTAGTCAGCTAACTATGTTGTTACTGTCTAAAAAAGATATTTTAATAGAAATATACTTGATTCAAATGAAGTAGGAATAGATATTTTTACTAAACTTGACATTTGGCCATGTGCAGATTTAACTGTCTAGCAAAGAGCTTCAACATTTTATTGTATTCATGGGAATGCTACTAATATTTTTAACTAGGATCTAAAAGAAATTGTATTATTTTAGGTGTTCCTATCTCAAGGACAACTTTTGTCCAAACTTCCAGATGGTCAAACATCAGAAGAATCTCTGTACCTGTAAAATGACTGCACATTTATGAACACTCTGTTTATTATGCAGGTGATTTTAAAACTTTTGATTTATTTATGGTGGTGTTTACTTGGTGCCTGAATACTTTGCATACATATTTTATATTGTTGACCTGATTTAACAAGTACTGCTATTCCATATAATATGGAAAATAATATAATCAGGTCAAGAAATGTATGCTTTTAATCTTTTGAATTGAAATATTCAGAGAATATGCAATTTCTTGGACTTCTACAGTTGAAAGGATGAAGCCTTTAAGTTTATGTTATGTTTAACAAGACATTGTCAATCAGAGGTTTCTCAATAAAATGTGCCTCCAGGGTATTTCTAATCCTCATTCTTGTAGATAGTAGATCATCATATATAATAAAGGGCAGAGATAACTTCTTTGCTACCCAGAAAAAAGTAATGTTTTCATGGTTTCTAAAGAACCTCTATCTAAAGCAGTCAAAAGAAAATTGGCATCAATTCTACGAGCATGCGGACATGGTGAGGATTTTACCTTTCAAAACAAAAGATAAGAAGTAGACTGATGAAAATATTTATGTGTGTACACAGCGATTAAATCTCTCAATGTTTCAGCAGTCAGACACCTTCAAATAATAAACAAACATAAATAACATATTTTAAACCATTGTAATGGAAAATACAAAAAAGTACTGATGGTATTATGGATTATGGAATACAACATACTTCCTTTGTGATTGCATGATGAAGACAGTGATAGTTGTTTTTGGTTTCTTAGGAGGAAAAATTTTCAATAGCTATGAAATGCAGAGATAGACTATTTTAACCTGGCTATTTATTTCCAAGTTTTTCTTCCCCAGAACCAAGACTTGCAAGGCTTACACATGTTATGTAATGCTTATATATTACAAAAATAATCAGAAAGTAACATATATGGAAAATGCAGATACCATTACTCTTACAAATCTTTAAAAACACCTTCATATGAGTTGACTAATAATCTGCATTACACAATTGTGTTTATTAAATAAGATCATACACAAAAATTTCACGTAGAGAAAATACTTGATTAATATTTTTATTAAGAGTAGAAACACTTTATACAGAAATTCCTTGGGTAAACGTTTTAATTCATTTTTCCATTACTGGGCATTGAACTCAGGCCTTCACACTCTGTAGGTAAGCACTCTACTAGGAGTCATACAGTATTTTTTTAAAAATTTCAAATAATGTTTCATGCGTTTGCTTATATTTGTTAAGGATTCATCTACACATGCCTCCTAGCTGGGATTGTAGGTCATTTCATCATATGCTGCACATGTTAAAACTATAATAATAATTACTTCTGAAGATTTGAAAATGGCAGAAGAGTGAGGGAAAGGTTAAGTGGATGATATAATAGACTTGGATTTTATAATTTTCAGAAATATTTATGGATTTTGTGAACATGAAGAAATTATGATAACACATGTACATACAGATGGTGAGTTAGTAATTACAGAGTAGCAAATCATGATTTATTAACTCAGAAATAAATAAATTTGACTCTAGATGGAAGAGGTCCCGTCTGCTGGCTGTTTCTTCATGGTCCATATTGCCCTCTACACAACAATAGCAACATTTTGTTCCTCTTAAAACCATACACCTGAGTGTGATATTAGAATATTACTTCCTAACATATACTGTCTCTAGGAAGAGACACGTGTTGAAACTACATTCATAAATACAATATAAATTTTGTTTTATACAAGCTGTTGAGAACTTACGTAAAGAAAGTATAACAATCTTTGAAGTGTGGTAAATTTCTGAATGTTATTTGAGTTTGGCTATTTTTCTTAATAAATCTAGAGAGATTTATAAAAGTTAATAATATTAAAAATTAAAAAAATTAAAAGTGGTGACATTGATCAAGATACATTGTATTCATAAATTAATTATTTAATGACAACACCCGTTTACAACTACTGAAAGATTAACATAGAACTATCCTATGAGCCAGCAATTCCACTCCTGGTATTTACCCAAAATATTAAAAAACCAGGATACACTAAAACTTCTAATACTTCCATATTTATTCCAGCACTATTAACCATAGCTAAACAAATTAGCCCAGATGTCCCTCAATGGATGAATAAAGAAAATGTGGTATATATATATATATATATATATATATACATATATATATATGTATACATATATATATATATATGTATATATATATATATATATATGATGGAATTTTGCTCCTGATACTGTAGCATTTTGCTTACGATAATATAATATTTCTGAAGACATGAAAAGACCTAGAAGAAATTATGTTAATTGAAATAAGTCAGATCCAGAAGGAAAAATATGCCACTATTCCTTTACAAGCTAGATTTAGCTTATCAACTTGTAACTAAATATGTTAGGTGGTAAATAAGAGTATATAAAGGTATTATCCAAAACACGGTAGATTCAAGCAAGAACTCAAATAGTATAATTTCTTCAAAAAGCAAAGTCAAAGTCCAACAAAATGAAAGAACAGAAAGTGCAGACTCCAAGGGAGTGAAGGGGCGTCAACGGAACAGACAAATCAAGAGGAGAAGAGAGGAAGAATGCAGTCAAGAATCCCCGTGGGCCTGGCGCCGGTGGCTCATGCCTGTAATCCTAACTACTCAGGAGGCTGAGATTTGAGGATCACGGTGCAAAGCCAGCCCAGGCAGAAAAAGTCCATGAAGACTCTTATCTCCAATTAACCACCAAAAAACCGGAAGTGGCGCTGTGATTCAAGTAGTAGAGCACTAACCTTGAGCTGAAGAGCTGAGAGACACCGCCCAGGCTCAGATGTCAAGACTCACAACCAACCACAACAACAAAATCTATTCACAAAACACCATCTAAGCTGGGAGCCGGTGGCTCACACCTGTAATCTTAGTTATTCAGGAAGCTGAGCTGTGAGGATCATGATTCAAAGCCAGCCTGCGCGGGAAAAGTATGTGAGACTCTTATCACCAATTAACCACCAGAAAACTGGAAGTGGTGGTGTGGCTCAAGTGGTAGAGTGCTAGCCTTGAGCTGAAGAGCTCAGGGACAGCACTTAGGCCATGAGTTCAAGACCCACGACTGGAAAAATAAATTAAAAAAAACACCATGTCCAATGCTGGAGAGGATGCAGAAAAAGAGGAACCCTATTACACTGCTGGTGGGAATGTACACTTATACAACCACTTCGGAAAGCAGTCTGGAGGGTCCTCAGAAAGCTAAAGATTGACCTCCCTTACGACCCAGTCATACCACTTCTAGGCATCTACCCTGAACAACAGGAACCAATATACAAGGACACATACACCTCCATGTCTATTGCAGCACTGTTCACAATAGCTAGGATATGGAAACAACCCAGATGCCCCACCACAGATGAATGGATCCAAAAATTGTGGTATCTATACACAATGGAATATTATGCAGCCATTAGAAATGACAAAATAATGGCATTTGCAGGGAAATGGATGGAGCTAGAAGAAATCATGTTGTGCGAGGTAAGCCAAGGGCAAAGAGACAAACGGTACATGGTCTCCCTGATAAGTGGATGTTAAATCCAAAATGTTAGGTGATATGACAAAATTAATGTGACTTAAGAAACAAAGAACTTCCACTCATCTGGTCAAACCACTACTAAATATCCCCATGCTGCTGATCACATGTATTGTGTATATGTGTACACCGTTATACATTATAGACCATGATAGACAATTTGCTCCAGAAAAGTTAGAATGAGCTTGTGACTTTAAATGAGCATCATTATTCCACAATACTGTGAAATTTGGGAAATTATGTAATCACTTAATCACAATAATAAAAAAAAAAAAGCACCAGAAAACTAGAAGTTGCTCAATGGCTCAAGTGGTAGAGCATGAGCCTTGAGCTGAATTGTTCAGGGACAGCTCCCAGGCCTAGAGCTCAAGCCCCACGACTGACCAAAAAGAGAGAGAGAGAGAAAGATATCTTTCATGTGATTGTTTCTAACATATTTATAAGATTATGTCTTTGTTGCCTTGTATATCCCTCCCCCATGGTACAACCCCTGCTTTCACTATATATGATGTTGATATATGTGGAGGGGAAGGGAAAAAACAAATTGTTAAAACAGGGATACAGGAGGACCCATTGCAACAATGAGATGTACAAGTCGTTATGTCGAAAAACGAACTTTACAACTTTGGTGGGGGCGGGGATGGAGGGGAGGAGGATACGAAGGGATGGGAAGGGGAAACAAAGCAGGAGGCTACAATGCTTGATAAGAAATGTATTCATTTTCTTGCTCATGTAATTGTAACCCCTCTGTACAGTATTTTCACAATAAAAATATATTATAAAAAATAAAAAAACACCATGTCTGTTTGAAATTTTGACCTCTTACTAGAAATGCATAATTAATTACGTCAATGGTGTGAGAAAAAACTATTTCTCATGACTCAAGATTTTAATGTTTTTTTAATTTTTAGTATTAATAAATTTTTTTATTGTGAAAATACCATACAGAGGGGTTACAATTACATGAGCAAGGTAATGAGTACATTTCTTATCAAGCATTGTAGCCTCCTCCTTTGTTTCCCCTGCCAGCCCTGCCCTCCCATCTCCCCCTTGCCCCCCTGCCAAAGTTGCAAAGTTAGTTCAATGATTTTAGGTGATGATGATAGTTTTTTTTTTATTGAATACAAATGCACGTGGCCCTAAACACTCGATACAACTGATAGCCTTTAAAAAACAGCCTTGACAGTCATTTTCTTTTGGTTGACTATTTATAATCACCGTTTAATATTCTTCCTTTCAACTCATCATTGGGTTTCTTTAAATGACTCAATTCATTTCGATAAAATGTTTCTTTTAGTGTCTCCTCAGGGTGTTAAGCTGAGCCTATTGTATTTTATTTTAGAGGCCTGAGGCGGGATAGATCATGAACATGAAGCAGAAGAAACTGCAACCAGGAATTCGGTGACAAATATTCTATTAATGAGTAGCTTGATTAAATGAACAGAAACAGCATTTTGTCTTAAGCTTTATCTTACAGCTGTAACAGAAAAAGAAGAAAGAAAAAGAAAAAAAAAAGAAAGAAAGAAAGAAAGAAAGAAAGAAAGAAAGAAAGGAAGAAAGAAAGAAAGAGAGAAAGAGAGAAAGAAAGAAAGAGAAAGAAAGAAAGAAAGAGAGAAAGAAAGAAAGAGAGAGAGAAAGAAAGAGAGAAAGTAAGGAGGAAAGGAAGGAAGGAAAGAAGGAAGGAAGGAAGGAAGCTTTCTCCCAAGTGACTTGTGCACACACCCAGCTGATTAGCATATTCTAAGACAGAACAAAGAAAAAAGACACATTTTCTGGGGAAATGGCTCTTTGGGCATTGTTTGCTTAAAAATATTTATCACAGGGGAAGATATGTGTATTATTAGGAACAGATTCTATCCATTTTCTGGAGAAAAGTCATCAATGACTAAAATTTGAAGACAACCTACTTGTGACCAAGCTACTTTAGCAGTGACCAAACTTAGCAGGTAACCTTGAAGTCTCTCATTCAAATCATTGAAACACAACGATTACAAAGTGTACCAGGTGTCTAAACTGAATTTGAGCCAAACCCTAAACGACTTTTTTATTTCATTTTCATTCATAAATACTCATAATGCTAAAGAACTCATTGCACCTGTTACCAGATATGCCGGCACCCTTGTGTGGGTTGTATACTATCTTCCTATCCTTCCTCTGTGTTGCTTTACTAATAAACTTTCTTAATGTGTATCTTGAAGTGTCCTTAAATTCTAACTCAAGAGTGAGGCTGAGGTCTACTGCCTTTTGGAACTCTTCTGCCTGGGGCATTACAAACTTGGTAATATGGCTATAAAATGTTTCTACAGTACCCTTCTTTTTGTTCTGGGCTACATATTGAGTAAGTGGTCAAGGTATCCAGCAACTGTACGCGTTTTCTGATCTGTTGGAGAGCGATATGACAGCATTATCCTAATACCTTTTAGCCCTATTGAAAGGAACAATTCTTACTATTTATTATGAAGTCAGATAGTTTAGACTTATTATTGTGAAAAAAGGTATAATTTTTACTTTAATGACTACACTAAACAAATTGCATAACATTCTTTCTCTCAGTCATCTAATAAAGGTATCAGTAAGTAGAAAATATGACTTCTTACAGAACTTGTACGCTAACTGCTGTGGTCTCAAAATAAGTTAAATAGATGATTAAAATTGATTAAGAAAAACATAAGCAATATATCAAACACCTTTGTGATATTAAAATAATATGATGTGTCTTTTTGTAGCAGTTTTAGTTTCATATAATTATTTCTTTTTAGCAAAAAATTTAATTGGTGAGGGTTCCGGGAAGACGGCAGAGGAGAAGCTGGAGGCTAAACAAGCTCTCGCATAGAAAGCAGTTTTAGAGTTCCAGTGAACAGTCCTAAGCCAGAGAATCGCACCAAGTGTGCCATCACAGGACAGAGAGTTAGTCCAGAGTGGGAAAATCCAGGCAAGGAGCCAGATCTGAGCTCTTGCAGCAGCTGCCACCACCATGGCGGCAGTGGTGGCGGTGACGGCCAGTCTCCATACCTGAATCACAGAGAGTCTGGGACGAAGGAGCCAGATGCAGCGGCTAGCGGATTCTACTCAACACCAGCAAGAACCTACAAGGAGCAGACATCTTCATCCTGCAGTTCACAGACCAGAGACGACCCAGGAACCAAGACTCGGTGTGAGTAGAAGCCTGATGTCCTCAGTTCTTCACAGGAAGCAGAGGAGGGAAGGTTACCCCTCCCTACTCCAGTACCAGAGATCTCCATCTTGGATACTGACAAAGCTTGGCGGAGCTGCTAGCTCCAACTCAGGCCTTGGAATAAAACTAGAGTCATTTAGCAGGTCATAAGAGCCTAACCTGACCTGCCAGACTCAGATCCACCCAGGGAAAAGTCACCCAGCTCGGGCGCCAGCCCTAGGAGTGGGTTTCTTCACTGGGTAATCAGAGCCAGAGGCTGCCCCTCCCTCTAGCAGCCTCGACAATCAATTGAAAATCAGTAAACAGAAACCCTGAGAATGGCTCCAGGCTGGCTCTGTGAGTTTCTCACAAACTAGCCCCCAGGAAAAGCTACTGTTTGCTGAAAGGCCTCAACTCTACCCAGAACCTAGCCTCATCACAGCATCTCCAAACTTGAGGAAAAAGTCAATCTCCGTCTTCTGTGATACTCAAAGCAGAACTTCCTCCCATTGAACTAACCTGGGAGGAGGATCACAGACCATTTTTCTGCCTGTTCAAAGAAACTGACTTAAGTAACCAACCAAGCCACAGGAACACAAGCAGACCAGAGACTCCAACAAGAAGCTGGTTATGGACACAAGGGAGATACAGGATTTTTCCCACCCCTCCCAAAAAAAAAATCAAAGAAATTTTTTTTTCTTCTTCTTTTTTTTTTTTTGGTACCTTATATAAAAAATTTTTTTTTCTTTTCTAAAACTTTTTTTAATTTTTAATTTTTACCTTTTTTGAAAAAAATTGTTTTCTAGTAACTTTTTTTTCCTCTTATAATTTTTATTTTAGGGATAGATGTGTGTGTGTGTTTTTCTTTCTTTTTTTTCTTTGTTTTTTTTTAAATTTTCTTTTTGTTTTTTGTTTAGCTCTACTGAACTTCTGATCTTTTGTTCTTCCTTTCTTATCCTTTTCACCTTTTCTTCTCTTTTGTTCTTCTTTATGTGACTTAATTGTTGTCCTGCAAATCCTCAGATAAACCCTTAGGTTACTATTAGACCCTATCCCCCATTGTGTACATACTTAATCCACAAATTTATTACTCAACTCAAAACCTCTGAGACTTAAATTCCTTAATAGCAGTACTACCTCTTTATACCTATATAACATTTTAAGTATTTTTATTTTTAAGTTTTTCACATCTCCTTTATATCCCTCCCCTTCTCTCATTATCTTCACGTTCTTCTCTGAATAGTTTGTTTTCGTTCTGCATAATATTATTAATTTTTACTTTTCTATTTTTTATAGTCTCTTTTCTTTTCCCTTTCTCTTTCTTCTTTCTTTCTCTCTCTCTACTTTCATCTTATCCAACCTATTTCCTGCTTTGAGATTAGGACTTAGTTAACTCTCCCTGTGCCTTCCCACATCACTCTATTCCTATCTTTTACCCACATCTCTCCCTAACCCTAATAATTTCTGGTTAACCAAATTCTTCTTTGTGGTTCGTAGCCCATTAATATATAGTTGCTTGATGTTGAATAGAGGTATCTGTTGAAATAGATTGTATCTGCAGACTATTGACTGTACAAATTCAGATTTCGGTTGATGCTTGCCTTAAGATGGTGATCTAGCACAAAACTGGTGTTATTTTCATCCCAAATGGGCAGAGTAAGCCGGAAAAACACAAGAAAAATGGCAAGTCCGGGTATCTCAACTCCCACTCATGATAATTAGGGGACAGAACAGATAATGAATAATCCAGAGGAGAGTTCCCAAATAGCTCTACAAACACTGCTGGCAAACATGATAAATGAAAAGACTGAAAACATGCAAAGGACTCTGTATGAGCGTGATAGGGAGAGAGAGGAGGCAATCCAAAGGTTTATTCAGGAATATCATGAACATGAGGAAGCTACTCAAAAACTGATACTGGATTTGCATGAGCAGCTTGAGAATACTCAAAGAGAAAGGCAAGAATGGTGTGAACAGGCTGAGAACACTCAAAGAGAAGTACAGGAATGGCATGAATAGGAGCAGGAGGAAGCCAAGCAAAGAGTAATACAGGAATTGAGAGAGCAGGATGAGAATACACAAAGATCAATAAAGGCAATCATGGGATCCATTAACAAAGAGCTGAAGGAAGTCAGGGAGACCACAAAGGAATGCTGAATGGAACCCAACAGAAGGAATGGGAGTCCAAGGAAACCATAAACAATCAACTAAGTGATTTGAGAATAAACACTGAACACCAAATTAAGGAAGTAAAGAAGTTCATACAAGATCTAAAACAAAGCTTCAACAAAGAATTTGAAGCTATCAAAATTGACCAATTAGAAGGAAAAGAAATAAAAAACAAAGTAGAAAGTCTTGACAGCAGGTTAGACTATGCAGAAGATCGAGTCTTGAGGATTAAATACAGCCTAGATATTATAGAGAAAGAACATACAACCATCCAAGACAAGTCCAAGAAATATGATAGGTCTATCCAACACTTGGAAGACACGATCAGAAGGTCTAATCTAAGGATAATGGGTGTAGAGGAGCACCTAGAAACAGAAGTTAATGGTCTAGGAAATTTGTTTAACAGGATCCTAGCAGAGAACTTCCCAAACATACAAAAAGATAGGCCTATTCAGATACAAGAAGTTTTTAGAACTCCAAATAGACCAGACCAGAATAGAACATCCCACCGTCATATTGTAATCCACACAGGATCAACTCAGAACAAGGAAAAGATCCTTAAAGCTGTGAAGGAGAAAAGATTAATCACTTATAAAGGGAAACCAGTTAGAATCACCTCAGATTTCTCAGCAGAGACAATCAAAGCAAGAAGAGCCTGGAATGATGTATGCCATGCCCTAAAAACAAACAACTATCAACCAAGAATACTGTACCCAGCTAAACTCTCCTTCATAACTGAAGGCCAAATAAAAACCTTCCATAGCAAAGAAAAATTGAAACAATACATCTCCACCAAACCAGCCCTACAAAAGATTCTTAAAGATGTCTTACACATAGAAAACCAACAAGACCACAATAAAGGCCAAGAAACCTCACCCAAACTGAGAATCTAAGAACCATAGGAAGAACTCAGTTTTCCCAGCCCCCACGAAGGAGGATAACATGGCAAGAACTCCCAAATACCTCTCAGTCCTTTCTATCAACATTAACGGACTTAACTCTCCAATTAAGCGACATAGACTGTCTAGTTGGATTAAAAAACAAGATCCTTCTCTCTGCTGCCTTCAGGAGTCACATCTTGCCAGTAAAAACAAACACATTTTCAATGTTAAAGGCTGGAGCAAAATCTACCAAGCAAATGGTCCCCATAAACAGGCGGGAGTTGCAATTCTAATATCAGATAAAATAGACTTCAAATTAAAATTCGTGAGAAGAGATAAAGAAGGTTGCTACATACTAATTAAGGGATCTCTCCTTCAGGAGGATATTACAATTCTAAATATCTATTCGCCAAACAATGTAGCACCCAAATTTATCCAAGAAACACTACTTTCCCTCAAATCCCATATGGATCCAAAGACATTAATTGTTGGGGATTTTAACACACCACTTTCCCCACTAGATAGATCAACTCGGCAAAAACAACAGAGAAACCCCAGATCTAAACAGCTACATAGATCAACTAGATTTAACAGACATCTACCAAATATTCCACCCAGCAACATCAGAATACATGGAACATTTTCTAAAATAGACCACATTTTAGGCCACAAAAAAAATTGTCCAAATTCAGAAACATTGAAATTATACCTTGCATTCTCTCTGACCACAAGGGAATAAAATTAGAACTCAACACAAAAAGCCACCAAGGAAAGTCCGGTAACACATGGAGGCTGAACAACACACTGCTGAATCATGAGTGGGTCATAGAAGAGATTAGAAATGAAATTCAAATGTTCATGCTATTCAACAAAAATGAGCACACAAATTGGCAGCTCCTCTGGGACACAGCAAAGACAGTACTCAGAGGCAAGTTTTTAGCTCTGAGCTCCTACATCAACAAACTGGAGAGAGCTGAAACCAAAAATTTAATGACACATCTAAACCTCCTTGAAAAAGAGCAGCAAGATAAACCCCAATGCAGTAGATGGAAAGAAATAATTACAATTAAATCAGAATTAAATGAATTAGAATCCAAAAAACTATAGAAAGAATCAACAAAACAAAGAGTTGATTCTTCGAAAAAATTAACAAAATTGACAGACCCTTAGCAAATCATATCAGAAAAAGAAGAGAACACACCCAAATAAATAAACTCAGAGATGAGAATGGAAACATCACCACAGAAACAACCAAGATTCAGAACATATAAGGGAATATTTCTCAAAACTTTATGCTAGTAAGTTTGAGAACTTGACAGAAATGGACTTTTTCCTAGCAAATATTGACATGCCAAAACTAAACCAAGATGAGTTAAACCAGCTTAACAGGCCCATATCAAGCATTTAAATAGAAACAGCAATAAGAGACCTCCCAGCTAAGAAAAGTCCAGGACCAGATGGTTTTACAGCGGAATTTTACAAGGCCTTCAAAGCAGAGCTTACACCAATACTCCTCCAACTCTTCAATGAAATTGAAAGAGAAAGCTCACTACTAACACATTCTATGAAGCCATCATAACCCTCATCCCAAAACCAGGCAGGGACTCTTCAAAGAAAGAGAACTATAGACCCATTTCTTTGATGAACATTGATGCAAAACTTCTCAACAAAATTTTGGACCATCGACTTCAACAATTCATCCAAAAAATCATACACCACGATCAAACAGGATTCATTTCAGGGATGCAAAGCTGGTTCACTATAAGCAAATCAATTAATATTATTCATCACATCAACAGGAGCAAGAATAAGAACCACATGGTTATCTCAATAGATGCAGAAAAAGCATTCGACAAGATCCAACACCCCTTTATTATGAAGGTTTTGGAAAAATTAGGAATTCATGGAACATTCCTCAATACAATAAAGGCTGTATATGACAAACCTACAGCCAGCATTATAATTAATGGTGAAAAACTAAAGCCATTTCCTCTTAACTCAGGAACAAGACAAGGATGTCCACTCTCTGCTTCTCTTCAATCTAGTATTAGAATGTCTAGCTACAGCAATAAGACAAGATGCAGACATAAAGGGGATCCAAATAGGGAAAGAAGAAATAAAACTCTCCCTCTTTGCAGATGACATGATCTTATATTTAAAGAATCCCATAGACTCCACTCCCAAATTACTCAAGCTGATTCAAAACTTTGGCAAATAGCAGGTTATAAAATTAATCCCCAAAATTCAATGGCTTTTCTGTATGCCAATAATGAGAAAAGTGTGGCTGAAATTAGGAAAGCAACTCCATTTGTAATAGCCTCACAAAAAATAAAATGCCTAGGAATTAACTTAACCAAAGAAGTGAAGGACCTCTATCATGAAAACTTTAAAATCTTGGAAAAGGAAATCAAAACAGAACTTAGAAAATGGCAAAACCTCCCATGCTCCTGGATTGGAAAGATTAACATTGTGAAAATGGCAATACTTCCCAAGGCTATCTACAAATTCAATGCGATACCTACCAAAATTCCAACCTCATTCTTCAAGAAGAGGCAATCCAAAAATTCATATGGAACAATAAAAGACCCCAAATAGCAAAAACGCTCCTCAACGGAAAAAACACTGCTGGAGGAATATCAACACCAAATTTCAAACTCTACTATAAAGCGATAGTAATCAAAACAGCTTGGCTTTGGCATAAGAACAGACCTCAGGACCAATGGAATAGAACTGAAAACCCAGAAATGAATCTAAAGACCTATAGCCATCTAATCTTCGATAAGGGAGTGAAAATAATAGAATGGAAGAAAGACAGCCTCTTCAGTAAATGCTGCTGGCAAAATTGGTTAAATACTTGTAGAAAACTAAAGCTAAAGATCCTTATATATCACCCTGCACCAGAATCAACTCCAAATGGATCAAAGGCCTCGAAGTCAAAGCAGACACTCTGAAAACATTACAGGATGGAATAGGAGAAGCCCTAGGTCTCCTTGGCTCAGGCCGAAATTTTCTTAATAGAGACCCGGAAACACAACAAATCAAAGAATGGTTTGACAAATGGGATTGCATGAAGTTGCAGAGTTTCTGCATGGCAAAGGACATAGCTAGTAAGATCAATAGAAAGCCCATGGATTGGGAGAAGATCTTCACTAGCCATACAAGAGACAAGGACCTCATATCTAAAATATACTTGGAACTCAAAAAATTAAATCCCCCAACAACAAATCCTCAAAGAAACAACTGCCCAATAAATAAGTGGGCTAAAGACTTAAAGAGAAACTTCTCTGAAGAAGAAAGAAGGATGGCCAATAGACACATGAAGAAATGCTCAACCTTCCTAGCCATAAAAGAAATGCAAATCAAAACAACCTTGAGATACCACCTCACCCCAGTTAGAATGGCAAAAATCAAGAACTCTAACAACAGCAGATCCTGGCGGGGATGTGGACAGAAGGGAACCTTACTTCATTGTTGGTGGGAGTGTAAACTTGTTCAATCACTTTGGAAAGCAGTATGGAGGTTCCTCAAAAGACTTCACATAGAGCTCCCCTATGACCCAGCAATCCCACTTTTGGGCATTTACCAAAATGTTTACAAACAAGACCACACTAAAGCTACCAGCACAACTATGTTTATTACAGCATTATTTACCATAGCTAAGGTATGGAACCAACCCAGATGACCCTCAGTAGATGAATGGATCAAGAAAATGTGGTATATATACACAATGGAATTCTATGCCTCCATCAGAAAGAATGACATTTCCCCATTTGTTAGGAAATGGAAAGGCTTGGAAAAAATTCTATTAAGTGAAGTAAGCCAGGCCCAAAGAAACATAGGTCCCATGGTTTCCCTTATTTGCAATATCTAGTATATGTATGAGTCAAACAGAAAAGGTCAGACAGTGTGATGTTAGGAAAATGAACCCTTAGATATGTATTTAAAGGTTTTTTTCTTTCATGCATTTGTTTCTAACGCATTTATAAGATTATTTCTTTGTTGCTTTGTATGTCCCTCCCCCACAGTATAACCCCTGCTTTCAGTATATTTGATGTGATATAATTTGGGGAGGAGATGGGGAAAAACAAATCGTTTAAGGATACAGGTCGACCCATTGCAACAATGAGAAGTACAAGTTGTCATGTCGAAAATGAACTTTACAACTTTGGTGAGGGGGGGGATTGAGTGGGGGGCTTGGGGAGGCTGGGAAGGGATCTTAAGGGTAAACAAAGGACAAAGTAAGAGGCTGCAATGCTTCATAAGAAATGTACTCATTATCTTGCCCATGTAATTTTAACCCCTCTGTACAGTATGTTCACAAAAAATAAAAAATAAAAAAAATTAAATAAAAGGAGAATTAAAAAAAAAAAGTTAGTTGGTATCTTTTCCCCAGAAAGCTAAAAATGGTAGACAATTATTGGTATGGACACAATTTGAATCCATTCCTCTTAGAAAAATTTATTTTGGCTTATAATATGTTATACTACATTTTGCCCACAAATGTATTTTTAGAAATTCACTTAGACCTAAAATTTCAATATCATAGCATTTTCTACATCATCATATTAATTCTCAAAAGTAGCTGACTTTGTGGTATTTTGTTTAGAAACTGGGGCAAATAATTACCTACTTTTCAACTGTAGATTATGAATTTTTAGTAGTCATTACGTGATATATTCTCTTCTAATGTATGCCAAATCAGGGTTTATTAATAATATTTCCTACTTCTGATATTTGGAATTTGCAAATGTATTTGAGTGGAAAGTTTCTTTACTACTTTTTCACACCTCTCCATGGTTTTCATTGGTTCTCAGCAATTCCCATCATAGAACCTAAATCTTCCTATTCAGAACATAGATCACTATTTCATGTATGGATACATTCTGTTCTTTCTACTCTAATATTTTATGCTTCTGTATCAGATTTCTGTAACCAAATTTTATATGAATCTACATTTATGTGCATAATTATGTATATTTAGATACACATTCACATCTATTATATGATCAATTTTTAAAAATCAATTTAGAAGTAATATATAGTATGTGTTTGTATAATATACATACTAATCTACCTTTCCCCTTAGTTTTTCTCTTGAGAAATTTTACACAGTGCTATTTAAAGTATTTCTTATAAATTAATCTACTCAAAAAACCTATTAACTTGGTAAAATATTTTCCACAATTTATGGAGGAGAAATAACTTGGCCAAGGTGAAATACATATTAAGACCTTGAGTATGAATTACTTATTTCTCAGCATGATTTTTTATTATCGGTATTACAAAGATAAATAAATTGGTATGGTAGGCTAGATGACTCACCAGAGCATATAGCTTTATCAAAGTAACTGGCCTGGCTAAGCCTATGTATGGCAAGTCTTGAAGACATAGGAGTCTTCATAGGAACTGCTAGGGAATTATGTCTTATAATATACCTAATAAATGGAATCCTGCCCAAATATGGAAATGCTTCATGTATACGGACATATATTACACAGTTACATCAGTCAGAGTCCTTGGAGGGAAGAGACAAGAGCCAAAATAGGTAATTGAAATAATTTCATTAAGAGACACAAGCAATTGTTTACAAAGTTCTTGGCAGAGTTAATGGAAACAAATGAGATAGTGAAGCACTCTTCCAAAAGCACTGAGCTGTTGTTATCCAGAAAGCTGAAGTAGAAGAGGGAGAGAGCAATTCTCAGAATATAGACAGATAGCTCTAGGACAGAGCTAGTCTATAGGAATTGTGCCTTTAGTAGAGGAAAGTAGGCCGTACATTCTCTGAAGTCCTCAACACTCATTCTCTTTTACTCTTCAGCCTTCTAACAGTTATTTCCTCTTGCAGAAGCACATGGGGAAACAGTTTAGGAACTCATTGATAAAACTCGCAAATTTTAGCTTCCTGAGCCACAAAGCAGGGAAGGACAGAGTAGAGAATGGTTTCAAAACACAAAGGATTCTAAACATAGTGAAAGGATAATTCAAATGCACATTGTACATATATATGGACAGATCATGCATGTAACCATGACTCTAATTCCTAAAGCCATTTATATTAGAAATAGACCAGAACATTTTTAATTAAGTTTTGTATTGTGAAAATACTGTACAGAGGGATTACAGTTACACGAGCAAGGTAATGAGTACATTTCTTATTCACCATTGTTGCCTCTTCCTTTGTTTTTCCCCTACCATCCCTTCCCTCCCACCTCCTCAGCTATACCCCTTCCCCACCTTCCCTTAAATTGTAAAGTTCGTTTTTTGACATAGCATCTTGTACATCTCATTGTTGCAATGGGTCAATCTGTATCCCTATTTAAACAATTTGTTTTTTCACTTTCCCTCCCCAAATTATACCAACATCGAATACAGTGAAAACAGGGTTATACAATGGGGGAGGGACATACAAAGCAACGAAAACTCACATGATAACTTGTAAATGCGTTAAAAACAATATCAAGGAATTAAAAACCACTGTGTAAAATTTTGGAGTTCATTTCACTTAGCATCATCTTATCTGACCTTTTCTGCTTGTCCCAGACATATACTAGTTACTGCAAATACGGGAAACCATGGGACCTATGTTTCTTTGGGCCTGGCTTACTTCACTTAATGTAATTTTTTCCAAGTCTTTTTATATCCTAACAAATGGGGCAATGTCATTCTTTCTGATGGAGGTATAGAATTTCATTGTGTATATATATCACATTTTCTTGATTCATTCATCTACTGAGGAGCATCTGGATTGGTTCCATATCTTAGCTATGGTAAGCTGCAATAAGCATAGAGGTGCTGGTAGTTTTAGTATGGTCTTGTTTGTGATCATTTGGGTAAATGCCCAAAAGTGGGATTGCTGGGTCATAGGGGAGCTCTAAGTGGAGTCTTTTGAGGAACCTCCATACTACTTTCCGAAGAGATTGAACAAGTTTACACTCCCACCAACAATGCAGTAGGGTTCCCTTCTGGCTACATCCACTCCAGCATCTGTTGTTATTAGAATTCTTGATTATAGCCATTGTAACTAGGGTGAGGTGGAATCTCAATGTTGTTTAGATTTCATTTTTTTATGGCTAGAGAGGTTGAGCATTTCTTCATATGTCTTTGGCCATTCTTATTTCTTCTTCAGAGAAGTTTGGAGAAACCCTAGATCTCCTTGGAACAGGCCAAAATTTTCTAAATAGAGACCCAGAAACACAACAAATCAAAGAAAGGTTGGACAAATGCATGAAGCTACAGAGCTTCTGCATGGCAAAGAACATAGCTAGAAAGATCAATAAAAAGCCCATGGATTGGGAGAAGATCCTTACTAGCTGTACAACTGACAAGGGTCTCATATCTAAAATATACTTGGAACTCAAAAAATTAAATCACCCATCAACAAATCCTCAAAGAAATAACTGCCTGATAAATAAGTGGGCTAAAGAGTTCAAGACCAGAACATTTTGAGGAAATAAAATTCAACAAAGCAATGAAATGACATTTTAAGGACTTTTTGATTATGTCATAATCACTTTCATTTAGCATGACTTTTGTGTTACTTTTGTGAATCTATTGATTCAGTCACAAAGTAACTGAAGCACGACATAAGACCTCATACTTCTAAAGGAAATAAGCTCTCCTGCAGAGAGCAGACTTCTGCTGCTGGATCCTCTATTACTACAGAGTGCTCTGTTCTTATGTGTCTTTGGGGTTTCAGAGTCAGTGAATCTTTCCTCTATATTTTATGTTTTCATCTTTGCTCGATTGCATGCTGCATTTCTCATGGATTATCTTGTTCCCCCTTTCTGTTTACCCATCTTTCTCACCACAAAAGAAAAAGAGACAGATATTGAGACAGCCAAAAGTCTGTTTCTAAAACTTAACCAACCTCAAGAGTTGCAGATATTCGAATTTCACAATCAAGAGAAATGTAACTCAGGGAATGTCTAGGAACTAGGAAAAATGTAAACCATATAATACTCAACCAATGAATAACCAGCAGAGGAACCTTAGAAGAAAGTATGAATTGCTTGTTTTAATCGCACAGTGTATGCCAGCCCATTAGATCTTGCAAGATTGCCATTACATTTTGTTTTCACTGCATCTCTAAGATCATTCTTTGACAGCAAAATATGTTTCTCACAATTTTCCTTTTAGAAAGTCATGACATATAATAGAGTAATAAAATTCTACCCACTTCCCTACAGCATATCACCATAATTTGATTAAACATTTATTTTAGTATGAAAAACTTCTTGCCCACTTCTATGTATCATAATAGCTATTAATTGTGACAAGAATTTTGCCTTCATAGAAAATTCACCTTAGGACACTATTCCAACTGAAGTTCTACCTACAGTAAATCCTTCTAGTCACCTCCTTAACCAATATGACTTATATAGTTATAGCAAGGATCCAATAGTCTGTTTTTAAAATCTCGTAATATTCTTTTACTTTTAATAGTCTTTGAATGCTAGGTATGCAGAAAAATATACTTAAAAAGAGTCCCCATATCCTCCTAAGTTCCCATTCATGTGAATATCATTCAATACTGTATTTCAAACAAAAATTTCCATTTGTCATTTTCCTAAGTGTAAACTATTGCATGGTAATTTTTCTCTTTAAAAATCTTCACTGGCAACATTGATTCAACAGAAGCACACACATTTCTCATTTTGACATTTAAAATAAATTTTTCCCTGCATGAGTTTAATCACTTGATTCAGAAACAATTCATTTGTCATGGGTATGCTACGTTAGATTGCTAATTAAGAGTCCTAAAACTATAAAATATTTATCTTCATTAAGTCATTTGTTTACCCTGGAAAATTTTGTGGTGCCCCATATAAGATGCTTTATGACACTGTAAGAATCTATAGCAATAAAAGATGTGGTACGGTGTCATTGTATTTGTGTGGGTTTGTTTGTGATGTCATCTGTTTGACTTTTCTGGTACATGTACAACTAGTAGAAACCACCAAAGAACTAAAAAAAAAAGATAAAATCTATACAAAAGCGTATGGTATATGTGGCATATGTAGGTGATCAGGTTTATATATTATATTAAACCTGCATTTAGGTGTTTAGACAAGACCAGTAAGTTATTATAATGGCTATCAATCTCAAGAATAATCATGTTGAAAATGTATATACAAATTTGCTCTCCGACTTCACTTAAACATTATTAAACTTAATGTCCAAAGAATGCATTTGGTAAGCCATCATGCCTATTTTAAATACAAAAAATTCAAATTCTGAGTATAAGATTTATAATTTGTAAAAGTTTTGCTCCTTCCAAAACAATGATTACTACTTGTGAAACAGTGGGGATATGTTTTTCTTGAGGATTTATTTGAAAACTAGCTATATATGTTTGCTAGTTAGCAAATTGTTAATAAAATACTGATTTCTAGTGTTTTAATTTTCATATCTCATGTTACAATTTCTCAGAGATACTGACTTTGTTCAATTAATTGATAAATTTAGTTTAATTCTTTGGCCTACAGGATACTTAAGAAGAATACTCTTTTCTTATTGATAATATAGCAAGTTTCTTGAAGCTATACAATATAAACATTGTTTATTAAATAAATGGCAACATGTAACAGTTGCAAAACCAGAAGTTTCAAAATGAATTTTACCACACTTAAATCACAGTGTTGGTGGGCAGTTTTCCTTTGGCATGCTCTAGTAAAGTACTTGTTTCTTTGTTTTCAGCTTCTAAAAAGCCAACTATATTCCTTGACTCTTGGTATTTTCCTTTTCCTTCAGAACCTTTGGCATAAAAACTGGAAATTTCTCTTTCTGATGCTAACCTCTCTCTTTCACTTGTAAGCATCCTTATGATTACATCAGATCCTAAGAAAGAATGTAGAACATATTTCTATCTCAAAATCTTTTACCTAATCACATTTACAAATTTCCTTGAACTATGTAACATGAAATATCCAGAGATTACAGGGACTAGGAAGTGAACATTTTAGAGGGTTATCTTTTAATAATAATAATAGTAATAATTTACTGTACAGAGTACTTATAGTTATTTTTGTTGATTGGCTTCTAAACTTTGATATTTCTTCATATATAGCTTTTCCATCTGAAAGGTACAAGGAATAGCTATTGAACAAATTAATAAACAAATGGAGATATAAGTTATTGGAAAACTTCTAAAAATGTTTGGATATGCCATTTGTTTTACTTACATACTACAAAGACATCGTGTGATGCATCTCCAGGATGTAGTTTTCTCTTGGGAAAACTTTTTATCTGAATAACTGTAAGCAAGTTGATTTAATTCCTGATATAAGAATGTTTAGGTGACTGTCCTATACAGGGCATACCTCTCTGCAGAGAGTGAATGAGCTAGCGTGTCTTGTGAGTTATGGCACTACTTGGAAAGCTCTACTTTACTTTTAATTAGAACATCATTTCTTTGCAGATATTAAAATATTTCTTTAATTTACTTCAAAGTGGTGGTTGTCTTTTAATTCATGAAGGCTCAGTGGAAGGTGTCTGATAATGATATCTGCTTAGATGTTCATTGTATGTACAGATTCTACTGTTCATTGTATATCAAAATAATGCTTTGAGCTAGAGAAACGAACTTTGCTTTTGAATGTGTTTATTTGCAAACTGCTCAGAGCTGTTAGTTACAATTTAGTTTATAAGAGTTTACAAAGCCCAGTGGGATTTAGCTCTCCATTTAAAGTTTAATATGGCAAAGCACTCCATAGGTAATGATTTATTGCTTCAAAAGAGGATCATGAAATGACATGAAAAATATTCCCATCTCGATGGAAATATGAGCATTTACAAGGCTATTATATATAATTCACTTCATGTCAGCAGCATCAATAGAGATTTCTGTTCTGTGCTGCTGTGTTTATTTGCATTACAAACTCTCACACTGAAGGCTGTTGTGTTGTCTCCATCAGTTCACATTGCTGCTGGCAGAAGCTCTTTATGTGAAATTCTTGTCATCTATGGTTCCTTTACAGATAACTTTAAATTTAAGAAATTTTATAGTCAGCTATATTTATTTGTATAAAAGAACACTCCACGTAGCATACTATTAATTTTGATATTTTTGTAACAGATTTGATATAAGAAATGTCTCAAAGAAAGTTTTACTAGCATTGAAACGTATCTATAGCTTTCATTTGGAATGTAGACATTTGGGAAATTTTCATTTATTTTCACAAAGAAAAAAAATGCTGCAATCTGCACATCCTTACCACAGTCATTTTTTCTGTTCCTTAGTTTGTGTTTGCTGAAAAGAGTAATAGAAGTGGCAAAAATATTGTTAAGCAGACCCAGGGGCAGACTCTTACATAAATTCCCAAAACAAAAGAAAAAAGAACTGCTGAAAAAAATGTGAGAGGTACCTTGAGGGGATTCATTCAGAGGACTAGAACTGCCTTAATACAGAAGTAAAGAATCTGAAATACCTATGGAAAAATACTTTTATTCTGTTCAGACTGAACTTCACATAGTGAACAAATACGTTTTCTCTATACATTTCAATGTTAAAATGCCTGTATCTCCATATATTATTTTTAATTCTTCATGATACTCTCAAAATTGTTCCTAACAGTAAACATTTTTAACATATGATTATATGTAACACTTAGAGGAATAGCATTTGCACACAAAATGGCTTTTTTATTGTTGAAAATAAGTTGTTCACAAATTACAAAGAATGTTAAATTTTGAGAAACTTACTATTCTATTGGAATAAAAAATAATGAAATTTGATGAGAATCAGTCTCCTCGATAGGTGTATATTTTTCAGCTAGTCTTTGACAGTTCCATTATATTAGTTTAATATTCTTTGGAGGAAAAGTGACTGAATCTAATTTCAGAACTAAATCTCTTGAGAACCTTAAGCTAACAATCACAATATGAGAAGCTTATCAACTATTTAAATTTTATGTTAAGGATTTGTTGTGCTTAATGGATTTTTCCCCCAGGTTTTCAAATTTCCAAAGGAGAATGAATTAGGAGACATTTGTTTATTTATTACTGTTCTAGGGGAAATTAACCGTCTCAATATTAAAAGTGATACATCTATGTCTGCTTACCATTTTGTTTTTATTTTTAGCCTACCATGGCTATAATACTTAAGTTATAGAACATTTATACAATAAACTTGTTGAATTAGCACCAATAGCAGTCAAATTAAAGCCTAGATTTGTCTCGAATCTCTATTGCATTTTAATAGTGCTGAAGGGTTAAGAGAAAGACTCATGTTTGAAAATGTATGCCTCTATAGAAACCATTGTGGCATCTACAATAGCATTTGCCATCCTCCTCCTATCAACATCACCATCATCATCATCATCAATAACCATGTAAATCAAAATTGTGGGAAGAAACAGGACGTTCAACATAGGTATTTTGAGAAGAATTAAACAAAAATAAACTTTTTTAGGAAGAGATAGGTACCCTCAGGTAGAAAGTACTGAAGGATAATGGAACACCCTTAAGCTACCAAGTGAAGTCCTGATATGATCACCAAATGCTCTTTAGTGGAGCTAATGAAGATAAGGGGAGATGTCATTTTTCCTTCTCTTTCTCATCTATTTTGGTGCTTCCTATTGAGCAAAGATAGGGGAATACAAGAGAAGAGACAGGCCATTGATTTTAGTGAATTCTGGCACCAGCATTTGAGGGTAGAGAATACGAGGGATAATGTTACATAGCATACTCACCTCAAGAACATGTAAGACATCCAGTAAAATGATCATTGGTATTTTGACTGTGTTTTTACGTCTTTGAAAACTTAAGAGTTATGTGCTGAATATCATTTATGTGTCAGCTAAATTCCTCTGCAGAAAAAAATCAAAATATATCCTTTCACTTGATTTTATAGATAAATCTCAAAGAATGTAAATGAATCATCAACTATGAATCTGATTCTAAAATGGTAGAACTTTCCTGCAATTTAAATCATGGTCTTCATCATAATGCTGTGCTATGTTGGTCTAAACAGAGCTACCTACTATATAAATATGCATACATATATACATACATACATACGTAAATGTATTCCTCAACATATATGTACTGATGTATTTAAATATAACTAACCATTTATGTAGATCTTACTATTTGCCAGAGTTCCCTAAGCAGTCTTCAGATATAAATAAAGATATAGATATAGAAGTAGATATATGTTTCAAGTATCCTCTGAATACAAATGAGGAACAATAAAAATTGGACATAAATTGTTGAAAATCATCCCATAAGTAATAATTTATATTTGTTATATTTTTATATTTATTATATTTTAGGAAATTTCATTATATACTGACCAAATGTCTACATCTATATGTATATCACAGGCATATAAACTATATATATATATATGTATAACTATAGAAATTTCAAAACTGTAAGGAATAAAAAATAATGCATAAATTTCTTTTTACTTGATGAGGATTGAGTACAGTGTCTCCTATATATTAGACAAGTACTCTCCCATTTTGAGCTATAACCTCAGTTTTGGTTTTAGTTTTGGCTTTTTATTGTTTTATTTTTATTAGACTCTCATTAAATTTTCCCAGGTTGACCTCAAGCACACAATCTTGTCTCTGACTCCAAAGTAGCTGGAATTACAGCATGAGACTGGCTTTGTCTTATTTCTTATATCTTCTTTAGTTTTCATAATACTTTGCTTTGAGGGATGCAGTGGTCTTATGCAGGTTGACACAATTGCTTTTGCAATATAATTTTTGATGTGTGTTGAGAAGTTTTAACAGGGTAGTTTGTGGAGTTTTATTTTGGATATGAGGTTTTATTGGTGAAGCTGGCTTTTAACAATTTATGCCAGGATAATGGATTTAAACCACAGAGAAGATTTCACTTTGTTGTTAAGGCTTGAAACTTTATGAACTTCATCTTAAGTAGCATTTCTCAATTTTGACACTATGAGAATTTTATATGGGAGAGGAGCTTGGGAGCATTATAGAAATTTCGTAACATCTTGGTCTCTACCCACTGGATTTCACTAATATCTCTGTGGAGTGACAAAATTATTTTGAAGTACTGATAAATGGCTCCTAAGGGCCAATATTGCCCTCACTTGGGCTACTAACATTGAGGTTATAAGGCGCTTCTTATAAATTCTGAGGTGTATGAAATTTAGAACACTTAGAAATTTAAGGGCAGGAGTTGAGAGTACATTCTTGGAATTTATACTCCATGGTGTTCTTTGGGAAAACTGCATCTGAGAAATGTTTAGTTATTATTGTTTGATATCTTTCTTTTATCTCTTAATGACTTCATAGATTTTGATGTTACTCTTATATGTAGAAACTTTCTTTTGCTCAGTACTTGAATACCATATTCTTTTCATTATTTTTTAATCCTTGGCTTTGTATTCACATATCTATTGCCATGACCTTAAGATCAGAGGTTCTTCCTACAGTCATAATCTAGTCTATCATCGAAAGCATTTGCTTTTTCTATTAGCATTTTATTCTCATCCATGGTTTTCTTTCTTTTATTGTGCTTTTTATGAAAGAAATTCCATCTGAGATGTACAAGACATTATGTGGAAAAATGAACTTTGGCGCAGGGGCGAGGGGGGGACATGGGAAGGGATCGTAAGGGAAACAAAGGAGGAGGCAAGAATGCTTGCTAAGAAATGTACTCATTACCTTGCTCATGTAATTGTAACCTTCTGTACAGTATTTTCACAATAAAAATTATTATTGTAAAAAAACAAAGAAATCTCATTTGTTAACTTACATTATTCACCTTTCATTGCATTGTCTAGTTTTTTTGTTTTCATTACAGTTCTTAACATAATATACATAATTATTCTAAATTTATGTTCTGATAACTCCAAGATTGCTGACATATCTGTGTCTGCTTCTGATGCTTGCTGGTCTTCAAATGAATTTTATATCTTACTATGATGTTTTTGTGGGTTTTTAAATAAAAATATGGGCACAGAGTATTAGAAAAAAGGGGCACAAAATAGCACTGTAGGAAAGTGGTAGTAAGAAATGAGGGATCATAATCGCCTTTTGTACCAACAAGCTGGCTGTGGACATTTAGTGATGATGTACCCTTAAGTCACAATCTACAAATGCCTCTCAGCTCTCATCAACCATTAATTGAGTCATAATTGTTATAGTGGTGTGCAGGAATGAATTAGTACCATAAAATCCTGGGAATTTAAATACCCAGGTCAAATTTAAGTTTACCTTCAGTCTCAAGGAGGGAATTACAAAAGAACAAGATAGTTTTTGGTTCATATAGCATATCTACATGCAAATCAAAATGAAAAAATGTGACTTCATCTCATTCCAGTCAGATTGATTGTCACCCAAAATGGAAACAACAATGAATAGTGATGAGAGTACAGGGAAAAGAAGCCTTTGTATGTTATTATTGAGAATGTAAGTTAATGTACCCATTATGGAAATCAGTATGGAGTTTCCTCAAGGAAACTAAAAATAGAACTACTTTATAATCCATTGATATCGCATATGGGAATTTCTATCCCTATCTCCATCTCTTTCATCTGTATCTTTGCTCTCTTTCATTCTTCTCTCTCTTTCTCTCTCTCCCTCTCTCATTTTAGGGAATATAGGGAAGAAGGAAAGAGAACAATATCAGATTTATTGTATTTATGTATGAAGATGGAGTAGGGAAACCCACTAACAGCTCTTGCAAATAGAGGGAATAGGGGAAGGAAAAAGAGACAGTAAAGAGGGTTAATATGATCAAATACACTGCATGCATGTGTGAATTACCATGGTAAGGGTCTTTTGTACATTTAATGTGCACTTATAATAATCTGCCATTATTATAAGTATAATGTATAAATGATAGAGATGTCCTCTATATTAAAATGATATATCTTTTTTATGACTTGGAGAAGAAAGGAAATTTAAAGAAACGACTACAAATTAAGAAAGCAGCCTTAATGTTCTAAGTCTGAAGTATTTTGAAACCTGGAGTCAGATTAGTCTTTGAAATTGAAAAGAAACTAGAGTGATTTCAGAAGAGTGCTTCACTCTAATGATCAAAATAGAAAAAGTCCGTGAAGGAAAACAAAAGGAACCAAGTCAGGCTGATTGAGCTTATGGAACACAGATATTCTTAAGGAAAAGGTTAAGATCTTAGAGAACAGATTAAAAATAACTAAAAAGAAAAAGGGATCTTAAAGGTCAGGCTGAACTGATCACTACATCCCAACTGCTCTTTAAGAAGCCATTAAAAATAAGTATTTTAAAAGTAATTGAGAAAGCATGACTGAAGCTCAAGGAAATTTAAAAGGGAAACACAAACACACACACACACACACACACACACACACACACACACACACACACACACACAAGTTCCCAGAGTAGACTAAAATAACCAAATGAGAACTACTGGGAGTGATTTATCCTATAAAACACTGAAGATCAAACCAATAAAGATGTCTACAAACATACAGACATGCTTAAAACATTGGGTACATTATAGAGATGCAATCCTAGAACATCACAAGGTAGCTGCTGATGGGAGACATGCTGGCAGCAAGAGTTCTTCAGTGGAAACTGCACACAGTGAAAGATGAATGGGAGAGAAAAATCTATGTAATTTAGATGTCTGGGTAAAGCAAAATGCTTCAAGATATAATTATACAACTCAGGATACTACAAAGTACCAAGAACCTCTTTATTAAAGAATTCACAGATTAACAGAAGTAGGATGGTAACTGATGGCTCAAGCAGTTAAATATCTACTTTGAAAGCTTAAGATCCTGCATTCAAACTGTAAGGGGAAAACATAAAATGGAAAATAATTTAGTATATAAATCAATACTTTTAATTATTTCACCTCAATTCAGAAATTTCTTGGGGAAAATCTTTAAAAAGAACTTTCATAGTCTCAGAAAAAATGCTCCAGAGATCTGGTAGTGTTTGAAGGTATGTCTGTGAAAGTAAGATGTAATATAATCCAATCCCTTGAGCTACGAAAACACAGATTGTTCTTTGTCATGGGTTTCTTTGTTAGCTGATCAGACAGGGAAAAATAAGCTGTGAAATGGTAGGAGGATCCTTTTCCTATATTCCTGATATATAGGTGGAAGACAGACTTCCACCTTTAACTTTCGCCCATAGGTTACATAGTTTGAGAATATCAAGTAGATCTATTTACCTTAGGTTCTTTTTCTTTCTTTCTTTCTTTCTTTCTTTCTTTGTTTCTTTTCTTCCTTTCTTTTATTTATATTTATTTATTTATTTATTTTTGGTTGTGGGGCTTAACTCTGGGCATGAGCACTGTCCCTCAGCTCTTCAGCTCAAGGCTAGCACTCTACCACTTGAGCCACAGTGCCACTTCCAACCTTAGGTTTTTCTACATTCTAGCTATTTCAGAGACATTATAAAACTTCTTTGTTCACTATCAAAGGAGGAATTCTAAGTCCATCATGACTGACAGGTTTTTGACTAATCATCCCTTACTTGGAGATTTAGTTGGGAAGTTCATTTTTGTGCCAAATGAAGCTGATCTTCTTGTCTACTTTCAGTAAGAATTATTGATGTAGTAATTCATCTTTTATTTTTGTTAAAGGTAGTTAATGAAGAGATTTGCTATTTAATGCCACTTTCTTAATGAATCCAACAAGTATTTTCTTGTTCATTAACTACTTAGGTGAGAACTACTCATTTTAAGACTTATCATACTGAAGAATGGATTCCATCTGTTTATCTGTCCTCTGTATTTTTTCTTTCTTCTTCTTTTCTCTGCCACAGCAATTTTTTCTGAACATCCTAGACACGGCTGGTTTCTTGGATTGATGCCTCTTTCTGGTGGAGATAGCATTGCATTTGAGATGTGCTATATCAGTCTTGTGAAGGCTATGTAATAGGGCCTTGATGATCATAGTAAAAAGAAAATGTTTCAATTAATAGTTGGGAAAATAATGATGGGGTTACAATCTAGGAGTCCAAAGCTGTGTTTAAAACATTCATCTTTTCCAGTAATTTCAATGTATTTCTTTATATTTTCTTCTCAACTCTCTTCAAAATTCCTAAGAGAAAAGCCACAATGTGAATCATTTAAAGAAACCTTATCCAGTGCCTCTAATCCTAGCTACTAAGGTTTATTTCTCACATGGCTGAAAATTTGTCATTGGATTTGAATTATATTTTCTATAAATTATTATAGTTTTTATTTGGATTTCCAGTAAAATCTTTATTTTTTAATTTAAATTTTATTTTATAAACTTTTTTTGTTATCTTTAAGTAGTTGTATGAAAGAATGGCCATTCCCCAAAGTAGTTTATGAAAACAATGCATCTTGATCAACGTTGCTGCTTTCAACATTCTCACCTGGCCTTCTCAACCCACACCTTTCCTCACTTTCCTAAATTTTAGGTTATACTTTTTTTTTTTTTTTTTGCCATTCAACAAGGCAGTTTATGTATACAGTGTATCTTGATCTATGTCATCACTTCAACATCTTTACCTTTCTTCGACTGACCCCTTGCCTTATAGTTCTCAGTTTAGTGGTATATTCAATGAATTATTGATTACATTAGTTTCACTTCCCAGACTTAAGATCCTCTTTCATAAAGTCAAGATACTTTCTAAACTACCATATATTTCAGAACAAATACAAAGCCTATCAAAGAAACTGATGGAAGGATGAAGGCAAAGCCCAGGAAAATAAATCTGTCTCTTAAGAAACGTCCTGAGGACATTGCATACTACTCCTTAGCTAATGCTGACTGGGATTTAATCACTTAACCATATGCATCTGCCTTGGTGAGAGAAATGTAGACTTTATTTTGGTTTCTCATAGAGAAATACAAAAAGGAAATGCTCAATAACAAAAAATGATTCCGTATCATTTTTCTCCACCAGAATAAAAACAAGATCTAGTATACATGAGATCTACATTAACACATTTAATGCCTCTCAAGTAGAATATTGAGATGTAATGTTTATAAGACCTTTAAGAGAATGTAAAGAGTTACATATTTGTCTATAAATAAAATGAATATTTCTTGTGATCTATTAGAACAAATAATGCTAGGGAAGGACAGACAGAATTAAATATTGAGCTAACCAAGCTATTCCAGAATTAAGAATGTGATATTAATAAAAATCAGATAATGATATTTTAATGGAAAGATCAATGATGACATATCCAGTAACTTGGAAACATTTCTTCATAAATTTTATTTCCCCTTTAGGGGGATAGTGAAGATAGAATATTTTTAACTCATACTGATGACACTGTTTTCTATTTTAGTAAATAAATGTGCTAGAGATGTAATGAGTCTGTAAAGTGAACATGAAAATATGGCAAGAAAATAAAAGAGGATTAACGAAAGTTAAATGGGAAAAGACAGGAAGTAATTTTACCTAATTAAGTGAAGCAGTCATAAATCCTGTACTACCACAGAGCACCATGTACACTGACTTGTAAAGATTTTGTATCTTCTTGGATTCTTTAAGTTGTATATACCTATCAAAAATTCTTCCATATCCATGAAATTAATTCATAAACCTTATCTATACAATCTTTTATTTGATCCCAGTTTAGACAGCTCATGTAAGTTTACTTTTAACCACTGGGGTAAAAAGTAATACTGGCATTCCTTACACATTATTCATAAGGAGAAAGCTTTTCAACCTGAATTTAATTTCCTTGAGTGACAATAGACATTTTCTACCATACCACTGGACAAAGGAAATGTGCTTGATGGAGAAATCTCAGGAGGAACTTTAAAAACTCAGATAATTTACATGAAGCAGGATTCACAAAGATAGGTGTATTCATTAAAAGTAAACTAAAGCATAAAAGAAACCTTAAATTTAATTTAAAAGAAAAGAATGTGCTTTCTCTTGAACATTTGAAAACTCCAGAATTTCTTCTTTCAAACAATTCCCTCAACGACTCTTTAAATAGCATGTTACATGAAAAAATGATTGAAGTCATTGGTGTGGCAGAAATGACAAGGCGGCTGTCATCAACAAAGATGTAACAAACTGCACACACTGTTCATAGTACAGTTCAGGTATTACATCTGCAATAGGTTTTGTATTTTATAGACACTTTAATTACTGAAATATTTCCGTTTACTGTGACTATAGATATTTGTCTTTGCTCATAAACCTCAGATATTTTCTTTAATTTCATATTGTAATTATACTAGTCATCTTTTCCGAAACAGAACAAAATATCTGCTTGGGTATTTGTAAAGAAATTTTCACCCATCATAGATGGCACTATGACTTCAGAAGGTTGTAACAGGAAGGAAAGTATGAACACATTGACAGGAAGGAAGCTACAAAGTGAGAATGAGCCAATCTTGACCTCCCAACTAACTTTTACCAGTTCCCTTAGTCATTACAATGAAGATCAAGATTGCCATACTTCAATATGAGTACCCAATCCCAAACCACGCCCAAAACATAGCAGTTTGATTTGCTTCATGTTGAATCTAGATTTATTTTCATCGTTCATTTTCATATTATATTTAAACTACAAAAAGATATAGGCTATGCATCTATGCAGTAATGATAGAAGATTAATATCATAAGCAATTATTTAGATCAGTTATAATAATCATGTCATCCACAGATTTTGTGAAAGTTGGATTATTCAATTAATGAATGAAAACTTTTAAAGTTTTTTTATTGTGAAAATAGAGTACAGAGGGATTACAATTACATGGGCAAGGTAATGAATATATTTCTTATCAAGCATTGTTGCCTCCTCCTTTGTTCCCCCTTCCCATCCCTTCCCATCTCCCCCCAACCACCAACCTCCCTCCTCCTACTCCACCCCCCACAACTTTTTTTTTTTGTCAGTCCTGTTGCTTGAACTCTGAGCTTGGGCGCTGTCCCTCAGCTCTTCAGCCCAAGGTGAGCACTCTACTGCTTGAGGCACAGCATCACTTCCAATTTTCTGGTGGTTAATTGGAGATAAGAGTCTTATAGATAGATTACTTGATGTTAGGCGAAATGAACCCCAAGATAAGGATGCAAATGCTTTTTTTTTCTTTCTTGCGATTGTTTCTAATATATTTATAGATGATTTCTTTGTTGCTTTGTATGTCCCTTCCCCACGGGTTATAACCCCTGTTTTCACTGTATTTGATGTTGGTATACTTTGTGGAGGGGAAGGGAAAAAACAAAATGTTTGACTATGGATACAGATGGACCCATTGCAGCAATGAGATGTACAAGATGCTATGTCGAAAAACGAACTGTACAGCTTTGGCGTGGGGGTAGGGGTATGGGGGAGTGGGGCGGGGGATGGGAAGGGATGGGAAGGGGAAACAAAGGAGAAGGCAACAATGCTTGATAACAAATGTACTCATTACCTTACCCATGTAATTGTAATCCCTCTGTACAGTATTTTCACAATTAAAAAAAAAAAAAGAAAAAAAATTCTTACGGACTTTTCTGCCCGGGGCTGGCTTTGAACCCTGAGCCTCAGATCTCAGCCTCCTGAGTAGTTAGATTACAGTGTGAGCCACCTGTGCCCGGCAGCTTATTTCTTTTAATATTACAGATATATGTGTGCACATACATGGTTTTTGTTGTCTTGGAAATACTAGGGTTCAAATACAGGGCTTTCTGACTTGCAAGTCAAAAACATTACTCTTTGAGGCAAACCTTCAGCTTTAAGGGGTTTTTGTTTGGTTACTTTTCAAATATCTTTTCACACTTTTCTCAGGAGCTAGCTCCAGACCACTGTCCTATTTATTCCCTCTGCTAATTGGGAATTCAAATATATACCGCCAAAGTCAGCTTGCTATATTTTATATTTTAACAAATAGTGCGATGAAACTCATAGTAATAGTAACATCTAAGGGCTGGGAAGATGGCTCAGTGGTAGAGCGCTTGCCTTGCATGCCTGAGGCCCTGGGTTCAATTCCCAGCACCACATAAGCAAAAAGAAAAAAGCCGGAGGTGGCGCTGTGGCTCAAGTGGTAGAGCACTAGCCTTGAGCTGAAGAGCTGAGGGACAGCACCCAGGCCCAGAGTTCAGGCCCCACTACCGGACCCAAAAAAAAAATAGTAACATCTAATTATTTGACTCATCCTTTCTTATAAAGAAAGAATTTTTTGTGAAACAGAATTAGTATTAATAAAAGCCATCTGTATAGGGTGTTGGCTCTTTGTGATCTATGCAGTTAGAGTTGATAGGTGGCCATTAAAGTAACTTACCTGAAGAGGAACTGAGTAGCACTCTGACACATTTCTTTTGGTCCTTTCTCTTTTCTTTGCTTCAATCATAAATGAATCAAAACATAATAGAAAGTAGAATAAGGTTTAAAATCTGGGCCAGACTGGGGTATAAATGAAGTTGCTGAAGGTATTTTTCCAGGACCAATATAGCAGCGTTGGGCCACATTCCTTTCTATGTCAGAGAAACCAATTTCGTATACGCTCATGTACATTCATGTAATCTAGTGTTTAATCTATTATCTTCAAGTAAATCTTATTTAAATTACACATTCAATATTTCCCCTAGACAGAAGTCTTTGTAATTAAACTGCTCTTTTTAATGTAGATATGCTAGCTTAGTCTAAAAATGAGTCTTCATTTCATATAAAGTCAATTTGTGATTAGCCAAGTCAGGGAGAAAATTGGTAGTTCTATATTAAAGCCAAAAGACTTTGCATAACTAAGAGCAAAAATGTCAATAATCAAGTATGTTGGAATTTCTCTTCTCAGGGTTTGTAGTATAGTCCTTTATCTTTCTTTTTTGTTGGTCGTGGGGCTTGAACCTGGGCCTGGGTTCTATCCCTGAGCTTTTTTGCTGAAGGCTAGAACTTTACCACTTTGAACTACAGCTCTCCTTCCAGTTTTCTGGTGGTTACAGTCTGAGATTAGAGTCTCATGGACTTTCTTGCTCTGGCTAGCTTTGAACTATGATCCTCAGACCTCATCCTTCTGAGTAGCAATGATTGTATATTTGAGGCACTGGCACCCTGGTAGTCTTTTGTCTTTTCTCTAACTTATTTTTCCAAGGTGATCTCAACTCTCCCGATATTTTTTAATAGTCTTTATATGTTTCCATCTCTGAGTTACAGATTCAGTAATTCCCTCCCCCTAAACCCCAAATATATACATTCCAAATCAAAGCATCTACTGGATATTCTAATAACTAACTCAATTCACAGAATTGCTTAAGAATTATCCCTTTTCCCCATCTGCCCATATACAACCTATTTATAATTTTTAGTGTTTTATTGACAATGCATAATATCACCCATTCTTCTACTATTATCACTTTATTTTTTTAAAATTTTTATTGTGAAAATACTGTACAGAGGGGTTACAATTACATGGGCAAGGTAATGAGTACATTTCTAATCAAGCATTTTTGCCTCCTCCTTTGTTTCCTCTTCCCATCCCTTCCCATGTCCCCCCGCCCCACCTGGCCAAAGTTGTAAAGTTCGTTTTTCAACATTACGACTTGTACATCTCATTATATCACTTTATTAAATATTTTCCAATGTTATTAAATAATTTAACATGACAATTTTCTTCAAACTTCATCCCTTTTCTATATCAATTCCTTCATTTTGGCTATATCATCCTGAATGATCTATCCCTAATAGGTCCAAGTAATAATTTGCTGAACAGTCCAGTGGCTTCCCAATGACCATAAAATAAACTCCAAACTTCATGTATCTATTTAAGAAGTCCCGCATTAACTGAGGTGTTGTTTACTGGCCTCACTTCCTAAAATCCTCTACTATGGCATGGTATAGCTAACAATTTCTTGTCATTCAAGAGATTTGTAAGATTTGTTGGCAATACAACTGAATGTGGCTCTTTGGATACTGTTTTTTTGTTTTTGTTTTTAAAGACGTTTTTTGTTGTAAAAATAGTGCACAGAGGGATAACAGTTACTTAAGTAAGGTAATGGGTACATTTCCTGTTGAGCATTGTTCCCTCCTCTTTTGTTTTTCCCCACCATCACCTACCTCCCCACCTCCCCAACTCCTCCCCTCCCCCCACAAGTTATAACTTTCGTTTCAACATAGTGTCTTATACATCTCATTGTTACAATGGGTCAACCTATATACCTATTTAAGGATTTTGTTTTACAGTACCCAAAGAACAGGTTCTCTTTGCACAATTACTGATATCAAAACTGTGGAGTACCTCATAGCTAATGTTCAGGGGTGGGGAAAGGAAATAATAGTGTAAAAATAGTTTTCAAATGTGTTCTCAGAATAGCAATTAACTCCCTACCCTCTCATAAGAAATGTGCAATGAGAAAAGACATGTAATCATTTGAAAATAGATACATTTCAGTCAAAATGTATAGCTGCTATTCAGTTTATTTTAGAGTTCTTTATTTTCTTTCATTTTTTCTTTTTCTGTTAGTACTTTAAGTGCTGAACAGCAGGTTATAATTGGTAAATCTTATCTTGTATTAAGGACAGAGCAAAATAAAGAATTCACAGTAAGCAGGAATAACCTCATCTCTTTATAATGAATTCTCTTGAAATAGCTGGAAAAAATCCAATTTAGCTGACTGAGAGATAATTTTTACTTAATAGATCACGTAATTTCATTTTTTCCAGTGATATGGATTTTTGAAAAATAGACAAATTAGTGTAAAATCTCTTATTTAAATAGATACTTACTAACCAAATCACTCAAATTGATTGTCACCAGTGTGAAAGATGAAGAAAGTAAGCTACTCAGGGCAAGGTCTATATCTTCCATTGTTTTTTTTCCCCCTTCTACTATCCTTAGATGATTCCAAATGTCTATTTACTCTCTCTCTCTTTCTCTCTCTCTCACACACACACATTTACATACAAATATGTACATACATATGCACACAGGTATGATGAAACAAAAATTAATTTTAATTTGTGTAAGAAAGTTATTTTTCATAGTAAATCTTTAACATTTTCAACAGATTTAATAAATGTAACCAATGAAACCACTGGAAACTCCATATTCATAAAGAAAAATCTTTGGAATTATATCCATGTCTACAATCATTATTTGGATTGTTGACATTCTACTGACATAATTGGTATCTTGGAATACACTCAAAGTTCAATAAATGACATTTTGTTTGATTATGAATCTTACAGATATTGACATATTTTTATGAACAAAAATATTTATTAAGCAATTGCCTTCTTCCAATTCACAATATTAGAGTTACATAGAATTAAAGGCTAGAGCTTACTTAACATTTTTAGAAATAAACTATTTTGTGTGATAGTAAAAGTGGACTCATAAACCTGTATGATATGCTAATGCCCAAACATGTTGTTAAACATGTTGTTTGTTGAGGCAGGCTAAGTCTGTTTAATGATGCGTGCAATGAAAGGGCATTGAGAACATTGAGTAATGACTTCCAAAATTACTTTCTGCCTTAAATACAACAGAGTGCAGAAATATTCTCAAGCTATTGATCATAATTGAGCCTCAGTGTAAAAAATGTGCTCCATTTCTAGGGTGAAATCTTGGAGTAGGTGGTATGACTGTGAAAAATGGAGGAATACAGGCTGGCCTTTAGGTATATATTTTGTCCATTTTCTTAAATAATTACATAGGCAGAAAAGTATGATTCCCTTAGCTATTTTTTGTTGTGTTTTCTTAAATGATCAACTGATCTTAATTGTAAAGTTAACTCTAATTTTCATCTACCCATCCTAAATTCAATTTAATGACTCTCCAGTCTGCAATGCATTTAAGTTCCACAAAGGTAAACTTTGTTAGAATTTTGGTCGATCTTCCAGGGTGCGAAAAAATAATCTAGTACTTTGATTGAATTATTTTGTGAATTAAAATGGCATATGAAACGTGTGAATACAGATGATCCACCAATGCCAAGCTGGAGGAATCTCATGATGTGTGAAGTACACTTGCAACTTTAAGCTATATGAACTTGAAGAAATGATCCACACATTGGTAAAATTGGATAAAATTGGCCAGTGGTGAGATGTAAATTTATACAAAATGAGTCTTATTTGAGAAAGTTGAGATACAAACTTCCTTTGTCCCTCTTGATTCCTTTTTTCTCAGTTGCCCTGCGAATAAACTACATGTTATCTGTATGAAAAGTGGCTCAAGAGGTAGAGTGCTCACCTTGAGTTGAAAGGACAGTGCCCAGGCCCAGAGTTCAAGCCCCACAACTGACAAAATAAAGAAAAGAGGCTTCTTGAACAATACTTAACATGGCACACCACAATTGATTACTTGTTCACAGTGGGCTAAAAGCAACACAACAAGAAATGACCAATAGGATACACATATATTACTTGACAATCTTCCAAAAAATCCTGTCATGATGTATATCATACCTATTTCCCTGCTTGTCTGTGGACCTTGTAAATAGGAAATATATCGTGTGTGTGTGTGTGTGTGTGTGTGTGTGTGTGTGTGTGTATGTGTGTCCATAAGGGAATTAATAAGCATTCTGGTTCAAATGAAGCCCTTTCTCATTTCCTTTCTGTGTTTAACACTACTATCTTACACTCATACACTCCAAAGGGGCATTCTAGAAGGTACAGGTTAAGACTCATTATATCTAGTAGTTAATCAATTATATGTAACTATAATTGATCGTTATTTCTGTGTAAGTGTGTGTGTGTGTGTATGTGTGTGTGTGTGTGTGTGTGTGTGTGTGTGTGTGTGTGTAGCAGGACTTGACCACAGGGCCTCACACTCGTTTGCTTTTTTGTCTATAGATAGTACCCTACCACTTGAGACACACCTCAAGCCAGATTTAATTTTTAATTTTTTGAGTTATATGTTGGTTGCATTGAGTTAAAACTTATCAAATATTTCTCTTCATATGAAACAGTATTTGAGAAATTAATATGGTCTTAAAGTGATATTTAAATCATATAGGCTGAGTATCCCTTGGCGGTACTCTGTCCTTGTCACCTTCTTGCTATTGGTCCTCTCTGCTTCCTGAATATATACTATGAAGTGAATAGACTTTTTGGCTTTCACACACTTCTGTCATGTATGCCTCACTGGAGACCCAGAAACACACACACACACACACACACACACACACACACACACACACACACAGAGCCTAGCATGGTCAGAAACCTCTGAGTTGGTGAGCCAAAATAAACCCTTCCTCCCTATATTTGTTTATGTGAAGCATTCTGTCATAGCAATGATGTTTACTAATAGAGGTGATTGCCACAGAGCCCTGAAAGCATACAGTCATTGAAATGAACACTTAAATCCTGAGTTGAATGATGTATGAATTGTATTTCAAAGTGTGTACCTTGAGTGTGTGTGTATGTGTATGTGTGTGTATAATTAACAGAGTAAAAGAAACAACAGACAAATAAGAAACTATATTCTACTTATTAACACACCTCATTATATGTCTTGAAAATCAAGGAGAAAAATATCAATTCTGAGCCTTACAATTACAAATTTTGGCCAAAGTAGCACATAGGAACATCACTCCCAATGCAGAGAGACTTTATCTTCCTTGGACTTAAGTATCAGTCACAAGAGTTGGCCATTAAAAACAGACCATTAAAAATCTCAAGAAATGTAGGTTAAAATTTGTACCTTTAATATATCTATTAGAAAGAAATAGGTTGAAAATTGGCAAACATGAATAAAACTTAGAAAATGAAAGATCAATCGACAACCAGTAGCCCCCAAACCTATAAAAACAAGAAAGTAACAAATAACAGAAAAAAAAGAGTTAGCTCTTTGTCTGCTGCTTAGGCTTTGCAGAGCTCTTTCTGTTTTTAATTCCTGAATCTTTTGTCTTGTAAGTTTACATGTTTTGCAGAGGGTAAGGGAGAGCAAGACATGGTGGAACAAAGGGTAAGCAAATACAGCAGTGACAATGAACTATACAACTTGTTGGGGCGGGTGGTCAGGAGGGAAAAAAATTGGGAGAAAATGAGGGAAAGGGTGACACTGTGCAAAAACAATTGTACTCATTATGTGAATATAACTGTAACCCTTCTGTACTTCGCCTTTACAATAAAAAAAGAAAGAAATGATTCTGAAATGACAGAATGCTTTGGTTAAAAGGAGTCTTTTAGAAGGATACATGCAAATCCATGGCTACCAGGGAGATAATACTGAGAAAATCTGTGAATCTTGAAAAACCGGGGCTTAGTGGGAGGTGCATAGATATTAGAAGTACTCCCTGGGAAGGGATGCTTTCTGTCTCTGCATCCAGGCTTATGAGCTTATGACTTGGTCACTTGTTCTTATATGTGCTCCTTGTATTGCCTTCCAGGCCTTCATTACAGAATTAGAAAACTTCACTCAGTCTTGGGTTTGAACCCCAAAATGTGAGCTGAATAAGACTCTATCCTTTATACTTCTGGTATTTTATTGAAGTAACATAAAGCTGACTACTACATGAAACACTCAGGAAATAAAAATAGGACTGATTTATAAAATTTTTTAAAAAGCACACATGTATCAGTAGATGTAACTTGCCAATATTTCTTAAGAAGGAATTAGAAAAGTTTTTAATCCATCTTATGTCCAAGAAAAAATACAAATAGAACAGCAAAAAGCATGTTATGGTGCAGAGTGAAGGAAATAAAAAAAGATAGACAAATACGATGTCAACTATTCAAAATTAGAAAATCTGAATAAGAAAAAGAATAAGACAATATATATGCATGCACACACATATACACACATACATACATACACACATACATGCTACATACATACACACATACATATATACATGGATACATAAAATTCCATAAATAAAGCTAGGCACTGGTGGCTCACACCCGTTAATCCTAGCTACTAAGGAGGCTGAGATCCAAAGATATGGTTTGAAACCATCTTGAGCAGGAAAGTGTATGAGGCTCTTATCTCCAATGAACCACAGCAAAAGCCAGAAGTGGTTCTTTGGCTTAAGGGATAGAGTGCTAGCTTGAGCAAAAGGAGCCCAGGGACAGAGTTCAAGCCCCCATAAATCTAAATTTTACATATATATATTCTAACAATGTTTTGTACATATTAAAATGTGTATATAATACACAGTTACATATATAGTCTAAAACTCTATAACCAATGATGCAATAAATAACATTTAAAATCATCAAATCAATTATTTGTTCTAAATTTTTTACTCTGCTCAGTATTAGTATTTGTTACTTTCTATTTAAAGAGAGATATATAAAATGCATTTTATATTTTAAGCATTAGCACTGGAGATCTAAAATAATCCCCTAATCTACTAATACTGCATTCAGCTAAGGAATTCCAGTTATTTTTCTTACATTTACATTTATTTACCTCAGATTGGTCATAATTATTATGTAACTTAACATTTTTGTTCCTAAAACTAAGTTTTCTGTAGCTTTTTTGAGGAAACAATGAGTAAGCTGATTAAAATTGTATTAATAAAACAATGAGTATTTATATTAGAATATTTTATAAGAGAAAATGTGTTGTCATAACATTCATTTGAATTGTCAAATGTTCACAAGGATCCCATAGAAGAAAAGCGACAATAAAATTGTTGGAAATCCTGTAAAGTCATAGGAGAGAGGAATAGTAAGAACATTTGCTAATGAGAGGCAAAGAAAAAACTTTGTTGACTTGGGAAAATATACTTTGTTTAGATTTTTAAGTCACTTTAATACTATCCCTTAATGCAAGGGCATATCATTTTTAGCTACATATTCTTCTATCATTTAACTTGTAACTATTTATTTACAAAAGCACACCACTCAGTATTTTTGTTCAATTTACTTGACAAATCTCAAATTCCTTTTTTGAATAATCCAGTTGTTCACTATTCCAGATAGGAAAGGTAACAAATATTTGTTGCACAAAGCCAGGTGCCGATGGCTCACGCCTGTAATCCTAGCTACTCAGGAGGCTGAGATCTGGGGATCACGGTTCAAAGCCAGCCAGGGTAAGAAAGTCGTGAAACTCTTATCTCCAAAAAACCACCAGAAAACAGGAAGTGGAGCTGTAGCTCAAGTGGTAGAGCGCTAGCCTTGAGCTGAAGAGCTGAGGGACAGCACTCAGGCCGAGTTCAAGCCCTATGACTGAAAAAAAAAATTGTTGTACAAATTGAGGAAGAAACCAGTAGGAGAAAAATCTTCTAATTAATATGTATCCTTCTTTTTAATACTTGCAGATCTTCTTACTGCCTCTGCTCAGCAAGATTATTAGTATCCTTACATCAAAACAATCTTTAGATAATAAATTATCAACTATGATAAATGTGAAATATCTATGCTATGAGCAAAGTGTTTACAGATAAGCTGATTTACACATGCATATATCATAAATGATCAGACTGGTTTAGACATCTATCCTTTAAATATTAGTGTATACATTCAGTTCAAAACCTTATGTGCAAATAAAATTTTTATACTGTGGTGGTAAGATGCTGACAAAGTGAAAAAAAAAACCCACAGAATTTAAAAAGACTTTGCTGTTTTGAATTTGTGTATATTTATCTCCGGCTTCTAAAATACATCTGTTGTGTTTACTGAAATACTGAAAGGAAGCATAACCTTTTGAGAAAGAAAAATGCACATAGAATGCCTTGTAAATCCATAAATTTATTTTCAAACAGACAGACCCCATTTTACTATAATGCTATCAGTTAATTAATTTGCCAAAGGCAATATATAGTGATCTATTCTATTGAATTATCTACTAATAAACTTTAAAGATTTAAGATAGTCACTTACCATGACTATGCTTTTGTTTGCTGATTGCAAATGCATACACAAACATACATACATTATCACTTATATAAAGAAGACCCATAATTTTCAAATATCAGTCTCAAAAAGCTCATCAAAGATGTATACAGTTCATTAAATATTTGTGCATTAACATAGAAAATATATTTTAAAAAATAAAGGGACAAATGAGTAGAACAAAAAAGAAAGAAGGAAGAAAAGAGCTGAATCATTTGGGAAGAGGAGAAATAGGAAGAAGACTGACAGAGGCAGAGTGAACAGAGGGAAAATAACAAAAGAACAAGAGCAAGAAGTTTGCAGCAGAAGTAGAAAATAGAAGAAATAAAAATAACAAATATTTGCAAAAATCAAAATGATTAAATGACTCATCAAAATGGGGTTACATTTTATTTAGGATTTAAATGTTAGCTTATAGTTTGAAAAATGTGTGTCTTAATCTTGGAAATAGTCATTGTACTATTTGTGTGTTTGGCAACTACCTGGTATTAAAAAAATAAGAAAAATGGAAAATACATATTGTATAATTTTAAGCTATGCAGAATAAAGAACAAGTATATTTTACATCTTTTCCAAATTAAACTATTTTGTCATAAATATATAGGAAAGAAATAGATTCAATGGAACATCAATATTCTTTCAAATGAGAAAAGGAGAAGCAAAAATTTAGAACATGATCAGATATTATCATCATTATTGCCACTTATGTTTTCAGTATACAACTGCCCAAGAGTAGGGAAAACACTTCAAAGCATTCACAACAGTATCTGAGTATTTTTGTATGCTATAAATATCCATCCCCTAATTGCTGATAATTGCTTTAATATCTAAAAAACCCACAGTGTAGATAGTGATATTGCACTATAAAAAGCAGTTAAACAGCAGTCCCCTTTTGAAGAATTCAAAGCCTATTTGAATTTTTAAACCATGAATCTAGTTTTTAACCATTCCCTGAAAGTAAATCCCCATTTCTATAAACTTTAGGGAAGTTTATTGTTTTTCACTGATTTCTGAAAAATTGTATATTATTTATCTGGCCTTTAGCAACATAAGATGAATTTTCTAATAGAATAAACATCAGGAAATTCCTAGGATCATGGAAATTATTAGGCCATTTAGGAAAAATGAATTTACTTCTGAGAAATTAGGGAACTGTGTATTTCTGAAATTGAAATCCCAGTACATCCAGAATTCTGATGTTCCTTGGTTTGCTACTATCCTCGATTTTTTTCCTAGTTAAAGAATATAGTTTTATACTCACAGTACATCTTAAATTATGTACATATTACAACATATAAAATAGTTGAAGTATTCATAAACTAACATGTTGAATTGAAGCCCCTTTGTACAAGTACTTAATATAATTTGAAAATTAATAAAAATTTAAAATGCTCATATTTTTGGAGGTTTTGTTTTGTTTCCTGCTGGACTCTTGAGTAAGAGCAGATCTTTGTTTTTATTTTACTGTACAGGTGGTATACAGAGGAGTCACAGTTACATAAGTAAGGTAATGAGTACATTTCTTTTATCCTCTCCAGATCATTATCCTTTTTGTTCTTTTAAACCAGGCCTGATTCATGAGATAGTCATAGGATTCAATAAAGAAAATCTGAGAATTTCCTTCTCATTTCAGTGTATGTACCCTTTTTCTTAGATTGTTGTATATAGTTTATCTGTCAGTCTTAGATGATGGCAATATGGTACTATTTTGTAGTTTTCTTGGCTTTCATACGAGTAATAGTGATAAGGGAAAGGACAATAAAATCAGAAATTACGTTCCTTAAAATTTTCTCTTATCAAAATCTAACCACCGTGGTGTTATTTTCCTGAATGTTGGGCTACCGAAGTAACCTGAAGGTAGCTTTCTTCCTTTGATACCCCTTGCCAAAACCAACCTCTCTTTCTGTCACTTTCCCCAATCATAGTATCTGCTTCATATAGTGAATGTTTTATCTTATGAATTAAGTTGCTGTCTAATTTTGATACCTAATTTTATTCTACATGAAATAGGTTTTTTGTTTTTGTTTTTTGTTTGTTGACTTTTTTTCCTGTCTTGGTAAGTAAAGTATAATGTGTGACTTATTTACAAAGATGACCTTTTGCTTTCTAAATAAAATCTTAATTTTCAACCTTTTGTTTATCTTGTCTGAGCAATAAGTATAGAGAGGCATCTATTTAATAGCAGAAGAAATCAACAGAGTATATCTTAAATGTATACAGAATGTTGGGACCACACTAGTCTCACCTGGCAGATATATTGTTCATAGTCTGAAGCATTTCCTGGTGTTTGCCCTGAATTCTATTTCCCCTGTGACATGAATATAGCCAAATAAGACATGCATGTTAAACCTTAATACCATTATTTGTTGTAGATCCCTGACATATTTTAAATGAATTCATTTTGAATGAGATAACTTTTAATCGAAAATAATTTTCCCCAGCAAAGGAGATCTTATTTTCAAAAAGCAATGTATCAAAAATTAATGTTACTCCTTCTGTAACAACTGGTGACTTTATTAACTGTTTTTGTGTCTTTGGGGTGGAGACAACAAAGAGGGAATGGACCTGGAACTTGAGCTCAGGGCCTCAGGCTTATATGGCTTGCTTACTCACCATGATTTATAATCTTCAGTTCTGTTTTTGTTGTTTATTTTGCCAAATTAATCTCTGAGCTTTTTCTGCCTAGACTAGGCTTGAATTAAGATCTTCTAGATTTTGATTTCCAAAAAAGGATTTCAGTCATGAGTCACTGGTTCCTGGCTTTCTCTTTCTATTGGGACATTGAATCTAGGGGTATGTGAATAAAAGAAGTCTTGTTATTGATATGGACAAGAAGAAAGTCAAATATAACTAAAACTTTCAGAAGCAAAAACTGCCTTAGCATCCAGGCCTCTGACTTAGTCTCATATGTATGTCTTTGAGGGTTAAAAATAACAAAATTTTAGGCAAATAGAAAAGGTTGCAAAATGTGTACATTAAATTAAATGTGTAGATTAAATTTGGTGTTTTCCAAAAGCAGCATGTTATCTAATGCAGCATAGTGGTATATAAGGAAGAGTTTCACTTGTGCAGCTTTTACCAAATTTGTTAAGATGAAAATAGTCATTTATTTTCAGCTTATTTTCTGTGAACTCACTTGTCTGAATAAATTTCCTTGGAAAAATGCCAGTCTTAGAAAGACACAGATCTATCAGTCAGAGGAGCTCACTGAAAAAAAGAATATGAGAGATTAAGTGAATAAAAAGCTTGACTAATGAGAAGGGATTAAAATATCTCAAATTTTATGAGCAGGAGTTAGCAAAAACTATCAAGGGACATGAAATCTGACTATAAATATCAAGTTCTTATAAACATGGATTACGGGAACACTTTTTAACCCAAAGGCAAATATGTAAGATCCTACATAAAATGAAGACAAAATAGTAGATGTTTGAGCAACCACAACATTATTTTAGAAAGATAATTTGGATATAGTTTGAGTCCTCTGGAATCAACTTTATAGGCAGAGGGGTGTTAGAGAAAATGGAATAGTTTATGATTGACTACCTTGAAAAATTGTGCGGTAAATACAAAGAATATTCAGATAAATATTTGTTTGTTTATTTGTTTACTTATTCTTTCGCTTATTCATTCATTTATTTTTTATTGTACTGGTCCTGAAGCTTGAATTTTGTGCCCAAAGCCCCATATTTATGCATGTAAGCCCCAGATGTATGCACTATTCTATACTAGGTTGTGTCTCTGGACCCTAACAATTGTGAGTCAAAAATCTAAGTTTTTAGGCTGGGAAAGTGGCTCAATGGTAGAGTGCTTGCCTTGCACGCATGAGGTCCTGGATTCGATTCCTCAGAATCACATAAGCAGAATAAGCTGGAAGTGGCACTGTCGCTCAAGTGGTAGAGCATTAGTCTTGAGCTGAAGAGCTGAGGGACTGTGCCCAGGCCCAGAGTTCAGGCCCCACGACTGACCAAAAAAAAAAATCTAAGTTTTTATTATTCATCATAAGTCTTTTTTCTGATACAGGTGCCAGTGGCTCATACCTGTAATCCTAGCTAATTTGGAGGCTAAGATCTGAGGACTGCAAGCCTGGGCAGTAAAATCCTTGACATTTTTATCTCTAATAAACTACAAAAGGTTTGAAGTGGAGTTGTGCCTCAAATGGTAGAGTACTATCATGGTTATAAATGAAGTAACTGAAGTAGAATTGACTCTAAGGAGAGCACATGTGGTATAATTCTTTAGAAAGATTGAGTCAAAGCCAACTAAATAAATATCAGGAAAGGGGTACTTGCAATGAGGAGCGAAGGGAAAAAGGGTTAATGGATGAATGTGGGCAGGGAGGAGAATGCAGACAAGAATGCATTGTATAAGCCACAGAACTGAGGAAAATAGGGAAGGAGTAGGTTAATGGGGAATGAAGATGTTGAACGGATGACACAGACCAAGATGCATTGCATACCTATACTGCTTTGTTAAACGGCAGAAAAACAAATTATATAACCTAAAAGCTAAGAAAAGTGAACAAACGGGTGAGTTAGGAGGAGTGGGTGAGGAATCTTGAAAAAAGAGATGGCACTAGTCAAGGGGCACTCTACTGATCAACTGCTTTGTTAATGGCAACTATTTTTTACAACTACTTAAAGATAATAAAAACAATTTTTAGAAAAGCTCAGGGACAGTATCCAGGCCCTGAGTTCAAACTTTAAGAACAACACACACACACACACACACACACACACACACACACACACACACACACACAATTTTCCACTCTGTGCAGTATCCACCATTTCTCCAAGTGGTTTACTTGGAGACACTCAGGTACCTGAGTGACATCCATTTCCTTTGCATGCAAATCTTCTTCATAGTAGATATCTTGTTATTGATAGTACTGATCTTTATTGTATAATCTCCCTTGAACCAGAGAGAACTCAGAGTGTGCTTAAGATGGTTAATTCGGATGTTTTCTGTTTTAAGAGTGGGCAAAACCTTGTAATATTTTCCAATAGTACTTAGATTTACTAACTTAAAAGACTAAAATTTGATTGTTTCTGAATCTATGATTTTGTTTTACTTAGTGCTGTGCAGTATCTTATTCCTTCACATAAATGTGTAACCTTGAGACTATACCATAAATAGAATTAGGGTTCTGCTAAGTAGAGATACTCTTACCTACATAACTTTCCTTTGAGAACTGGAGATGGCCTTGGTAGCTTTTGTTCATGTAGCTGAACTAGGCCACACTCCAAGAGTTCCATATATCAGGTATGACCATCTTCCCTGAGAAATCAAACAAAGGGAAGATAAAGGAGATTTATGATATAACAGCAATGTGAAGAAAGCACTTCAGTACATCTTCATCTATCTTCATGGGGTATCAAAATGAGATATGGGTTTATATGCAAAGAACTAGGGTCAGACAGAAAGAGGTATTCATAATTATTTTGATAAGGTAATAGTCAAAATATATCTTAGTTAACCTTGGTTCTTTGTTTTGAGAATGGAGCTGAGAAATGTATTATTACTGTTACCAGTAATCAGGATATATCACAATTAAGTCAGGAGAAAATCTAGGAGATAACATTCATCAGTGAACAGTCTTGTCCTTCCCCAAATTCTAAAGTGATTGCACAGAGATTCCAAAGAGAAAGGTCTAGATCAGGCACATACAAAATGAAGGCAGAGATATCAAGCTTTTTTTTCTGTTTTTATTTATTATTTTTTAAAGTTTTAACCCATTCAATGGGCCCAGCATAAGCATGTTTTAAGCATCTCTTCCATTGTGATATCATGTCTTGGATTTACTTCACAGACTAATAGCAACTGTTTCCAAAGAATGAGAATACTCCTCAAGGTGTTGAACTCTGGCTTAACACATGCCAAAAGCAGTGCTGTCCAGTTGTGACCATTTCAAATATTCTTTGCCACTCTTGTTTAAATATTGCCTAACAGATACCTGCCTATGCAGGTATCAAGGTAGAAAAGTAAATATCATAATGTGAGCTTTCATGATATCAAATAACCATTACATTTTACTCATTTTAAATAGTTTCTCAATACATAGATACATTATACACATGTACATTCTTAATATATATAAATATATGCATGCACATGATACATGTATATTTTTGTAGCACAAAAAAGACCATTTTCATCATCTTGGCTCTTTTTCTAAAAATTAGTTATGTGTGGTAAATTATTCCTTCACTCTCTAATTTATATTGCTGATCTCTATACCTCTATTTTCTTTATTGCTAAACTGGCTTTTTACTGTGGCTTCATGGGAGTCTTGAATTTGTGTAAAGTCTATAATTTGATGGCAGTCCTGGTGCTTGAACAAGGGACTGGGTATTGTCTGAGAATTCTTTTTTGCTCAAGGCTATCACTCTACTACTTGAGCCACAGCTCTATTTCTAGTGTGTGTGTGTGTGTGTGTGTGTGTGTGTGTGTGTGTGTGTGTCTGTGTGTGTGTGTGTGTACATGGTTAATTGGAGCTTATAAATAGACTTCCAGTACTGGCTTCATCCTGGATTCTCACATGTCAGCCTCCTTACTAACTAGGATTACAGACACGAGCCACCAACTCCTGGCAACAAGCATTTTAAACAAAATAACCAATATTGTGGTACAGGTTGATTAACCTGACAGAAAATTTGTGGATGCCTGACAGCATAAAAATATCAAACTTCTACTCAGTGAATATTGTATCAATCTCCAGATAGTTAGAATTTCTTTAGACATTTTTCAGGACTGTTTTCTGGTTTCTAAGCTACAGGTCTGTGAAATAACCTGCTAAATTTATTTCTAATATTCCAAAATTTTGCTGCTGTAATAGCTCTCCAGTTTAAAAAATCAGTTCTAGTATATGGAAATATAAATTACTATTATTTCCACACTTCTAACTGTACATGGAAGAATGATACCACAAAATGGAATGTGAACACTAAAAATATCCAAGGTTGAGGTAATGTTAATACTTAAAAATATGCCATTCTCATAACAGACCAAGTCTTAGTGTACCGCCATTGCTTTTGAGAACAACAGATGGGTTAATTTATGCTACATTAAGCTGCTCACACATCTTTTTGTCAGACATAATGTCACCTGGAGGGCTAGTTAGTGATACCCTAGAAATGGCAGACATCTTTTTTGGGTACAGACATAGGGGACATTAACAGTCATGCTTCTATTCTAGGGTAAATTGGGAGTAAATACAGTCGTCTATAGAGAGGAGAAGCTGTCAAGGAATCACACTGTTTGGTTGTGATGAACAATCTTCCTAGAATCTGTGTAATACCCAGTTGTACAAAAGTTCTTTAAGAAATCTTTGTGGTTTTGTTTTTTTTTTTTAATAAATAACGTATTTTTAGGAAATCATTGTGGATTAGACGTAAATGAGAGCCTGGATCAAAACTTCTAGGAACCAGTAATTAGATACCTTTCTTATTTTAAGATTTGCTTTGAACTTGCATATTTTTGTAGTAGTAGAGTGCTTGATTGTGATAGTTCCACACATGCACACAGCAAACTTTGAAGAAATTGACCTGCTTTACCTTATATTCATTTATAGATACTTTTATTTAGAAAACAAAGAAAAACTGCTCTGTAATTCAGCTCCACAGATTTATTTTCACACAGATTTTTCCTTTATAGTCTCTCAGAAAACCTGAAAAAAAGATGAACATATCCACCATCTATAGTGAGGACATTTTAATATTGTAGTGACCACTGTGAATCTTCTTGGATAATATTAATATGACTGTATCTGGGAACATATTGATTCCTCTCAAAAGTGAAAGAGTCCAGACTTAGAGAAATTGCTGGAGACTTATATGTGTTGATTTCTACTTGTGAATCCTACTATTGAGTAAGATCTTCAATTCTGGAAAACCAGATTGATTCTTCAGAAGGAGACAAAAGAGTCACTGAACTCAAGAACAAAAAAAAATACTTCCTTACACTTTAATTCCATTTGGGGACAGCCTGTTCTATTAGAAAGGTTTCCCTCCTGAACTGCAGGGACATCTGAGAGATTAATGTTTTCTGGCACTGGACCAACATACTGGGAATTTTGCCAGGAATTGAAGCTCTGTGGCTGATACAAACTCCAGACTGGATCAGAAAAAAAAAAAAAAAAAACTGACAGGGAGGAAAAAAATCAGGATAGAAAGAATTAGGAAACCATAAGGAAAGGAAAAAGAATTCTAGGGTAAGAAACATCTAGAAGATAACACAGGGAAGATACCCTTAGGAAGACATTGCTTCAGGAAATTCTTCTTGGGAGAATATAATCTACTTTAGAGGTCTGGGCTATTCATTGTTGTGAATAGTGCACAGCTTCTGAGTTTGCAGTCACATACACTAAGGAAGGCTTGCTTGGCTACTCTCAAAATTAATTAGAAAGGAATAAGCACACTTCCCATGATGTTGCCACCCTGCCATTGTTGTTCCCTGCAGCTGCTCAGATCAGAGAGTAACTGAGGTGTAATCCCACTTGGCCTACCTCGGCAGCTGCTATATCAGAAGTGGAAAAAAAATAGACAACATTCTCCAGTTAACTAGAACACAATGGAACTGATTTTTTTCTGTTGCTCAAATTTCTGTTTTTTTCATCAACAGCTACATGAATCCAGCTGAGATTCATTCTAGCATGTGCTGATAGTTTATAGAGTGAATGAAGATTAGCCTAATCAGGTATTAAGGTAGAGCATACAGTTGGGGATATGTTTCCATAAAATGAATCCATAGCCTTTATCAAGAGTCTCAGACTTTCAAGATAAACGGAGAATAGACATGGAAAGCCAAAATGATCATCTTTCTTTTTATATTTTAATATTAGTGACCTTTTGACATAATAAAACATTTCTAAATCTATAGAAGACTAATTGTAATATGATCAAATGATTTAATTGAGGAGAAATGGAAAATCACAATTAATTATAGACACTCATAATATATCTATCTAAGACAGACAGACAGATAGATAGATAGATAGATAGATAGATACACATGCATATCAGATTTTAAAAGCAGATGAGTATCAGAATATATTGAGGGTCAAATGGGGACAAATAATAAGTAATCTGTTTTTTTCATTTTAGGTTTATATAAGCATTCCCAAAATCAAGTGGCTGAGTTTTAGATCAATGATCAGAATCATCTTCATGTACCTCCAGGAGCCTCAGAAACGTTGGTAGGCAGCCAGTGGTCTAACAAATTTCTCCTTAATTTGTTTTGAGAAGAGCATCCAAATAGATTTCTTTTTAATGTGAGGATAGACAACCACCCAAAAATTGAGTGTTCCTCAGATCTATATCCTTGTTTCTATTCTCACAATATAGTCCACAGGGATGCTAATATTGACATTTAATAGAACATTTTGCTGTTTTAAGGTATCATGGTAATTAAACCTAGTGCACAGAAATATAAATTAATGTGTTGAGCTGACCCACCCCCCCAGTACAACTGCTTAAAGGTAATAATAAAAAGTATTTTCAGTGCCTTAGTAATCTCCATGTATACCTGAGAAGGATGAACTTCATAAAGTGTTAGTGAGCCTGCAATCGTTGTTAAATATACACTGGTGTGGAAATGCCGCATCATCGTCTTTAAAGGCAAGCCAGATTGGTGTCCTTTCCATACTCTTCCACTACTGAACAGCTGAAATGGTTCCACGGAAAAACTTAATGGATGTCTATGGATTTGGGGAAAATCTGGCAAACGTAAGAGCAGTGTAGGCAGAATTCTAAAATTAACCCAATTTTCCTCAACCATGTGTAAATTTCCTGCTTTTAGGTGTGGGTGGAACTGTGAGAGTGAAGAGCTGTCACGTATTTGAACATTTTACATTAAGTGTGAAAAGTTACTTTCCTAAATTAGGTCCCTAATGACTTTACCATTAGGTAAGATTTTCTTGCCTGAAACCTGACCAAATTAGGTCAGATCCTAAGAGGGAACAGGATCTGCGTGGCAAAAGTGATCCAAAAATTGAGAGGATTTCAACAAAAGAAGGATTGTTTGTATTGGTCTTACAGATGGAGAGCTCCAAGTAGTAAAGAAAGGATGCCCCTCAGTAGGAACATGGATCAAGAAAATGTTGTGTATATTGACCATGGAATTCTGTGCTGCCATCAGAAGGAATGGCATTGCCCCATTCATAAGGAATTAGAAAGACTTAAAAGAATTATATTAAGCAAATAAATCAGCCCCAAAGAAACAAGCTGCATGGTCTCCCTCATTTGTAATGTAGACTATGTCTATGATATTCTTAGCAGAGGATCACAACAGCTCAATAGCTAGGTGCAGATGACTAGATAAAATAAAGCTTATCAAAATGAACTCTAAGAAATGAACAAGAGGGCTGGGAAGTTGGCTCAGTGGTAGAGCGCTTGCCTTGCATGCCTGAGGCCCTGGGTTCAATTCCTCAGCACCATATAAGCAAAAAGAAAAAAGCCGGAAGTGGCGCTATGGCTCAAGTGGTAGAGCGCTAGCCTTGAGCTGAAGAGCTGAGGGACAGCGCCTAGGCCCAGAGTTCAGGCCCCACAACCGGACCCAAAAAAAAAAAAAAAAAAAAATGAACAAGAGGTTTTTCTAGTATACTGTTTGCAGTTATTATTTCCTTCCTTTCTTCATTTTCTTTCTTCTTTCTTTTCTTTCTTTTTCCTTTCCTCCTTCCTTCCTCTCTCTTCCTTCCTCTCTCTTCCTTCCTCTCTCTTTCTCTCTCTTTCTTTCCTTCTTCCTTTCTTTTTTTCCTTTCTTCTTTCCTTTCTCCTTTCCTTTCCTTCCCTTCCATTTCCTTTCCTTTCCTTTCCTTCCTCTTCCTTCCTTCCTTCCTCCCTTCCTATCTTCCTTTCTTCCTTCCCTCCTTCCTTCCTTCGCTCTCTCCCTCCCTCCCTCCCTCCCTTTTTCCCTTCCTTCCTTCCTTCCTTCTCTTTCTTTCTTTCCTTCCTTCCTTTCTTTCTTTTCTTTCTTTCTTTCTTTCCCTCTTTGGTCTATTCCCTTTGTCACTGCTTTTGATTTCTGTACCCTTTGTCTTGTATATAAATTTATCTGATTTGGGAAATGGAAGGGGAATCACAGAAACTGTAGGATAAAGGGTGGAGCAATGCAGCAGTGATACTAGATGCTATGTTGGAAACGAACTTTACAACTTGTGGGGAGGACAGTCAGAGGGTAAAAGGAAGGGGGAGAAAATGAGGGAGTGGGTAATGTGCTCATTACCTGACTTATGTAACCGCTATCCCTCTGTACAACACCTTTACAATAAAATAAAATAAAATTAAGATAAAAGAAAGAAAGGATGTAAGCTCTGGGAGCTAAGAACAGAAACAGGATGACAGCCTTAGAGGAATGAGGAATTTGTTTACAAGCCCAAATACTGAATTTTACCAGCAATCAAAGTGAACTTGGAAACAGACACTTCTCCAAGTGATTCAGACCAATCTTGTTCGGTCAATAGTTTTATTTTACTCAGACAATAGAATTGTGGCATAAAAATGCATATATTAGCAGGAAACAATTGCTACGTTACATTAATACCACAAGCCAACCCCAAATATATATACATACACAGTAATGTCATAGCAACATAACTATATAAACTTTTGACTATGAAATCAGATTTCAAGGGGCTCTAATGTGTAATATAACATAATTTTTGCAGTATATCTTCATTTAAAGCTTTCTGTAGAAATGTTTGCTGACTACATCCTTGTATGAGGAGTTTAGCTAATTTTAAAACTCATCTAATTCCCAGAACATTGTTGCCATGAATAAGAATATTCACCACATTCTAATTCATTCTTATTCCATAGAATGTTTTAATTCTTGGTAAATCTACTTTAATATTCTGGTATAAGTGCCCCAATTGACATTTAAATACAAATCATCTAACATGACAAACTACTATTCAATTAAATATAATTTTAATGAAAAAAGTTAAATTTACACTTTCTCACAGTCAATTATTAAAAAAGATCACGTATAACATACATTGTTTACATTAACGATGTCATTTAAAAATTTTGAAAAGGAAAGAAATGCATAATTCTTCCACAGTTCTAATTAACTCATTTCTTGTCTCCTTCAATAATCACCTTATTTTTGTTTTATGTGCTTTGTTATACTTATAAGATAAATAAAAATAATTGCACTGATTTTTACTTTCTTTTCTAAATTAATACGATATGCCCATTTCACAAGCACAGATTTAATTGTTATTTGAATTTTAAAGTACATATTATAAACTAAAAGTTATATGTTTATTTTTATCCACTCAATAGAAAAGATAAGAACTGAATAAAGTATGGATAAATTCTGATTCATCTTTCACTAATCACAGATCAGAAAACCCAATAGCCTATGTTCTGAGAGGTGTAGCAATGCTTTAAGAGTAAAATACAGAGAACCCTACAATACAGAGCTGTAGAGATATTCAGAGAAGCCAAAGAATAAGATCCCAACATGATAAGCTAATTCCATGTCGTTCAGTATATTCACAGCCAATGATAGACCCAAATACAGGAATCTGTTCTATTTTAAAATAAATTTTAAATCAAAATACTTTTCTCTTGATTTCTCATGGTATTTTCTGGGGCAGATTTGATACTGTTAAATCAAAAACATACATTGTGATATTAAAACTTCTGAAGCCTCTAGTTTCTTTCAATAGAATAAGTTTGGACAAAATTAGTATATATTTTCTTAATAATTTCCATAGTATATACATTTGTATATGTAGTTGTTTTGGCATATTTGATTTTAGGCCAAATTATTCATTAGGAGAACTAAAATTAATTTTCATTCAAAAATCTTCATAGTTTCCTATTAATAATAATAGTAAATAATGAATTAATCGTAGAAATTTTGTTCATAATCTTCACTAAACATAATAGGAATGATTATAGCAATTGTGTTAATAAGTTTAACTATTTGTTCCATTGAAAACTTTAAGAAGCTGATACCTAGCCTCTACATTAAGTCCAATACTCTGAGAACCATCTCTGAAACATTTACAAGTGGCATTGGAGAGATGACAATAATAACTGTTTTTGATATTTTTCTTAGAGCAGAGCATGGTGTTTTAAAGTTCAGGGTGAAAGAAACCAATCTAGTGTTAGTTAAGTGAAAGGCAGGTCTCCTAAAATTAGTGTTTTCACTTAAAAATAGAGGTATTATGATCAATTGTGCCTTAGAAATGGCCAGAGTACTAAATAACATACTCTGGTAGCACTTCTCACTATACATGTCAATAAATGTTCTTATTTTACTGTTCTTTTACACTTTGAATGCTAGATTGTAGATCATTTGGAAGAATTTCCCAACTATTATCTGTTAACTATATTTCATTAATTCTAATTTGATTATATGAACTATAATTTAATTTTAATCTTATGCTTAAAAACACTCATGTTAAGCTTGCATCCTTAATGTTAATCAGATATAATTCAGACAAAAACTTGGTAAGTCAGTTTAAAGAAATTATCTCTGTGTGTTATATAAGATCAGGAAACATAGTTTCTTAGTAGCATTTTACTATGGGGAAAATTATCACATTGCTGTATTTTATTATTTGTGAATTAATAATGTGCTGTTATCTTTGCAAACTTCTATTTGAACTTTAACTTTTAAGGACAGACCCATATTAGGAGTTTTTTTTTTTACTACAAACGAAACCAATATATCTCAACACACAACCAGTCGGACAATCCTACAAGGTAACCACATTAAGATTTGTGAAAGCCAACTTACAATGAAACTCAATTACCCTGAGTGAGAGTAAGACAACGTTGATGGCAGGATGTGGAAACGCGGAGTTGTTCTGCCCAACCTGTCTTCAAAGGGCCTGCACACCGGCTGATACCTAGTGCAAAGTACTTGGCTTCCCATTTGCATCCTGCAATATTACTGAGTAAGGTGGGGCAAGACCTTCATGTCAGCTGGCCATGAAATATTCTAACAGGCAAAACATACTCAGACCTTCTGTTGGTTTATGCTTTGTTATCTTTATATTCCAGTTAATTTCTTCCTTTACTAAATCTGCTTCCATTCACAAGGTTTGAGACTCAATAATTGAGATCTTGTGCCATTCATCTCAAGGACTGCTTCTGGGAAATCTCATTCACAATAGGTAGAGAAAGAAAGGTATTATCCTAATTTATAATTGAGTGAGGAAATTGATGTAGTTCTTTTTTGTAAAGTCATGAAATATGAGGAATAGGGATAAAAACTAAAATATTTTCTATCAACAATTTCTAATTAAAAAAATGCTTATAAGGTTGATTCACTATTTTTTTCCTAAAAATGAAAATTGTAAGGTTTCTATATGCCAATATTGTGAATATTCATATGACAGTAATTATGTATTGTAAAACTTATTGTATAGATTTCACATCAGTATTTTAGGAGATAATTGAATTATAAAGATCAAATACAATGCAATATGTGCTTAAATTCATGAACAGGATAAAATATCCAGAGTAATTTTATTTATGTCAAAAATTATTATATATAGTAGGTATACAATTTTATTTCTTGTTCATATTACTAGGTAATTCCTATTTTCTTCATGACAACTGTCTCTTATTTTCCTTTCAAAAAATGAGTATGTAAATATTAGAAGCTTATTATTAAGATTTCTACCCTGAAAATGCATTTTTCTCCAAGGATAAAAAAGAATATAATTAATCAATGTGATTGATCAGAGTTTACTATATATATTTCTGTTAACATATGTATCTTCAGAACTTATTTGTTCTTTTGGCTGCCACATTGTTTTTGCATTAATGAAAAATCAATTCAAACTTTGTTATTAGAATCCACAGTTCCTATAAGGATAATTTGTCCAATGATGTCTTTGGAACTAAAGAATGTGTTCTGAATTACTACTCAATTTCATCTTTATAAATGTAGTTAGTAGTCATCATCCAGTTAAAATCTTCTCATGTCTAGATTGTTTTCTATTTGTCATGCTGTATGTTTTCTGAAATTAAATCTTACTGCATCCATAAATGCACTAACTTTTTGTTACAGATTCTTTTGCATATCTAGTGGTCCATTGCTTATTGTGAGCTTAGGATATTCAGTGTTGGGAATCCATCCAAACTGATCCAAAATTTCCACTTTATAGGCAGTAAACTTCTCCCACAAATGCAGCTGGAAATAATAGAACCAAAGATCAAATTCATGGAGTGAAGGGATAATGTGTCAGGGGTTTGAGAGAGGATGAATGACATTACTCTGAAGGATGCTAGATGACTTTTGAATGTTTATACCATCAAGATTGTTGTAAAGATCTATGATAAATATCAGATAAATGAAGAGATGTGTGAATAAACTTAATATTTAATTGTTGACAATCTACATTGTGCAAATATAATGCTACATTTTTCCAGAGGGCTTTTCTTTTTGTTTCTCTCAGGATTTTGTGCCAAGCTTTTAGGATAATAACATTCAACTTCCATTTTAATATACACAGAAGTTTCTTGTCTCCTCTTGGCTGTTTTTCTTTTATTATTTCTAAGTGCTTCTTTCTTTCCCCTAGCCTTTAAAACTTGGACTACTAAAATCTTCTGAGTATCATCTTTCTTGAATTTAGAAGCATGATCAAATTACTGTAGTCTATGAGCTCTCCTAACAATGCTTGATCCATTTCAGAGGCAAATGCTCTCTGACTTTCCAAACTACTGTAGGTAATATGCATGAATAAGAATCAAAGTAACTGTATATGCTTGTTTAAAATCTTTTTCTTCCTTACCTCCTAGGGCTCCTCACAGTCATTGATTTGAACTACAATAGATCTTTAAATAAAATCTATTGTCTAAAATGGTCTTGTCCCTGTTCCATACTTGTTGATTCTGACACTTTTAAAATCTCTTTACAAAAGCAATGTTTGACCTTGGTATAGTCTTAAATTTGGTTGTAGATTACTTTTTACTTCAATTTCACTTTCTATGGCATGGTCTAAATGCTGTGAGATGATGGTCTAAATGCAATGAAAAGAAATCAAATCATTTCCAATAACATTTTTAATGAGTTTTCAAATAATCAAGACAAAAAATTACAATAAATGTGGATTTGTGCAACATGATATTTCTTATGTTTTGTGTTACAAGACCATTTTCTAAACTTTCAAATTTATTTACATATATATTTACTTTTCCTTTTTTTCTTTTCTTGTTTTTTTAATTTTTAATTCTTTTTAAATTTTATGTCGGTTGTGGGGCTTGAACTATTGTGCCTGTGTATTGTCCCTCAGCTTTTCAGCTCAAGGCTAGCATTCTACTACTTGAGCCACAGTGCTACTTCTGGTCTTCTGGTGGTTTATTGGAGATAAGAGTCTCAAGGATTTTCCTGCCAGTTCTTTTTATTTTATTGTATTGTATTTTTTATTTTTTCCTTTTCTATTCAACAGTTTCCTGAATACACAGATTTGCCTGTTTTTCCCCTGGATTAAGAGTTCTGTGAGTTCTCTTTCTGAATGTGGCAAAGCATCCTCGGCATGTCTCTGATATTTTACCCAATATTTCATCTCACTTGTTTACTTTAAATACAACTTAAAATTTCTAATAACTATTATTTGTCTGTGATTATATCAGTTTCTTTCTAACGTCTCATGTACCACTTGAATATAAGTCATTGTAGTGATATGAATATACTTATTTGTTTTCTAATTTGAGGATTTTTGTTTGCTTGATTGCTTGTAAGTTCTTTCCTTTTCTCTCTCCATTGTAGGCTGCTTCAATCTTTACCCTCCCTCAATCTTGGCTCTTTACCTATTCTCTTCTCCTCCCCGCTCTTTTGCACTTTTGCAGACATTTAACATGTTCATATTCAGAACACATATATTTTTGGTTGAAATTTCAACCGATCTGTATCTCACATCAATGCTCTAAGACCTTTACTTTGGAGAACTTCCCACAGATTGTGATTGAGTATGACATTCAGTGTCCAAACTATAATTCACAGATGAAGTGAAAACCATTGTAGGAATTTTCTTCTGAGTCATCCAAGGACTGTAGATCTTAAAATCTCCAGCCTCTTCCCTCTTCATTTTGGAGTTAATCAGTTGAAAAACAAGTTTTCTCCAGCAATGTTTAGCTAGTGGGAAAAGTGGGGTGTAGTGTGCTTATGTACATTTTGAGAACAAAGGACAGAAAGTTATTTTTTACTTAAATGAGTTAAATTTAAAGAGTTATTTTAGTTGAATTCTCAAAGTGGAAACCAGAGAAAAATAAGTTGATATGAGGGGAGAAATGAGGGAGAATAGAAGTGCATATATGAATTTAAGAAATTCAACAGCTATGAAATGCAAACATACAAGTTTTGGTAGAGAAACAGATATTTATATAACAGCTTTATTCCATAACTGAGTCAAAATAATCATATATAAATATCGATGAAAGGTATTTTGTGGAAGCAGTGTGAGTACTAAAAACACCTAGGCAAACACTGCATCTTCTGACTTAATAAGGGAGTAGAGAAATACATAAATAGAAAAGATATGTGTGTACAGTATACTTATTTATATGTTCGCATACATACATACAAACATACATACATACAATGACAGTGAGAGAGTAATAACATTGAGTAAATTTAGTTACAAATCCTTAAAATGATTGCCTGCTTCAGACTAGCAAATATAAAATCTGAAAATTTAAAAACACAGAAAGCATTTTGATAGCTTGCGAAAAGATTTATCAAATGGAAATTGAAGGTATGTAACCTGGAGACATTTCCATTTTGCTTTTTTTAGAAATGGTGCATGGAATGTAGGGAAGATAGCAAAATAACTGATGACGGAGTATTTAGTCCACTAAAATTCAGTAAGTAATGGAGGGCCAAATATTGCAGGTGTCTTTCATGTTAAAAAACTCATCTATACACAATCATTTATAAGGACACAGATTGACACCAGAAAATCATGTCAGTTAGTCTACAAATTCATATGTAAACTATAATAATGAGGAAGACATGCAATTTAAAAGGAGGAGAAAGTGACCTACTTATTAAAAATTTGAATGGTTACACAGATCTCTAAAAACAGGAGCATAAGATGTTAATTTGATTGATTTTGTAAATATACTTTCACACAAAACACCGGGATAAGCAAATCTTATCATTATAATCTCATCATCCTGGATAAAGTGTATAGAGTGAGAATAGAGAAATAAATTTGGATGTGTGATAGGTCAACAGATAACCATTCTGAGGAAATTTAAATTAAGGACTATTGAAATACTGGTCTCAAAACTACAAGATTATATAACTAATTTTCTGAAATAGAAATTGATTAGAAGATAATTTGTTTAGATTAAAGTGATTTGAGGTTACAGGAAAATGAATAGCATGTATCCTATAGGAAGATAAAAAAGATTTTCCTTCAGGAAAATTTCCTTCAAAGAAGTATCTGCAGAAGGTAGCTTTTTATAATATTGAAATGAAAAGAATTATAGCTAAAAAACCCCAACCGTGATTTAACTTGTCATTTAGCTTAATATTTTCAGAATCTTCTAACGAGTTGAACTGTGGCTGTATGAATTTATATTTCTACCAACAGTGTACATGTGGCTCTGTTTCTCTTCATCCTCGCCAAAATTTCTTTAGTTCTTGTCTTCTTGTTATCATCCATTCTAGCCTGTTTGAAGTCACACCTTATTCTGATTGTTTTTTTTTTTCATTTCTCTGATGATTAGTGTTCCAACATATTAAGGCCATGTATAAGCCTTCTTTTGAGAAATGCTTAGTCAACATGATATCACTTACATGTGGAATCTAAAATAGCCAAACTAATTGAAGCAGAAGTAGGTTGGTGTTCCGGGAGAAGAAAAGTGAGAAGATAATGGGCATACCAGAAGTGTCAGTCAGTAATGCAAGGTCAATGCATTTTTCATGATCAAATGTTCAGCCATGTGCTTACAGTTAATATTCCGATCTACATTGGAAATTTGCTAAAATTATAGAATTTACGTGCTCTTACAAAGGGAACTAAAGGAAGAAAAGGGGATGAAGGACATGTTAGATTGTAGTGATTATTTCACAATACATACACTTTATATACTTAAATATATGTAATTTTTATTTGACTATTTTTCCTCTGTGAAAACTACTAGGAACAAAATAAAACAACAGGCCTGGAAGTGAGACTTCATGGGCTCACACTCTGATTTCTTGTGTGGAATTCAGGTAACCTTAATGACTGTCAGGTCATTCATCTGTAAAATTAGGGAACATTAGTTTCCATAAGTAGGCTATTAAACAAGGTAATTCATGCATGCCTATCATTAAGCTCTTTTCTCTCACCTTTAAAACTACAGTCATGTTCCACAGCAACCATGGGTTGCAATAACAGCGAGTGATTTCTATTTGAAGATATCTTTGGTAGTTCAGATAATCAAAAATCCAGCTTGCTGGATCCTTTTTGTTATAATTACAACACTCAACTGTGTTCCATAGTCTCTTCCAAGATTCAGTGTCCATACCCCTGTCTGTGTTGTATTCTCTCTCCAGATGGCTGGATCCTCCTTACTTTGCTCTTTTCTCCATGTCCTTAAATTTGATTAAATCTCAAATGTTTTGCTTCATTTCTATAAACCTTGTATCACAAGAGCATTGCCAGATAAGTTTTATCTCTCTTTGATTTATTACTTTCTTTAGTTTGAATATTTATATTCTATTATTTCTGTTAAAATAGCATTGTTTATATTCCTCTGAATCTATATATTTATTGATACTGTGCTGAAACTTGCTATGGAACACGAGTCATTGTTTTATTTTTATTACAGAAGAAAGGTTTTGAAATTGTATGAAGCATTATATAGACTTCATAGTTCATAGTTATAAGAAATAAAGCATATATGATCATGAGAACGTATATACAGAATAGAATATACCCCCTATATTACCATTAGGAATGTCATTAGTCATCAGAGAAGATATATGTTTATATACGATTATCTATTAATGACAATCTTCATACAGATAGAGCTTTATTTCTACACATCCAGACTGGTTCAAAGACTGGCTCTAGTTGTGAAGAAAATCAATGCTGAAAAATCTCTAGATTGGGCCTAGAAAATTGCTGACTACGATTCCTATCTCTATATCCATTATTAATGAAAACCAAACCAAGTGAAATCAAACTTTGTGCAGAAATGAAAAAATAGCTGTGTTCAGATTCCTCATGCTTGTAATCCTAGTTACTCAAGAATCTATCTGAGGATTATTGTTGAAACCAGCGCCCTGGTAGGAAAGTCCATGAGATTCTTATATGCAGTAGAGCTTAAGACTTGAATAAAAAGCTAAGGGACAGTGCTTAGGCTCTAAGTTTAAGCCCCAGTTACAGAACCCATGGGTGCACACACACACACACACACACACACGCACATTAAAAACAAACATTGTTTTTCATTAATGTTAACCCTCTGGTTAATTGTTAACTTGGATCCTAAATGTTCCTTAAAGGATGGTGAGTCCAGTGCAAAGCATGGATTTTAAGGTGGAGATGGTGGGACCATTTTAATAGATAGGTCCAGGAACTTAAGTATTTTTCTTTGAAGAAAACTGTGGACATCTGGTCATTCTATTGTTCTGTTTTGCTCTCTGGCTATGAAAGTAGAGAATTTCTTTCACCTTGTGCTTGTGCCACCTTATGCTGTTCATCACAGGCCTGAAGTAAACAAGTGATCCTAGACTGTAACCTCATCATTAAGATGGTTTTGTCAGGTGTTTCATAAGAATGACAGAAAGCTGGTGAACACAGATTCTCAATGCCAGCTATAATATTCATTTCCTTCATTGAAAGTGGAAGCTTAAATTGGTCTAACTTTCCCACAAGGAAATTTGGAACCAAGTACTAATAATATTAATAAAAACCTTTATATACCTTATATGTATATGGTAGAAATCACTATGGGAATAATTTATTATAGAAAATATGCAAGTGCTTTTTAAATAAGAAAGTATAATCTATAACAAAAACATCATGGAAACCTATATTCTACCAATAAAAGAATGTTTAAACAAATGATAATGTTGCAGAATAGTATTAATAATACTCTATTTAAAACAGTTCTTAATTTCATTGTAAGAACTTCTGAGTATATTAAGAGATTAACAGACATGGAGGAGAGAGAGAAAGAGAGTCAGTCATGTACATCCCAGCATGTAAAATGGAAGGTGGCTCGTGGTAGAGTGCTTGCATGCATATGAGGACCTGGGTTTGATTCCTCAGCACCACATAAGAAAAAAAAAGCCAAAAATGGCTCTGTGGCTTAACTGGAAAAGCATTAGCCTTGGGCTGAAGAGCTGAGGGACAGCGCCCAGACCCAGAGTTCAGGCCTCATAGTCAGGAAAAAAAAGAAAGAAAGAAAATGTAAATAAAGTGGATTAAAATGGTTGGTCATGTATTTGTGTATCAGGACTAACCCTTGTGCATATCATAGAATGTTCTTTCAAAAATATTATAAATTAGCCAGTGTTATTTTGTGGTCACAATATAGTTGTAAATAAAATTAAATGCATGAAAATAGTAAATAAATTAAATTTACAAGTCATCATTTATTATTTATTTAGGAAATAATACTGAGAAAAGTATACTACACATTTTACAATTACTAGAAGTATTCTGAGCTTCTTATTAATAAGAAATACAGTGCTACTGGCCAGTGTTGTATTTTTTAGTCATGCCTAATGTATAGGGTGATAAAATAATTTTAATCATCTTATTTCTTCTTTAGATTGATAATGTGATGGAAGATACAGTACCTATTTAGTTTGTTTTCTAATCTCATTGTTTAAGGCATAAAATTTCTAAAAAGTATTTAACCAAAATATGACAAGTTATGATCATTATGAATAGAGGATATTAAATAAAAATACATAAACCAATAAAAGTAGTTTAATTGATACAGGATGCTCATATAATTATGAATTAGACCAATCAGTAATTTGAGAGTATTGATAGTGTCCTTGACTGAAATGGTTAAGAGGGCTATAAAATATGTGAGCAGTCTCTTCTTGCCTAGGTAAATTTACATTTTACTATTCAGAGGGATTGTCCTCTTTCATAGAGTATGGTATGCACTCTCTTTGTAATTTCTCTCTTATAGAACCCTTATTGCCTCTTCTTTAGCAGAGCAGTTTTCTCTTACTCTTCCTTTTTACTCCTCTCTGAATTCTTTCAAAAAATCTCCAATGTCCACTTGCCTCCTCCAATATTTCCCATGTGACACTTTATTTCACATTGTTACAGCTTAATTATTAAATGTTCATCTCTAGCTGATAGTGCTAGTTTGGATTTAGGTGTTGTGGCCTAACTGGAGAATGTAAGTCACAGTGGGGACAGACCTTTGATGCTTATTCTTGGTGTCTAGTCCCTTCCTTCTCTCTGCTTCCTTTCCACCATGGTATGAGCAGCCTCTGCCACATGTTTCTGTTGCAGTATTGTCTCATCCAGAATCAGGAAATAGGTCTGTAGACCGAATCCTCTGAAACTGTTAACCAAAATAAATCACTCAAGCTTTAAAGTGTTATGATTAGTTATTTTGTAGTTAGGCTCTTGGTTCTTAAGGGCAAAAATTCAGCTCTCTTACAGAGAAATCAATGAGTGATTTAATTTCAAGTACATAAGAGCGGTAGGGAATGAAATGGGGAGTTTGGGTCTGGCCAGGTCTGGCTGGCACTTCTTGGACACAGGGTGGATGGTGCGATCTGGCATGTTGTCTTCATGGTGGGGGAAAGTGATGCCCCCACCTCCCAAGTTATGGGCATGCCTGAATCCTTGGATGCATGGCCTGGTACTTGGCTGATAGCTAAACCTGTCAGTGCAGTGCCTGGGACTGGGAGTTTCCTGTGACCCTGTCCCCTGACCTGACCCTGTTTAGGTCCTGACCAACTCAGGCACCATATGCCAGTTCAGGCACCATTATGCCATGCCATGTGTCTCTGTGTTCACGTCCTGTCTCCTGGCTGTTCTCTGGTCCACAATAGTGTCCTAGTTCAGCTCTCAATTGGAGCTGAATTGGTTTGTTGGTATTGTTCTTTCTTTCCTCTCTGGCCTCCGTGGCACAGTTTCCCATCAGTGTTACCTGTATTTGCTGACTGCTGGTCTTTGAGATAGGAGTCCACCACATAGTCACTAGCCTTTGAGTAGACTCCAAGATTAGATCTCTCAAAATGTAGCTTTTCTGTTTTCTCACCTTTCCACAATATAGTCTTACACATGCACCTAGAAAAAAAAAGGTATATTAGGAATAAACACAAGCTATTTTGGATGATCCATTTAATTCAAGTCATATGATTTATCAATGGCTTTAACTGGAAGAAATGAAGTTCAAAACACTCAAAGTAAAATATGATGATCTATGTTTGAGTGTTTGAGCATATTCCTCTTAAGAGCAGAAAAGGAAAAAGAATGAAAAACATGATGGACCTTGAATAAGAGCTGAGGAATAATACTGTGTAATTGCTTTTCATCCTTTCTATCAGTGGTGAAGCTTTGAAACATTGATCAAAGATTATGACTATCACCAAGTGCTTAAAGTGGAGCGCATTGTTAAATTTCCTGAGCCTCTGAAATAATTATAGCATGAGCAAGCATAAAAATGATTTCCTACCTCCATCACCTTCACATGCTTTTCCAGCCAGGGTAGACAGGATTAAAGAAATCTGACATGAATGAGCTCGATTAGAACATCAACGTCAAAAGATATATCACAGGCACTTTGCTCCAAAGGATAAAAGTATCATGAACACTTCACATTAATGCAGGATCCAAATTCATTCTCCTTACTTACAAACACCGTTGAAATAAAGAAGGCAGGGTATAACCAATGGACAAGACAGTTCAACCCTGAGAAATGTGGAGAGTTTATTGATGGCGTAAAAAGATAGCCCTTGACTGCTAAAACTTTTACAACTAAAGAAATGATTGAAAGAAAATCCTTTTCATCCCTTCAAGGGAATAATAATTAAAGAATTTTCAAATAGTTTAAGTCATGCAAGGGTCATCTTTTAAGCTTTCAATTTTGTTAAAATCTAAATATATCAACATATTTATCAATTGATAAATTTAAAAAAATCATATTGATAATTGCAGGCATCATGAAGGGTACCAGTTGCTGTGTTTTTTGTAGTAGTTGCTCATTGCCACCTCTTTCCAGCCCAGGTAATTTCAATAGACCCGAGGATGGACATTCACACATCTCTGCCAGTTTCCTACATTAAGTGTTAACTCCGATGTTTCTCACAGAGATAGCCCCACCTAATTACAATTACAGATACAAGGAAGTAAAGAAATGTTAATGTTCCAGACAGAATCTCAACCAGTGGTATAAGTGGATAGATAGTTCATTCCCCATATTCTCTGGAAGAAAAATTGTGTGATCTATTTTATGTAGTTGGTTCAGTTATTCTTTGGTTGGGGGTTGAGTCTTTCTAGCTCATGGTCATCATTAGTTTATTAGTGATCAATTGTTAAATTTTTCCCCATCATTCTCTATTTCTATCCCTATTACCACCCATAACTCTTTTCCTACACACACACACACACACACACGCACACACACACACACACACACACACACACACACACACACATCCTTCACAATTCTAATTGCTTGTTTAGGAACCAACTTTTAGAGAGGAATCTATTGAAGGCTAGTGCTTTACATAATAATGACAAGTAACCTATCAAGAAGGAATCCTGCTAGTAGCTGCAATATGGTCTTGTTTGTGGTCATTTGGGTAAATACCTAGGAGTAGGATTACTGGATCATAGGGGAGCTCTATGTTTAGTCTTTTAAGTCACCTCCATACTGCTTTCCAGAGTGGTTGAACAAGTTTACATTCCTACCAACAGTATAGTAGCATTCCCTTTTGGCCACATCTCCACCAGCATTTATTATATATTTTCTTGACAATGGCTATTCTAACTGGGGTGAGATAGAATCACAAAGTAGTTTTGATTTGTATTAACTTACATTGAACACTTCATGTGTCTATTGACCATTTTTATTTCCTCTTCAAAGAAGTCTCTTTTTAATTCTTTAGCCCACTATTAAAGGGTGGTTGTTTCTTTGAAGATTTGGTTTTGGGGGGTTTAATGTTTTTGAGCTCTAGGTATATATATATACATATATATTTTTTATATGAGGCCCTTATCTAATGTATAGGTATAGCTAGTGAAGATCATCTCCCAATCTGTGTGCTTTCTATTTCTCTTGGTAGTTGTATCCTTTGCCATACAGAAATACTGCAGTTTAATGTGATCCCATTTATCTAGCCTTTCATTGGTTTGCTGTGTTTCTGGATCTTTATTTAGGATATTTCAACCTATACCCAGAAGACCTACGGCATCCTCTATTACTTTCTATAGTATTTACAGGGTATTTGCTCTTGACTAGAGATCTTTTATCCATTTGGAGTTAATTCTGGTTTAGGGTGTCATATAAGGATCTGACTTCAGTTTTCTACATGTGCATAGCTAATTTATGTCAGCACCATTTGTTGAAGAGGCTGTTGCAGAATTATTTACCATAGCTAAGATATGGAACCCACCCAGATATCCCTCAGTAGATGAATGGATCAAGAAAAGGTGACATATCTATATCTATCTATCTATATGTATATATATATATATATATATATATATATATATATATATATATTACTTTTTTGGGGGGTCCGGTCGTGGGGCCTGAACTCTGGGCCTGGGCGCTGTCCCTCAGCTCTTCAGCTCAAGGCTAGCACTGTACCACTTGAGCCATTGCGCCACTTCCGGCTTTTTTCTTATGTGGTTCTGAGGAATCGAACCCAGGGCCTCGAGCATGCAAGGCAAGTGCTCTACCACTGAGCCACCTTCCCAGCCATATATATTTATATATTTATATATATATATATATATATATACACGAATTCTATACTTCCATCAGAAAGAATGCCATAGTCCCATTCATAAGGAAATGAAAAGACTAGAAAAAAATTGTATTAAGTGAAGCAATCCAGACCCAAAGAAATATAAATTTCATGGTTTCCCTCATTTGTACTAACTCGTATATGTTTAGGATAGTCCTAGAAGAGGATCCCAATAGCTCAATACCTATGTTCATATAACCATATAAAATGATGCTAATCAAAATGAACTCCAAAATGCAGAAACTAGGGCTTGGAAGGTGGCTCAGTAGTAGAGTGCTTGCCTTGCATGCATGAGTCCTTGGGTTTGATTCCTTAGCACCACCATAAACAGAAAAAGCCAAACATGGCGCCGTGTCTCAATTTGTAGAGTGCTAGCCTTGAGCTGAAGAACTCAGGGACAGTGCCCAGGCCCAGAATTCAAGCCCCACAACCAAAAAAAAAAGCAAAAAAAAGAGTTTGTTGTTGTTGTTGTTGATGTTGTTGATGATGATAACGTTGGTTTTTTTTATGAACTATATGAAAGTTTTTTTTTCTTTTCTGTTTTTCTTTTTCTCTTTGGTTTATCTCCTGCAGTCACTGTGTTTGTCTTTGATACCCTGTGAGTCCTATGCACATCTATCTGATTAGACAAAGGATAGACAATAGACAAAGGATGAGTCAATACAGTAACAATACTCACAGCATGCTAAGTTGGAAATGAACTTTACAATGGGGGAGAGGAGGGAATTCAGGGTGTGGCGAATTGGGAGAAAAAGGAGGGAAGGGGTAACAATGTTCCACAAGAAATGTATTCATTACTTATGTAACTAACTCCTCCGTATATCACCTTTACAACAAAATTAAACTAAAGTAAAAAAAAAAAGAAGGAATTCTGAACTTCATTCTTTCAGGTGAAAAACCAACAAAAACCCCATCGGTATGTTAAACAAGATGCTGATAACCCCTTATTTGGCTTACATCTCATTTTAAATACTCATCTGTGGATAGGTAAATGAGATTCAGGCAGAAGGAGGTATGTAAGTATAGGTAATACCTCTAGCATTTGAAAGCTATGGGGGCAAGTTATTTAAATAGCTTGTGGAGGCGGCTCTCCTATTTTAACCTGACATAGACTTAAGGTAAGACAATGTCAATCTCAGATCAGCTAATTATTATTTTAAGTCATATTAAAAAATCCAGAAGGTATCCAGTGCATTGTGTTTGGTTTGTCCTGGCTTGGTTTTAGGGATTCAGTTGAGTTTTACCTTGAAATAACTATAGATAGCACCACTAAGATTTTATTATCAGATCAAATGAATAGAAAAACACTGAGTTTTCAACTTTTCGAAGTTTTTTTGACATCAGAGATGCGGTAGTAATTTTGCAAGACTTTGGCAATTTGCATGAATCATTGGAAGTGATTGACCTGACAATTGGGAACTCTGATGTTTCTGATTAATCTAAATATAAAAAAACAGGTAGATTCATATTTATGTAATCTGAGAATTAAGAAAAATTGACTGAGATGAATGTCTTTCAGATATTTCCTTCTTTACGATTATCCAAGTCCTCAGCATTTATTTATGAATAGTCTCAACTCCCTTGCATTGTTCAAAGAAGAAAAAATATAGTCTCTGATATGGTAAGAGCTTTTTTTATTCATAATAAAACCACCCTTGGTTCAGAACTGGGATAATAGTTGAATATATCCTAGTAGGTCTGAGTGAATACTGACTGCTTTGTGCATAAATACTATGTATGAGGTTAGAGAACAAAAGCAGTGCTGACTGAGAAGTACTCTACAGTAACATAAAGTATAATATTCTGTGTGAATGTCTGAAGCTACTATTACTGTGAGCCTGAGAATCTAATTGAAACTGGCAAGAGTAATGCACTATCCTAAATGATGTGGAAATAACTCTACCTCCCAGAGAGCCTTGTGGAAGAAAGATACCAATAGCAAGCCAGAGAAAGTAAGTTTTTATCTGAAACTGGAGCTCTCTTAACATGACTATGTAATTTAGAAGATCCTTGGAGGCAACAATGCTTAATAAAAAATGTACTGATTACGTTGCTCATGTAACTGTAACCCCTCTGTACAGTATTTTCACAATAAAAAATTTTAAAAATAAAGTAATATGTAATCCACTGGAGAGAGAGATGTTTTCCAGAGTGTTTGACAAAGTTAATATTTGTCAGTCTCTGTAGGCTGAACTTGACAATAAGTGTTGTATCCACAGGGCCTAGTCCAATAGGATCCTAGAATAGCCAAAGACGGATGATGGTTCTTACACTCATAAAAATGTTAATGAGAAGACAACAGAGTGGTGATTGGATAGCTTTGTCCAAAGAAAACTGATGATTTGGCTGTTTGGGCCATGGTGGTCCAAAATGGGAGAAAAGCAAGCAATACAAAGTAAGTTCTTGCTTAGCTTCATTAGCTAGAATAAGTTAATATTCTTCAAATACTTGCTTCCTAAGCCTTGTATTAAAGTCTCATTTGAATCCGATGGATTGCTATTAAACCCCTTTTTGGCTAAAGCTGGTTTCCTGGCATGAAAATTTAAATATATCTTTATTAGATTAGAACATCTTTGGAGAGGCAAAGACACTTTCTTCATCATTTTATTCTCAATTCTGCAATGTGTGCACTGCTTGATACATAAATTAAACTCAGTAAACAGCTGAAAGACATGCCCATGATAGATATAAAACAAATATTCATAGAACTAACTGTTTTGTGGAGCTATTACCTGTCTTGTTTTCTTGTAGTGTGAGTGCATTAAAAGAAACAATGGAATACAAAGTTGCAGTTATAGGCAATAATCACAATGTGGACAGATTTAAATGTTTCACAAATTCTTTGTGTTGAATTTTACTGGCAAGGCACATGTCATCAGAAAGTTATGGCTATTTTGTAAGTAATACATCAGAGTTACAGAGAGTCAATTTGAGAGAGTGTTTTCTGGCAAAAGAATAATATAGCTTTGGTTAATTTGTTTTCAATCAGATTTGCAATGCAACAAATTGAAAATGATGTGTTAAAAAAAGTTAAAGCCAAGATTTCTGTAGCATATATTAATAATACAATCTATAGTATGGAGTAACAAACACCGAATCTTGAAACTTTCCATGGGAATTTCTTCCAAGATACACATTTTTAGAAAATGGAAAAATAATTCCATTTGATGGGAATTAATAAAACAGAAAGCTAGTGTGCTTCTATTTCCAAATTTTACTTCAGTCATGTCATTCCCTTTGAAGTACTCTTTGGTTAAGTTCACAATAGCCACAGAATTAAATCCAACTATTGTAATATTTCCTACTAGTTTGTTTAAATTTATATACATTCACTATACTTCCCATCCTTCAAAACTCATGAATGAGCTTTCCAGCAACAACTTTTTTTCTTTCTTCCCAAATCATTTTGATAGTGGTACTTAGATTATCTATTTCTTCTTAAAGCAATTTCTTTGGTGCATTTCAGCTAAGATGTTCAACTTGTTAGGATAAATTTGTTCATAGAACTTTCTTGGTATTCTTTGGGTTGTGGAAATAAAAGAAATGTCTCAACTTTCAGTTCAAATGTTTTTAATTTTCATTAAGACCTCTATTCTGATGGATGGATTATTAAATGATGTGCAGATATGTTGGTGTTTTATGGGCATTTTTTCCAGTGTTCTTTCATAACATAGCCATGCCATGCTATAACAATAAAAGCTTTTCATCATTTGTAAATATTTGTAAGGCTTTATGCCCATGATAATATTTAATCCTAGTCAATGTGCATTTCAACAATCAAGCATTCATTAAATAAATTATGAGTAGAGATAATAGAGGGAAAGTGGGGAAGAATGAAGGAAAGAGTCACATTAACCAAGATGCATTGTACTCAAAACTTGACATATGGAACTACAACTCCTTTGTACAGTTACATGACAATAATAATAATAAAGAAATACATATTTTAATGTTAATAAAAGTTGTTTCTAATAAATGCAATTACGTAAGAGATTGGTGTTTTCTATGTTTACTGTTTCTATATAGCCCATCAAGTACTGAGAAGTTAGTTTTTCATTATCAAATTATAACCATATTGCCCAATTATATCCATAGCTTATTTTCCCTTTCAAGTCTTTATGCCTTTTTTGGTCATATATTATAATGTTCTAACATGAGTGATACCTTGCATTAGTAATGATATGTGTTTGCTGCTGTTTTGTTGCTGCCTTTATAGTGTTCCTTATTTCCTTCTCATTTCTTTTCATGTCTATTTTCAGACATTTTCTTAATAACCACTATGATTGCTATCATGAAAATATGCCTATTTCATTTGAGTTGATAACCATAGCATTGGTTGCTACCAGCGGTAGCAAAGAAATTCTGTACTTGTGTGGCTCCTTTTACTGGGGTCACAGGTTTCCCAGGCATACCTAATCACCCGGACACGTAATTATTTTTATGTATTTGTCTTTATATGTTAAATATACTATTTAAGTATAGGAAATAAATTCTGGTATTACAAAGACAAGGTAAATTATTACTGGCTTTTCAATTCACCTGCACAATTACCATTAGTGGAGATTTTTATTTTATGTTACATATTAATGACCTTTCCTCTCAATCTAAAGTATTGTCAGAAGAGATATCGACAATGAACTTCCTCTCTCCAACTTATTCAGAATGCCCTAGTTTCTCTTTTGATTTCCAATGCTCTTTTGTCAGATATACACTCTAGATAGGAAGGATTTTTGGGGGACTAACATAATTCATTCCAGCTCTTCAAGCCTCTATGACTTCTAATGTAATTTTCTATTATTCTTATTTGATATGTCTAAAAGGTAACAAATTTTTTCTTTCTTACTTCTCTCAGAATCTTCATATCATCCTTGGTTTGGAAAAATTACATTACAGACCAAAAAGTTTTTCTTTTTCAGTGTTTACTGGTAGGAGTTTATGGGGATTCTTGCATTTTTAGATTCATGTATTTCATTATGCCATATGTACATGTCATATATTTCAACATTTTCAATGTCTGTGGGTAGAACTATTTCTCACTATTGTTCGATGTAGGCTGCTTGATGATGTCTTATATTTACCCTGTGATATATTCACTTTCCCTTTATTTAAAAAGTTCCCCTAGTGGATTATTTTATTTGGCCAATCATCACATTTTCTGATTTTTCTACCTGCTCAGATCTATTATGAAGCACATCTCATACATTTTCCATTTCAGGTATTCTACATTTTAGCTTCAGAATTTATACTTGGTTTACTATTAACATTTTTACTGTCAAAATATTTTTGTTATCCTTTTGTGTAGATATCATTTTTTTCTTCTTCCTTCATCTGTTTTCTGTGTGATATAGTTAGTGTCTGTCTATGCACTGAAATGTCTGTGCTTCCTCAGAGGGAATTTATGTCCATTAATTTTTTTCCATTGATTTTTGATTTCCTTGTTTTTCTACGCTTTGTGAATTGTTTTCTTTTTTAAATGAATAGTTTGCCATTCTTATAATGCTAAACCAGGTTCTCTATCATTCCTCAGGGCTTGCTGTTCTTGATAAAGTCTGTGGGGTATTTATTTGTTTAATGGCTCCTCAAAGAATTTTGGAAACAGTAAGTTAATTCATGTAGATTGTTGTCAGAGTAATTGTAACTTCTGTGAATTTCAGAGACAAATAAAAATAAGATTAATGGCATTGGCTTTCTTAGGGGAAACTGTCACTGTACAGCCAGTGTTTACTATGTGGCTCAATCTCATTTCTTAACTTCACTAGGTGTAGAGGGGAGTCACAAATACAAGCTTCGCAGCATCTCAAGAGATTTTGCCCACCTACATACTTGGCTATGTGCACATGTTCCCAGCTATCATCTGTCTTTTATATGTCATACTGATTTTGAAAACATATTTTCTTATTATCAGTAAATTTTGGTATGAAAAGATTTCAATTCAACCTGTTTATTTATGAGCACAATGCATGTTGATCCATTTTACCCCTAGCATCTGTCTCTATCTTCATTTCTCCTAATCATGTGTATCTCCTCAAATTACCTAGTCCCATTTTCACATGTATATGTAGAGTATTGTCTTGGTATTCACTCATCATTACTCTCTCCAATCATATGCCCTCCATCCCGGCTATGTGTGACTCATATTTCTGTCATTGTTGAAATGTGGACATATTGAGCATGACACAAATGCTACGGTAAGGAGTTTAATTTATTTCTTGGATGTCTTGGATTTAGTCAGCTATAGAGTTAGTTTGGAAATCGTTCTTTTCTATGTCAATTCTCTTTCAAAGCTACCTTGGTATCTCTAGTTTTAAAAATCTTTATTTCTGTGGTGAGTCTCAGCAATTATCAGACTTCAGATTCCTTCAGTGTTAACTTGTGTTTTTTGTGTGTTTGTTTGTTTGTTTTGAGAAAGCAGTTGTTAAATTGATTTTCTTGGTATTTAACTTTTGTTTGGGCTACAGCTTGGCTTTTTTTGTGCTAAACCACATAGAGAAATCTTTCTATTGCAAATTTCCTAGTTATATTAATTTTATTTTATGCTTAGTAGTGTAATAATGTTTAGGAAAGAATATAGGGTTATTGACTGATCTGATTTAGTTCATGCTTTGCCCAGATGCTGTGGAATCTGGATATGGGTACTTATAAAAGTTTCTACCTTTTTCTCGATATAATACTAAGGCTGGCATTATTACTTCCTATACTTGAGGTAGAGTATATTTAATTTGTTACTTCTCTTTTTGAAATGGTAGATTCCCATTAATACTTCATTTTATAGATATTTCTCAACCTGTTTCTTTTGCAGGTTAATGTTGTTTTTATTTTCTATTATGTTTTGTATTCATTTTCTAAAATGGAAGTCGAAAAGACAAGAGAGACATCAGCAGTGGAAACTGTTCATCTACTACTGTCACTATAGAAAAAGTTTTCTCAGGTGTTTTTGTGATTTTTAGTTTGGCAGTTCCCTTAGGACTGCAGAGGAATATTACCACTACAGGTTACAAATCTATTTGTCTGTTCATTTCTCATGAGTCTCACATACTTAGGGCATACTTGACCATTAGTAAGTTGTGAAAAATTTCGAAGCTGAAGTAATGAGTGAAATGCTGAAAAAAATTAAGACAGAAGGCAAGAACGAAGAAAGGCTAGTCAATAGGTATTAACATAGAGCTGCAGAGCATTTAAAAGGTAGAGTTACACAGCTACACTGTAACTATGGTAAAGCATATTGAACTGTACATTTCAAATAAGCAACATGAAAGTGTATTGAGAGGTTTTACCATAACATCAAGATAAATTCCGAGATGGATATATGCTTTACCTCATTGTGTAATTCATGTGTGCATTCAAATATTGTTATCTCATTTATGTGTACACTGATTTTCTGATATACTAGTTTAAGAATAAAAATTAATTCTTAAATTAAATCTGCTGAGTTGACTGACATTCAATGATGCTGCCCGACAGAGATTCTCAAATACCTCAATCTGTTTTCTCTTGAACATCCTATATTTACTAGAGTTTAGGTCAGTATTTTGCCCTGAATTCTAGTTCACTCAAGAACAGGCACTAATTTGCTTTTCCCCCACTTGCTTTCCATGTGGAAGCAATAGTTTCTAACATTTTCTGGATTTTTTTTGTTTCCCTTCTGAGCCAAAACAAATTATTTCTTCTGGAACCATTTTGGTCATAAATTGTACAGGATAATCAATAGCACAGTATTTACATTGGCTGGTCTTGGACACTGATACTCCTACCACTTTTTTGTTTTTGTTTTTGTGTTTTGTCAGTCGTGGGGCCTGAGCTCCAGGTCTGGGTGCTGTCTTTCAGCTCTTCAGCTCAAGGCTAGGGCTCTACTACTTGAGTCACAGCACCACTTCAGCTTTTTCTGCTCATGTGTTGCTGAGGAATCAAACTCAAGGCCTCATGCATGCAAGGCAAGCACTCTACCACTGAGCCACCTTCCCAGCCCAGGTTACTTAGTATTTTTAGATGAATTCTATGTAACCTTCTGTTTAGGCTGTCCTTGAGTCTTCCCTGTCTCTAGAGCAGGGCAGTTTCTATCATGCACAACTTACTCCTCTTGATGGAGTAAAAAAAAAAAAAATTGGGGGGGGGGAGGGGTCCGGTCGTGGGGCATGAACTCTGGGCCTGGGTGCTGTCCCTCAGCTCTTCAGCTCAAGGCTAGCGCTCTACCACTTGAGCCACAGCGCCACTTCCGGCTTTTTTCTTTTTGCTTATGTGGTGCTGAGGAATCGAACCCAGGGCCACATGAATGCAAGGCAAGCACACTACCACTGAGCCACCTTCCCAGCCCTGATGGAGTAAAATTTTAAGTTTAGGTTTTGGTTTATATGTATATTGGTACCTATTCTTGTTTAGATTAGAATAAATAGGAGTTTGCTATGAAACAATTTTAGCTGATAAATTACTCTATACATTTGGATGTGGTTCAAATGACTCTGTAAGTACTATTTAGGAAAAGAAAGCAGATGTGTTTTAGGCACAAAAGCTATGATTTTCAGTGGTTATGGAGAATATGCATAGAGGGAGAACTGAAATTTTTCAGAGATGGAATTCCATCTCTGAAATTAGTATGAAACACCCATTTTGCTGTTAGTTAACCTTGATTTTTTTTGTCCTGATTTCTTTCTTTGTTGTGTGAGTTGAAATATATTAACCTTTCTAAGACTTCAATTATTCCTGTCACCATCTTCCAAAATTTTTGCAAATTAGAAATAATTTACATGAAGTTTCTGACATATAATAGTACTTTAAAAATGGAAGATAATCTTAGTTTTAACTTACAATTTTTACCTGAGGGAATCATATTATTTTAGTAGAGAGTAATTTCCACAGTTCAAAAAAAATATCCTGTGTGCGTGCGCGCACCCACACACACTCTCACACACACACACATACACACACAATGAAGCTCTTCTTGTACAAAATATGGGAAATGGGCAGGTAGTTCCTCAGCTAAAGATTTTGAGTGCTAAGGAAATTATGGATGTTTTACAGATCTTTATTTCCTGGATTAGCATCAAGTTGCTACAAGAGCTATACTGATAATTTTTAACAGCCAATTATTCAACATAAAAAAGTGTGTTTGCCTGGCAATGTGACTCATGCCTGTAATCCTAGCTACTTAGGAGGCTGGATCTGAGTGTCACAGTTAATGTCAGCCTGGTGAAGAAAGTCCATGAGACTCTTACCTCCAATTAACTATCAGAAAATCAGAAGTGGTGCTGTGGCTCAAAGTGGTAGAGTTTTCACCTTCAGCTGAAGAGCTGAGAGTTTAGGGACAGTGCCGAGTTCAAGCCGCACAACCAACTACACATCTAGGGGCTAAGGGTTTGCATTAAATAATCTGTCAACCTTTTATCCAGGATATAATGATTAGGAAGAACAAAAGTCGTTTGTTTCTGTACAGTAATTTTATGAAAATAGTGCTTTAAGTAAAGATCAGTGCCAAGAAATGATATAACATTTAATGCCTATTAATATTGCATTTATTTCTCAACAGAATACTTTTTCTTTTTATTGTTCTCTTTTTCTCTTTCTTATTCAGCACTGAGGTTTAAATTCAAAGCCTTGTACTCAATATGGTGGAGGTATTTTACTAGTTCAGTTACGACTGAGGAATTTTTTTTTTTCTAGGGCCTATTGCCCAGGCCCTACCTTGGCAGAGATCCTCTTATTTATGCTTCTTATGTGGCTAGGATGACAGGTATTTGCCACTATGTTTAGGCTCTTACTGGTTCAGACAGCTGTCCTGAACCTCTTGTGTAAGCTGGTTCTGAACAATGATTTTCCCAAATTCAGCCTTGAAAGTAACCATGACTCCAGTCATGAGCTATCATGCCCACCTTACATAAGTTTATCTTTTTAATATCATCTCTAATTTTTAAGCTTTTTCTGTGGATATTGCAGTTTAAATCTGTGGTGACAGAAATATCATGATTCTGAACTGGTAAAATATACTAATACAGCCTGAGATAATCAAATTTAATTTACTAGATGAAATTGTAGAGCAGAAGGACATGAAAAATTCTATCATAATATTTTTGCTACAAATTTAGAACTAGAAGAGTGGGGAAATTTCTTCTTATATTTGAGATCGTGATAGAATCATAGATTATGAAAGATTGCAGTTAATATCAACAAATGTTTCCTTCATATCTGTGGAAAGAAATAATACCATCATTCTATTACCTTATAAGAATTACAAATTTATAAAATACATAGTTTTTAAAACCCTTACATTAGGGGATGGGAAGATGGCTCAGTGATAGAGTGCTTTCTTCATATTCATGAGGCCCTGGGTTCGATTCCTCAGCACCACATAAGCAGAAAAATCTGGAAGTGGCATTTTGGCTCAAGTGGTAGAGCACTACCCTTGAGTTGAAGAGTTCAAGGGCAGCGCCCAGGCCCAGAATTCAAGCCCCACAACAAACAAACAAACAAAAAAAAAACCCCTTACATTACAAAAAAAAATCTCTTTGTATTTAATAAGTATTTTCTCTTCTTTAAAGATTATTCTCGTTATTAAAATATTAACTTTTCTTATAGTTGTTAAGATACAAATTCTAAGATATTTCTTGAGTTAATATTAAAATTTCTTACAGTACTTATAAACATAACTTTATATTCAATAATGCTTAAGTTCTTGCCATCTTTATTTGAATGCATATATATATGTAAGATAAAATTCACCACTCCTGGATATTTATCCAGTAGACCATAAACAAACCCACACTAAAGTAAACAGCACAATCATGTTCATTGCGGCATTGTTTACCACAGCCAAGACATGGAATCTATCCAGATACCTCTTAGTGGATGGACAAATGAATCAAGAAAATGTTATATATACACACAATCACATTCTACTTTTCTATCACAAAGATATTGTACCATTCATAAGGAAATGGAACAACTTGGAAAAAGTTATATTACTCCAAGTAAGCCAGACCCAACAAAACAGATTGAATGATTTCCCTCATTTGTTGTAACTATAATGTGCCTATAAATCTACAGCAGAAATGTGGGATGGTAAAAGACAAAAAGAATTCACTTGGACATGATAAATTATCTGTAGGCATCCCCACAGTGAAACCTAAGATGGATATTATCAGGAGAGGATCACAAACGCTCAATAGCTATGCATCTATGATCATATAAAATGATATTTATCAAAATGAACTCTGAGAAATGGAAACAAGATATTATTTTCCCTTTGTTACTCTTTTTTGTTTTCTATATATTTTGTCTTGTATGGAAGTTTATCTGTTTGGGAGAGGGTAATGAGGAGCACAGAAATAGTAGGGTAAAGGGTAAACCAATGTATCAGTGGTACTCACTACATACTATGTTGAAAATGAACTATACAAATTTGTGGGGAAATGGAAAAAACTGTGCGAAAGTGGGAAAGGGGTAATACTGTTCAAAAAGAAATACACTTATTACCTGACTTATGTAATATGACTCCTCTGTACATCATCTTTACAATAACGAATTTTAAAATAGATAAAATATATCCAAAAGGAAAACTAACAGACATTCTTTGCTTAAAAAATTTATAATGTTCAGGGTAATTTGGTCAACATGATCCTCTGGACATTTCTGCCTATACCTCTCTGTGTGTGTGTGTGTGTGTGTGTGTGTGTGTGTGTGTGTGTGTGTGTGTGTGTGTGTGTGGTTATGGGGCTTGTACTCAGGGCTTTTTTTCTCAAGGGCCAGAGCTCCACTTCTGGCTTTTTTTAAGAGTGCCACAGACTTTTCTGCTCAGGCTGACTTTGAACCATGTTCCTGTTCCTCACATCTCAGATACTTGAATAATTAGGGTTACAGGCTTGAAATCATGACTAAAAATTCTAGAACTAATTTCAAGTCCTGTGTCAATCCATAAAAATATCTATAGTGGCTAGCATAGCTCTTCACATTTTCCCATCCCCTCTCATATTATACAACATGAGCTCACAATAATGACAAATAAATTAACTTTTAGCATAGTGCTGATTCATAATGTTAAAAAATACATTCATAAACTAGTGGTGCAATACTAAAATATTGTCTGGGATCCCAATTCCTAAAGTTTTAAAGTAATTTAACTTAAACCTCTGATACCTCAAGTAGTTGAACAGACTTATGGAGAAATATTTGTTTGTATTTATTAATTGTAAAAAACTTATTTGTATATGTGTTTCAATATATTTTCCAAGATGAAGACAAAAAACAACAAAAAACACAGTTTATTCTTTACATGAAAATATATTTGATTTAAAGAAACATATCTACACTTTGGAACCATGTTACTACATATAACATAAGATTTATTTTGTAACTATAAGTTACTTTACTCTTATCATGATGAAATATACTTTTGATGGGGATTTGTTAAAACAAATATTTTAATAGCTATAGAGAAAAAATTAAATTTACTAATGTGATGAAAGGTATTCCATCTATAGGAAGTTGCTATAAAATATTGGATTATTATGGGCTTCAAGTTAGTAAAGAAGTTTTCTGGGAATCCATACTTACTATTAAAATTAATGATAATATAGTCACATGGTTGCTCAAAACATTAAATTCTGATTCACATACAATGCATATTTTTTTATTTTTATTATGTTTAGTTATTGCTGTAAAATATTTCAATTTTACAATCTCTCAATTTGTCACATATAAATACAATTACTTGAATTTTCATTCTTTTCTTTTCTTTCTCTTTTTGTTCAACAGTGAACAGACCACACTTCCGTACATTCTGATTTGATGACCATACTTCCTGAACCAGCACCTAATGGGGCACTTAGGAAAGTGACCCTTAAGTGATTTACCAAATGTGTAATTTCACTCTGTGACAAAGAAATACATTTTATGACTCAGTAGTTAATTATCTATTATGCATTAATATTCACTTTTAAACAATCAGCTCTATTCATTAGGAATTTACAAAAAAACTAAAATTTCATCATCTGTTTCTTCCACACTTTTTACAATATCTGATCATATTGACACTTACTTATAGAACCCTTTCTTTTTCTTCCCATGGGACTATAAGTAGCTTTTTAATTTTACGTTGATTTTGATGATAGCATTCTTTTAAAAGTTTATATGAACCTCGTAATTTTGCTTTGCATTACTGTGCATATAGGTTTATTTAGAAAAAAATACCTTCAACATGCTCAAGCTATTTGAAAATCTAGTGGATGACATCTTCATTTTACAGTAGTTTATTGTTCTCACCTCAGAAATGATTCTGTAAAAATGAAACATATGTTCAACATTTCTTTTAGTATAAGGTGTCAGTTAAATATCTGAAGGAGGAAATGTGGATCAAAGTGGAGAGGAAATAGAGATGGATGCACTCAGATGTTAAATAAGAGCCTCAGTCCTGAAATTTATTTGGAAAGCTCTCAAGGATAGCGAGTCTAAAGAGAAGTTAATTAAAACAAATGTAAGCATAGCTGCCTAATTGTGATCATTTTCTTCCTGTACCCGCCTGATCTCATTTTAATCCTAACAGTCTAAATATAAAATAATGGTGGGCATTAGCAATTACTTTGCCAAAGCTAATCCATCAATGACATTTAAAGAAACTGAGGGATCTAGGAGGGATTTTGTTTTTGTGAAATAAGAGATTGCTTCTTTACTTTTTAACCTTAAGCATAAATTGGAAATTGACCCAACTAGTTTTATAGTTGGGAGATCATTTTTTCACCTTCCTGCAGTGTTACCTAGGATACAGAATGACTACTACATTTCAACATCTGCATAATTGTTCTAAAATATTTTATATTAGTTCACTTCTGAGACAAGTAAAAGAAAATCATGCTGCCAAGTAAGATTCTAATAAAATGAAGTTTACAAAGTCATATTTCAAGTTTGTGTTTATTTTCAAGCTACACAAAAAAAGGAAAATTGGCTTACTTCAGTATATATTTTCAAAAGAACTTATTTTCGGTCGTATTTATTGCTGTTAGTTTCTAACTTAACCTTATTACCAGCACATTGCACTTCATTTACTTTTGTTGATGTCAAAAATGCAAAAGAAAATGTTTTTGATGAATGATTTGTTAAAATCACTAGTATTTTTCTAAATAAAGATTTTTGAGCAAAATTTAGATATTGATATTAACCAGAAAATGAATTAAATCTGTACTGAAACTTTCACTGTGAAGAAATTAAAAAAAACATTATTAGTAGTTACTATATGAAAGTACTTTGTGTTTTCTTAGTTAGATCTTTGCTTAACATCTAGGGACTCGTTCCTTTCTTTTCCAGTCATGGGACTTGAACTCGGGGCCCAAGTACTGTCCTTGAGCTTCTTTTTCTCAAGGCTAGCACTCTTCCACTTGAGCCACAGTACCACTTCTTGTTTTATTCTATGTATATGTGGTACTGAGGAATCGAACCCAGGGGTTCATGCATGCGAGGCAAGCACTCTATCACTAAGCCACATTCCCAGTCCAAGGGACTGGTTCCTTTAGTGAATCATACTATGATCTAATTAAATAGTGTCCTAAACTCCAAATCTTCACTAAATTTCCACACATCCAAACTCCAATCTGAGGTCAAATCTAAGTTGCAGTCTAATCCAGTAGTGAGGTGGGGTGGGGGGGGGAGCACTGTTCCTAAGCTAAATACAGGTGCTCTACACCTAGAACCACAGCTCCAATTTTTTATGTGGATAAATGGAGATTCTTAGGGACTTTCTCAGGCTGGCTACAAACTGCCATCTTCAGATCTCACCCTCTTGATTAGGAAGGATTACAGACATTGAGCCACAGGTGCTTGGATATTCCAATATCTTTTAATATTATCACTACTTCCAGTTTATTATGATGCATTTATATTTAGGAGCCAGAGTGATCTTTTCAAAAGGAAAATGCACTATGTAATTCCTCTAAATTAAATCCCCCAAGTGTTTCTTATAGCAAAACTGCCAACGTCTTTTATTATTCTATAGAATATTATTTGATCTGCCCCTGCCTATTTTTTCTGGATGCATCTCATTATACATTTCTTTTCATCTACATCCATCAGCCACAATGGCTGCTGTACAGCTCACAGAGCAGCCAACTTTCAACAGAGGTCAAGATACTTTCAGCAGTCATATATCTGTCTAAATTTTCTCTCAACACAGTATTAGTGGTGTGCTTCTTCATAAAAATTGACTCTCAAATGCGAGTACCAACAATACACATTGCTTAGTTTATAGTTTTTATAGGTCAGGATTGCAGACCCAGCTTAACTGATTCTCTGGTAAGGCTATAATTCCAAGTTCTTCTAAACCTTGAGTTTCAGCTATAGAGATTACTGTGGAATGACCTGCTCCAAGTTCACAAGATCTAGTTCCCTTCAGACTGTTGACTTAAGCTGGCCTCAGGTAATTTCCACATGGGTACTTTCAATGTGACAGTTGGTTTCAACAAAGAAACTGAACCAAAAGAGCAAAGTTCAGGTCTTCTATCAAACAGAAATGCACAATCTATATAACTCAATCACAAATGTATAGAACAATCACTTTTGCTATACTTCATGGCTTGAAGGACATCATTCACACTCCAGAGCAGGGGTAATTACACAAAAGTGTAGGAAATAGAAAGTGGAAATTAGAAGCTATCTTAGAAGATGGTATAGAATATTCCGTAGTACCTTTCCAAATTACCTGCTCTTAATAATTTCTTACCCATTCTCTGAAGAAATTGAAACTCAATCTTGAAAATAATGGCTCCAGTAAAATATCCAAACTAGAAAATAAACAATGTCATAATATCTAATGTTCATTTGAGAGATCATATATGATGAAGGAATTAATTACAGACGCATAGGCTGAATTGGACCTTAAGCAGAAGAGAAGGAAATTATTTTCTAGTAATATTATTGGGAATATTTTCTCTAATTATGAGAGTATTTTTCCAGCTGTCTTAACAGAATCTAGAATGCTATTTGCAATTACAAATACATTGTGGAAATCCAATACAAAAAGTTATCATTGGAAAATAAGCAAAAACGATGTCTTATAAGCATTTGTTTAAAAAAATTAGTGAGGCCACCAGTGGCTCACACCTGTAATCCTGGCTACTAAGGAGGTTGAGATCTGAGGGTCACGGTTCAAAGTCAGACCAGGAAAGGAAAGTCTGTGAGACTCTTATCTCAAAAAAAAAAAAAAAAAAACAAAAAACACTCAGAAAACCAGAAGTGGCACTGTGGCTCAAGTGTTAGAGGGTTCACCTTGAGCTGAAGAGCTCAGGGGCAGAACCCAGGCCCAGAGTGCAAGCCCCACAAACAACAACAACAATAACAACAACAAAAATAGTGAATTCAAATCCTACAGGATCTTATAGATAAAAGTGTGAAAACTCAAAATAGAAATTAATAGAAGAACCTGAAACCTATTGCCATCTTTACTAAACAAACATTAGCACAAACTAAATAGATTTGGGCCAGGCACCAGTAGCTCATGCCGGCAAACTTTCTTACTCAGGAATTTGAGATCCGAGGCTCAAATCTAGCTCAAGTAGGAAAGTTCATGAGATTCCTATATCTTAATTCACCACCAAAAATCCAGGAGTGGAGCTGTGAATGAAAAAAATCTTTGGAATTCTCTGATGATATTTTTTTGATCCCCTGAATAAGTGAAAGTGATTCCAAAATTTGATTTTATTAAAAGGTGCAATCCAGGTAAACTCTGCGACTATTTTATAAAGACAGTGGGAAATAGATAATTAAAACTGCTTGTTTGCGATTAAGTTCAATGTATGAATTCTTTGACTTTTATAGAGCAAACCTGAAAACAAGTCCAAGCATATGAAAGTAACTTCATTTTTATGAGATTAAAGAAAGGTAACATACTTAAGTGAATATAAAAGATTTAACATATGTAAACACACTTTTGTATTTATTTAGTATGGACATATAATTTATTTGTTACATTTCTGTTTGTGGTATCAAAATAGCAATAGAAACAACAATGAAGTTCAGATTCAAACTAGTAATCTCTTCCCACATTTTCAATTAAATATCTAAGGGTTTCCCAAAAATAAATGAAGCAAATAATGTACATAGTAGCTATTATGAATTATTACTGTTATCCTAGATTTTTAAAATTATACACATACATATGACTATGTATATCATATATAATCTACACTTTGTATCATTAAGATATATGTCATACAAAAACTTTATGAGATGGCAATCTTATACATGTGTAAATCTTCCCAAATATCTCTCAAGTCATGGTTTCTCATTTCCCCAAGATCAATTCAGTATCATGCTCTCTAGAGAGCCTCTAGAGCCATCTGCTCAGTTCTTTTGTTTTCCCTTATAGGTGTAGTTTATCTGCCTCTTAATAAACTGCTTTGCCAATTTATTAAATTCATCAATTACATCACAGTACATTGTGGTAGAATGGCAAACTATTTCTTTTTCAATATTGTGATGACTAATATACACAGTCATCTACAACTCTTCTTGAGTGTTCATTATTTTCTTTCTACTTTTTGAGAAGGTATGGACGTAACATTTTTAAAAGAGGAAATTTATTCCAAGTCTTTATTCAGCTCATATTTTTCAGAGATGAAAAAACTGACAAATAGCTCTAGTGTGTATCAGGTAAAAAGGAAGAAAGATGATGTAGAAAATATAGGGCATCTTAAGGTTCAAAGAATACAAATGAGGCAAATATGGAGGACCTTGGTGAAAGGACATAACATAGAAAAACCTAAAGGGAGAGGAGAGAGAAATTGAAGTCTATGTCATAGTTATCTCTTATGCAATCACTAGCACTTTTTATGATTTTTTCATGATTATGCAATCATGAGCACATTTTTGCTCAGCACCCCCTTGGTTCAAAAAATAAACAAAATACTAGGAAGCAGTATGAATATCTTTGAATTGCACCGCCTAAGGAAAATACATACATCCATATGATGGCAGCATCAGGGATTTGCTAGGAAGCAATCTCCTGAGAAACCAGGGGAAGTGTAAAAGTGACACCTTTGCAATGTACATACATGCTGACAGTGCTCCTTCACATGTTGAGAACTTACTTGACTAATGTTTTTAACTTTTCCATGTTATATGCTATGTAAAGAAAGAAGCTTGTAAATGGTTTTAACCTGTCTACCTTAAAAACTATTATTAGTATTTATTAGGTCCTTAATATGATAATTAAATAGATTAATAGATTAATTACTATATCAATGACTGCAAGAACAAGCAGGCAGAAAATTTACCGATATGTTCTTTGTTCCAACACGTTCTGACCATCTATTAAAGAACCAAAACCTGATGCTAAATTTGAAGTCTGCTGCTTCATGAAGTCTGAGATTTTGTTAAGAAAGGTTCATTCCTCACCTCTGAGTTCAAAACTTTTTATATCTATTAATCTTCAAACTTATATCCACTTTTAGTGTCATATTTCATTCAAAATGAGTGTTCTTCTTGTCTTCTTTATTCTATTAGAGGCACTGCACTTATCCATCAAATTCTACAAAATTCTGATAATTTTGAATTATCTTTTTTCTCCCTTTTAGAGAGCTATTGTCTTAGATATTGAGAACATCGGTTCAGCATATTTATGCTAATGAGCTTACAGGATATGGCAGAGGTCAGGGTAGCGCTGGAGAGCCGATAAGTGATTTTTAGAAGAAAGTCTTGGCCATTGCTGAGATGCAAATCCAATCTGAAAATCCCCTTTTACACCTGTACAGCATTAACTCCTAAATTTTACTTTCTGCTTGACATCTAATAATGTATTTAAGATCCTTTATTTCTTTTTTTCATAAATCTTATGCTGTATTTGAATTATTTAAGTGCACTGAGCATATTTCCTTATGAGAACCATACACTCATGGATGCGGTGACATACATTACTGCCTCAGACTAAGGCTTTTTCTGCGTACCTATGCAATTGATGCCTGAAGCATTTCCTGTCTACTGCATCTTTCCATTCACTTTTGGTGCTTTTTTTCCCCCAAAGATTACTAATCTCCTTTGAGCTAACTTTATGATATAGAAAAACCTCTACTAGGCTCACTGGGCAAGATCTGTATCACATAAGCCACAAACTGAGTCTGGTTGGCTTTGTTATTTTAAAAATAGGGTTGATTGTCTTTACCTGTATAAGAATGGGCCACAGTAGTGTAGCTGCAATGACAGATATGCTCGACCACATTCCATTTACTACTTGAGATGAAGTCTGGCTAACTCTACTATGGTTGTACTTCAAAACACCCAGTCTCTGATTCTTGAATAGCTTCGATCATAGTCATGAGCTACCACGATTGGAATGAGAAACTCATTTATTAAGGACAAGATTTAATAGCTTGTATGCCCTTCTTGGAGAGCAATTTATGCTTAGAAAGTTTAATTTAGAATCAAAATCTTCTTTAGTTTATTACTTGTATTTTTCACTCACCTAATAAATTTATCCCAATTATTTGCAACAATTGGTAACATTTATTGGAAAAAAATTACTATGTACCTCGCCATGTCATGTACAACTCCTAAGTTATTGGAACTACAACAATAAAGAGGTTTTCATGAAGACAGTATAATGTTAATAGGAATAAAAAGAAGACAGGCTGTATAAATCGCTACAAGTATACTTGTGATAAATGTTCTACAGGGAAAGGAAAAACACCGATTAGATCACAGTTGTTTCAAAGGAAAATGGGATGAGTTACATAGCTGGTGCTCTTGTAAGTCATTTAAAATCTTATGTGTACAAGAGGAGAACCTACATGATTGTTTAAGGGATATGCGCTATTAACAGATCTCTCTGGTTGTGGGATGGAGAAATAGAACCTCAGGGCGAAGGAAGAAACAGGGGGCATATATTTAGAAGTTATTGCAATGACAAAGGTGAGATCTGGTGTTGTCTTCTGTCCTGTAGAGTTGTGTGGCCTAAGGCATTGATTTTGAAAAATGGCTGGATTCTGAACTTATTTTCGAAGTGGATTTGACAAGATTTTCTGATGAAAAGTTGGATGAGAAGTACTGACAAAGAAGACACTAAAATGATTGAAAAGTTTGGATCTCACAAAGAGAAAAAAAAGAGATTCTTTCATTTACTGAGAACTGTAAGATAGGTAAGAGAAATGTTTAAAAAAGAGAGAAAAGAAAATTATTTTGTACATGTTCTGATAACCGTTATATGTCATAGTAGGTATACGAATGGATATGGCAGGAAGTATTTCATGGCAAGTATAAATGCATAATTAACTTTTCTCTACTAGAGTTTCCTGTCCTCTATAACCTTGAATATCTAATTGTGTACTAGCTATTTGTGGTAATTAATAAAGCCAATGAGTACTTGGTCTTAAGCCTGGATTTTGAGGTAATCACCTTTCTAAATTCTGTGTGCAAATAAATCCATTTTAACTTCTACTTTTTGTTTTTGTGTCTAATCTCTTAACCAATTAAAGAGCCAAACTTTTACCCTTCAGTTTCTTTTTCTCCATTCCATCCCCAACAAATGCCCAAGCACACACTCTCTGTGTGTCCCTGTCTCTCTCTCTCTCTCATATATATATATTAAGCTATATTTAGTAACAAATTCTTTTCTGCTATGTAGATTATATCATTTAATTCTTAACAGATTTTACTCCATTTAAATGCAGTTAACTAGATGCCTAATTACATAGTGCCTGTTGTCTTATTTTTCTTTTTCTGTTACTATAACACCTCAGATTGATGTTATGAAGCAAACAACATTTACCTTCTGTGTTTTCTTCCACATAGTTTTATACTGGTACATATTAAGTTATATATTATAGAAGATTTCAAATTATATTCCCAACAGGCATGTGATATATTTCAAGCTTATTCATCTCCTCTATTACTCCTTTACTCCTCCTTTTTTATTTCTTGTTTCTTCTTGGTTTTTGGAGGCTGAAAAAATCATAACTGAGCATAAGTATGACAGTAAGGGTTATGTACTTCTTCAACTTATGGCAGAAAAAAATGGAAAGGAAAGAAGACATTTATGGAAGAAACAAACAACTAGAGTTAGTCTTGCAGTTTTAGAAATGCATTCTCCTAGTAACTTAACTCATCACTCTGAAAAATCTAACAAGAAAGACTTTAATTATTTTTTTAATTTTAATATGTTTTTTTGTAAAAATACTCTACAGAGGGGTTAAAGTTACATGAGCAAGGTAATGAGTACATTTCTTATCAAGCATTGTTGTCTCCTCCTTTGTTTCCCCTACCATCCCTTCCCTCCCATCTCCACAACTACATGCCCCTCCACTCCCCTTTGCCTAAATTGTAAAGTTCATTTTTCAACATAGCGTCTTGTACATCTCATTGTTACAATGGGTCAACCTGTATTTAAGCATTTTGTTTTTTTCCCATCCCCTCCCCAAACTAGAGAAGTGTATATACAAGATGCAGGGCACCGACAACACATATGAGGAAAAAGGATTATACCACGGGGGAGGAACATAAAAAGAAACAAAATTATATTAAGTGAAGTAAGCCAGACCCAAAGAAACATAGATTCTATGGTTTCCTTAATTGCAATAACTAGTATATGCCTGGGACAAGCAGAGAAGGTCAAAAGCTTTGTACATACAACCAGATAAGATGATCTTAAAGTGAAATGAACCCTAAGATAGGGACACAAGTGTGTTTTTTTCTTGCTTGCTATTGTTTCTAACGTATTTATAATGTGCCATGTGATTTTTTTGTTTCTTTATATGTTCTTCCCAGACTTCAATTCTTTGAAATTATCTAGTCACCTTTTAAAGGTCCCACCACTTCTGGAGACTGTTGCATTGGGGACTGAAAAGTTCACATGAGTTTCAGAGAGACTAACCACAGTGAAACCCAAGCTTCGGATGTGCCTGATTCCAGCATGGTAAGTGACTTGGAGAATAGGTTTGGACATTGATCGTATAAATAATTGCTTGGTCTTCAAAGAGTAATTTCTAGACCAAAATATTTTCCCTAATTATATATATATATACACACACACACAAACATATGTATATACAAATGATTTTATCATATTTCAATGTTTTTCTGCTTGATAGTGTTAAACTCATTTCAAATAAACATACTCTTTAATTCTGTATTTTCTGCTATAAATTTTAACTTTCTTTTCTGTAGTAGTGTATTACAGCATCCATCATCATAGTTAATCAATAAGCACATAGCAAATTAATGAGCCTATAGTCACATCATTAATATTTTTATTTTCCTAAGGTAGGCAACAAATAAGATTTTACCTCACTTTTTAGTGTGTGGTGTTAGAGAGTACTTAATATGATAGGCAGTTCCATGTCTGAACATTGGAAATTAAACAGGCTCACTGTCAATTAGCTCAGTAACCATTTGTTACAAACAGACATGGAATTTATACTGAAACTAGCTCAGGGTACTAGTTAAAATTCTTACCTATGAGTTTCATCATCACCTCATATATTAGCTTCCATATGGAAGCTAAATTCCTCTACTCAATGTTTTTGCTCATGTTATTTATTTAATTGGCTAAATAATTTTGGGGTGGGGACATACAAAGCAACAAAAAATCATCTTATAAATATGTTAGAAACAATCGCAAGAAAGAAAAAAAAATATTTGAATACTTATATTGGGGTTCATTTCGCCTAACATCAACTTATCTGATCATTTCTGCTTGTCTCAGACATATGCTAGTTATTGCAAATAAGGGAAACCATGGGACCTATGTTTCTTTGGCCTGGCTTACCTCACTTAATATAATTTTTTCCAAGTCTTTCCATTTCCTAACAAATGGGGCAATGTCATTCTTTCTGATGGAGGCATAGAATTCCATTGTGTATATATACCACTTTTTCTTGTCCCTCCCCCACGGTATAACGGCTGTTTTCACTGTATTTGATGTTGGTATAATTTGTGAAGGGGAAGGAAAAAAACAAATTGTTTAAATAACGATATAGGTAGACCCATTGCAACAATGAGATGTATAAGATGTTGTGTTGAAAACGAACATTTACAACTTTGGCTGGGGGGGGGGGGTGACATAGGTGGGGGTGGGAGAGGAGGAGATGGAAAAGGATGGGAAAAGGAAACAAAGGAGGAGGAAGCAATAAGAAATGTACTCATTACCTGGCCCATGAAATTGTAACCCCTCTGTACGGTATTTTCACCATAAATAATAATAATAATTTTGGGGCATTGGTGGTCCATGTCTATAATCCTAGATCCTCAGGAGGCTAGGTATTTAAAGCCAATCTGGGAATCAAAGTCTTTAGGACTCTTATCTCCAATTAACCACAAAAAAGTTGGAAGCAGAGTTATGGCCCAAGTGGGAAAGCACTAATCTTGAGTGAAAATGCTAAAGAAGGACAGACCCTAGATCTTGAGTTCAAGCCCCAGTACCAACACACACACAGACAAAAAATAACTAAGATTTATTTCTTAGTTATATGTATTTCTTTTCCTATAAATTCACATGGTCATGAATAGCTTTACCCATTTTTTATCTATAAATTTCTTACTGGGTATCAGATATATACAGTGTCTTAGTATTTTGATAATATAAAATACATTTTTAGCCGGAAGCCAGTGGCTCACGCTTGTAATCTTAGCCACTCAGGAAGCTGAGATCTGAGGATCACGGTTCAATGCCAGCCTGGGCAGGAGACTCCATGAGACTGTCATCTCCAATAAAAATCACTAGGAAACTGGAAATGGTGCTGTAGCTCAAGCAGTAGAGTGCACGCCTTGCGTTGAAGAGCACAGGGGCAGCACCCAGGCCCAGAGTTAAAGCCCCATGATTGACAAAAAACAAAAACAAAAAAAAACATTTGTATATATGAGAAGTTTTACTACCTCCACAGCTGATTTCTTATCTACAGAGATGGTATAATATGGTGTGTTCTTCATAGGTATTGTAATTACTATGTGACGTTAAACAGAGTTTTTTAATTTGAAAGACTTTGATTAGACTTTGCAGCTTCCACTTAACAACTGTATTTCTCCTGAAGAACATTTCAAATGTATATGCCTGAAATAGAAATTGCATCCATTACTTATGCTTGTAGTAATTAGACCTGATTATGCAACAAGGATGATTCATACAACAAGAATGAGAGATGGCCTCTCAGATATATTGTTGGCACTAAAGAACATGCTCACTAAAAGATGAGCATACAAATATGAATACAATAAGAATCTTGTGTATAGAATAATTTGAGACATATTTTCTAAAAGTGATCACAGGAGAAAAGGGGGGAAGGATTCATAACAGGTCGAACAACAAAGCAGAATTTAGAAAGATTAGTATTTAACTGCTGGACAATACAGAAATATTTCAAAGGGAGAGAAAGCAGAGTAGAGACTATTAAATATTAAATAGTATTATTATTTTAAAATAAGTTCAAGCATTAAGTTATGCTTGAACTGGAGGAATTAGAGAAGAGGGGGAAAATGTTTTGAAGGTAGCAAAAGAAACAATTTTGAAGGACTGTATGGAATAGTATTTGATTTTACTGAGACAGAAAACAAATGGACAGGCTACCAATTGGATTGATTCAAGTATCTACTTTAGTCTGAGAAACTTGTTAAGCATCCAATTAGTTCCCAATGAGAGATGAGGTAGCAGGTGCAGTATAGCTTCTTATACTTCATATATTTATCTGGTAGAGTATAGTAGCCCATATGTGTTTAGAAAGTAGATTACATACAGTTCAATAGCTAGCATGAGCTGCTGGATGGCATAATTTTTTTAGAGGTGTCCATGTCCAGTGGATCAGGGCAGTATTGACCTAATTATGCATTGCATAATTGTTAAGGAAGGATGAATTTGGGAAACCCCTCAACTTTTAAAGTCAGCTAGACAACTTGTCACTCTCCATATACATTCATTGATGTAGAATATAAATATTTATTTTTCTCTGGAGAGTCTCCTTTAACTTTACAAGATGGTAGCATATTTGAGGAGAAAAAAATGGTCTCTGAATCATTTAATTCTAGTTCTGGGTAAATATGTTTTGAATGGCTAGTTATAAAAATTGTAAAAGAATTAATGAGATTCTTTTCTTCAATTGAGAGAATCGTTGAGACCAGATATGAGAAAGTGTTCTTGGTTGTACCAGGATGAAATCATTTAAACTTCTGTAGCCACAATAGATGATACGAAGGATGAGGAATAATGAGATGCCATGGTGAATACATTAGATTCTATAATTTATATAATTTATATTCTAAAGTATATAAAAATATAATGGTAAGAAGTAAAGTCAGAAAATGGTTCATTACAGTAGTATATGTTTCATAGGTTTGATTTTGTACCTCATGCTGACTTTGTTTGGAAACTATAAAATCTAAAATTACATTTAGGATTTATTAAATTAATTTATTTCATCTTGGAGACAAGTAGATATGAAATTTAAAGTATATTGAAGGGAGTAGCACAGATCAAGAAATACTGTATTCATATTCATAAACTACTTTGCTTAAAGGTAAAAATAAAAGTTTAAAAAATGATGACTTGATATACATAACTTAGAAATCTAAATGATTGTGGAATGCAATACATTAAGTATATTTAGTACATATTTTCAAATAAAACAAGATTATATTTCAAAAAATGAAATAAGAAAATAGGTATAAAGAAAAATGAAAATATTATGGATCAAAGGTTTAGGTAAATTTGTCAATATTACTACGGGTAGTATTGAACAACAGAATATATTCATAGGAGTATTTTGATATACTCATCATATTTATCTTCCAAGCCTAATACTTTTGAATTTGAATTTGAAGAGCATTCAGTAATTATGCTAAGGCGACATTTTAAATAAACATTTCCTGGGACTCTTAGTCATTAAGTTTTAAATGATTACTAAATACCTCTCTATAAGTTGAATAAGAGTTTAGTATGATCTATGAATACAAAGTAGATACAAAGCTTTGGAAGTCATCACTAAATAAATATTGCATAATATTAGGAATATCATTAATATTACTTAGGAAATGCTGACAGAAAAGCCATCTCAGTAGGATGTTTGAATAACCCCAACTCTTAGAAGTTTGAGATGGCGGTATCATAAATGATTCTATATTATAAGAAGATGGAAAATCATGAGTTCTTAGTAACCAAGATTTTATTTGTTTTGTTTAATTTGATATCATGGTCTCATATAAATTTTGGCACACATTAGGCATTCAATAAATATTTGTTCCAAGTCTTTCCATTTCCTAACAAATGGGGCAATGTCATTCTTTCTGATGGAGGCATAGAATTCCATTGTGTATATATACCACATTTTCATGATCCATTCATCTACTGAGGGGCATCTGGGTTGGTTCCAGATCTTAGCTATGGTAAATAATGCTGCAATAAACATAGTTGTGCTGGTAGCTTTAGTGTGGTCTTGTTTGTAAACATTTGGGTAAATGCCCAAAAGTGGGATTGCTGGGTCATAGGGGAGTTCTATGTGGAGTCTTTTGAGGAACCTCCATACTGCTTTCCAAAGTGGTTGAACAAGTTTACATTCCCACCAACAATGAAGTAAGGTTCCCTTCTGTCCACATCCCCTCCAGCATCTTTAAGCGAAGTAAACCAGGCCCAAAGAAACATAGGCCCCATGGTTTCCCTTATTTGCAATATCTAGTAGATGTATGAGTCAAGCGGAAAAGGTCAGATAATGTGATGTTAGGAAAATGAACCCTTAGATATGTATTTTAATGTTTTTTTTTCTTTCATGCATGTGTTTCTAATGCATTTATAAGATTATTTCTTTGTTGCTTTGTATGTCCCTCCCCCACAGTATAACCCCTGCTTTCACTGTATTTGATGTCAGTATAAATTGTGGAGGAGATGGGGAAAAACAAGTCGTTTAAGGATACAGGTGGACCTGTTGCAACAATGAGAAGTACAAGTTGTCATGTCCAAAACGAGCTTTACAACGTCGGGCGGGGGGGGGGGGGGGGGGGGGCGGGGGGGGGGGGGAGAGAAGGATCGGGACTGGGGGGGAGGGGGGAGGCTGGGAAGGGATGTGAAGGGTAAACAAAGGAGGAGGCTGCAATACTTGGTAAGAAATGTACGCATTATCCTGCCCATGTAATTGTAACCCCTCTGTGCAGTATGTTCACAAATAAAATAAAATATTAAAAATAAATAAATAAATAAATATTTGTTGCATTATCTACCTTATGCAAATCCATTGGCTATAGAGTTAATTTTTCTTTCTTTCTGTAATATCTGGGTTCTGATGACCTACAACTGTACTGAGAAAGTTGATATCTGAGGATAGAGGTTCAAATCCTTACAAACTTATCTTACCTCCAATTCAACAGCAAAATGTGGAAACAGCAGGCATTGCTTATGAGTCAGTAGAATGCCAACCATGAGTGAAAAAGCCAAGCTAGAGAGTAAGGCCCTGAGTTCAAAACCAATTAATATCATAGACACAGATACACAAATTCATTGAATTGAAGCATAAATAATAGCACATTTTGGAGTTATTTTGACTCAGTGCTATGACCAAAGCTATCTAAGTATGCCTGAGGTACAGAAAGAACATGAACAAATCATCAGTCAGTATCATGAGTCCTGCTTGCATGAGCACAACATAACCCAAGAAGCTTCTTAAACAACCTGCCTTATGAATCAAATTTGGAAGAGCTAATAATGTTGCTTAACACTTTTGTGCACAATTGATATACAATACAATGTAAGTATTTTGTTTCATACCTGTATTTTGGTAAATTTTGAGATTTTGTGACTTATACGTCACTATCCTAAATAACTATTCTATCATTATGGAAATTTTCTTCATTTTTTGTTGTTTCTGTTAGCTCCTTGTTTCTCTTGGCTTACCTCTCCAGATCCCTCAGTAAGCTACTTGTTGGTTTATGTTATCTTCAATTATCTGATATATATATGTATATATATATACACATATATAATATATAATATAAATATAAGTAAAGATACCTTGAACTGATTTGTATAATGAATTGTATATGCTCATTTTAAAAAATATTAAAATTATTATTGAAGCCATATAGGCTTAGAGATTTCCTCATATATTTTTGTTATGCCTTGAATTATAAGATATTTATATACCCTATTTTTGTTTTGTATCTGTTTTTATTTGAGACAGGGCCTTTCTATGTTGCCCAGGCCAGCTTGGAACTTGTGATCCTATTCCCATACCTCCCATGTAGATGGCATTGCAGGTGTGTGACACCAAAGCTATCATGAATTGATCTTTGTTTATCTTCCTTTTAAAAAATGTGTTTCTCCTGTTTTCAAAGTTATTGGCATGATATTGTTTATTATATTTTATAATTGTCTCCATAATTGCTATATTTTTTAATGTTCCTTTTCTCATTACTCATACTCAGTGAATAGCTTTGTAAGAAGATTATTAGTTTGAATAATCTTGCAAAAACTTTCAAGAAACTGTTCACTATATTTGGAGAGAGTTCAAATATGTTGCCTTGATGTCAAGATTCTGTAATGATATAATACCTATCACTCAAAGTGATTTTCTGCCAAGGGAAAGCTTGGCTTCCCCACCACTTAAACAAGTGACTAAGGATGCATTACTTAGTGGGGCTCCAGAACCTATCAGCTCACTACCGTCTTTCTCTGAAAGCCACATCTAGTCACAAAACATGGTATTTGGAGGTTAGTGTTATATATGGAGGTTAGTGAGGTACTAACTCTACAGACAAAGTGTCTATGCTCAGCCATCACAAATTAGTTGTGTTCAGTTACCCTAATAAGCAGTAATAGCCCAATTATAGTCAAGGATGAAATACATTCTCACATGGGACTAAATATATTGGCAGGCAATAAAGGTAATTCTTACATTATACCACAAAAAGAAATGGCTATGAAGGAAGTTACCTGAGGAAAACATGGTAAATTTCACACTTTATAGAATTTTAGTTCTATAGTTCAGAAAAAATTTCCTGAACTACAGGTTCAGTGCCCAGTAGAAAAACTCCATGTTTAAATTATACATAGCAATGATTATGTCAATTCCTCAAGGAACTTAGAAACAATTATTCTAGTAAGTATGTGCTGGTAGCAGTGGGAATTGGAGACACATGTAAATAGTTTGATGACTACTAGTCACAAAGTACAATTTAACAATTAGATCTGGAGTCTTTAAGTTGTATGATGAATGCTAGTACACAATTCTCTTAGGTCCTCTTAATTTCTAGGTATCTTGAGGCAACCATTATTTTTTAATGTTTTTAAAAATTATCATATAAAAATAATTCTAACAAGCGTTCCATTCCAGTGCATAATTTATTTACTGACCATACAATTAAAGATAGTTTCTCTCTTAGGAGAAATATGGAAGAAGTTCTGAAGCATCATCTATCTCAGATAGTGGATGTGTAAGTATGGGTTTTCTCAGCTGTAATACAAAGCCATTCTCTCTGCTGTATGCCCATCGATTGTTCTAAATGGACTCTAATTGGACTTGGGTTTCAGAGGACACTAGTGGAGATATAAAATTAAAGATTTTTTTCTGCGCCATGAGCAGTAGAATAATCTCTCTTCCATACAGAAATCTCTTGTCTTTTTCTAGTGCCATTGAACTTGTCATAAGTTGACTTACGGTTTGGCAGCAGAAAACAAAGGCAAATCCTTTTCAGTCCTTGCTAACTCTACCCCCATAATTTCTTAATAGATTTGGGATGTAATGGTGACAGGTATTAAATTAGGACAATTTAATAAATTGATGCAAAGGCTAACTTGCATCTACTTATCTAGATAACAAATAAACAATTATGTTATTTAATCCTCTGTGTAGTATTATGAATGAGCTCTTCCTAAATATATTGCTTACTAAGTACTTTATCTGAGGAAATGGCAATAAAACCCCAGTGCATTAATGAAAAGGATGGAACTGAAGGGGTAGTCTTGCCATATTTCGAGTTAATTTACATTTCCACATAAAATGTCAGGCAGAACTTGGAGTATGAAAATTGAAATTAACATCTCAAGTAATGGATGGCTTTAAGTAATAATAATAATCTACCAGATGGTAAATTTGGATTAAAGAAAATGAAATTGCTCTCATTTATATGAGATGAGTCCATAGATTTATCAAACTTGTTTGATTATATTTTTCTTTGTATAAGGAATTTGACTGAATTCACAAGGGTTTTGAAGTAATAATGGGATACAGTATCATTTTCTTAGGATTGTAATAATTCCTATTCCATTTCCATTATATTCATAAAATCCAACCATCTGGAATTCCCACAGCAAAGGACATGGTGAGAGGGGTAAATATTATAGAAGTCTGATAGATATACGGATAGATAGATAGAGATATATATTTTGCTACATTATGGGGCTCACTAAAATCTTTTTCAAAAGAAATTTCATGACAGCAAAGGCAAATTTAACCAAAGTATTTTTATATATTCACATAAATATCACAATGAAATATTTTCATTAATTTATGCTATAAAACAGTTTAAAAGAATCCATATAGAATATCGCTGACATATAGTATTAAAGATATCACACAAATGTGAGAAGAGGAAGGAAAAGGAAGGAAAAACCCATAAGAAAATGGAATAATAATAACACCACTGGATATGTCTGTTATTATTTGTGTCTTAGATGTATTCACATATACATAGTTATTTATAAGACACTAACAAAATTAGTAATGTGTGATTATAAATATTATCTGTATGGTCCCAAACTTACGATGATTTGACTTCTGATTGTTTAAGATTATGTGGGTATAAAAGCTGCTACATTTATTAGAAAAAGTAATTTGAATTCTGAGTTTCAGTCTTTGCCCAGCTAGCAATATATGATATTGTACGCATGCCAAGATGGACAGTGTAGCAAGCCACAGCACAACATATCTGTGAACACAAACACAAAAATCTGTTTAATTCTCTATAATTTACTCTGTGAGCAGTTTTCCTTTTTCCTCTTCTTATTTCCCAGATGTGATTTCTGGTCTCACTTTCTTGAACTGACGTTTTCCCCTTCTGTTTTCTGAATGTGTTTTCTTTCTTCTCACTTCCCCTTAACCTGAGGAATCTCAAAGTTTCTGAAGGGCATAGCCATTAGAAAAATAAAGTCAGTTTGATTATGTCTGCCAGGTGATTTTTACTTCACCTTCCTTTTTGACTCAGTATGCAATTCTATCTTGTTTTATGATATATCATTTCTACATGTGTTAGCCAATTGGATTTTCTTTCAGTTTTCTCTGATAAGTTTTTGTTTGATATTTCTTCTTTATTTTTGAATTTAAGTTTGGATAGTTCTGCTAAACTAGACTTCGCTTCATTGTACTTCCCTCTTCAAATTCTCTGATTTGGTTAAATTCTTGGAATACATTTTATTTCTGATGACATATTTTCATTTCTAATAGTCTATTTTCTTTACTTTTATAAAAGACTTAACAATTATCAATGTTTTCATACATGGGTCTTTTAAACTATACTTGAACAGTTCTTATTTTTAAAACACATTTTGCTGGGCACTGGTGACTCATGCCTGTATTCTAGCTACTCAAGAGGCTGAGATCTGAGGATCCTGGCTCAAAGCCAGCAAGGGGGTGGTGGGGTAGGAAAGTCCATGAGATCCTTATCCCCCATTAACCACCGGAAATGGCTCTATGGCTTAAGTGGTAGAGTGTTCTTGAGCTGAATACCTGAGGTACAGCACCTAGGCCCAGAGTTCAAGCCCCACGACCCAGAGAAGAAAAAAATAATTTCTAGTGCCCGCAAAAGGGGAAACCTATACTCCAGGAATAGTAAATTAGATCGTCTCATTTATTCTCTCTACATTCTATTTTGTATCTTAATCCTTAAACTATTAATGTAGCATCTTCTTTCACTTCTATTGACTATTTTCTCTCTTGCCCTTAACTCTCATCTGTATTTTATCTGGCTTTCATTTGTGATTCTCCATACACTAAAACCTCAAGAGAGTCTGGAATAAATACCCCAGAACTTGATACAATTCTTCTTTTGCAATGCTGCCCTAGGATAACTGAGTCAATGTGATTTTATTTTTTAATGCAGTTGTGGACTTTTGTTGTAAACTCAGGAGCAGTCCAACGCTGGCTTCATTTTCTTTTTTCTTTTAGTTTAACTACTAGAAAGCTTTGGATTTTTTTAACTTTATAGAACAATAGAGTTTCATAAAGCACACTTTAGTTCCTCTTAGGGCATTTTTTAGATATCTTCACAGCTCTCTTTTACCTTTTCTCTTATCTATGCTCTTTCAGAGTTTCATCTCTTTCAGAAAGCTAGTTATTATATTTTTTGGTAGGCACAAAAAATGGGATATACCAGTGACTATCCCAAGTGTAAATTTCCCTTATTTCTTAGTTAAGCCTCTTATGAGAAGCCAGAAATTGGGAAACCCTGTTTATATTCTGAGTTGGTCTGAAATTAAGTCTCCAAAGTGGTCTCATATAAATAATGCTTGGTTTCTAGACCCACTGAAATCATAAGATAATTAATAAATAATGTCTTCAATCACTAATTCTAGGTAGTAGGTTTTACAGCACAGTTTGAGAAATTCAGTAGGTCTTAAAATTAATCATCCATATCACCTATCCCTGTCCCAACCTTCTACGTGTCACCTTTACATACTTAAAGACTTGCAAAAAATTATTGGGGAGTGTGACTTTGTTTCTATCATGGAATCCATGAAATTTAAATTTAAGATTTTAGTAAGTAATGCTAGGAAAAATAAAATAAATACATGACAGATAAGCCCTACTTAGAAATTTGGCTGGATTTCGTTTCCCATGTTGGATGGCATCTCCTTCCCCTACTAATTCACATAACGGTAAGGGCAGTGTGGGACTCATCTTTGCCAAGAGGGGTTTTTCATATTCTAGAATTTAGTTCATTTGGTCTCAAGACACACCTTACACAGCAGTTGCAAAGAGAGAAAGTAGTTTGTTGTGTTTCAGTATTTTTATAGTAGTCTTCCAGTATATACAGTAAACAAAATATAATTGATACTTTAATTTGTTATTGGGACAACGGATTTTTATCTGCTTTTCAATATTATTCTGGTTTAATATTTGGTCCATAAGACAGTTTAACTGGCTTCAGATTAGTTCTGTACAGCACAATTTCCATAGAACGACATCCCAACTTGATAGTAACTCTGACTTTCAAGAATGTTAGTATCAATTGTACATTCAAGGCCACTGAGTAGATCTATGGTTTATTGGGTCACTAGAAGCTTTATGTTGCTCAAATTTCCATTTATTACACAAACACTATTGGCCTCATGTTGGTAAAACAGATGAGGCAACACATCTCAGTATCAATTTAAGCCTTGTATCTGGTCATTTTTGTCTAAATTCCCTTTCTCCAGTGTGGTTTTATCTGGGAAAGTGGAAATGAGTCTGTGAAGGATTGGTAAAATTGTCGTGGTATGTATTTATCATGTTATGTTTCTTTCTACCTAAAGTCTGGGCAAGGAAGAAATACAGACAGATGCTCATTAAAGAAGAAGAAGAAGAAGAGGAGGAGGAGGAGGAGGAGGAAGAGGAGGAGGAGGAGGAGGAAGAGGAGGAGGAGGAGGAGAAGAAGAAGAAGGAGAAGAAGGAGAAGAAGAAGAGCTTTATTTGTATGAGTAAAGTAGGAATAGATAAAGAGCCATAACACATTGTACAATTCTTAGAAAGTTTAATCCTAGCAAATGAGTCATCTCCAAGCTAAGATTTTATATTTGGTTTTACTTCATTTGGAGTCATGTTTCACTCATAGCTGGAAGCAGCTGGGGGAAGCAACGTTTCAGTGTGAATGTTGGAGTGGATCCAAATATATGACAGCCGATGGCCATCATTCAAATAGACTCCCCGCAGCAGGTTTCCTTGAAAGGAGGTCTATGTGGAACTCTTCCATGGACGCTACAGAGAGAAAAGTCATTGGCAGAAATGACATGAGTTACAAGGCCAATATCTCATCAAAAGTGAAAGCAGCGATTTGGAGATATTAATAAAAGTAATGAATAGAAGATTAATTTCCAAGACGTAATGGTGAAAACGTTATATTTGGTTGGATACTGGGATGTAAAGTAGCCCGAACTAATAGATCCTCCTGTGCAAGTCTGTCCTCTGAAATCAACACTCTGTTTCTACCTAAAGTGACAGAGACCCTTAGTTGTTCTAACTATTGATCTTTTTTTCTTACAGATTGAGTAGGTAAATGTGTTAAAATAACTGAAAATGCTGAGGGCTATGAAAATAGATGTTATTAAACTGCAGTCAGTGGAAAAAACTTAAAAGTAATTCAGTTCTTAGGAACTTCTCAGCTGCAGGCAGGTTGGGAGGTCAAAGGCCTAGATTACTCTCAAGACTAAAACAGGTGAAAAGAAGAGAGAAAAGTGATGTCAGCACCCATTTCTAGCTTCTGACATTTTGCTGTTACTAATGTGTTTCAAGGCAAAGACTAAAAACCACCAATGAATGTTTCAAATTCACCATGTTAATAAAGTGGATGCATTTTATTTTACTGCATATATTATATGCCAAACAATATTACTGATTCATTATAATGTTACATTTTGGAAAACAAATGAATGTATTTCTGAGTGTTTTGTGTGGATATTAGTGGGAAGAGAGAAACCTAACTTCAAATTCTGGTAATTTAACTTACATTTAGGTTAAAATGTTCAGTACTGGAATTCGATTTTTTTTTTTTACCAGCAATTATCCTTGACAAAATTTGAAACAGAGAATATTAGATATGAAGAAGATATTTTCAAACCATCTCTCCATAGAATTCATATGGTCTCATAAGGTTGACCCCTAGAAGTTTAACAAAAGCTGGGCATTAACTAAAATGCATAAACCTAAAACTGACTTTTTTATTATATATTTTAAAATAAAAAATCTTTATGTGAAAGGATTGGATTGGATTTGAATTATTGAACTATTTTATAATAATGAATTAATATCTAATAAAGGTTAGCTTGTATTATATATAAAATGTTCTAATATTATGTATATACAGTTATAAATTTATTTGCATTTGAAATATATTCAGAGGAACCTAAGCTACGGTGTAAATTTTAGCTAAATATATTTTATGCAGATAACATTTGAATAAATGAAATTGATTTTTTCCTGTATGCTTACATATCTTCTTACCTTTCCCAGACTACAATAATGAAATTATGAAGCAGTAATTGTAGGAGAAAAATAAGAATACATTTGACAGGAAAATTTTCAATGTATTTGAGAGGAAAAAAATGTAATCTGTGAACTATTGGGGAATATGTAATCAAAATAAACCTTAAAATAATAACATCAAAACTGAACAAAATAAAAAAATGCCAATTTTCAAAAGGGGAAAATTCATTTTTTATGACAGGAAGACACTTAAATTTTTTTTTTAATTTTGAAAACCTTAATATAAAACATTGCTAATATCCAGAGTTTAATATTGTAATATATTTTTAGATTTTAAAAATGTGTGTATGATATGTTTATTAATTTCTATGTAGCATATGTTGAGTCTTACTGCTATATATTGTTTTGCAATAAAGTTTACCTGTGGAAAAGTTATTGTTTTCATTGTAAGTGTTAAATAGTGACTTTTTCACATAATTTTCCTCATAATATTGTTGTCCTTTATGTAATTATGCTTTACACTAACTAGGAATAGTCTTGAAAAGCTGAAATTACTTCCATATAATTCTTCTTATATATAAAAGTATGAATGTAGAGTTGTCATATCAGCACATTCCTTGTATGTCAGTACTTTTTAATTTCATAAAACAGAAACTCTTCATTATAATGCTTATTGGTGAATTACAAATACAACATTTGTTCCTAAAATTCTGATATTGATTGTGTACATTTTTGTGTATATATAAGTGATATATATTTTTATGGAGTATGTTGAAGCATATGGAATATCTGTGGTAATGTTAACATGTAGTGTGTGGATATAAAATAAATTTTCGCCAACAATGAGAAAAGTGTGGCTGAAATTAGGAAAGCAACTCCATTTGTAATAGCCCCACAAAAAATAAAATACCTAAGAATTAACTTAACCAAAGAAGTGAAGGACCTCTATGATGAAAACTTTAAAATCTTGAAAAAGGAAATCAAAACAGAACTTAGAAAATGGCAAAACCTCCCACGCTCCTGGATTGGAAAGATTAACGTCGTGAAAATGGCAATACTTCCCAAGGCTATCTACAAATTCAACGCAATACCTATCCAAATTCCAACCTCATTCTTCAAGGAAATAGAAGAGGCAATCCAAAAATTCATATGGAACAATAAAAGACCCCGAATAGCAGAAACGCTCCTCAACGGAAAGAACACAGCTGGAGGAATATCAATACCAAATTTCAAACTCAACTATAAAGCCATAGTAATCAAAACAGCTTGGTTTTGGCATAAGAACAGACCTCAGGACCAATGGAATAGCATTGAAAACCCAGAAATGAACCTACAGACCTATAGCCATCTAATCTTCGATAAGGGAGCTAAAACAATAGAATGGAAGAAAGACAGCCTCTTCAGTAAATGGTGCTGGCAAAATTGGTTAACTACTTGTAGAAAACTAAAGCTAGTTCCTTATATATCACCCTGCACCAGAATCAACTCCAAATGGATCAAAGACCTTGAAGTCAAAGCAGACACTCTGAAAACATTACAGGATGGAATAGGAGAAGCCCTAGGTCTCCTTGGCTCAGGACAAAATTTTCTGAATAGAGACCCAGAAACACAACAAATCAAAGAAAGGTTGGACAAATGGGACTGCATGAAGTTGCAGAGCTTCTGCATGGCAAAGGACATAGCTAGCAAGATCAATAGAAAGCCCACGGATTGAGAGACAATCTTCACTAGCCATACAACAGACAAGGGTCTCATATCTAAAATATACTTGGAACCCAAAAAATTAAATCCCCCAACAACAAATCCTCAAAGAAACAACTGCCCAATAAATAAGTGGGCTAAAGATTTAAAGAGAAACATCTCTGAAGAAGAAAGAAGGATGGCCAATAGACACATGAAGAAATGCTCAACATCCCTAGCCATAAAAGAAATGCAAATCAAAACAACATTGAGATACCACCTCACTCCAGTTAGAATGGCAAAAATCAAGAACTCTAACAACAACAGATGCTGGAGGGGATGTGGACAGAAGGGAACCTTACTTCATTGTTGGTGGGAATGTAAACTTGTTCAACCACTTTGGAAAGCAGTATGGAGGTTTGCCCCTCAGTAGATGAATGGATCAAGAAAATATGGTATATATACACAATGGAATTCTATGCCTCCATCAGAAAGAATGACATTGCCCCATTTGTTAGGAAATGGAAAAACTTGGAAAAAATTATATTAAGTGAAGTAAGCCAAGCCCAAAGAAACATAGGTCCCATGGTTTCCCTTATTTGCAATATCTAGTATATGTATGAGTCAAGCGGAAAAGGTCAGATAATGTAATGTTCGGAAAATGAATCCTTAGATATGTATTTTAATGCTTTTTTCCTTTCATGCATTTATTTCTAATGCATTTATAAGATTATCTCTTTGTTGCTTTGTATGTCCCTCCCCCACAGTATAACCCCTGCTTTCACTATATTTGATGTCAGTATAACTTGTAGAGGAGATGGGGAAAAACAAGTGGTTTAAGGATACAGGTGGACCTGTTGCAACAATGAGAAGTACAAGTTGTCATGTCAAAAACGAGGGTTACAATGTTTGTGTGTGGGGGGAAAGCAGAGAGGATTGGGTGGGGGGTAGAGGGGAAGACTGGGAAGGGATGTGAAGAGTAAACAAAGGAGGAGGCTGCAATGCTTGATAAGAAATGTATGCATTATCCTGCCCATGTAATTGTAACCCCTCTGTACAGTGTGTTCACAAAAAATAAAAATAAAATAAATAAAATAAATTTTCATGGCATTTACAGTTTTAAAATATGCTTAAAATATAATAAAAATTTACTTTCTTCATGACTTTTGGCTACTAAGATTTTAAAAGAAGCAGTAATTGCTTGGAAATACTACTTTACAATATGTGTTTCATCCAAGTACTTGTGGCTCACATCTGTGATTCTAGCTGCTCAGTAGGCTGAGATCTGAAAATCACGGTTCAAGGCCAGCCTGGGCAAGAAACTTGTGAGACTTATTTTCAATTAATCATTCAAAAAAGCCAGAAGTAGCTCTATGGCTCAAGTGGTAGAACTCTCACCAGCTCAGAAATGGTGCCCATGCCCAGATTTCAAGCCCTGGGTCTGGCAAAAACAAACATTTGTGTTGTATACAATGGTAATTGATGTTTTTCCTCCCCAGATTTCTCTGTCTCTGTCTCTGTCTCTGTCTCTGTCTCTCTCTCTCTCTGAGTTATATCTAAGACTATTTTTTGTTAGTTTGAATAGCTCCTGCTATTACATGTTTGCAGAATTTCTCCTGATGTTTGGGAAACTAGTTCAGCTCCATTAGCTAAAAACTTTCTAAAGATTTTTATTGATTACTTAAAAACATCTTTCTCCTTATCCCTCCCTCTCCCTCTCTCTATAGCTTTCTCTCTGTGTCTGTCTCTGTCTCTCTGTCTCTGTCTCTATCTGTTTCCATCTCTTTCTCTTTGTCTCTCTGTCTCTCCCTCTGTCTCTCTGTATCATCTCTCTGTCTGTCTCTCTGTCTGTCTCTGTCTCTCTCCCCTGTACCTCTCCCTCCCTCTTCTTTCAACAGGGTCTTGTAATATAAGTCAGGCTAGCCTCAAACTTGAGATCTTAACGTCTCAACATCCCAATTGCTGGTATTTTAGGCATGTGCCATAGTACCTTATGTTATTTGTGCTCTGTAACAGAATAAATAGAAATAAAATGATTTCATTCCAGGTAATTTTACATTAATATTTTAAGTGTACCAAATACCTATGTTGTTCATCTCAAAATTACATAAAAATATTGCCTGAAAGGGAAAAAAGGAGTTGATTCCTGTAGAAAACTAAGATAGAAATTATGTAACCAAATATTCAAAACCTATAAGATTATGCATAGCATACATTCAGTCTGCATATGGCTTCATATTTGATTTATACTACTTTCTTTACAATGAACCATTTAATAGTCAAGAAATCAAAGTAAATGATGAGAAATTTTAATTATTTACTTTAGAATATAGATCGTTAATTATATATTTAACAAGATTTTCCTTATTGTGCAATGACTTTGTTTAATTCATATAATTATTATTGAAGATGTAAAAGATGCTATGTCGAAAAATGAACTTTACTATTTAGATGGGTGTGGGGAATGTAGTTGTAGAGATGGGAGGGAAGGGATGGAAGTGGAAAATCAAAGGAGGAGGCAACAATGCTTGATAAGAAATGTACTCATTACCTTGTTCATGTGATTGTAACCCCTCTGTACAGTGTTTTCACAATAAGAAACTTATTTTAAAAAATTACTATTGAAACAAGAACATTTCCATAAATCATTTTATAATAGTTGAAAATATTACCCTGTCATATTTATATAAACTTTAATACTTGGATTAAGTCAAGTAAATTGAATATTACAATATTTAATATTTATAGATTTGAATGAAATATTTTCTTTGATAAGAAATCAGTTTCTGGAAATATACTATAAATTCAAACAATGAAAAATCTATAAATAAGTTTCATATTATTTTTAGTACTTTTAGTAGTTAAATATTGAGAATGACTCAATATAAATGAGTACTTTATTCAGGTTGCAGAAAATAGTTCATAGTACTTTGTAGTTGACATGAAATATGGTTGGCATATTATATTATATATCATATTATAATAAATACATGACTACAAAGTAAAAATGAATTATATTTAGCATTTTTTCTATGGAGAAACATAGGCCTTGAAATTAATAATGGTTGCCCCTACTTATTCAGGATGTAATTCCAGATTTTCTTTTTTATATATTTTCAGGTAGTCTACTAAGAGAAACAAATAAAACAATAATAATGAAATACAGTATTTCCCCCATGCTATCCTTACAGATCAGATCTTTTCACTAGAAACCTCTTTGTCTTTTTCCAGAATAATTTATTAGTTCAGAGCATAAATATATTGAATATATGTGTATGAATATAAGTATACTAATTCAAATCTTCCTTTGTCTCCTAGTAAAACATACAGCTGGGCTGGGAAGGTGGCTCAGTGGTAGAGCGCTTGCCTTGCATGCCTGAGGCCCTGGGTTCAATTCCTCAGCACCACATAAGCAAAAAGAAAAAAGCCGGAAGTGGCGCTGTGGCTCAAGTGGTAGAGCGCTAGCCTTGAGCTGAAGAGCTGAGGGACAGCGCCCAGGCCCAGAGTTCAGGCCCCACGACTGGATCCAAAAAAAAAAACAAAACAAAACATACAGCTATGTATAAATTGATATATCTATAAATTATAAATTAATTTCCTATAAAATTATTCAATCAGCCAAGTTGTCCTGCTTCATGGCAATGATATCATTTTTTCAATAATCATACCAGGCAACTGGAAGTCACTGGTAAAAAAAAATTAAAATTAAAAATCCTCCTCAAATATAAAGAACTATACAAGACCAAGAACCAGTATCTTTGTGTTACCTATTATACAAGCCCTTGGGTTTTCTTTTTATTTCAAACGTCAAAGTGATTTATTCTCATGTCTATTTTATTTTCTCTGTTCTCACCAGCAGATTTATAGTGATGAAATGAAAGCTAATTTTTTTCACAATTCATTTGTTATTCCAGGGTGCCTAATAAAATATTCAAATGTAGGATATCTGGGCTTCATTCAGGTTTAATTTCTTTATTGAATCAAAATATCTTTCTCCTCAAATCTTATCTTAATTCCTCCCCACAGTAACAATATCTGCTTCAGATGTGTTGTTTACTTGCCAGAATTTTAAGCCACAGATTTATAACTAGAGGCTGCAAGGAAATCCCAACTTACAACCTCTTGGTCAGTCAAGCAGGTACTCAGGCTTTGGCTGTGCTTTAGGCTCTTACTTGGTAAAAGACTAGATTGAAAAGAAAAGTGGACTTGAAAAATATAAATCATTGTCTAGGATACATTACATAGTATTTTAGGATAAAGAAATCCTAGCAGTGTGCAATTTGAAGTTCACAAGAATGGACATCTCATTTTGCAAGACTTTGCTATTGTGGACAGAATATGCTATAAGAGAACACAGAAAGAGAGCTAAATATATTTTCTTGCATTGTGCTGGTATCTATGCAGCAGTTCTGCTGTTTAAAAGGGAAAAAATAAATCGTTTAAATAGGGATACAGGTGGACCCATTGCAACAATGAGACTCGAAAACGAACTTTACAACTTTGGTGGGGGGGAGGAGGGTTGGGTGGGTGGGTGGGGTGAGGATGGAATGGGAAGGGGAAACAAAGGAGGAGGCTACAATGCTTGATAAGAAATGTGCTCATTATCTTGCCCATGTAATTGTAACCCCTCTGTACAGTATTTTCACAAAAATAATAATAATAAAACTCCTGCCACTTTGTGTGTGGAAACCAATTTGAAAAGGGAAGCTTTTGGGATGGTGCATACAATCTCGCAAGTCCAATTTCTGAGTGAATAGATAACGTAAAATTTTTGTGTGTAGTTGACAGTTCAGAAGCTAGAAGCAAGATCTGATTTCTACCAATTATAGTTGTTGCAATGTAAGGGACTCAAGTGTACTGTGTACTGTGTACTGCATTTATTTGGGTACTTACAAAAAAAGTCTAATAACATGTTTTAAAGAAAACAAGCAAAAGCCCCTAATCATGTGAAAAAATTACTAAAATTCTCTCTTTTAAAAGGACCATTGATGGACACACATATTTTTTCCCTATTGTTCACTTTCCCCATAGAGGCTTTTCAGAAACTAAGTATTTATTAGCATTGTAATTGCATTAACACTGACAATTTGTTTGTGAAATCAGTATAAACTAAAATTGGGCTCAGTGTGCACTGAGGGCAGTTATTTTCAAGTGAATCTTTTCTTTATTAATTGATGAACTCTAAATTAGACATCCTAACCCACTCTTCTTTCGACAAACTTTTATCTTTGTTGCCATAACTATGGTTGCTGTAGTATCAATATCGCACAGTTCCAGATGATAAAAGCTCTAAGAAAACTTAGCAGAACATAGAGAATTTATATAAGCATTTTCCCCTAAAACTTGGAGAGTCAGGGAGCTAAATATTACAGTAGAAGTGTAGCAAATTTCAGTTGGTAGTGATGAAATGTTAAATTTCATAATTTTTGAGTGAAGTGATTTCAAATATATTGAATTCAAAATATACATGGAAAAACTTACTAATGCACATTGTTAAATCTCATGTGCATCCAGTAAAAAATAGATATTTGAAAGGAGAAAAGAACTCATGATGGTTAGCATGAGAAACTTCCATGACAACAGAAGAACTCTGTCACAAACAAAAAGTTGGAATTTGAAGTCATTAAACTTATTGGAAATCATGCAAAAAATATCTATTATCCCTGGATCTTCATGTATTTAATTCTGTCTGAAGAAATTTGAAATAAATCTTCACATAAAATACGCTCAGAAATCTAAATATTAATTTGTAATTCTTATTTAAGTATTAATAGTAATATCTACTTAATTTCTTTTTTCTTGTAGATATTAAGATGAAGTCATTCAGATGGAAATAGTGGAGAATTTTAAATATATGAAATAAGCTAATAGAAACTGAAAAATAATCATTTTATCATTAATCCATTTATATGTATATATATCTTATATAAATACATAATATATGATTATCACGTATATTTATATATATTTTTTTCAAAGCGAGTTTGATGGAAAATAATCCTGACCAAAGCTCAAAAGAGATGCATAAGCATACCGTGATATTTTTATCTTCTCTGTACCCTGATTGTTTAATTGGTGGCAAGTCTCTCAATTTGTTTTCCAAATAACTTCTTTCTTTGGCAAAGTAGTTTAAAGTACCAGAGAAAACATGGCACTGTGGCTCAACTGGTAGAACACTAGCTTTGAAATAAAAAGCCAATTGAAAGCGTGAGGGCTTGTGTTTGAGCCTCAGTATGGACACAATAAAAAACAAACAACAACAACAACAAAAATCCCCTGGATTTTATTCTCTCCTTTACATGGCGGAAATAATCCAAATTTAAAATTTAAAAAATGACAATCTATATTTCATCATCACAAAACAGACTACTTATTTTAGACAGCAGAGGTATGAGCACTAGTTAAATTGCTGTGCAAGTAAATATTTTTCAAATGTATATGAAATAAAGAATAGCAACAAAAAACAAAAGCTAGTTCTTTGAAGAGATCAATAAATTAGTTAAAAATTTATGGCTAGCATATCTAAGAATAAAAAACATAAAATATCAATGTCATAAATGAAAGCAAGGTTATTATGACTTGCTGCATGACCATTAAACAAAGAATAAAATACTATGAAATTTATGCAGAATCTAGGCATTGTAATTTGATAGCTTATATTGGAAATGTCTTGAAAAACACACTTTAAAAATTGACAGGAATGAGTAGATAAATACACAATTTAAAAAGGCAATTTAATATATCATTCTGGTAGCTTTAGTGTGGCCTTATTTGTGGTCATTTGGGTAAATGTCTAAGAGTGGGATTGCTGGGTCATAGGGAAGCTCTATGTGTAGCTTTTTGAGGAACCTATACACTGCTTTCCGGAGTGATTGAACAAGTTTACACTCCCACTAGAATCTCAATGTTGTTTTGATTTGCATTTCTTTTATGGCCAAATGCTGAGCATTTCTTCATGTGTCTATTGGCCATTCTTATTTTCTCTTCAGAGACTCTCTTTGAGTCTTTAGCCCACTTATTATTGGGGCAGTTTCTCTGAGGATTTGTTTTGGGAGCATTTAATATTCTGCATTTTAAGTGTACTTTAGGTTTATTGCAGCATTATTTACCATAGCTATGATGTGGAACCAACCCAGATGCCCCTTGGTAGAAGAAAGGATCAAGAAGATGTGATTCATCTTATACGGGCATACATGCATGGCTGTTTTTAATGTACTATGTGATGTCTTTATTTTGTATTATTTCCCCTATGATTTAGCCTCTGTTATCACTGCATTTAATTTTGGTACCCTAGGAATTGTATATACATTTAGCTGAATTAGGGAAGGGAAGAGGAACAACAAAATGGTGAGACAAAGGTCAAAGGAGGAACCGATGCAACAGGGATACTCATAAGAAAGTATGTTGGGGATGATCTGGATGAACTGGAAGGGGGCCGGGGAGAGGGAAAGAGAGAAAAATGAGGGAGGGGTAACAAATTTGACAAGAAATGTACTCACTACATTACTTATGTAGCTGTAACCCCTCTGTACATCAACTTGACAATAAAATTTAAAAAATTAAAAAAGAAAATGTGGTATATATACATAATGGAATTCTATGCTTCCATTAGAAAGAATGACTTTGACACATTCATAAGGAGATGGAAAGACTCAAAAAAATCAGATTAACTGAAATAAGGCAACCCCAAAGAAATATAGATCCCATAGTTTCCCTCTTTTGTAATAATTAGTATATGTCTAGGATACACCAAGCAGATGAGCAGAATAGCTCAATAGCTATGTACTATGACCATATAATATGATGTTAAGCAAAATGAACCTCAAGACATGGAAACAAGAGGTTTTGTTTTGTTGTTGTTTTTAGTGTACTTTGTGATTTTGTCCTATGGTTTATCTCCTGTTTTCACTGTATTTAATTTTGGTGCCCTGGGTATTATATATATATATGTATCTGAATTAAGGAAGGGAAAGGATTCAACAAAAAAGGTGAGGCAAAGGACAAAGAGCAAAGAAATGCAAGAGCAATGCTCACAAGAAAATATGTTGGGCTAGGAAGGTAGCTCAGTGGTAGAGTGCTTGTCTTGCATGCATGAGGTCCTGGGTTCGATTCCTCAGCACCATATAAGCAGAAAAAGCCAGAAGCAGCACTGTGGCTCAAGTGGTAGAGTGCTAGCCTTGAGCTGAAGATCTGAGGGACATTGCCCAGGCTCAGAGTTCAGGCCCCACAACTGGAAAAAAAAAATTGTTGCAAATAATCTATACAACAGGAGGAGAGGAGGGGGAAAAGGAAGTGGGAGGAAAATGAGGGAAGGGTAACAAGTTTGTCAAGAAATGTACCCACTACCTTAAGTATGTAACTGCAACCTCTCTATACATCACCTTGGCAAATAAATAAATAAATATATCACTTAAAATTAAAAAGGAAAACATGATGGAAGCAGGTTTTCATTGCTCATTTAACAAACTCATCTTATTTGAAAAGTACTTTTGCAGTAAGGAAAGCAATTTTTTTTAACACTCAGAAAAAATGACTATTAATTATCTGTTTATTTTTTGTGGTATTGTTATACTCAGTACTATGAAAGTACCTGATTAAATTATTTCTGAATAAGCAGAAAAATACATGCGCCCAAATGTCCAGGTTTCAATATAATATGAAAACACATGACTACCATATAAATAATGAACAAATAGTTTATTACCAAATAATATTCATCTATCTATCCATCTTCCTATAATCTGACTTTCCTTTTCTTTTCTGTTGTTTTCTGTTGTTTTCTTTCCTGTCTTTTAGTACAGAGGATTGAACTCAGGATGCGAGGCTTTGCACGTAAGTCATACCCTAGCATTTTTGTTTTTGAGATAGAGTATTATAAATTTTGCTCAGGCTTGAATCTAACCGATGCGCATCCTACCTCCACAGCGAATGCAGCTAGGATCATACACGTGCACAACTAAATCTGGCTGATAATCTGCATCTGAAAATACTTTGAACTTGGGTTTCAAGCATATTTCCAATGCCACAAGACAAGATCATAATTTTGTCAGCTTGGAGAAATGAAATTAAAATTAGAGAAGCTACAGTTATTAAAGAATACCCCTCCCAAAATATTGCTCTTGCATAGAATGATATTGATGGATATTGTTTAGTTTCAGCAGAGAAAGTTGGGATAAATAGCTTCCCTGTTAATGCCTTCAAAGTAGCTACTTTCCTTTCCCTGATGAAGGAGATTTTCTACTGGTGATTGTTACTCAGTTTCAGAAAGCCAGAAATTAGGCAACATATGGGAAATATATTGCTAGAAACTTCATTTTCATAGCTTTATAATCTGCTACTTCTTGTTTTTTTCTTCTTTCATATTTTTTTTTTTTTGTCGGTCGTGGGCCTTGAACTCTGGGCCTGGGCGCTGTCCCTCAGCTCTTCAGCTCAAGGCTAGCGCTCTACCACTTGAGCTACAGCGCCACTTCCTATTTCATATTTCTTATTTCAGTCTATCCTTGTTCCTTGATCCACAAAGAATTTGTCTCATTGATTCTTCTTTTATTTTTTGGGGGGTCCGGTCATGGGGTCTGAACTCTGGGTTTGGGTGCTGTCCCTCAGCTCTTCAGCTGAAGGCTAACACTCTACCAATTGAGCCATAGCGCCACTTTCGGCTTTTCTTCCTGCTTATGTGTTGCTGAGGAATCAAACCCAGGGCCTCATGCATGCGAGGCAAGCACTCTACCACTGAGCCAACTTCCCAGCCCCCCTGATTCTTCTTTAGCAGTTCCCTTTGAAAGATATCTTAAGCCAAGGAAGCTTGAATACCTATTTACAGAATTATTTACACAAAAGTTTTAACAGTTAGAGAAAATTAAAATAGATTTAAGTAAAATAAATGATAACATTTAAAGACACTTGTTTTGATAGTTTCAATGTAGGTCAGATTGCTTTGAGTGAGGATGCTATATGATTTTTGGACCAGGTATGCACTGTTCATTTTGTGTTTCTTCCTTAAGACAGGTAGCTTCATCTCACCACTTACTTCATAATGATAGAGGGTGCTCCTCATTTAAATGTGAGATATTTAAAATATAACATTTCATCTTTTTAATAGTCACAATGCTATGCTGACCGCCCCCCCCACCCTTGTTTTTGAGCTGACATGACAATTCCATTTCGCAGGCAATCTTATACATCTATTGTGACCAATACAATACAGCTGAGAGTAAGTGAGTTCCAGTATTTGCTCTGGAAATATTAACAGTTCCTGTAGCCCTTGAAAAATTCCCTTTACAAAAAAGTAAATATAAAATGTCAATGAGTCACTATTAATATGAAAACCACCCTATTGCCATTGCTCTGTGATGCAATAAATAAATCAATTTATTTGCGTAATACTGTTAGTTTGTTACAGCAACAGAACCTTTCTTCAATTTGAAAAATGATCTATTGTCCATCCAATATATGAGTTATTTTCTCTTCATGAATGCTTGCAAGCACTCATAAATATGTCATTTCTGCATAATGCTAATACACCTGTCTTTTTTTAAAAATCAGACACGCCTTTCTTGTCCACTCTGCTGTTTCCTTTACAATGTTCAATTATGCATTAGCAGTAGTGTTTTACTGTATGTTTAAATCAATTAGTCTTTTTTCATTGGCCATAAGCACTTGGGGAGAAAGAAGCAAGTTTATCTTGATCACTAAAGTAAGTCTAGATATATTCATGTCTACTACTGGAAGTCTGTTCTTGACAGGAGTTAGTCTATTTAATAAAAAACAACTTTTAGTTTATTCCATGATTAAAATGGTTTAAGGGGTTCACACTGTCATTTTGCCTTAAAAATAAAGAACACCCACGGAATGGCAGCTTGGGGCATAGGGTAATACATGAATGATGAGAAAGCTTTCATTTTAACCTCATGCACAAAAGACAAGGATGGCTTCTCCCCTTCAAAATAGGAATCTCAAAGTCCCAGTTGTAATGGTGACATGAATTAAGCCTAAGTTATATATTGAACTCAGGCTCTGTCCTCAAAGTACATTTACTAAGGACACAGAGGAGAAGCTAGGGCCCACTGACTGTGATTGCCATTAACCATGGAGCTACTGATTCACAGCAAAGGAACTTGTGAACAAAAGTGGCATTAAATTGAGATTTCCAACACTGCGGTATAAGAAAATAGAGAACAAATATTCCACTTTTATTCCCCTTGCTTGCTATGGGGAATTCAATTGATGCTTGCAAAGTAGTTATTGTCATGAAGAGGAAGTTAGGTCTGCTCTACTCCTCCTATCACCAATTCAGAATCTAAGTAACCATGACAGCATTCATTCATCCTCAAAGCCTTAAAGGGGATTTGAGCTTAGGGCTGAAGGGAAAATCTAATGTTCTTCTAGAAGTTACAGTTCCACTGGAAGTTTTTTTTTTTAAGATATTATAAGAGGGACTATATATTTTTTTTATAAAATACGTTAAATTCCATATTCATAAGAGTGAATATTTCTGGATGGTTTTAAACAAACTTGGTTGAAACTAATACTGGAATTTATATAGCTTTCCCTGTTTGCTGACTAAAAGTAATTAAGGACTTCAGTATTAGTGCTCACATGAGTGCATGGGGCTCATAGCAAAAATGTGGTTTTAGTAGCAGAAATATCACTGTGTTCAGGTAACAAGGGAAATTAGACAAAATTTTCTTATGGCCTGCGTGCACTCAGAAGAACCCCTAAGAGCTATAGTCACACAAAAAATAATTTGGTAGTACAAAATGTGTAACATTTTACCTGATACTCTATCTTTCTACATTTGTTAATATTCATAGACAAGAAATAACATTATTTCATTTGGTAAAACAAGCAAGTAATCAGTGTGTTGTGCACTATAATTTAACCTCTTGTACTCTAAGTGTGGTCAAAGTATCCACTGGTTATTAAATATTTTAAATCAGAATCTGTTAGTACATGCAAATAAACAGTACACTGTCACAGATATCGCATTCTGAGCTACTAACTTTATGAAAGCAGATATGATTATCACAGAAACATTGATGAGATTTACATGTAATCAAGAATTAATAGGCAAATTGTGCATTTTCAACTGGTTATATTCTTTCTGACTCAATGTGGTATAGTATACTAAAGGACAGTCAAATTTTAAAACAATTTATCTTTAATTTTTACAACATAAAATCACAACATTGTAGTTCTAAAACAAATAAAACCTTAAATTGAATTAAAAAAATGTCCAATAGCACTGAAATGTAAATAGGAAATTAATATCCAATTTCACAGTACACATTCATAATCTATAATTACCTGGATTATGATTTTTTTATAAAATTACAATGCATAAAAATGTAAAATTATCTGCAAATATCCAAGCTTTCAGATTGCTCAACAGTTGTTTCATACACACATATTTATTGTTTGGAAAACTTAATAACTCTGTGGAAAGGTTGAGTATTTTTATCATAAGCAAACTTAGCAAGCCAGATGCCTAATAATTCTTTTCTATGATTTGTATAACAATGCAACAATGATATTTGCAGGATAACATGCTGGAAGTGGACATGTTGGAAGTGAACAACTTTGGGAGGTGGGGGAGGGAAGGGTTAGTGGGAGAAAAACAAAGGAGTGGGTGACAATGTTTGACAAGAAATGTATTCATTCCCTTACTCATGTAAGGTGCTCTATACAGCATCTTTATAATAAAATAAACAAGTTTACACTCCCACCAACAATGAATTAAGGTTCCCTTCTGTCCTCATCCCCTCCAGCATCTGACCCAGCAATCCCACTTTTGGGCATTTACCCAAATGTTTACAAACAAGACCACACTAAAGCTACCAGCACAACTATGTTTATTGCAGCATTATTTACCATAGCTAACATATGGAACCAACCTAGATGCCCCTCAGTAGATGAATGGATCAAGAAAATGTAGTATATATGTACAATGGAATTCTATGCTCCATTAGAAAGAATGACATTGCCCCATTTGTCAGGAAATGGAAAGGCTTGGAAAAAATTATATTAAGTGAAGTAAGCCAAGCCCAAGGAAACATAGGTCCCATGGTTTCCCTTATTTGCAATATCTAGTATATGTATGAGTCAAGCAGAAAAGGTCAGATAATGTGATGTTAGGAAAATGAACCCTTAGATATGTATTTACATGTTTTTTTCTTTCATGCATTTGTTTCTAACACATTTAAAAGATTATTTCTTTGTTGCTTTGTATATCCCTCCATCAGTATAACCCCTGCTTTCACTATATTTGATGTCAGTACAATCTGTGAAGGAGAAGGGGAAAAACAAGTCGGTTAAGGATAACTGTGGACCCGTTACAACAATGAGAAGTACAAGTTGTCATGTTGAAATGAACTTTACAACTTTGGGGGGGAAGTGGATGGAGGGACAAGGAAGGTTGGGAAGAGATGTGAAGGGTAAACAAAAGAGAAAGCTGCAATGCTTGATAAGAAATGTACTCATTATCTTGCCCATGTAATTGTAACCCCTCTGTACAGTATGTTCACAATAAAAAATAAAAATTAAAAAAATAAAAATAAAATAACACTTTTTAAAAAGAAGCCAAAAAGTTTTGTGTTCTTTCAACTAATAATTATAAAAATAAATATGTGCTCCCACTTAGCCTGCCCAAATTATAAACTTACAAAGAAGACAAAAGATACAGAGAACAAAAACAACAACAACAAAATCTTTCTTGTTTCCATTTCTTGGTCTCATTTGATAAATTTTATTTTATGCTATCATATGCACATATCTATTGAGTCTTTGTGATCCTCTCCTAAAAATATCTTCTTCCTATGGTCTTGTTGTGAATGTCTAGAGACCTGTATCATTTATCTTGTTCAAGTGTACTTTTATGTCTTTTGACATACAGTGTGTTTATTTGTAGATTTATAGGTACATTCTACTTTCAACAAATAAGGTATAACACACAACCTATGTGTTCTTTGAGTCTAGCCTACTTCACTTAATACAATTTTTTCCAAGTCTTTTAATTTCCTTACTAATGATAAAATATCATTCTTTCTGTTGGAAGAGTAGAATTCTATTGGGTATGTATACCACATTTTCTTGATTCATTTTTCCACAAAGGGGCATATGGATAAATGTTATATCTTGGCGATGGTAAAAAATGATGCAAGCCGGACACCAGTGGCTCACACCTGTAACCCTAGCTACTCAGGAGGCTGAGATCTGAGGGTGGCGGTTCAAAGCCAGCCTGGGTAGGAAAGTCCATGAGACTCTTATCTCCAATAAGTCACTAGAAAACTGGAAGTGGCATTGTGTCTCAAGTAGTAGAGCGCTCACCTTGAGCTGAAGAGTGCAGGGACAGTGCCCAACATCAGAGTTCAAGCCCCATGACTGACCAAAAACAAACAAACAAACAAAAAAATGCTGCAATGAACATGGTTGTGCTGGTAACTTTAGTGTGGACATGTTTGTGGTCTATTGGATAAATGCCTAGGAGTAGAATTGCTGCAGCATAGAGAAGTTCTATCTTTTAGTCTATACTGCTTTCCAGAGTGATTGAACAACTTTATATTCCAACTATTAATGTAATAGAGTTTCCTTTTGTCCACATCCTCATCAGCATATGTTATTGTCAATTTAATTGATAATAGCTATTCTAATTGGTGTGGAGTGGAACCTTAATGCTATTTTGATTTGCATTTCAGAGATTTTGAACATTTCCTTATGTGTCTATTGGGCATTCTTACTGCTTCTTCTGAGAAGGTTCTCTGTAAGTCTTTAGCCCATTTATTAACTCGGTTGTTGTTTATTTGAGACTTTGAGACAAAGGGTGAAAAATGTAGTGGTGATACTAACGACACTAGGATAAAAATGAACTATACAACTTGTGGGGAGGCAGGAATTAAACTTGGGAGAAAGTTTGGGAAGTGGAGACACTGTTTAAAAAACTGTATTCTACCTGACTTATTTAAGTGTAACTCTTTTGTATATCACCTTTACAATAACAATAAATAAATAAATATTTACTTTTATATCAATATATCAATATCAATATAAATACAGGCTCCAGTAAGAAAAAAAGATTCTGGTCTCTTTTCATTGAACTATGATAACTTAACACAAATATTGATTGCATATCAGTATATTTTATCATATTATAGTTTAACTGATTTGTATTATCTGTAGGAGCTACAAAGTATTACAGGGAAATCACAGGTTTTAAATAGGGAAGTTAAGATTGAACATAAAGTTTATCAGTAACCAGAAATTCAGTTTAAATGAAATAGGTTATCATTAATTTTGAAAGAACTTTCACAATTAAACATTTGGCATGTTCTAGGGTCAGTTGACTTTAACCTACATCTTTGATTATCATTATAACAAAGACATATCTTTTAGTAGTACTTTTTGGCAGAACAGGGGTTTGAACTCATGGCTTTATAGTCATGTGGCTTGCTAGCTTTGTTAGGTTGATTCTCTAGCAACTGAGCCTCATTTCCAAATGATTTGTTGATGGTTATTTTATACATGAAGTCTCACAGACTTTTCTACCCAGGTTGGCTTTGACTTGTGATGCTTCCAATCTCAGTCTCCTGAATAGCCAGTTTTTTCAGAATAATGCATTTGTGATCAACTAGATCTATCTTTAATGCAATAATCACTTTACTCTATTTGTAACACCTTTAACAAGCCAAAGTGATTCACTAACCAAATCAACTTAAAACATTTCTCATGTTGTGGAATATAGAGAAAGTTACATTCTGGACAGAGAAAAATTAATAGTCTTTTAGAAAAATTTTCTAAGAGTTCAGTTAACAATCTTTTTCTCTGAAGTAATGAAGTTATTCTCATTTTCATATTGTTCTTCCTTTCGTACCAAGGCCATTAGATAAACTGATGGACACTATATGTGTGGCATATTATTTTCAAATTTTAAGGAAATCTTGAAATCAATTTTACCACTTACATTACTTCAACCAGTTATTCTTCAGTATTGAGTATATGGAGAACTTTTTCAAAACTATTTCATATAGACACAAAAAGTCAATGACAGCAAAGTTAAACAGGATCTATTGAAAAGAGGGACAAAAAGAGAATGAATGAGTGTGAATATGGTCAAGAATTCATACATATATGTAAAAATAGAGTTATGAAACCTGTTGAAATTGTTTTAAGCAAGAGGAATGAACTGTAAAGGGAGAGCTATAGCGGAAGCACATTTGATCTGTGTATAGTATATGTATCACAATGAAATCATGTTTTTACAATTACTGAATGCTAACACAAAAGATTAATAAAATAATAAGTATTATTATTGAACTGTGCTCAACAATGTATAAGAACTTGTCAGAAACATGGATGTACATATCAGTATAAGATATTTCATTATACCACATTAAACAGATTTATATTGCCTGTGTGAAGTACAAAAATAGTGTTAATAAAATTGCAGTCATTAAGCAGGAAAGTTGAAATATTTCTATAAATGGAATATGAAGAGTCTCTGTCAGTAATCAAACATCTATTTTGAAATCATATATCTTGTCAATAAATTTCATTATTGAAAATCATATGCAATTGAATTATTACCAAACTAAATTATTACAAAACTAAAATTATTATGAAAACCAAAAACATTATCAGAAACTAAAAGCATTAAAAGCTGAGAGTGGAGAATTTTGATGACTGTTCTAAAAATGTAAAGTGTTCATTGTTACTTCAGAAATATATTTGCAAAACAAGGCAAAATTTTAGAAATATGAGCAGGATTCATGGTAAATATTTGATTTCAGAAACAATCAAACAACACTATTTTTGTGTTCACTCTACAATTTATCAGAGTCCTATCTATATGTCGTGTGCTTGGCTGTGTGACTTGCTTTGAATAATAGGTTGTCGGCAGATTGGACATACCCTGAGGGTTGCTGTCATATATCTATTCAATCATGACAAAATAATTCCCAGTTTGACTACTTATCTCAGTAGCAAGACAAAATCTTTAGGACAGAACTAATTGTTCCTATTTGACCAAGTTTAGATCCGCTCTGGGAGTAAATGAAAACTCTGGTATTATTTCTTTTCAAATTTCATTTATTTATTATTGTTTTTTGCGGTCCTGGAGTCTGACCTTTGGTATCTAGGCCCTGTCCTAGATACCACTTGAGCCACAGCTCCACATCTGGCTTTTTCTGTGATTAATTGGAGATAAGTCTCATGGACTTTCCTATCCTGGCTGACCTCAAACCACATTCCTCAGATCTCAGTCTAATGAATAGCTAGGATTGCAGGTCTGGGCCAATGGCACCTTGCACTGACTTTTAAAATTTGTTAGTAGCCTTTTTATGATAATAGTGAAATAATTGATTTGAAGTCCAGATAAATTGAAACATTCAATTTTATACTACAATGGTCCTGAGATACTAGATTTTCTAAGGTTGAGCACTTGGCCTTTTCACAGTCTGTCTTCAAATGCCACATTTCTCTGAAAGTGCCTGCCTATCACAATATTTACCATCGCATCTCTATTTAAAGAACACAGATTTTGTGTTGTTTTGCTTCAGAATCAAATTATATTTGTAATCCTAAATATTCTTTTTTATTATTGTGAAAATACCATACAGAGGGGTTACAATTACATGGGCAAGATAGTGAGTACATTTCTCATCAAGCATTGTTGCCTCCTCCTTTGTTTCCCCATAACCTATATATTCTATCCTATAATTCTCTGCTTTTTTTTCCCTGTATTTGCTTTCTCTCAGTATCTGATTACTCCCCAAAATATAAGTCTCTCAATATATTTTATCTATTTTATTGCCATATAGTAAATTGTATATATGAAGGACTTTTATTGTGACACTAACAGACATTCATATAATGGAATTAGATGGTATTTTGTCCCTTCCAATATCCAGGCTTGATGCTATTCTCAAATCAGTAACAGTGGTAAACAACTGTGATCTCTGGGAAGGTAAAATAGGAGGATTAGGAATTGAAGCTAGCCTATTTCACATGGCAAAACCCTGCCTTAAAACAAAACAGAAACAAAATCTGCAAAACAAAACAAATGATGACATTTTTCTAAGTTACAAGGTTTTCAGTTTTGAATTGGAATAGTTATTTTCTTCTCCCCAGTTAATGTGTGTAAATATGTTTAGATTTGTTGGAGCCACACTTCCATTTTTGTATTTCCTTTTTCTTAGTTAATTGTAACTGTTCTCCGAAGTAGATAAAAACATAGGAATATTACTATGGTCCCAAAAGACTGAACCATGTCAAATATGCTGTGAGACCATGTAATTTCCTTTGAAACTGCTGTCTCATTATTGATTAACTATTCATCTGTATTAATTTCCTATTCATGAGATAGTAAAATTAAGCTCTTTAGTGTCTGATTTACTCTTTCTTCAGAACTAAGCCAATACACACACACATATACACATGTAATATATACAACACATACATATGTTGTATACATATATAACACATATGCACACCTATATTTGTATATATGCATATATATATGTATGTATATATAAGACACAGGGTGCTAAAAGAAAGTGAAACCTCCCTGGATTTAGTCTATGTCTGTGTTTGGGCTGTGTTCATGTGCATATGTGATACATCTGTGTGTGTCTTTCTGTGTGTCTGTGTTTATGTATGTAAATATATGTACAGTATGTGTGTGTGTGTACACTATCAGGAGAAAGAGACCCTCATTACTGGGGAGAAGCTGAGCAGATTATTATCTTTATAAATAACACACAAAGGCAGCCTGGATACCTGATATATTACGGTTTTGTCAGTTTGCACAGCCTGATTACCACCGAGAGGAAAAAGTCTACTTATCCAAATTGAGTGAGATTAGGTATAATTCTCAATTAATGTTCTCTGAAAGTATGAAGGTCAGGGAAGAGAGGTAAACCCTAAAGAATTATTCGCAAACTACAGGCAACTAAATGCAAAATAGAGGCCTGGAGAGGATCTTGAAGTTAAAAAAAAGTCACTTAGTAGAAATTTGTTTAAATTTTAATAAGACCTACAGTTAATGTATTATAAAATGTTGATTATGTGGTTCTTCTGATGGCTCTATTGTGATGTCAAATGGCAATAGCAGACGCAGTAGGAAGTTTATATGAAATCTCTATAGACAGTTATAAATATTTACCAACCTACAGTTACTTTAAAGAGAAACTTTCCAAGACCTCTATTTGTCTTTGCCCTCCAATATTTTATTTTAAATCATTTAAGTTCTGAATAGTTTTAATTACCTTTCATGCCAAAATTTAGAGTGGAATCCAACTTTTCTGTTTTCAAACTCAATAATCCTTCAATTGTTCTACATTCTTCAAAAGCTTTTGGTGACTTTTTACCCAAAGAACAATTGATTAGCAAATGCATTAAACCTACAGTTTATTGTGCAACAATATAAAATTCATTTTTAAAAGCTCCAGATATCTTTGCTTCTTCCTCTCTTTAAAATAACATGAATTTTGAACACTCAATTTCCTACCATTTGCAAAAGAGATGTGAAATTAAAGTTTTATTTTTAATAATTCAGTAGGCTTGTTTTTTAGTTCTAGATTCTAAAATTATGAGAAAGGAAAGCATTTAAAATGCTCATATATTTCTTTTTTCCTAAGCTAGGCTTATTTTTAAAATAGGTTGCTTTAAATTGTTCCTGTAGTATTATAACAAGTTTTCTGTTTCTGTGAGGGTATTTAAAATTTATCTACACTATGACAACGTAACTCTTTTTTAAAGTTTTTTATTGTGAAAACACTGTACAGAAGGGTTACAGGTACATGAGCAAGGTATGGGAGTACATTTCTTATCAAGCATTGGTGCTCCTCCTTTGTTTTTCCCCTACCATACCTTCTCTTCCGCTTCCACAAATATACAACTTTTTAAAGAGTATTACTGAAAAATAAAATAGCAATTATCTTTATGCACAATAAATATTTCCCTAGTTTCAAAGATCAACATTGTCACTGTTTAAATCCATGAATAAATTAAGCTTTTGATGTTGTGTTATTAAACAATGATGTAAAGAATTAATGGAAATTATATTAATTTGTTTTCTTAATTTGATTTGTTTTAAGCACATTCTGATTGTGTGACTGACAAGTTGTTATTGAATTGATATCAATGCCTAATAAAATATAGAGCTCATAGTGTTCATGGTGAAATTTACCAATGATGCTAGGATGATATTGCTATTAATTTGACCTATTGAAGTTACATAGTGATTGCTAAAAAATAGTGCTGTATAATTAACATGTAAACATGAATCATTGGTAAGAAAAGGGGAAATATTGTTAATTCAGGATTCATCAATTAGATAACTAGCAATTTTAATGAATCATCATTTCATTAAATACTATACCTTTGATATATTGTTTTTTCCTCATTCTCACTAAATTAATTCATTTCTAAAATTCCAGACATTTTTTTTGGTCCGGTCCTGGGGCCTGAACTCTGGGCCTGGGCGCTATCCCTCAGCTCTTCAGCTCAAGGCTAGAGCTCTACATCTTGAGCCACAGCTCCAGTTCCGGCTTTTTTCTTTTTGCTTATGTGGTGCTGAGGAATCGAACCCAGGGCCCCATGCTTGCAAGGCAAGCGCTCTACCACTCAGCCACCTTCCCAGCCCCTCCAGACATTTTTTTACACCAAGTACTAGAGCAATATTATTACATATGTAATCTATTACCCACGAGCTTTGTTCTCATTTTGATTATCTAATTGAGAAGACTGTGCTTGTCATTTCAACTTAGGAACTTAAATGAATTTATTTCAAGAAAGAACCTAGAAAACACACATAGAGACAAATCCATTCAAACAGCACATTACTCTGAGAACCCCACAGAGCTGAACTTGATAGGAGCTGTTGGTAATGCAAACCCTGGGGACATCCTTATTAGTCGACCCGCTGAGTGGACTCTATGTACGTGCTGATCTCCATGGGTTAGCAATAGCTAATAATTTAAAGCTCATAGAACAGTCACTTTAGACATTTAAAATGCAATCACCTACCCTTTGATGGTATTTGAAATAAAATTAAGCCACATAAAGTTTTTAAAGTTAACTTGAAACTCTAGAAAAGGATACATCCTGCTATCTTGTGCTTTTGTGTTCTCAAGTTTATGTTGAATATGAATATTTACACCATCTTCTTTCTTAGGAAATAGCAATAGGATAAAATATATAATGAAATAATTACCATGAAAAAATGTTTACCCTGGGACGTGAAGTTCCTGATCTCTAAATACTGAAGAAAAAATGGTTGAGAATACAAGCTACTTTTATATAACATAATTACTGAAGTTGCTATAATGATATGAATGTGAAGCATATGCAAGCAAAAATAGTGTTCATTTATGTGCAGGGTGTTCTACTGTAGTATAGGTAGCTTCTGAAGACTGATTATATTGTTAAACTTCCATTATTATCTCTTCCCCTGAGTTGGCATGTGTTATTACTGCTTTAATGAAATAGTTCCACTAAGCTATCAACACTAATGAAATGATATGTTGGGACACAACTCTGAATTTCTAACATTTGGCAAGTTCAGTTAGGATGATTGTAATTTTAACGGCATTCTGACCAGGATAGGCTCTCCTTCATTCTGTTCCTATAGTTCAATTTGTAGTAGAGAATAGATTTTCCTTTTCTTTTTATTGTAAGAGTGATATGCAGTTACATAAGTAAGGTAATGAGTACATTTCTTGTTGAACATTGTTACCCCCTCCCTCATTTATTCCCATTTCCCATTCCCCCCACTCCTCTCTTCCCTAAGTTGTAAAGTTCATTTCCAACATGTGTCTTGTGAATATCGCTGTTGCATTGGTTCACCCCTTGTACTTTTTCTCACCATTTGTTGTTTCCCTTCCCTTCCTCTAATCAGATACACATATATACGAGACACAGGGTAACAAAATCAAACAATGACAATGGGATAAGCCGAAGGGGGGAAAAATCTAAGGGAAAAAGAAATAACTTCACACAATATATTCAAAAGAAAACAAAAACAAAGCCAGGCACTGGTGGCTCACTCCTGTAATCCTAGCTACTCAGGAGCCTGAGATCTGAGGACAATGGTTCAAAGCCAGCTTGGGCAGGAAAGTCTATGAGACTCTTATCTCCAATAAACCACCAGAAAACTGGAAGTGGCGCTGTGGCTCAAATGGTAGAGATCTAGTCTTGAGCTGAAGAGCTGAGGGACAGCGCCCAGACCCAGAGTTCAAGCCCCACAACCGACCAAAAAAAAAAACAACAAAAAAAAACAAGAATGTAAAACAATTCTCTTGTTTCCATAACTTGGAGTTCATTTCAATTAATATTATTTTATATAAGAATGGATTTTTCTAAAAATATTTTCAAAAACTCACATGGAACTTAAAATTATAAAAGTTTATAGTCCCAAATTCACTCCCTATATTCTATAACTAAAGATCTTGTGACTGTAAAGGAAGCTTACATTTTTCCTATTATTATATTTTTTGGAAACCCATGAGTTTAAGTCATCCATCCTCTAAAATGGAAGGCCATTAAGTTATTGGAGTGCCATAAGGATCTTCTAGTCTAACTTGCATAAAATCCCTTTCCCTTAATGGAGAACTATTAAGAAAAGTCTGACAATAGAGACATTGAAGCAGTATAAACCACAACCCAATTGTAGCCCATCTCTTACATGATGAATGCACAGCAATTGCTACCATCATATTCACTCATTTGTTCCATATTTGTAATAATTTTATGTATTATACAGCTATCTAAGTAGATGAAATATTCCTTTAGCATCCCAAGAAATAATACATTTGTATTTACATTTCACCTTCATGTGAACTTAAGTATGTGTTAATGTGCCTTCAGTTTCAAGTTTTAATCCTTTGTGCATTTTAAAGTTAATGAAAAGAAGCATCATTTTACAAAAATGTTGATTTGCTTTAGTTCAGTATTAACTTAAATGCAATTTGTTTTGATCAAGTTCTTTGCCTTGTTATTCATGCATAATATTTTGTATTTAATAACTACATATCTAATGATACCAGGAGCTGTGAAAACTATTTTATTGTACTATTTCACTATGTCTTCCCAACAAATTTCACATTGATCATTTTTTTATGGATAATGAAATACAGTTTGAAAACTGATGGTCATAACCAGTGTTTTGAAACACTGAAACATAGTTTGAAAACTGTGATGCTCTACCAGGGTGGTAGATTTAAGCACAGGTCTAACTGTGACCCAGAGCCTTCTAACTACCATAATTTGTAGTCATTAAAATTGGTAATAAATTGGTTACTATATATATATATATATATATATATATGTATATATATTTTGGTTGGTTGTATATATATATATATATATATGTATATATATTTTGGTTGGTTGGTTGTGCATCTTGAGCTCTGGGCCTGAGTGCTGTCTCAGACCCTGAACTCTTCATCTCAAGGCAAACACTCTACCACTTGAGCACAGCACAACTTCCGATTTTCCAGTGCTTAATTGGAGATAAAAGTCTCATGGACTTTCCTGCCCAATCTGGGTTTGAACCACAATCCTCAGATATCAGCCTTCTGAGTAGCTAGGATTATAGGCATGAGCCACTGATGCCCGGCTACTATTTATAATTCAAAGATTCAAAGGGAACAGTGATTGGTGAGGTACACAATTGTTTCCTCTCCACTCATAAGAGAACATTCAGTATTTAACTTACAATATTGCCAGCTGGACATCTTATATGTAATTTTGTGTTGACCAGCAGGTAGACTGTTCAACTGTTTTCTCTTTACCAGAAAAGTATAGTTTCCAGACTAGTATTTCTATAGTTCTTTCAAAAGAGAGGTGATCAAAATTTATATTGCCCAGCAAACTTCAGGAATTCCTTTCTAGGTAAGAGAAAAATTTTCTCTTGACTTCTAGTTTAAGAGCATATAAAATTCATAGAGAAATTTTTATTTCGAATAACTGTGATTCACATTATTGGCACATATAAACTCTTTATGTGAGGTAATCTCTTCATTCAGACTGATTATGTTTTTGCAGGGGGTGGATTGGCTCTACATCTATCACTTTGATTTAATACCACTATCATTCCTGTCCTTGAATACATGTGGTGAATTCTGAGATGTCAAGTCTAGTCTTACTGTGTCAAAAGATTCTATATTATTTGATGATATTTAAATTAAGTGACTGAATTGTCTGAGTTCTCCCCTACCAGCAAGTATTTTAAGTTAAAATTGTGAATAAGTTTCCATGAAAGCTAGCTGTAGTTATATATTAGAGACACATGATTTATTGGCATGATACTTTTGCTAGGTTTTGTGTAATGTACACTGAAGAAAATGGGTATAAAAACATTAAAGGGTTTTACTTGGTTAGTTCTAAAGATTTGCCTCAGTGAAGATAGTCTCATTTGAATTCTGGGTAAATTGTAGGAAGAAATCTTCAGAAATCCAGATTGTGATTAAAGCAAAGCATATATTCAGATTTGTTCTTTAAAGATTCATGAAATTATAGATGTAGTTTGGGTTTGGCTTACATGAAAATTGGAAGTGATAAAATATTTAATTCCCCAAATTCAATCACTAATAAGGAAAGGCCTTGGTAAGAACCTATATAATAATTTCATTAGCAACATTTATTTCTACAATCATTGTAGAAATTCTTCCAATATGATTACAGAGATTTAGAGTCATGATCCAATATTAACCCAATCAATCCAATTTCAATCAACCTTCATGTTCCTTGTAGCTTTCTCATATAAGCCAATCTCAAACATTGAAAAGAATAGAAAATATAATCTGGTCTAAAGTTGATTTTACTTTGTTCTAATATTGTGTCAACAAAAGTGCAGCAAAATAAATATTCAAAGAGATAATTGAGTAGGTGACTTTCTAGTTTATACTTCTGCATTGTAATTGCCATAGATTTGAATACTTGTTCTAATAGAGACCAATGCTGTTTTCACTTAAAATTGAATTGTTCACTAGCAGGAGTTCTCAAATGAGAGCAAATATGCCATAGTCTTTCATATTGCTTCTTATTATTTGTAGATAATATTCTATTCTGAGATCTACAACATAGTCCTCATATTCTTATAAAATATATTTTTTCCTTCTTTGCTTACATTATTTTTGGTTGATTGAAACCCCAGTGCCACAGCCTCCTTTCTTCCATATACCAAGTTATCATTCTGTGTTTTGATCCAAGAACTAAAAGAAAATATACAAAAAAGCAAAGAATTCCTGCAAAAACACATTGTAATTTGTCACATTCCCTTTGTTTATATTATATTGTGGTTTTTCAAATGTAGAAGTTCTTGTTCCAAAGTTATTTATCAATATTCAAATAATATATTTGGTATTAATTTGAATATCAGTATCTTACTTTTCAAATAAAATGGTATCTCATTTTAGAAATGTAGCTAATCTGACATAATTTGTTATTCCTGAATTAGATCTCTGACTGTTAGCATTTTTGTGCATATCAATCAGCTCTGGATTATTTAGATTAAAAACCTTGCTATAAATGTTGAAACATTATTTTTTTCTATGAGGAACAGAAGGTCTTGTTTGCTCATCTTTCTTCCTTGGCTGGTTCTCTACCAACGAGCCTCATTTTCTAGCTCAGATTTCTTTGTTTAAGATAGACTCTAGTGACTTTCTCTACCCAAAGTGTCCTTAAAACATTGTCTTCCAATCCTAGCCTTCCTAGCCTTCTGAGTAGGCCTGAGTCATTGGATCCTGAAATACAATATCAATTTTTAACATTCTGTTCTACTTAACTTTATATCAACATATGATTCTCCATTCTGTAGTTTTGATGTGTTAATAGATAATGGATTTATTTTTTATCTGGTGATCCAAACATGACAAGTAAGTTTTAATTGTAATGTAAAAGTTCTACTAAAAGTAATTTATAAATATCTCACAGTAATTGCACAGGTTAGTGGTTAGGATCATGAATGAAAGTGAAAAATAATTGTATAGCTTAGTTTCATCAGTGTCCAGTGAGCTCCACTGCTACACGTTTTCACCCATTTTCCCTAGAGTTCTGTACCCTCTTTCCAACCCTTCTGAAGTTGTACATTTGAATACACATATACAGTGTAAAGGAGAAAGAATTGTCAAAAACCAAAACTAAAAAAAGAAAGAGAATAAATCTCATTTCCATAACAAAGAATTAATTTAATATAATAATCAGATAATTAATAAAAACAAATTAAATTCAAGATATAAGGGTATTATTGGTTAATTTTTAAATATATTTAGATAAATTGCTTTCACACATTAGATTTTTTTCAAAGCAAAACAAGGAGTTTTGAGTTTTACATTGCTTTTAAATACACAGATGCTTTCAAATATATTTGAGTTTAGATATGATTTTAATGTTAAAGAGACAAAAATTCCTACTTCTCTGTTACTATAATTATATCATGTAGTCTATGAATTTCTTTTCTTATTATTGTATCTATTACTAGATTTGGGGAGCTTAAAGATAAAGATTATAATGAATTGATTATGGATTCTTCTTTTATAGACCACAGATTTAGAAGAAACAGGCACTTGATATATATTCAGAGATCAAATCAGTTAATTAACAAAGATAAACATTGCTTCATAATCCTTCCATATCACAAAACTGCACTACTGGTATAATCCTGCTTCACAATATTATGTACAAATTATTGATGTGCACTTTAATATCAATTTTATTTTGGTCAAAACATAATTTACATATTTATTTATCAAACACATTGTATTTAACAACTTGCTCAACTTTCTCATGTAATTCAATATTGTCTTAGCATTTATGCCATGGTTTTTGCATTATTTTTTAAAGAGTGAACCAAATCCTGCTTTCAAATTATTTTATTTTAAATCTTCCTTGAAAAGAAATATCACATTTGTCCCCAAAGAACTCTATCTTTGTTTTCTTCACACTCTTCTATGTTTATATGTGGATTCCAAGTCATTTTTTTTTATCCATGTAATTCTCATGCCAATCCCTGATATCTATGTCCTACTCTAGGGAGTCAGTTGCTAAGTAATTTTCTTTTAAAAAGTAAACATCTGGAGACTGCTACTCCTGAAGGATATAGTTGGTGATAAGCTCCCATCCTACCATCCCATAGTCAGCCATATCAGGGGACTTCCAGGGATGGAAAGGACATAAGGAAATAGCTGAGCAAGTGCTTTGTAGTAGTTTCCACTAAAAGGAAATTGAAAGACCAGAAAGCTGATTGAACGCTGGGGACTTGGAATATTCACAGTGGGATTTGAGGTAGAGGAACTATCCCTTGTATGACACTAGTTCCTGACACGATTAAGGCAGGGGCATTCTGGAATTTGTATCCATCTTTGGCTTGTCTCCCTTTATTTCAAAACTGAGCCAAAATCTGGAATAATGATGAGTGTCAGTGGTAAGGATCTAAGGAATTAGTTGCACAGACCTTACATGAATTCAGGGCAATCTATTCAGAAGTTATCTTCAGAGTGTTCCAAAAATTACAGTCCTCATGATTATTAAAGAAATTAGTAATTGTGGATATCCCAATGGTATAATTCTATCAGGATGAGTTCATATATGAATAGAAGGATAGTTGCAGCAGTGTGGTAGGAATGATTTTTACCAATAAATACATTTACTTAGTCTGTCTATAACAGAAGTATGCTTTGAGTAAATTTTGTAAACAATTGGATGACAGGGCAAAGATTCTGTTTTTTATCAAAATAATTGCATGGATTTTCCACTAATTATGTCAGATATTTGCTAGTTAGAAACTAAGTTTTAAACACAGTTGATTCAATTAAATATCTGCTTATGTTAATGATATTAAGTGAATGCTTTTAATTTTAAGTAAATAAGAAGCCACAATTACTTTGGATTATTTTAGTATAATTGTAATTGTATATGCATATATTTATGGTTTTAAATGTAGACTTATCTAACAGCTAAATAGTCTTTGTATCTGAACTTGCAATGTTATGTAAAAGTTTATGCTAATAATATTTTAATACATGTAAGTTGACCATACATAAAAATGGTCAATAGAGCTTTTGACATTTCTGATTATTTAATCAGTGCCATGCCATTTGGGCAATCCTACTCTTTAAAACCTCTCTCTTTCTCTCTCTCTGTATATATATACATATATATATATATATATATATATATATTTGCCTTAATTTAGTAAGCAATTTGTTATTATGTGAATAGCATTTACTAGTATACCAGGAAAAAATGCCTATTTGTAGTCACATTCATTTCCTTTAAAGTTTCAAGTGATATTTTATAAACTTACATAAAACTTTTATTAACTTATAAACTTTATAAAATAGTGTTACCACTAAATTTTTTCAATGGCACCCGTTAAGTCAAAATATATATATAACAAAAGCCGGATACTGGTGGCTCATGCCTGTAATCCTAGCTACTCAGGAGGCTGAGATCTGAGGATCCCGGTTGAAAGCCAGGGTGTGCAGGAAAGTCGTTCAGACTCTTATCTCCAATAAACCACTCAGAAAACCGCAAATGGCACAGTGGCTCAAATGGTAGAACTCTCGCCTTGAGCTGAAGAGCTAAGAGACAGCATTCAGGCCCAGAGTTCAAGCACCATGACTGACAAAAAAATAAAAATAAAATAAAATAAAAATATATGTGACAAGAATTCAAATTTCTGTTCATACCCCTGTAATATTTTGAGTCATTTTCCAGAAAATAGGCAGATTTTTTAAACAGAAAAGTGCAATAATTTTTTGCAAATTCTTTATTGTGATTAAGTGATTACATAATTTCACAAATTTCACAGAATTGTGGGTTAGTGATGCTTAGATAAGCCACAAACATATTCTAACTTTCATGGGGCAAATTGTCTATCATGGTGAATTAAATTTATGAGTTCTATGAGCTTTGACAATACAGTAACTTCTTCTACATTGGGTGATATGTACATTCCTTTCCTTTTGCATAGTGTCAGCTGTTCGCTCTTTCCCACTCGTTCCCTCCCTCCCATCGCTGCCATTGAGTTGCTTAGTTTGTTTTGATCAATGTCCAGTGCAACTGATAGGTTTCACTGTTGTATGTTTTTTCCCTGCTTCCCTCTAGTTCCGTTTCCTCCTCCTATATGTGCACACCAGAGGAAAACTAAGAGGAGGATGCAATAATAATTTTAAATGCTTTATAAATATGTTAGAAACAGTAGCAAGAAATAAAAAAAGATATTTGTGTTGCTATCTTAGGGTTCATTTTGCTTAATGTCATCTTATATGGTCATATGTACATAGCTTTTGACCTTTTCTGCTTGTTCTTCACATGTCCTACACATTGTCTTACACATTGCAAATAAGGGAAGCCATGGGATGTATCTTTGGGCCTGGCTTACTTCACTTATTATATTTTTTCCAAGTCTTTCCATTTCCTCACAGATGAGGCAATGTTATTCTTTCTGATGGAAGCATAGAATTCTGTGTGTGTGTGTGTGTGTGTGTGTGTGTGTGTGTGTGTGTGTGTGTCACATTTTGATCCATTCATCTACTGAGGGGCATCTGGGTTGGTTCCATATCTTAGCTATGGTAAATAATGCTGCGATAAACATAGTTGTGCTGGTAGCTTTAATATGGCCTTGTTTGTGATTGTTTGGGTAAATGCCCCAAAGTGGGATTGCTGGGTCATAGGGAGCTCTATGTGGAGTCTTTTGAGGAATCTCCATAATGCTTTCCAAAGTGGTTGAACGAGTTTACACTCCAACCAACAATACAGTTGCATTAATGTGTTAAGAAAGTAGTGATAAATAATTTCAAAAGAAGTTTATACATTGACCGTGACATCAGGGTCATTTTTTGCCCTTTTGGATTTGGATTGTCACTCAAGAGAATATGGCTAAAAATCTGCAGGTGGAAATTGTATTTCAGAATAGTCTTGCATAGTCATGACGTTATAACAAATTTTAATACATAACAATAAAATGTGTCTAGCTTTTGGGAGCTTATCCTCTAAAATAAGTAGTGTGGTGGAATCAATTTGGAATAATTTATTTGGGAAATATGTTTCTTGATAGGAAAATGTCATTAATTTTCTGAAGGTCACATAGATATAAATAACTAAGATGGCTTTGATTTTCATAAGTTATCAGGCTTATCAAATGCATTCAGACCTGTAGAGATGGAAAACTGCAATATGGATCCATTGAATTATAGTGGATTGGGCTCCCAAGTATTTTGAAAAGTCTGTGTTCTTTTACAGGTAAAAGCAAAATACTCAAGTCAATCTATTCACATCATGTGATTATGATGTGTAACTAGATAATAAAGCCTCAATAATTTGATTAATACTCAACTATGGTTTTGCATTCACAGGATAATAATGATTTTCAAACTGCTGACAATAGCTGGTATACTAACAGCTTTTAGTTTGAGACTAGGATGTATTTCCATCTTCAATCTGTCAAGGAATTTGAAATACATGGTTAAATCATGCATATCACAAAGTGTAACGTATAATTTTTTTGACATATTGAATAACATCTTACTAGAATGTATACCTTTGTTTTACATTACAATTGAAATTTAGTGATTCACAATGACAACCACTTTAGTCACTGCTAACAATGGTTATGAAAATAATGAACCAAAAGTGCCATTTTAAATAAAAGTTAAGTAATTAATCTGTCAATAGAACTCTTAACCATGAGGACTAATATATAATGTTTTACTTATTTCTTAAGAGAATTCTTTGAGTTATATGAAAAAATAGACTTCTAAATGAATTTAATTATTGTTATATGTTACTTTCGTGACAATATACCACTTATTAAATAACTATTCCTGCATGCATTTTTAAATGATATATAGAAAAGACTATAGCTCTGATAGTTCCCTAATCCATGTATTACATATATATATATATATATGTATATATATATATATATCTCCTCACTCACAGAAGATGAAAATAATCTAGATTTTTCATCTCATTAATATTCATAACAAATACAAAGATAAACACTAAATGCTGAGATCTTTATAAATACTAAATACTAAACTCTTTATAATTAACAATTTAATATTCATAAGGAACATATGAATATGTCTCATATAACATTGAATTCAATTGTAGTACCTAGATGTAAACTTCATTGTTTTAACTAAAGCAACATGAAATTCCCTCTATCAATTTTTTTTCAATTGGCTATTGTGTGATTAAAATGTCCTATGGACTAGAATATAGATTTTTAAGAGATAGGTTTATAAATTAATACATAAAAGTGGAAAAATTACAGGTATACTACCTTTCTGCAGCCTCTCATAATATGACATCAAGGAATCTAGTTACATGCATATGCATAGTTCATTTCTTTTCGTGTGTATGCTATATATTTTCACTGTCTATTTTTTGTAAATTGCCATTTGTATAATTTGTTTACATAAGCTATCGGTAATATTTTATGACTAATTGTGAGTATCCCTGAGGCTAATTTTCTGCCCATGCAGAGGAATTTCTTTGATCCCTGTTGACTCATAAAATTGCAGTAACACTAAGCATAAGAATATTCTGCATTCATACATTTTGAAATTTAGAAGAATAGTTTTTCTCCATAAGGATTATATTTTCTCTCTCTAAACTTTTAACTGTTAACTTTGTGGAAATTACTTATTCATGCAAAAATGTCTTAAGTAGTTAATTTACCTTAATTGATTACTTTTAATTTATATATTTTTTTAATTTTTTTTATTTTATTTGTGAACATACTGTACAGAAGGGTTACAATTACATGGGCAGGATAATGCGTACATTTCTTACCAAGCATTGCAGCCTCCTCCTTTGTTTATCCTTCACATCCCTTCCCAGCCTCTCCCCTCCCCCCCCAGGCCCAATACTTCTCCCCCCACCCACCCCCACCCGCACCAACATTGTAAAGCTCATTTTCGACATGACAACTTGTACTTCTCTTTGTTGCAACAGGTCCACCTGTATCCTTAAACGACTTGTTTTTCCCCATCTCCTCCACAAGTTATACTGACATCAAATATAGTGAAAGCAGGAGTTATACTGTGGGGGAGGGACATACAAAGCAACAAAGAAATAATCTTATAAATGCATTAGAAACACATGCATGAAAGAAAAAAACATTAAAATACATATCTAAGGGTTCATTTTCCTAACATCACATTATCTGACCTTTTCCGCTTGACTCATACATATACTAGATATTGCAAATAAGGGAAACCATGGGGCCTATGTTTCTTTGGGCCTGGCTTACTTCGCTTAATATAATTTTTTCCAAGTCTTTCCATTTCCTAACAAATGGGGAAATGTCATTCTTTCTGATGGAGGCATAGAATTCCATTGTGTATATATACCACATTTTCATGATCCATTCATCTACTTAGGGGCATCTGGGTTGGTTCCAGATCTTAGCTATGGTAAGTAATGCTGCAATAAACATAGTTGTGCTGGTAGCTTTAGTGTGGTCTTGTTTGTAAACATTTGGGTAAATGCCCAAAAGTGGGATTGCTGGGTCATAGGGGAGTTCTATGTGGAGTCTTTTGAGGAACCTCCATACTGCTTTCCAAAGTGGTTGAACAAGTTTACATTCCCACCAACAATGAAGTAAGGTTCCCTTCTGTCCACATCCCCTCCAGCATCTGTTGTTGTTAGAGTTCTTGATTTTTGCCGTTCTAACTGGGGTGAGTTGATATCTCAATGTTGTTTTGATTTACATTTCTTTTATGGCTAGGGAGGTTGAGCATTTCTTCATGTGTCTATTGGCCATCCTTCTTTCTTCTTCAGAGAAGTTTCTCTTTAAGTCTTTTGCCCACTTGTTTATTGGGCAGTTGTTTCTTTGAGGATTTGTTGTTGGGGGATTTAATTTTCTGAGTTCCAAGTATATTTTAGATATGAGACCCTTGTCTGTTGTATGGCTAGTAAAGATCGTCTCCCAATCTGTGGGCTTTCTATTGATCTTGCTAGCTATGTCCTTTGCCATGCAGAAGCTCTGCAACTTTATGCAATCCCATTTGTCCAACCTTTCTTTGATTTGTTGTGTTTCCAGATCTCTATTCAGAAAATTTCGGCCTGAGCCAAGGAGACCTAGGGTTTCTCCTATTCCATCCTGTAATGTTTTAAGAGTGTCTGCTTTGACTTCAAGGTCTTTGATCCATTTGGAGTTGATTCTGGTGCAGGGTGATATATAAGGATCTAGCTTTAGTTTTCTACATGTAGTTAACCAATTTTGCCAGCACCATTTACTGAAGAGGCTGTCTTTCTTCCATTCTATTGTTTTAGCTCCCTTATCGAAGATTAGATGGATATAGGTCTGTAGGTTCATTTCTGGGTTTTCAATGCTATTCCATTGGTCCTGAGGTCTGTTCTTATGCCAATACCAAGCTGTTTTGATTACTATGGCTTTATAGTAGAGTTTGAAATTTGGTATTGATATTCCTCCAGCAGTGTTCTTTCCATTGAGGAGCATTTTTGCTATTCGGGGTCTTTTATTGTTCCATATGAATTTTTGGATTGCCTCTTCTATTTCCTTGAAGAATGAGGTTGGAATTTTGATAGGTATCGCATTGAATTTGTAGATAGCCTTGGGAAGTAATATTATTCATCACATCAACAGGAGCAAGAATAAGAACCACATGGTTATCTCAATAGATGCAGAAAAAGCATTTGACAAGGTCCAACACCCCTTTATGATGAAGGTTTTGGAATAATTAGGAATTCATGGAACATTCCTCAATACAATAAAGGCTGTATATGACAAACCTACAGCCAGCATTATACTTAATGGTGAAAAACTAAAGCCATTTCCTCTTAACTCAGGAACAAGACAAGGATGTCCACTCTCTCCACTTCTCTTCAATCTAGTATTAGAATGCCTAGCTACAGCAATAAGACAATATGCAGACATAAAGGGGATCCAAATAGGGAAAGAAGAAATAAAACTCTCCCTCTTTGCAGACGACATGATCTTGTATTTAAAGAATCCCATAGACTCCACTCCCAAATTACTCAAGCTGATTCAAAACTTTGGCAAAGTAGCAGGGTATAAAATTAACCCCCAAAAATCAATGGCCTTTCTGTATGCCAACAATGAGAAAAATGTGGCTGAAATTGGGAAAGCAACTCCATTTGTAATAGCCCCACAAAAAATAAAATACCTAGGAATTAACTTAACCAAAGAAGTGAAGGACCTCTATGATGAAAACTTTAAAATCTTGAAAAAGGAAATCAACACAGAACTTAAAAAATGGCAAAACCTCCCATGCTCCTGGATTGGAAAGATTGATTACTTTTTAATTAGTTAATAATTTCCTTTAGTTTTTATACCATCTCTCCGTGTTACTTTAGAGTTGAACAACTAAATGCAAGTAAGAGACTTTGAAATTGCTTCTGTGTACAGACAAATAAAATATTCCCTATAAAATTAAGTGATTTAACTCTTAGATTGACTAATGTAGCATAATAGTCTCTAATGGTATTTTCTTTTTCCCCTGAATATTGCTCAACAATTTAAAGTATTTTAATCTGTGAACTACATGGCATAGTTTTTGGCATTTCAGTATTTTAATCAATGTACACAGAATCTGCCTCTTGGTCTAGATAATTTGAGACAATTTTCTCCTTAACTCCTTGAGAGTAAGGTAAAGATACTGCTATGGGCTCATGCCTTCAGAGAGTGATTCCTATCTCTAGTCTTTCAATATCATAGAAACTTTGTTGAAAGAATTCTGCAGAGAGAAAATGGTTGTGATATTAGGAGTGATGACATAAGATTGTCTCCCCAAAAAACACAGTATCTGGAAGAATATGGCCTAAGGAAAGATGTACATCCTAGTTATGAGCAAAGGACATTGAATCAGAAAGACTCAAATCAGGAGGAAAGGATGTTTCAAGAGGCACAGAGGGGCTCAGATGTATGAAACACATACCAGGGCCATGGGCCGTGCACAGAAGTGTAGAAGGGAGTGAAAAGGCTTCAGAGCTTGATCAACATAATGTTATGGGTTCTAAACATAGTAAAGGATTGAAATATGGATAGGCCTCAGGAGAAAAGGAAGTTAGTGAACCTATAGATGAGAAATGCATTGTACATGGTGCTGTAATATAAGACAGAGCCAGCTTGTGGTCTACAAAACCCCAATATGATCAAGAGCAACAGGCAGAAGCAAAATACAAAGGGAATTGAGTGGTAGGATCCTCCCAAAAGCTTTATTTATATTTATTCTCCATCCCTATAATCCAGTAACCGATTTTAGGTTGAGGAGCTTCAGAAACACTAAAATAAGGACTTGGTGTGGTTCTGAAGTCTTCCATCACTTAATCCCAGGTGCCAGGTGTTTCCTTAGACACATCCGCCTCTCAGTAGTGTTTCCTGGGTGTGATTATGGGGACACCTATAAGAGGTGCACCCCTAGAAGAGGAAAATTATTTTCTGAAAATTGAGAAGAACTTGGTTGAACACTGAAAATTGGGTCAGGAAAAGTCTTTGTAGGAAAACAATTATGTGAAAACATCAAGATGGGTGCTTTGGAATAGACAGAGTAATTTGGTACCTTATCTATCCCTTGTCCTGAGAAGTGTCAATTCTGGAATTGTTATTTGAAGTCATTGTCATGTAAGCCCAGTATTGGCAAGCAACATTCAGCTCTTGAAATATTTGCAGCACTCTTCTCAGACCAGTTAATGGGAACACCGTCTGTTCTTTCTTGGGGAAAGTTATTGGCTACATAATTGTGAAGAGCTCACCTCTTAGGAGGGTAATCACATCCTGTAGCTTCTTTAGTGTGGAACCTTTTTAAACTGAAGTTCCACATCTGAGATGAGCTTGGTGCCCACTTGCTTTTCCAAGTCAGCTCATTTTCTAACATTTCCTCCCCCTTTTTTTCAGCCTTTGCAGTACTTTCTCCTCCTCAGAGTCCAAGATGCCTCTCAGGTGTGTAACATCTGCCTGCTCATTTTGTATCTTGCCCTGTATTTGAGTCTTCCAGGAAGTGTTCCCTTCTTGGAGTTCAGCTTTTCCACTTCTCAATTCTTCCTTGTTCTTCCTCAGCTTCTTCAGAATTCCCTGGAGCTTGTTCCGGCACTCCTGGGCAACCTCCGCCAAGAGGCATGCGTTGTGATCAAGGAGCTGCTGAGATGGCTCACAGAGCCACCAAATCACCTTCCCATAGGGCCGACAGAAGAGCTGGAGTTTCTCACCGTGGTGTGCACAGCGATGCACATTCTGCTCTAGTGAGTCAGCTTGACCCCCCTGAGACTCTGCACTAGGTTAGGCATGTGTCGATTAAGCCGGAGGCCCTCAAACTTGACCCACAGGACAGTTGCTCTCCCCTACTGGATCTATGGTGGATGTATAGCTTGATGTGATACAGGCATGGCAGAGCTGTGTCCATTGTCTGTGCTCATGGTTTCTGTCATGAGCTCCAGGCAGATGGGACAGGCCACCTCCTTCTTTATATTGGCCAAGATTGCTGAAGCTGTTGGTTGCTCTTTCCCTGTTCAGATCATTCTTGGACTTCTGAGGTTCCTTCCGCTGAGACAGCAACAAATCAATTCAGTTCCAATGGAGAGCTGAATTGGGATGCCATTGGGACCCGAGATGAGCCAGGAGATGGCACAGGATGCCAACATGGAGACACATGGTCTGACATCCACTATATGGTATATTTAACAAAAAACTATAATATCTCTCATAAAATAATTATTTCTATATCTTTCGTTTTCATTCTTTGATACTTTGTCTCATTTCCCTCCTCAGCTTCCCTAAAAGGATTTTATCAGTTGCATAAGCCACACAATGAATTCAGTTATTCATGTAGAGATAGGAGCCAGGAGCTTCTGGCTCAGCTTCACATGTCTCAGAGGGATTGTGTACACTCTTATCTAAATTGAGCCAGTGATGAGAATCAAAAGTGTGCTTTTAACAATGGTCTAGTTGTGCAGATCCAATCACTAAATGTTCACTTCTGTGTCCAAGAAATGAAGTGTGGTGAACTTCTCTTCTTATAGCTACCTTCTCAGCCATCAGTCATTTCAATCCTTCCCATTTTTGTGGGCAGTAAGTCCTTTCTGATTCTGTCTTTAATTTTTAACTAAGTTTATGAGTTACATATGTTCGTTTTTCAATATTGAAGTCCATATGTTGATATAACTTTTTTATTTTCTTGTTTTTAAAAATAACACATTAAAAATACAGACAAATAGTTTATACAGGGACTACATATTCACACTGTAAAATTTGAATTGTGATGTCAATTATTTATTCATATGATCACTTTTTTAAATTTTTATTTGTTTGGTCGGTCGTGGGAATTGAACTCTGGACCTGGTGCTATCCCTCAGCTCTTCAGCACAAGGCAAGCACTCTACCACTTAAGCCCCAGAGTCACTTCTGATTTTCTGAGTGGTTTACTGGAGATAAGAGTCTTAAGGAGTTTCTTTTCTGGGCTGGCTTTGAACCACAATCCTCAGTTCTCAGCTTCCTGAGTAGCTAGAATTACAAGTGTAAGCCACTAATGCCCAACCTTTTTATTTTTTTGAAATGTTATTGTACAAAAGGGTTACAGTTCTATAAATCAGGTAATCAGTACATTTGTTTTTGAATAATGTCATTTCTCCCTAACTTTCCCCCAGTTTTACCCCTCCTGATCACTCTTTCCTCCACATTGTATAGTTCATTTTCAACATAATAGCTATAGTAAAAGAAAAATAATTACACTTGGGCACAATCACTTTGTTTCTATTAAAAGTTGATGAGACAAAGATAGGCATCATTGTGTGCTGTTCTGCTCACATTGAGCTATATATTCATCATATAAGTAGTATATGTCTGAGACAAGTAGAAAAGGTCAGATAAGTTGATGTTAGGTGAAATGAAGTCCAAGATAAGTATGCAATTTTTTTTTCTTTCTTGTGATTGTTTCTAACATATTTATATAAGATGATTTCTTTGTTGCTTTGAATGTCCCTCCCCCACAGTATCATCCCTGTTTTCATTGTATTTGATGTTGGTATAATTTGTGGAGGGGAAGGGAAAAAAACAAATCGTTTAAATACAGGTGGATCCATTGCAATAATGAGATGTACAAGTTGTTATGTTGAAAAACGAACTTTACAACTTTGTCGGGGGGTTGGGGGGAGGGAGGCAGGTAGAGGGGGAGATGGGAAGGAATGGGAAGGGGAAACAAAGGAGGAGGCAACAATGCTTGATAAGAAATGTACATATTAGCTTTCCCATGCAATTATACCCTCTGTACGATATTTTCACACTTAAAAAAAAGAAACTTTCCAACTCTATACAAGCTTACCTAAAATAGAAGAAACAAAAAACATTTGTATATGTTTCATCTTCCTAATAAAAGTATTATTTGACTTGGTACCTTATCTGTATATCAAATCAGAATAATTTCAAAGAACAACTGTTTTAACTCCTAGAGTCATACTGATCTAACCACACACATACATAGTAATTAGTCAGTCCATGTATTCATATGTCTAACCTGTTTACTGAATTCAAGTCAAGTTAATGTGCTTTGCATCAGAACTAGTATGACTGTGCTAGTTTTTTTGTTTGTTTGTTTGTGTGGTCTTGGGGCTTGAACTTAGCCTAGGCTCTATACCTGAGCTCTTCAGCTCTACCACTTGATCCACAGAACCATTTCTGGTTTTCTGGTGATTAGTTTGAGATAATAGTTTCACAGACTTTCTTGCTCTGGCTGTCTTTGAACTGCAATCCTTAGATCTCAACCTCCTGAGTAGCTAGGATTATAGGCATGAGCCACCAGAGCCCAGCTTGATTATGCTAGTGTTAATGGTTTTCATATGGAATTCCTAGTCTAATAGAGAAGGAAAACAAGAAGATCAGTATGTCATGATAAGCAATATGATAAAGTAAAGACTATACCTATGAGACTAACATAAACCTAATATGGTTGATATGTTTGAGCTGAATCCACAAACAATAAACACATTTTCATATATTGTTTCAATTGGCCAGATTAAAAGAAACAGAATGATTTTATCCAGAGACAATAGTATGAATAGAAAAACAGTGACCATATAAGATACAAAATATTGTAAAGTAACACAGGAGGGAAAATGATAAGAAACTAGATGAATGAGGAAACAAGAATTTTCCTGAGGAAACTTATCCATCATCCTAAAGAATTTGATCTTTTTCTCTGAGCCCACTACCAGTGAAATAACATTAATAAAAGAGTCATGAAGTTCTATTTTGGAGTGAGAAAGAATGTGTGATATTTAGATGTCTTTCTTTTTTGGTACTGATGTTCCAGGTACTGCTATCCCAGGTCTACCTTTGACTACTTGTTGCATCTTCCAACATTTACCATTTCTTGCAGGAGTGAGTTCTGGTCTTCAACTTCCTTGGAACTGCACTGTTGTTTTCTGTATTCCATTGTATCTCATCTTCCTACTCTCTCTTAATAAGTCTTTGGTTTATCTAACCTAACCTTGATTACCCAAACTAAGCATTTTTTTCTCCAGTGACCAATTTGTGTCCAGAGAATTTATAGAAGTTTTAGCTCTGATTGAAATATAGGACCTTTTGTATTTGTAGTTTTTTATGACATGGTGATCCCTTCTATAATACTTCAGGCTTCAGAGAGAATGAGATAAAATCCAAGCAAGTTCTAGATCAGCATGCCTTGACAGAGGCATTCCTACAAATGAATTGTACATTATGATCAATGAAACAACTGTTTCACTAATATTGCAACTCTTTGAAATGTTAGAATGCATCTTCTCTTAATTATTAATATTTATTGCCCAAAGGAAAGAGTCTAAAGTTCAGGAGGGATAAACAATATTTATTAGTTCACAGTGTACAGATTTTCTACAAATCAAATACCTTCCTTGCTGCTAGTACACTTTCATAACTACCTCCTAGATGAAGATACTGGGTAGTACCAGCAATCAGCATCTCCCTTTCTTGGTCTTTGTCAGCCATTACTTCTCAAAGTGACATTCGTCTGGTTCAATTCTGTAGATTGATTTTTACCTGTTTTACACATAGAAACATTCCTACATACATACAAACATACATACATGCCTACATACATATAAAAAGAACTATCAAGCAATACAATACCATCTTTGCTTGTTAGTTTTCCTATTAAAAATTAGCATTCACATAATTCATCTGTTTATGTGCACATACCAAAACTTTGTTCTTTTTTATTGTGGCATATTTTCTAGAATATCTCATATTTTTCCATTTTTCAAAAATTTAGGTATGTGTTGTTTATGGCACTGAATTATTAACTACTCTCTGAAGTGCTTATGAATTATTTGAAATGTATGTTTATGTAAGTCAAAGCAGAATATAAATTCCAGTGCCCCACTATTTTCAGTAATAGAAGGTAATGGGTTTAAGTAGAAGCTATCTATGTGCTATGCAATATCACAATACAGTTCTTTACATTTACTTGACATGTACACAAGTTAATCATCATTTTATACATATACTTTTAATGTTACACAATGTACACAAATGAAGAGCTCATAAAGATATGTATTCGAAAGTTATTAGGAAGAAAGTTATGAGAAAGAAACACAAAATATATAATCCAGCGTTGGTGACTGGAAGTTAAGTCCCAGTTCACTAGCCTTGTTCTCTACTCAGTATTATAATGGAATAATTTTCTGTCTCCCCTAACACCTACATTTAAGATGCCTAATTTTATCAAATGTCCCGAGAGGAAAATCATCCAAGGTTATAAACCACTAGTATAATTGACCTTATTATTAACATCAGAAAAAGTTCCTAGAAAATGGTCTAAACATGATCTAAAAATGATCTAATCATACTGTAGGCATATTCTCAAAGGGGAAGGTAAAAAATATGTTTTTACATTCTTTTTAGGAAGAAAAGTGAATGTTTCTTTGAGGATTTTAACCATGCCTATCGCCTCAAATTAACTAGTTTTATCAATGAGAGCACGTGTCTAGAACTTACTTTGTTGGTTTGTTTGTTTGTTTGTTTGTTTTTGGGGGGGGTCTGGTCGTGGGGCCTGAACTCTGGGCCTGGCCGCTGTCCCTCAGCTCTTCAGTTCAAGGCTAGCACTCTACCACTTGAGCCACAGCACCACTTCCGGCTTTTTTTCTTTTTGCTTATGTGGTGCTGAGGAATCGAACCCAGGGCCTCATGCATGCAAGGCAAGCACTCTACCACTGAGCCACCTTCCCAGCCCCTCTAGTACTTACTTTGTAACTAGCAAGCATTCAACTATATTACAGATAATTTCTATTATAAATGCCTTTGTAAATTTCTTGAAGAAAGAAACTGAATCATCTCTAGCACACATTAATTATTAATATGGATTATAAATTGAGGGCATAAAATGGACCTAGAATTACCCAAGTAAACCAGGATACATATACTATCCCATCGCATTTTAAAAGTAAATCACGAATATAATAATAATTGGTATTATATGTACATATATATTTCAATACTTAATTTAGGTATTGATCAGGCTTTATATAGAAACACAGAATGAATTAGTTGGAAATATGTACAAACACATATGCATTAACTTCTATGACCACAGACCTCATAAAATTTCAGTACCAGTTATGGACTGTATATATCTATACAGAAAAATAGAGAGATCAAGAACAAGCTGACTCCTACAAATATGGGTCACAGTCAGTGAGAACATAACAAAATCATATCCATTTCAGCTAGTGCTGTAGGGAGCTGACCACATAACTTTCCAGGAGTTGCAGAGGGTAAATCATGACCCCAAAGCAAGTACAACAGGCATAGGCCAAAGATGTTTAACAACATATCCACCAGAATGTGTATGAAGTGAGAAGTGGCTAGTCTAATACTGTATTTCTCTGATTCTGCTACAATCTCCCTGTGCCCTACATGAAATAGAACATACAGGAATGAAAATGCTAAATAATTCAATTCAGCTTAGCCAAATGGAACAATATAAAACCACCACAGTTTACATTTTCTACCTGTTGATAATAATACATTAGGTAAACCTATACCACCTTTCCTTTCGCTCTCACTTCTCTTTTGAGTTTATTCTCCACTGGGTCTTTCTGAAGTTTAAACTAGCTTAACATCTAGTCACATTTCATGAATTATAACAATTATGCCCTGAATTTTGAATATAATTATAACAATTATACTTTACCTTTTTCCCTCCTCTACCTACTTATTTTATCTTCCATCATCTGTCATCTATATTTTACCAAGGACAATTTCAATGATGATTGCCTTGGTTTTCAGATTATAAAACTTTAAGGGCTGGGAAGGAGGCTCAGTGGTAGAGTTCTTGCCTTTCATGCACAAGACCCTGGGTTTGATTCCTCAGCACCACATAAGCAGAAAAAAGCCAGAAGTGGTGCCATGGCTCAAATGGTAGAGCGCTAGCCTTAAGCTGAAGAGCTAAGGGACAGCGCCCAGGCCCAGAGTTCAGGCTCAAGTGGTAGAGCAGTTTTTTGCTTTTTCCTATAAGCAGTAATAATTTTATTATAATAAATATCTAAATTTTAGTGTTGAGTAGCTAAAAATGTACTGGTATAATTTTTTCTCAGCTGTCATTTTCATTGGTGTTTTCAATTGCTTTTATTATTATTTATAAATTTGTTTGTCAATTTATTTAGACTTTGATTTTTCTAATACTCTCTTATTTCAACTACTTTCCTCCTGAAGCTCACTATCTGGCTTCATTCAAGAAAAGGGTGATTTTTTTTGGTATACTCTACTTCTTAGAATTAAGCCACAATGACCTATGCTTTTTTCTTTCCCCTTTGCTTTTTCTTCAGTAACAAGAGCAGAGTAAGCTCAGTGTCCTAAGAAAAGAACCGTAGGATATTAAATGTGTGAGATTTAAATTCATGTTGGTGCACACACACACACACACACACACACACACACACACACACACACACACACACACAGATATATACCACAAACTCTATGCTTTAAAGAATATGCCTGATACTTTGTGTGTTTAGAATTTCTTTTCAATATTCTCCCCCTCTTTTTAATTTATTTTGTTATAAAGGTGATGTACAGAGGGGTTCCAGTTACATAAGTAAGGTAATGAGTACATTTCTTGTGGAACATTGTTACCACTCCTTCCTTTTTCTCCCACTTTCCCTTCCCCTCCAAATCCCTCCCTGATAAATTATAGAGTTCATTTCCAACCTAGCACCCTGTGGGTATCGCTGTTGCATTGGTTCACCCTCTTTCCTTTTTTTTCTCTATTTAGTTATTCCCCTTCATTTACCCAAATCAGGCAAATGTACACACAAGGCACAGGGTACCAGAATCAAACACAGTGACTATAGGGGATAAACCAAAGGGAAAAAAAAGGAGAAAAAGAGAGAGGGGGTGGAGAGGGAGGGACGAGAAGGGGGAGGAAGGGAAAAGGGATGAAGTAAGGGGAGGTGGGGAGGAAAGAAAGAACTTCAAACAGTACTGTTAGCAAATAAGCTTCCTTCCCATGGCTTACCATTCTCCCATGGCTTAGCATGCTCCCTTCTTAAGAAGTTTTCATCAAAATCTTTGGGGAGTATTTGCATTTCTGTAATTCACAGAATTACACATGATTCTGAATCATCCATTTTAATTATTTATTTTCATATTACTAACACCATGTTTTCTATAGCTCTCCCTTCCTCTTGATATCTTCCTGATGATTTTGTAAAAGGACTGTATTTCCCTAGATGTTTCTGTAGAAAAATGTTACCTCTAGAAGAGTTCTGAGCTTAAAAAAAAGAAAACTTTATATCTGATTAAACCATGTAATCCACAAATCTTTCCAAGAAATAAATTGAGTAAACTCCTGTACCTTAGAAACTGATGGTTTCCAGTATTTTACAATTTCTGCTAAAACATTCTATAGGTAGAGCTTTTAAGTTATAAGTATTCATATAATAGTGTCTGCTTCTGTATCAGAAGAATTCATGAAACGGTTTCCAGTGAAAACTTGTAAAGAGGTACCAAAAGTACTTTGGAAAATGTTATTAATGTTAAATTGACAATACTCATTTGAAGAAATGTTCTTTCTATATATTGGATTTGCTATATTTCATTATGTATGGTTTTTAGAACAAGTATCTTCTGATTATAAAATTTGTGAAGCTGGTTTATTTATTTATTTAACTCTACTTTCTTACTTTTATTTATTTATTTTTACTCAAGTCTTTGATATTAACACCTGAAAACCACACTTCTATTTCTGACTTTTTGGTGAGTGAATTGGAGATAAAAGTAAAAAGGACTTTCTTGCCATGGCTAGCTTCAAACTGTGATCCTCAGATTTCAGCCTTCTGTATAACTAGAATTACATGCACAAGCCACAGGTGCCCAGCTTTGGCTATACTTCTTGTATACATTGGCCACCTATATTTGTTTTCCCCTTTCACAATTTTTCCAGTAATTTTAAATCAACGATGTCCTCTTGCATCTCTAATGTTTTATTTAGTGGGCTGTAATTAGAGGAGCTTAGGAGTCAGAGGATATTTTAGTAAGGAAACAGTAATTACTTTCTCTTTTGTACCTAAGGAAATGTAAAACAGAATATAGAGGTGGCTAACATATTTCTAGAAAAATGTATTTGCTCATTTCCCCTCCAAATTAGTAAGCTGTTGTGATAATTTTAAATATAATGCTATTCTATACCTAAATATTTTGTCTAAAAATTAAAAATTTGAGTTTTAAGGAATAAACATTTATTATTATGCCACATATGATGGCCTAAGAAGGAATCATATTATAATGTACATATTGGTTTAGGCTTCAAAAGATTATGGAATCCATTCTTAGGTTTGACCTACAGTGTGGTAAATCAATCAGTTAAGAGGATTTTGAATACATTTTCCTTTGGATTACATTATCTATAGTCACATCAACAGATTCATTAATTGTATCCTTACCCAAGGAATAAAGTGAAATTTAATTCTGTTCAAAGAAATACTCACATCATTTCCAACATATTGTCTTGTGAGTATCACTGTTGCATTGGTTCCCCCTTTGTATTTTGTCTCACCCTTGGGAGAGGAAAATTGGGGGATGGAAAGTGGGAGAAAAAATGAGGAGGGTAACATGTTTGACAAGAAATGTACTCACTAACTTACTTATGTAGCTGTAACCTCTATGTGCTTCACCATGACCATAAAATTAAAATTTAAATAAAAAAGTAAAAAAATAAGAAATTTTAAAAAAGAAATACTCTGACAATCATAATTAATAAAGAAGACCAGTTCATAATCCCATTTTCATTTTTTTAATTTATAATTGTCATTGATACTTTTAGATTGCTCCCCTCTTAGAGGCCATAAATTTCATGTAACAATATCCAGCCAGGGATATATAGCAAATATTCCTTTTACGCTTCATCTTCATCTGACTTAATGACATTACCATTGGCCATTCCTTAAATCAGATCTTGATTTGTTAAAATTTGGCTTCACAGAGCCTTGTCTCAAATTTAACATAAGCATTAATATGTAGAATATCTCTTCTTAACAACTTATTCCAGGATGTTTTGATACAAAAGTATTTATTTACTACAAAGACATCTCAATTGTGATTGATTGATTGATTGATTGATTGATTGATTGATTTTGCTTGTCCTGGGGATTGAACCTCGGGGCCTGGGCACTGTCCCTGAGCCTCTTTGTTTTCAAGGCTAGCTCTCTACCTCTTGAGCCACAAGGCCACTTCTGGCTTTTCCTGAGGGATAAGAGTCTCATAGAGAGAATATATAATGACTTCTTTCTGATAGTTATTGATGTTAGAAGACAGAATTTGTGATAGGGGTTGATGAAGAGCATATAAGATCCTTCTCCAGGAACTGAAAAATAGCATGTCTTACAATTCAGGAAAGGATTTTCTACCTCAACATTAATTTTAAAAATTGTGTATTTGGTCAAGAGATGTTTATTGAATGTCCATCAGTACTCTGTATCTTTGGGATAAAGTTGTGTTGAGGTTCTGAGTCTAATGAATTGAAATTTATAAGTATCAAACCAAGTACAGGAAAAAACCCCAAAATAACTAGAATTCTATGCTTATATAAAGTAATCTGATAAAGTGATTGGTCAGGGAAGGAGTTTAGTGGTTAAGTTAATTTAGTATTCAAAAAATTTTCTTGAAACATAGGTCCCATGGTTTCCCTTATTTGCAATATCTAGTAGATGTATGAGTCAAGCAGAAAAGGTCAGATAATGTGATGTTAGGAAAATGAACCCTTAGATATGTATTTTAATATTTTTTTTCTTTCATGCATTTGTTTCTAACGCATTTATAAGATTATCTCTTTGTATGTATTTGCTTTGTATGTCCCTCCCCCACAGTATAACCCCTGCTTTCACTATATTTGATGTCAGTATAACTTGTGGAGGAGATGGGGAAAAACAAGTCGTTTAAGGATACAGGTGGACCTGTTGAAACAATGAGAAGTACAAGTTGTCATGTCGAAAAGGAGCTTTACAACGTTGGGGGGGGGAGGGGAGGAGGATTGGGAAGGGGGGTGGGGGGGAGGCTGGGAAGGGATGTGAAGGGTAAACAAAGGAGGAGGCTGCAATGCTTCATAAGAAGTGTACACATTATCCTACCCATGTAATTGTAACCCCTCTGTACAGTATGTTCACAAAAATAAAATAATAAAATAAATAAATAAATTTTTCTCTCAGAATATGACTTTTAAACAGTGATTCTAACTGTGTAGATAGAGGGCATAGAGTGGTAGAGATAACAAGAGGACTTCAAATTGCATTACATATGGGCCTTTTCTAATTCACAGTTCTAAGTAAGAATTCAGCTTGTGAATGTTTTCAGTTTAGGACTATATCCACTAACTTAGGTTTCTTAACCTGAGAGTTTTGGACTCAGCAGGAGAGGTGTTTCTGTGGGGTTAAATTATGAAGCATGCTGACACTATTGAAGACAACTACTAAGAATACCTAGGCTACCACTTGATTCCAACAAATTCCACAAATTAAAATAGGACTGGAGGATGAAGAGAGAGTTTTAACAGAAAGAGCAATGGAAGTCATAAACCCAAAGATTCTAAGTAAAGACAGTGGGTAAGGTTTGAGAATGAGAAAGGTGTCTTGGAAGGACTATTTCTTTAGCAAGGAAAATAAAAGAACAACATCAATTGTGAGCAGATAGCAGGACATAAGGAATAAAGGAACATGGGAAGTAATGGTAAGTTAATTTGGAAGGAAAATTTCTAAAGCATCTCAGAAACATGAGATCCCAAGCAGAAAGTTTTCAATCATCAGTATCAGTACTGTTCAATACTTCAGAGACAACAAATAAAACATTAGATCAATCATTTGGAAGTTATTACTAATCTGTTTTATGTCAATTCCTCTGCTTATCTATCTTTCCATGTTTAGCCTGTGTAGGTAAACATCAAACATAAATTATCAGAACTAGAGATGTTTAGAATACTCTAACTTAATATATCATGTTTTGTTTTATTATTAGAGCTACATATTCATTTATGTGGGGACAAGCTGCTAATATATTTCCAGGAGGTGGAAGAACACTTGGGAATGTGGTTAAAATAAAAAAAAAAAAGAAACAAAAGAAATTTCTGTGTATACTAATTATTTGTAAAGAAAACATTGAATGAATACTCACTAATTCCAAATGCCAAACCTAAGTAGAAAATTATGTAGATAGATGCTATGAATATTAGCATTATCTTATTGATAACTGTCCTATTTCAGGGCTAGTTATCAAAAAAGGGGATTCATTCATTATAATTAATGATATGGCTAAATTGTAAAACGCCACAAGTGCTCAATCAGTGGAGAATGGAAAAAGAGATAAGGGGGAGATAGTGGAGACACCAAAGTTAGTAAAGACTTCATGCTGTGGCACAGAGTAACATTAGACAAAGCATGTCACCATGGAAGTGTAGGTTAAAACAAAAGATCGGTAACACAAACCCAAGCTAGTAGTATAGACTGCCAGTGTGTGTACACCCTCTTCAAATTTTTATTTTAAAACCTAATCCTTATATGATTTTCTTAGATAGTGAAGGTGGGGCTCACATAAATGGGATTAGTGTTGCTTACAATAACAGAAAAGAGAGCTTTGTTTCCCACTAAGACAAGGGATATCCTTTTTTCCAATGAGACGATGGATATCTAAAGGTATAGAGTGCTGCTCACTAATCCCTAGATATTCTAGGCTTTGGTCTTAGATTTCTCACTCTTCAGACTATAGTGTTGAAGTTGCTCAACTTATAATACCTTATTAAAGCAGTTCTTACTGATTCAGGTAACTGGCTTAACATTTGTATGTGTGCAGGAACTAATTATGAATGGTACAGTATCATTCTTTCTTATAAAAGCATAGAATCCCATAGTAAGTGAAGTAAGCCAGACCCAAAGAAAGATAGGTTTCATGGCTTCCCTCTTTGAAGTAATTCGAATGTGCCTATAAATCTACAAGTAAAGACAATGGATGCTAAAGACAAAAAAAATGCACTGGACATGAGAAAATAAACAGGACTCTAAACATTCACATATCAAGACCAAATGAGGATACTGTTAGGAAAGGATCACAAAGGCTCAATTACTATGTAGACATGACCATATAAAATGACATTTATTTAAATGAAGGTCAAGAAATGGAACAAGAGCTGTTTTTTACTTTTTTGTTATTTTGGAAAGACTTTTCCCTTTTTGTCATTTTTTAAAAATTTCTGTACTTTTTGTCTGAAGTTTATCGAATTTGGGGAAGATAAAGGGAAGTATAGAAATGGTGGGACAAAGGGTTAACTAATTCAACAATGATACTAAACATTATAAACTACAATTTACAACTTCTTGTGGGAAGTAGGTTGGAAGGGAAAAACCTGGGAGGAAACAAGAAGAGAGATAACACTATGCAAAATGAAATGTACTCATCACCTAACTTATGTAACCAAAATCCCTCTGTATATCACCTTTACAATAAAAATAAACAAATAAGAATAAAGCACAGAAACAGAGATAAAAAGAAATAATATAAATAGCAATCTGCACTATTTACTTGTCTCATGACCTTCTCTAAGCTATTTAATCTTTCTATATATCAGGGACTTGATTTGATAGAAAATATCAATATTTAAATTCTAATTAAGATTAAATTAATAAGTAAGATTTAAAGAAATAATGCCAAGGAAATAATGGACCAGTGATGCAACAGATAGTTTAGTAAATCTTTGCTTAATAATAATTATTGATACTAACTAAATTTCAAATGTTGCTAAGTTTCCAAATTCTATCTATATGCTAAGTACTTAAGTGTGATAAGCAAAACTATTTGTTTTGAAGTATGTTTGAAAAGTAATGAGAGGTTAAGGTGAGAGCCTGTCACCATCTTGTTTCTTTTTTTAGGCTCATCCCAGTGTTCCCAGGAACACAAATAATAAGCTATTTTTTTCTGTGAAAACAGAGACTAAACAAGTTATCTTTTAAGTCTGAAAGAGAGAATGCTGAGAACAGGTCTATATTCATGGCTTAATTTCATTGCTATGACACAAATTACTGTCAATGTTATACATTTGAAAATATCTCTCTACTCTATGTTTTGAAGACTCATACACTCTACTACACTCAAAACATCATATATGATTCAAACAAAGCTGTCAGAACCATGTCTGGATTTTCAGGTAACAAACCGTACTCTCTTTAGACTCAGATCCAACAGTGTAGTTGTGAATTATCTGACTGCTTGCTTGAAGGTCTTGGAATTTGCGTTGTCCATTTCCTTTGAGCATTGAGGTCTGACTTAGACATATACCTTAATGATAGAGCCTAGAGCTTTTTACAAGCAGTATTTTCTATTAAATGTGGCATATCCAAAGATAAAGTGTCTGAGCTGAATTCTTATTAGGCCTTTCACTTTGGTTGTCTTTTCTTCTAAGGGGAAGGAGAAGAGATTGCAAGGCGTTATTTCTGTAGAAGCTTTGTTCCTCTCCATAGTATTTCTGGTCCAATGAGAGATTACTTACCTTCCCGAGTGATTAAGTTTCTAATTTGGCAAGTCATATGCCTTTTTTTTCCCCTCCTATGCTTTTTTCTCTCTCTGTTACATTCCCTAGGCCTTTCTTAGGAACGGCTTCATTAACACTGAATTGGTTTTCTTTATGGAGATTGGAGCTCCCAGCAGCTTTTTAAAAATATTTTACAAGCTGTGCAGCCCTCTGCTAATTGATGCTTTGCCCTTTTCTTAAGCAACATTAAATATGTGCATCAAGCGACAGCTAAAATACCCTGAATAATATAGAATTGAGTATATAAGAGAAACTACTTAAGAATTTTGCATACTTATTGAAATAAAACTTACCATATAAAATATTCAACATTTAATATGGAAATTATAGTTTGTGAAGTGAAAATGTAATTACAGTAAAATGTATTTCCTCAAATGGTTAGCTAATTATTAATCAATTAATGTTCTTAAACAAGTCATTATTTCTTTTGAGATTTTTAGGATATATATTAGGTAGGTTTATTAGAAGCTTTATGTAAGCATTAAGCAAGTGACCCTTACTGTAAGAAATTGATATTCCTACTGGGGTAATTAAAGTAATGCTTATTCAACCACAGTAAGTAAAATGATCTATAATCATTACTAAACTTTTTCTATAGTATAGCCACAAAAGGGTTCAGAAGAAATATAAATCAGAAAGAAATATACTGGTAGCCTGTATTCTTTGGATATAGAATCAAGGGGAATGTCAAAGTTGGTTAAAGAAATCAGAAAAGTCCCATGGTTTCCCTTATTTGTAGCAATTAGTATACATCTAGAATAATCTTAGCTGATGAACAGAATAGCTCCATAGCTATGTACATATGACCATATAAGATGATGCTAAGCAAAATGAACTCTAAGATATGGACACAAGAGGTTTTGCTTTGTTGTTTTGAATGTACTACCTGATTTTTTTCTTTTATGTTCTTTACTTCCTATGGTTTATCCCTTGTTGTTACTGTATTTTATTTTGGTACCCTGGGTGTTGTATTTATGTTTATCTGAGATAGGGAAAGGAAGGGGAACCATAAAATGGTGAGATAATGGAGAAAGGGGAAACCTATGCAACAGTGATAGTCACAAGACCACATGTTGGAAATGATCTATACAACTTGGTGGGGGATTGGGAAGGGAAAGGCAGAGACAAATGAGGAAAGGGGTAACAAGTTAAACAAGAAATGTAATCATTACCTTACTTACGTAACTGTAATCCCTCTGGGCATACCTTGGCAATTAAATTAACATTTTTAAAAAAGAAACCAGAAAAGTGAAAAATTGGCACTGGGGTGGTGCAGGACTGATGGGAAACAATAAATAAGGAGGAGACGGATTAGGAATGAGAGGATCCTGAGCTGAATGAAAACATTGGAGCATTCCGTGATGGCATATTAGCTTGCAAGAATTGATAGCTCTATGCACATACCACTTTTCCTATACCCAGAATTATACTCTCAGCCATTGTATTCTGTGTTTAGATTTAATCGAATACTCAATAGATACTTTAAGATGAGTACCCAAAAGAGCTGAGGGTGTGATCCCATTGCGAGTTTGTGAGTGCAGGATGGAGCTTGTGTGGCAGAACTGTCACATAAAGTATTATTTAACACTTCTCTGTATTGCAATTGAATTATTTAATCCTCCATAATTAAGTTTTGGAGAGAAGTCTTAAAAATAAGCTTTTATTTTACCTTATTATTTGTGACTTTGTAGGACTAGTACATTGTGTGGGAAATCTTGCCTAAGTCAGAAAGTATTCAGTAGCAACAGAGCGCCTGTTATTGCTAGGAACCAGAAAATATACATCTTTGGATAAAGGAGAGTTCCATGGTTGCCATTTGAGCCAAAGATGGTTTCTCTTTAAATTATAAAGCATTTAGGATATACTTTGCAAAGATATGTGTATAATATAAATATATTCATTTACATGTACCATATCAGACACATGTACATATGTGTATATGTTGTATAGTGCGGCCATAATTTGCTTCCATTGGGCCAAAGTATATGAACACATATAAGGACAAACCTATAGCAACATTTTACTAAGTCAACATGTTAGTCCACTCAGACAGTTGTAAGAAAATATGGTAGATTGAGTGATTTCTGAATTACAAAAACTTATTTTTCACAGTTCTGAAGGCTAGGGAGTTCAAGATTAAGATCAAGAGCATATCTGGTGTCTAGTGAGAGTGGCCATTTCTGCTGTGAAAATGAAACTGTTTTCCTTCAACCTCATATGACAAAAGGTGAGGGAGGATGAAATGCAAGGCAGCTTTTTTAATATATACATTTTTATTGTAAGATACTGTACTAGGCAGGAACACCATTCATGAAAGGGGAACTTTCATGATTTAATCAGTTCTTGAAAGTATCTCCTCTTAACACTCCCTACATGGAGTTGGATTCCCCATTAAGAATTTTGAAGACAACAGTATTCAAACACTCCCTAGTCAACTCGGAACATTTTGATTACAAAGTTTATGGTGACAATATCCTAAAATTAATAAAAAGAAACTACAAGTATTATTACCAGTGACTTATTTATCCTTTTCAGTGTTGTTTTGTATTTGCAAATGTCTCCTCCTGTATATCTGCATTATGTAAGGACATTTTTTTCAATTTAGATCCAAGATTATAAGTTGAAAAAAATATACATATTGTATCTATAAAAAAGTATTAAGCAATATATAGTAAATAGACCAAATGAAAGCACTAAATATTTATTAACATTCTTAAAAATATAACCTTTATTTACTGATTCATTTGAGTAGTTATTTTAATCACTGATCCTTGTGGGGCTTGAATTCTCTGCCTGGGCACTGTCCCTCAGCTTTTCAATCACTCATAGTGAGCACTCTACCACCTTGAGCCACAACATTACTTCAGGTTTTCAGGTGGTTAATTGGAGATAAGAGTCATGGACTTTCTTGTTCAGGCTGGCTTTGAACCACTATCTTCAAATTTCAGAGTCCTGAGTAGCTAGGAATACAGGTGTGAGCCATGGTGCCCAGCACCATTGATCCTATAAATATACCCAAATAGTCAACACCAAAATTGTTTACAAAGGTACAAAATTCCCCATTGATAATTGTCTTGTATTTTATACAAAATATTATATTTGGATAGGTATAAGCTAGACTCTATTAAATGTCCTCTTTTAATTGATTTTGTGCTAATTTTAATATTCATATGTTCATAACATTTTAATTGTTTATCAAGTATGATATAATGTCAGTTTTTCACTTAGCAATGAACTGAAAATATTTTATGGAGTAAAGATGTTTCACTTTTAATGAAAGATAATTCTATTTGTTTACATGTTAAAACAATGCAATTAGCATTGTCAGATGTATTTATCAAAATGTACAAATTAAGTCATTTCAAACATTTAACAATGCTGTAGTTACAGGTCCCAAATTTTATCTCTGAAATTGAATAACACTGAATGATTTTGAAATTTCCAGAAAGGAAGATGTAATATACTGATATTAATGTTTAAAAAGGTTTTACCAAAATAAAATGATGTTTAGCAAATCACTGTTATACTCAGTTTTAAAGGAGAGGAGGAATCTTGAAAATGCATTACATATTGAATGCTTGTTCTGAAATGCAAATATTTTAATTATATTTAAAATTATATTAATTATATTTAAAATTATTTTTCATGCACATAGATGTTTTTAAAAAATCTTTTAAAAAATGTGCCATTTATCAACCCCAAATTTGGCTCTTTATGTACCCTATAAATATTTTTAAACAATTATATCTGTACTTTCAAGGAATATTTTTCATGTACAGGTATCTCACTTCACTTTGCTCTCAGAAAAATATTATTATTATTTATTTTTATACCAAGGATTTTAATGCTATTGTCTAATATCTGAAAATTCAACTTGCACATTGTTCTTCAAGAGACGCAGTAGTTTGCTATTATAAATCCACATTGTTGATATTCAATTACTACTTAACAAGCTGAAATATTTGACAAATTCAGCATCCTATTTTAGACAAGAATAATGTAATAATGAATATGAAAAAATATGCTTAAATATCTAAGCAGCACTTCTGTAAGAGGAAGCAGTACTAGAACTTCTTAGAGGCTGAGAATTATACTGAGGTAATGCTCTGTGAAGACCTGCAAAACAACAGAATTAAAGAAAATTGATGATGCATGAAGTGTAGAAGTATGTCATAAAATACACTGCTTATTTGCAATTCTGCAATTTCTCAAATGAACTTTTCTTTTCACAACATCCTGAGAGTTGCAATCTAAACCAGTTGATTATGTGTGTATGCATGTCTATGTGTGTGTGTGTGTGTGTAGATTTTCAAGGATTATATGATAATAGAACTTCAATTCTTGAGTTCAATTTTTTTGATATCTGGGAAACTTTTGAATGATAGGCTTAGAAGAATTAAAACCCAAGGTTAAATAGCTGGAGTAAAAATAATGACTTTAGTATTTCTCCCTACTTCTCTTAAAGCTGAAGGAGAGTTTCTCAGTGAGGAGGTATGAAGGTCAACAGACTGGAGGTGTGTGGCGGCCTCGATTTAACTAATATGCAAATGTTTAAAATCATTCCTTTTATAGCACTTGCGTCAATTTCTAAATCTGACATGAAATGTCTAACTTTCAGGAAAACTAAGCTTAGGATTCAATGTGCAGCACTACGGAACCAAAAGAGTAGCCAGAACTCAGCATGGAGCGTGATGTTGCATAAGTAAGAAAATTGAATTACTCTCATGAACTATGGATTTATCGTCTGTGAGGAAATGACTTTCAATGTGGAAAATTTCAAAGTGAAGTGTTGCTCATTGCAAGGAAGAGCAAAATTGCAAGAAAGAAATAACTAGCTTTCAGAAGAGTTGCTTTTGATGATAGAAAATTATATTTTGTAATTGCAGATGATATTTTTACATCTGAAGAATAATTTTGAATGCAGACAAATGAATTAAGGTATTCTTTGTTTGCAGGAAGCCAAATGATTGTCACTTTTATAAGATATAATCTTCAATTAAGGCATAAATCTTTTCATGTTTTTTATTGTAAAAATGGTGTACAGAGGGATTATGGTTACATGAGTAAGGTAATGAGTACATTACCTATTGAGCATTTATCTATCTATATATCTATCTATTTTTGCCAGTCTTGGGCTTGAACTCAGGGCCTGGTCACTGACCCTGAGTCTCTTTGCACTCAGTAGAGCCACAGCGCTACTTCTGGCATTTCTGAGTAGTTTTTTTGGAGATAAGAATATCAGGGTCTTTCTTGTCCAGGCTAGCTTCAAACAGCCATCCTTAGATCTTAGTCTCCTCAGTAGCTAGAATTTCAGTCATGAGCCACTGGCACCCAGCTATAAATCTTTACTAAGATGTCAGGTGTTTGAGGAAGTCAGCCAAATGAACATGTGTTTCAAGATTCAGTCTGTAGATCAAACCTATGTTTGTCTCTGAGGGAGAATTTGGGGGCATATTTTGTCATTATATACTGACATAAAATAGTCATTTCCTGTTATCCAAACAAAATATGCTCCAGGACACCTGATAATCTCCTAAAAGCACATTACTCAACCTTAGATATACTATTTTGATACTTATGACAAAGTTTAATTTATAAATTATGGTTAAAATAGCTAGAAGTACATATATGATCCACCACACAGCAGTATTTGTTTTGTTCTTTGGGCTAAATTTAACTTTGTTATGCATATATATATCTATCTATCTATATATATATATATTATGTATGTATATGTCGCATTTTCCTTAATCATTCCTCTGTTGCTGGATACCTACGTGATATAATAATGTAATTTCTCTGAGTATCACAATAATGAATGGTATAAAATATGCCTATAATTTTATGACAGACTCCTCTAAATATTTACACAGGGGTGGTATGTCTAGATCATATTTTCATTTGTTTAATGAAATCTGCATGCCAATAACACTTTATTTAACATTCCTTGATTACAAAACCTACTTGACGACTGTTCAAAGTAACTAAGATTTTGAAATCAATGTAGATGACAGATAAATGGATTATAAAAACATGGTTTAAGTAAAGGATAGATAGATAGATAGATAGATAGGTAGATAGATAGATGTCTTTTTGTTTGTTTCCTTTGTAGGAGACTGAACTTATTTCATGTTTTATGCTCATTGGCAGGTACCTCACCACCAGATCCATACCTCCAACCAACATGATTAAAATATAAAATTGAATATTATGATTTCACCATGAAGAAGAATAAAATCTTGTCATTTTTAGCAAGTTGAATGTACTTGTAGGGCATTATCGTAAGTAAAATAATTCATATATATATATATATATGTATATATATATATGGACAAATTCAGCCTGCTCTTATTTACATATGAAAATTTAAAAAGTGACTAAATACTAACTATTGATGTCTAGACTTTAAGTGAGAGAAGAGGAAAAGAACGAGAAAAGAAGAAACTGAGTTTGGTAAGTCCAGGCTATATCCATGTCTGGAAATGTATCGAACCATGTTTAAAATGTACAATTAGGATATATAACATGCAAATAAACAATAAGCTATTTACAAGTTAACATTTAGCCTTGCGCTAATGGTTGATGACTGTAATCCTAGCTAGTCAGGAGGCTGAGAGCTGAGGATCAAAGTTCGAAACCAGCCTAGGCAGAAAAGTCCCCATGTAACTCTTATGTCTAATAAACTACTCAAAAAAGCCAAAAGTGGTGCTGTGGCTTAATAGTAGAATGCTAGCCTTGAGCACAAAATGTAGGAACAGCACCCAGGACCTGAGTTCAAGCCCAGGACTGGCAATAATAATAATAATAATAAACATTCAGTGACAGTGCATTCAGTAAATCAATCTATGACCTTCTCCAGTTTAACACATTTCCATTTTTTCCAGAGGAATATCTAATACTCTTCCAAAATTTCTCTTACCACCGTTTTGTAATATTCAGTTCATAAGTTAGCAGTTAATTTTATTTCTGGAAATTTTAGCTTTTGAGTAATAATGTAAAATATTGTAATTGATTTTCTGTAAGATGTCTGTTATGCTTTCGCATAGAAATTGGTATACTGTTAATATATTTTATTTTGCATTCATCTGTAATAATTGTACATATGAAGGTTTCAGTTCATGCAAATATTGTTTAGTGCTTAAGTAAGTGTAAGTCATCATGTCTACTGCAGTAAACTGTTACCCATTCTTTTCAATAAGGTCTTGTGTTTTCTACTTTTTGTTTCTTGTTTTTCTCCAAGGTTAGATTCAGGATGTCTCTACTACCTATGCCTCTCTTGTAGTTGGGGATACACACATATATCATCACATCAGGTTAATGTTTTCAAAATAAGATTTTGTCAACTTTTTCTCCAGGCTGAGACTAAGCTATACTCATACATATCTTCCCTCATGATTGGCAGAGATTACAGGCTTGATTCAGTGCAGTCATGCCTACCTGGTGTTTTCTTAGTGAAAAGGTTACAAATACATAAGAATGATCATAAAACTTTTTGACCTCTAATTTTTTCATTATTCTAGTAGGAATGATATAAGCCTTTGAGACTCCAAGATGTTGTATTTTATTGATAAGTATTATTCAACCATCTTTACAACATAACATGCCTGTCAATTTAATATGGGCTTCTGAACCCTTTAATCTTTAATATATTTAATACATTATTAGGTATTACATATAAAATATTATAATTTGTTTAATGTTTGACCCACATGTTTAGTGATTCTTTTACTCTCTTTTTCCTACTTACTATTGAGTATGTGTACTAGTTCGTTTTTCCACTTCTATTTTCTTGATTTTATGTATTTTACTATGTATCCAGCATTTAGTTTAGAAATTAATCATTCATGTCAGACTTACTGCAGTTTAATACAAGCTATATCACTGCTAAGTAATTCATAATAAATTCAATTTTCTACTCCTTTCTACCTGACTTTTTGTTTCCATAACTTTCATATATAAATATATATATTCAAACCCCCAAAGACATTGCTATTATTGTTTTGCAGTTACTATCCGGTCAATATTCATTTATAATTCACTCTTTGCTAAGATCCTGTGCTAAAATTCCCTCCTCTAGAGTTATTCGCTCTGTACCTAATAGTTCTTTAAGTATTTATAGCACCACAGTTTTGGCAGTAATAAAAAAATTTCCAGTGTTTATCTGAAATCACTTGTAGTGTAAGTTGTCTTGTGAAAAGTACTTCTTCCTGTATATAAAATTCAGAGTTGATATTCTCAACTTTGTAGTTACTTTTTTGTTTTCTGCTTCTTTTTTGTTGTTGTTGTTGGCAGGGTTCAGAAAGCAGCTCAGTATCTTGTGTTGCTATTTCAAGAACCATAACACTTTTAGTTTTCTTCTAAGCACATTTTAATTTTTTGTGGATATTTTGTTTTATAATCATATCTTTTTTAGTTTTCCTGTGTTAATCCTGATTACCTTTCAAGAGCCCATCTTGGAAGTCTGGGTCTCTTATCAGGATAAGTTTCCTTTAGTCATGATTCCCAGTGTCTCAACTTTAACTCTGTATGTGATCAGTTGGTAACTAGGTGATTTTTTTTTTTTTTTTGCCTGTCGTGGGGCCTGAACTCTGGGCCTGAGTGCTGTCCCTCACCTCTTCAGCTCAAGGCTAGCGCTCTACCACTGAAGCCACAGCACCACTTCCAGCTTTTTCTGTTTATATGGTGCTGAGGAATCGAACCCAGGGCCTCATGCTTGCAAGGCAAGCACTCTACCACTGAGCTACCTTCCCAGCCCCACTAGGTGATATTTTAACATCCAGGTTTAATTTATCTATGAATTCTTTGTGCACAATTAATTCACTATAAAAATGCATATTTCAGCTATCTTGAATATTTTTTCTCTATGCTAAACATATATATCACAGTCACTTAAAACACTTGTCACTAAATTCCATTATACATTTTCTCTCTCTGGAGATCTTTTTTTTTTTTTTTTGGTCGGTTGTTGGGCTTGAACTCTGGGCCTGAGTGCTGTCCCTCTGCTCTTCAGCTCAAGGCTAGCGCTCTACCACTTGAGCTACAGTTCCACTTTCATATTCTCTCTCTGTTTAGACCAGTACCTTTCTTTTTTCCTTAGGTGCAGGAAGAACAATCCTTTGCCTACCTAGTAATTTGGATTTAATTACAAATATTGAGCATAAAATATATAGAAGCCTCTGAGTAGGTTATCTCCAGGGATGGGGAATATTTTTACTGCCAAGAACTATTTAAGATATATTTATTGGCTGGGAAGGTGGCTCAGTGGTAAAGTGTTTGCCTTGCATGCATGAGGCCCTAGGTTCGATTCCTCAGCACCACATAAGCAAAAAGAAAAAAGCTGGAAGTGGCACAGTGGCTCAAGTGGTAGAGCCCTAGCCTTGAGCTGAAGAGCTGAGGGACAGCACCCAGGCGCAGAGTTCAGGTCCCACAACTGGAATCCTCCCCCCCCAAAAAAATATATTTATAACACCATTTGAGGCTCATACAAACTACCAAAATAGGCAAGTGACCACTGGTGACCAGCGAAGGGCATACCTGTCTGTATGATTACATACTAGAAGATTTTGTAGGCCTTATATGACCATCGAGCCAGACATTCCCCATCTCTCTACAGTATTTACACTTTGCTAAGCTGAAATAATACTGGTTGGTCAACTTAATGTAACTAAGATTTACCCTTCCAGGCTGAATTAAGATCTAGAAAGATCTTAAAGATCTTCACTAACTTCAAGTTTCTCTGTGTCATCTCACATTGACATGAGGGCTTTTCTTCAGAAAGCTGGAGAATATTGTGTGAAGTCTACCTCTGTAGCAGACATTACACTTGATCCTCAAGCCTTCTTCCAGCAACTCTGACACTTGCATTTGTTGAAAGCAATAATTTATTTTCTTTTTTCTTTCTTTTTTTTTTAGTTTTTTTTAGTTTTTTTTTTTTTTGGTTTTGGTCAGTAGTGGTGCTTGAACCCTGGGCCTGCACGCTGTCAATGATTTTTCAGCCCAAGGCCAGTGTTCTACCAATGCACCACTTCCAGTTTTCTAGTTGTTAATTGGATATAGTATCACTGACGTTCCTGCCAGGGCTGTCTTTGAACAGCAATCCTCAGATCATAGCCTCCTGACTAGCTAGGAATACCTTCACTGGGCACCAACATCTATTTTAACACTTCCTCTAATCAAAGTTTGGAAAAACTAGTGTTTGTTAAATCAAAATACTTTACTTCCCTATGGGATTTTGGTGGCTTAAGAGATGATAATTGTATGGTTTCTTATAATATAAGGAAACCAAAGACACAAAGATACAAAAGAATACAAGAAATATAAAGATACAAAAAACTAAATTGAAATGTTAAGTGCCCGTATAAATATATATATAACTATATTTGAAGTTGGTCACATTTCTTCCTCTCTAAGTCTTGTTTAAATTTCCTTCCCTGTTATACAGAGAAATTAGAATATTTAGGAAGCTGTGAGTTGATGACTCATGCCTACAATTCTAGCACCTCAAGAGACTGAGATCTGAGGATCACAGTTCAAAGCCTGCCCAGTCAGGAAAGCCAGCAGGACTCTTATCTCCAATTAACTCCCAGAAATTGGGAAGTAGAGTTGTGACACAAAGTTGTGCAGCACTAGCCTTTTTATATCAATCCTCATTTTTTTTGGGGGGGGGTCCGGTCATGGGGCCTGAACTCTGGGCCTGGGTGCTGTCCCTCAGCTCTTCAGCTCAAGGCTAGCACTCTACCATTAGAGCCACAGCGCCACTTCTGGCTTTTTTCTTATGTGGTGCTGAGGAATCGAACCTAGGGCCTCAGGCATGCAAGGCAAGCGCTCTACCACTGAGCCACTTTCCCAGCCCTCAATCCTCATTTTTATAACAGAAATGGTTATTATGACAACTTGAATTGCGTCAATGTTTGGTTGTGTTATTTTTTAAAAATTGGTTTTTATTATAAAAATAGTGTATGGAGGGGTTACAGTTACATGAGCAAGGTAATGAGTACATTATCTATCAAGCATTTTTGCCTCCTCCTTTGTTTTTCCCCTATCTTCCCTTCCACCTCCACAACTACACTCCACCCCCACCACCTAATTGTAAAGTATGGTTTTCGAAGGTCAAAAGTATGTACATATGACCAGATAAGATGATGTTAAACGAAATGAGCCCCAAGATAGGGACACAGTGTTTTTTTTTTCTTGCTTGCTATTGATTCCAACGTATTTATAATGTACCATGTGAATTTTTTGTTTCTTTGTATATTCCTCCCCCAAGGTATAACCCCTGTTTTCACTGAATTTGATGTCGGTGCCCTGCATCTTGTATATACACTTCTCTAATTTGGGGAGGGGAAGGGAAAAAGGATACAGGTTGACTGATTTTTAAAAATGAAACATACAAGACACTATGTTGTTTATGTTATTCTTAATACAAGTCACTGTAATATATGCTATTTCAGAAAAAGCTAAAGTATTTTCTATTTGTTCATTGAAAATAGATATTTTTAAAACCCTTTATGGATTGTCAATATTAAGCATCAATTTTCAAAATTTAAAATTTCTCTATATTAATCAATCATCAAATTTTTACTCTGCTTTTCCACATGCTTTCCCCATAGGTCTTAAATATCTTTGTTACAGTGTCATCACTCCTCAAATGTTCTCAGGATTTGAAGGCAAAAAACCTTAAACCTAGCTGGAATCACTGGGAAGAAAATAAAGTCCTTTCTCAAAGGGAGGAAGATTCATCTGGAGAACTCACTGCCAGCAGCCATAGTGGAATTTGAAGTCAGTCTCTCCTGCTGTCAAGTGGGAAATCCAGAGAGGGATCTAGCTATGAGCAGAGAGACAGGCCCACTCTTCTCCTTGGCAAAGTCATCCAAACCAGTTCCCATCCCATCTGTCTGGTGAGATGTGCAGTTATCAGCAAGAAAAGCTGTTTGATGGCTTTTGGCCTACTCAGTTATTCAGAGACTCTTTTAAAGGAGATGATTTCTCCCATCAGTTAACATATAGTAATCAGCAGCAGCAGCAGCATCTTTGTACTTTTTAGAAATACCCAAATGTTTCTAAGTTTTCTACTTCAGACAAACTAGTGTTTCATTTTCAGTTATTTAAATTCATAGATTTATATATTTTATATATATATATATTTATATGGTCCCCTTCAATTCCTCTAGTGTGCATCTTGCCTGTAGTATTTCACTACTCCCATTGAAATTCCACTCTTCATTCTCATACTCATTCAAAATATCATCGGTTATTTGTTTTATTGCCATACATTATTTATTCATCTACATCTAAAATTATACTGTTTGTAATAACTCTCAACATCTATCAAGACAAACTAATGGTAGAAAGCTCTTGCCTGATTTTCTAAATTAAAATATTATTACCTCCAGATAATGTAAGTTGTACATTATTTTTAGACATATAATTGGTGTAGGATTTATTTGGTGCAAAGTGATAAATAAGGATATAGCATGCATTTTCAGAATTAGCTCTTACTTATGCTACCATTTATTGAATAACTAGTCATCTTATCCATGGCTATTTCACTGTTGACATTTTATTGTGAAGAATTCATGAGTTAAATCAGTTTTTTTGTCTAGTGAGATTAAGTAAGATTTCTCTGTGAAATGTGTTTTCCCCCCAGTACAACTGATTGATCCTTTACAGTTTCATTCATTTTCTAACCCAGACATCCACACCTATATCTTAACATGAATATCCAGCAACCTACCCAATATCTTGTAATTAACATGTCACCTAATACGAATATCTTAGAGGCATCTCAAATATAACAAGGCCAAAGTAAAACTATAGGCTTTTATTTCCATGCTCTTTTATGGCCTTTCATACCTGTTACCTCAAATCCTTGCACATCTTTGTAAATTAAATATACTATAGTCCACGTAATTTCTTCCTTACAGGCCTGAGTCACTGGTGCCCAGCAATTTCTTAAGTCTAAACTATTAGCTTCACCACTGTCATTTTGCTATTCTCACACTCAAAGTCTGGTTTATCAGAAAGACTTAAACTCAAATCACCTTCTCCTCTGCTAAACCCAAATCACCATCATCTCTCCCGATCTAATTTCACTATCATTCAAAGAATAGTCACTAAAACAAACTATGACACAGAATACCATTTAAGATTAAATCAAACGATAATATAGTAAAATATCAACACTCATTTTTACAATGGGTCTTTTATCTCTAATTAACCACCAGGAAAACAGAAGTGGTGCTGTGGCTCAAAGTGGTAGAGCACTAGCCTTGAGTGAAAATCTCAGGGAGAGCACCCAGGCCTTAAGTTCAAACCCACAACAGACAAAAACTAAATACATAAATAAAATAAAAATAAAATTCCCTGTGGGCCTGTAATCCTAGCTCCTTAGGAGGCTGAGATACAAAGATCATGATTCTAAGCTAGCCCGGGCAGAAAAGCCCATGATGAGATGGACAAGACATTATGTAGAAGGGGGAATTGGGGAAGAGGTGAGGGAAAGAATGGTAGGGGAAAAACAAAGGAGGAGGTAACAATGCTTGATAGGAAATGTACTCATTACCTTACTCATGTAACTGTAACCCCTCTGTACACTATATTTACAATAAAAAACATAAAAAATAAAAAATAAAAAAACTAGTTAGTTAGAATAAAATAATATATCTATCATCAATACTCCAGACAAATCAGAAGCTACTCCAGGATTAAGAAAACCCTGAGATCAGTCTATCATATTCAGTACATAGGTTGTATTTTATGATCTGAGATACACTCCAGATTCTTTCCACTGGCTAGAACTAGGCCATTGCTTATCCCTAGCCACAAAAGATGCTAATTTTATATTTCTGTCAGCTACTTTGCTTAATAGAACTTGATGAATCCATTTACAAGAAAGAATAAAAGTATAGATATCAGAAAACAATTTGCCATCACTCCCACGCACTTCATTGCTTAATATCTTCTGATGGCTTTTTATTACACTTAGTACAAAACCCAAGCTTCTTTCTGTTATACTAAGACCTTTATGAATTGGTTCTTTATTACCTCCATGGCCTCATTTCCTTCCATACTACTCCTAATCTCATTCATTTAAATCCTCATGGACTGAAATGTGTTTTCTGTTCTTTATACAGATCAGGTTCACTTCCATTTGGAAATATTGAAGTAATTCCCTTAACTCAAAATTGTCTTTCTCCTAATTTTTCTCCAGCTCCTTCCTTGAGCTAAGTTATCCTGTGAGGTATTGTCTTAATTCATCCTTTTCCAATGATGTTAGAACTAAGAGAACTTCGTGTGTGTTTATCTTATCTTAGTTTTTTATGCTGTACTCGTCAATGGATTGGAAGCTGTTAGTTAAAATCTGCTTATCTTTGTATGCACTAGATTCATTAAAATATTAATTTATGACATGTTTCTATTTTAATATCTATTGAGTTTTATATGCTTGTTTTTCTGTGGTAGTTTTTAGATAACTTATTCATTGTGACTTCAAAATAATTTTAATGTCTCTTTGGATGAGTTAAGAATTATCATATAACTCATATAGTTCACAATAATATATACTTATTTGTCAAAAATAATTGGTAATCATCAAACCAATTTTTAAAACAACCTCTGTTACATCCTGATGATGAGAGTTTACATGATTTTCATTTTAGCAATATTTAATATTAATTTCTTTAAACTTTGTTCTATATTAATTCATCTGGATTTTTAATTATTTTAATTGTGAAAATACCATACAGAGAGATTACAATTACATGGGCAAGGTAATGAGTACATTTCTTATCAAGCATCATTGCCTCCTCCTTTGTTTCCCCTTCCCATCCCTTCAATCTCCCGCTCCCCGCACCCCATCTTATAAATATGTTAGAAACAATAGCAGGAAAGAAAAAAAACATTTGAATGTCATAGTTTGAAGCACAGTGTTTGCTTAGAAATTGTGTAGATTTGTATTGAGAAATTATTTGTGTACATCAAGTTTTTAAACTATTAAAATCAGAAATTGGTAAGTCCTCATGCATTGCATGGAATGTGCACTTAATTCCAATTATTATCACTACACATTTGTTGATTTTCCTAAGGGAAGAACAAAACAATCTATGTAATCTTAAATTTTTTTTCCTTTTTGATCATCACAGTCTGTCTTAGCATTTGGAAAAAAAAAACTAAAGCATCTATTTGCCTTTTCTTATTGTATTAGCAATTAATATTTAGTAATTTAACATTTAATAAAATTGTAAGTTTTACCAACATTTAGAAATATTTAATAATATCTTTTAATAGTGAATTGCCTATGAGTTCTTTGATCATATTGTAGATTATCAATTTTTTGCATCATTTCAGGCCAGGTTGTTAGTATTTTTTGCACTTAATTTACTTTTATCATGGGACATAATATCCATAAAAAATAATAATTTCAGCTGGACTCCTGTAGCTCACACCTATAATCCTAGCTACTCAGGAGGCTGAGATCTGAGGGGACAGTTCAAAGCCAGCCAGGGAAAGAAAGTCTATGAGATTCTTATCTTCAATTAACTACCAAAAACATTGGAAGTGGCACTGTGGCTCAAGTGGTAGAGCATTTGCCTTGAGCTGAAGGACAGCACCCAGGACCAGAGTTCAAGCCCCATGACTGACAAAAGAAAAGTCATAATCTCTTGAACAATTTTTGGCTAACTCTATTCCTGTTTCTAGACCACTAAAATTTGTATGTACCTTGATTGCTACAGTCTTCTAATATGTTCCCATGTAATACAAGTTAGTAATTGTTGTTTTTCATAGTTTTAATAGCTACTTTCAAATAATAGTTTCCCCAAGAGTTTCACAAAATTTGAAAATGGAAATAAGAGTAGAAATGGAGACCATGGAGGCTGGTGTTACTTAACTCCTGAATATAGCTAGGTTAATTGCCTGATAAATTTTTAAAAAATCAACATCATTGTTGTTGTATATGCTGGCACTCTTAAGTCTCAGGAAGTAATGTTGAAAATTTCCAAAGTGTCAGGTCAACATGGCGAACACATAAACATATAGATCTCAACTTGCATGACAATTCACAGAAAATAGTATGGTAAGTGACCAAATGTTCCAATAAGCAATGCCATGAAATATGTGGACAGTCTGCAAAGACACATAAAGTATAGTAGATGGAAATTTAAAACTGAAAATCAAAACAATCAAATAAATATCATTGAAATAATGTTTCTAAGTTCATTTTTTCACACTTATAAAATGTGTTAAAATTAGTATTCTAGAATTCATATCTAAGAACCATATGATTTTTTAAATATAAACTTTTATTCATACACAATGTATTATCATTTGAAAAGCTAAAGATGACCTGCTATTTAACAGCAACCTAGGATGCTTCTGATGGATTGTTTCAAGTCTCAATTTAAAGTCCATTCATGTGTAAATTCCACTACCGCGATTTATAATCTCCATATCAAGTAATTATACATGTTCCATATTTTCTTCCCTTTGTGTAATGTTTCACTCCACTTTTCATTTGATTTCACGGCTTTCTTATTTGTAATTACAAATTTGGGACAGAGGACTCAGAACAGTTTTTAAAGGGGAATAAATGCTCACTACATTTAGAAATCTTTGTTGAGGATTTGAGCAAAATAAAACTGAAGCCAATCACATTAACTCTTTCAAATCACCTTTGTTTAAAAGCAACCATTATATGGTGTGTGGAGTACCTATGTATTTATTTTTAAATATAAATAGTGGGCTTTAGGCATATATATAAGTGAATGAATAGAGGAATGGAATGAGACTTTAGAATATATTCAGGCCAAGTATTCCAGTTTGTTATGCTTGTTAGGAGACCATTGTTATTTTATATGTTGAATGAAATAATGGGAGTATTGAATTATTTATCAGATAGGATATACAGCTAGTTTTCATGGCTACTACTAAGTTAACAAAAGAAAAACTAATAGTATACATATAAATATGGCTAACTGATAATGATACCATCTACTGCATTTATTTTCCTTTCTTATAATTTTAATTTGTTGTCTTTATGAATCCTCACAAATCCTGCAAGTATTTTTATGAATTGATGCAAGAAACACTATGGCTTTATGGACTGTGAATCTTCCTCAAGGTTGTAGAGAATATGTATCAGTTATTGTTTAAATATTGACAAATGGTACTATAAAATTAGTCTCCTTAATGTCTATCCTTTATTGCTTCTGGACCTACTATTAGAATTATTGTCTGGTCTTCTTTATAAACCTACTTTTTCTGAATTATTAGGCACAGTACTATTTTAGCTTACCCAAGTGATTAACTAAAATTTGGACAGAATTATAAATGTCTAATTTCTTTTTTTTTGGGGGGGGAGGTCTGATCGTGGGGCCTGAACTCTGGACCTGGGCGCTGTCCCCCAGCTCTTCAGCTCAAGGCTAGCACGCTACCACTTGAGCTACAACACCACTTCCGGCTTTATTTTCTTTTTGCTTAAGTGGTGCTGAGGAATCGAACCCAGGGCCTCAGGCATTCATGGCAAGCGCTCTACCACTGAGCCACCTTCCCAGCCCCTAAATGTCTAATTTCTAAATCCAGTATTTCAATATAAGCAATCATACAAGTTGGAATTATATAAATGCTTTTATTGAGAAGGCATATTTCAGTTTAAGTTTGTCTTGCCATGTGTTTTAAACGCATAGATAGGTTTGTAACTTCTTTCCTTTTACAAACTTTTATAAGCAATTCTATTCTCTCTAGACAACATCTATCATCATCTTCCATCAGGACTGACTTCTAGTTTCTTATTTTCATCTCTCATGCCTGGGCACACAACACTAATCCATGCTACTCTAATTATAAGCTTTCTAGGCACAAGAAAATATCCCAAATCTAGGTCATACATTTCTTGTTGGATAAAATTAAACACAGAATATGAACTACCCATATAAATACAGTATTATTGGGTATCAAAAAGGAGTAATGATAACTTTGGTATAATAAATAGTTCAATCCTAAATGCATCCTTGAATCCAAAGCATTTAACATTATCAGAATCTGATTTACATCTTCCATCTAATATCTCAGAACATAATCAAGTGAAAATGTCCAGACAACTATTTCTAAGGTGCTCAAGTGAAAACAGAAACACTGCTGTAGCTATCCTGTGTCTCACATATAGCTTAGAGGTGAAGTTAATGAAACATGTGAAGTAATGAGATTACTCTCAAATCTAGTCTATATCCCTGTCACTCAGATACAATTGTGTATTTGGTACGACTTTCTAATCAGTGTTATGTTTCAGTTAATAATTTCTAAGCCAAACAGCAAGATGCCATCCCGGAGTTGCTAGCTACTCAAGAGGCAGAAATGGAGAGGATTTCAGTTTGAGCCATCCCAGCAAGAAATTCTTGCAAGAGCTCTGAACCAATAATGGGGCATGTCAACCTAGCTATCATATGAAGGATAATAAGATTGTTTCTAGCTGGAGCTGTGAGTCCAGTGACACAGCACTTGCCTAGCAAGGATAGAGCATGGAGTCAAACTCGCTTCCCCTCAGCATAGTAAAATTGATTCAAGAGAAAACTCACTATGTTACAAATACATAATGTAATTAATTTCTTATTAACACATGCTTTTTGTAAAAAAAAAAAAGTGGCCTTCATGATGACATTTTCATCGAATATTTTGTTCTATTTACTCTCCTATTATATAACTTTACCACCTCGCTCTCCCCTGTTGCACCCATTAATAATTCTCATACACTTTCATGACTTTCTGAGTCTGGCTGAGTTCTCCTAAAATAATAATTTCCATTTTAATCAATTATCCTGGGAAACACACTAGTTCATTCTTCTTGATGAGTATTCCTTACTTCCTTACTTCATTTCTTTTGCCACAATTCATTTACCCACTCATTTACCGATGGATACCCAGGCAGATCCCCATACTTGACTATAGTGAATGTGTCACAGTAAACCTGAGTGTGCATATATCTCGATGTACACTTAGTTTAATTTCTTAATGGACACACACCCCAAGAGTTACATAGCTGTATCTAGCTGGATCCTAAGTAGTTATGTTATAAGGTAAATCATCCCAGAAGCCACACTTTAAAATATTCAATATTAGAGTCTTTATTATACAGTTAACAGGCTGCAGGCTGCCTGTTGTTACAAAGGCCTGCAGCACACAAATGCACATAACACAGCTAGAAAACATGCTAAAGAGGAAAGAAATAACAAGAATAATACCAACAAGCCAATTCAGCTCCAATAGAGAGCTGAATTGGGACTTCATGATGACTGGAGATGAGCCAGGAGACAGAACACAGGACACGATCACAGAGACACACGTGGCATGGAGTCCCGTGGCTAGGCTGGTCGGTGCCTAAATAGGTCGGCACAAGGGGCAGGTCCTCAGGAAAATTCCCAGTCTCAGTCTCTAGACTGACAGATTCAGCAACCTATCAGCCAAGGGCCTGCTTCTGCATCCAGGGGCCTGGCCATGCTCATTACCTGGAAGGCAGGTGATGGGGGGGGCGGGGAAGGGGCGTTCCTTCCCCCATCATGAAGACAAAATGCCAGATCCTACCATCCACCATGTGGCCAACATGGCACCGGCCAGACCTGGCCTCCTTACTTCAGTTATATTCTCAGTTTCTGGAAAAGCTCCACACTGATTGCCATGGTGGTTGCAATAGTCTACATTCCCACCAACAGTATAATTATCCTGCTTCCCTCACATTCTTGTCCAAATTTGTTACTTTATGTTGTAATGATATTGGAATCTCATCTCATTCCATTCACAATGACTGCCATCAAGGGAATTGGTTTCCTTGTCATTTGCTTTCTTGCCCTTATTACTTATCAAACAAACCTGCCTTTATTTATTGACATTTGTTCACTGGCACTTTTAGATTTATTTTGAACTTTCCCATGTGTCTCTGCCTGAATAAGATTTGTGAACCTTAGATTGTCTGTGAAACAATAGAAGCAATGCTAAATCAGTGCAAATTGTGGAGATGAGTTCCTTGGATTGATCACTCTGAGACCCATGGAAGTGGGGTTAGACCCTATTACTTTATTTGGGAAATATTTTATCTTTTTTTTGCCCTCAGTTTATTCATTAGTTACAGGGATCAGATGCTTGATAATTATATTTGATATTTATATAGAGATTTATTGTAGTGACAAGAATATAAAGAGCTTTCAATACTCTTTAGTTTTTTTTAATTGGCTATTTGTGATTTATTATAATGAAACAAACTGAGTCTATCTTAAAGTGGAACTATTGAAATTATGGGTATATGATGGTTGTTATCTGTTTGACTACCAGAGGCTAATAAATCCTCCTATTAAAAATATATGTATTTTTAAGTAATACCATAAATCAACAAAGAAGAAAACTATACTAGCAATAGTCATTTCATGATGAGTGTTTAAGATAGTAATCTCAGTGCATTCACAGATTTATTAAATGTATTTTGAAGTTCCCTAAGTCAATAAATCTATGTACCTAGAGATAGAAGAATTGTCATAAAAATAACCCTATTATTTGTCTATTTTGTCTTTCTACAGGAAGATAAAGCTCAGTTTAGGTTTCTAAACTTGTCCCTTTTTATATTATAAAGGTGATTAACAGGGGCTTATAGTTACATAAGCAAGGTAATGAGTACATTTCTTATTAAACACTGTTACCTCCTCCCTCATTTTCTCCTGCTTATAGCTATCATTGTTGCATTAGTTCATCCCTTGTCCTGATGTCTCTGTGAATTCTTAAATTCAAACCTTTATAGAAGATTATCTGTCTTCAGAACCATCCTTGAGTTTTGCTGCAAACTTCCTGGTAATTATAAAGACTAGAATTACATTTATCTCTCTCCTTTCTATTTGAAATTGTGTGAGTACAATAGCCATATAAAACTTTACTGTACTTTAAAAAGCCATTAATAAATGTAACTTAGCAAAATCTTCTTCCAATTATCCTTGGTCAGAGATCAGGAAACGTTATTTTTCCTAAAGAGCCAGACAATAAAATTTTTCACTTTTGTGGACCATAAGACATTGTAAATCTGTCTTCTCCTTTCTTCTGTATCCCTTTAAATCAAAATAATTGCTTGTTTGCCTTTACCTAGGAAAATCAGCATTATACTTGAGTTATAATTACCCCTGAAGCTTATTAAAGCAACTTTTTATTATTCACAAATCTTTAGTAAGTTCTGAAGGGCCTTAATTTTTTCCTGAAATTATATTCTTACCTAATATCTGGGTGACCTTGTGTAATATTTTATAGAAGCACAGAATTTAATATTGATCCCTCTTCCTCCTACATCACTAGCCAAGAGTCTAACTTTGCCAATAAAAGATAATGATTTCTATCACAATACAGGATGGTTCTTATGGATAGAACCAGAGAAGTTAGACCCCTTAGTCAAGACATACCACAAACTGATGTCAAAATTTTCCAGGAATGTAATCAGTAAGTAGAGAATCTCACGTTTTCCTGGGTTACTACAAGCAATAGGTTCTCATCTGTTCTGAAACTACTATAATGCTCTATGATTAATGTCCTAATCTATTCTCAGGAAGCCTAATGGTTATCACAGTTCTTCATGGCATAAAATTAGCTTATCCACACCTACCACTTTGGCATAAATCTTTTCAACACATGAAGAAGCATGAGAGTTCAAGAAAAGCCCTTAAATTTTTCATTGCATGGAGTTATGCTACTAGTATGCTATAGTTTTCTCTTGAAGTAATAGCATAAGGTTCATCAAATCCACCTTTACTGAGAAATAGGTACAATATCTTAATTGTAATATGCACCTTTTGTTGAAGTTAGATGTATTACCGAACAAATCTCATTTTCTTCTTCATGCAGTTTAATTCATTGTTGTAATACTTTGCTTCCCGGTAGTCTTTTTTCATTAATTGAAGAAGCACAAGCAGTAATTCATTCACTTCTCTTCACAAATTACCCATATCAGATACATTTGTTAAATTTCCTTTGAAAAACTAGACTCCTTTTTGGATGATGGCTCATACCTTATCATCAAAATAGAAATACATCAGAATGATTATGATACTTGACTTAACTCTAAAAATGTTACAGAATCTAAATAACTGATTGAAACCCTCAAATACACCTGACCTTGTCAGTTATGTGTAGAGAAGAAGATATATGTAGGGATAGAAGTTATGTGTCCGGGTATTTCATATTTTTGGTGTGTTGTAGAGGTAATAAAATGGTCTTCAGTAAATATCTCCAACTAAACATGGTTAATAATGTAAGAAAACTTAGGTTCTCTAACTTTTAATGACAAATGGATATTTGAAAGGTAGGTACACATGCCAAAAGAGATAAGGAGTTATCACATAAAAGACTCTCTAGCTGGAAATTATATAGTCAGCTTATGCATGCATTAAGTTATTACTTTTTATAAAACTCTGAGAGCTTTATTGAGGCTTCTCTGGCAAGTCTTAATAAATTTATTAGCAAATTTTAGGAGAGAATGTGTTCTTAGAGAAATACAGGTAACATTTCATAAAATCATCTCTTGTGTTCTCAGGAATGATAATTTAATTAGAGGAACTAATTTGAAATATTGCAATGATTTTGCTGGAAATAAGTCACTCAAAAGCTAAGTACATATGACCATATAAGATGATGTTAAGCAAAATGAATCCCGAGATAGGGACACAAGTGTTTTTTCTTTATTGCTATTGTTTTAACATATTTATAATGTACTATGCGATTGTGTTGTTTCTTTTGTATGTCCTCCCCTTGGTATAACCCCTGTTTTCACTGTATTTGATTTCGATGCCCTGCATCTTGTATATACATTTTTCTAATTTGGGGAGGGGAAGGGAAATAACAAAATGCTGAAACAAGGATACAGGTGGACCCATAGTAACAATGACATGTACAAGACACTATGTTGAAAACAAATCTTACAATTTCCAGGGGTGGAATGGAGAGAGGAGTTGGGGAGGTGGGAAGGGAAGAGATGGTAAGGGAAACACAAAGGAGGAGGTAACAATGCTAGATAGGAAATGTACTCATGACCTTATTCATGTAACTATAACCCCTCTGTACAGTATTTTCTCAATAAAAAACGTATAAAAAAAGAAATAGAGATGCTGAAGCCAGATGGTTAAGAGGGATTAAGATTTCCGTTTACCACTTAACTGTGTTCTTGTATCCATCACTTACATAAAATAAGATGGATCCCTTACAATGCACAATGAGTTCAGGAATTGATAAGGTGAGAATAAAATTAATATCACTTGTTTAAAAAAAGTCACTCAAGGAAGGACAAATTGACTAATAAGCCTTAGGAAGTTTTTTTTATTAACAATGCTTAGTAAAACCTTCTGTAATGATGGCAAATAAACAGCATCTACTATACATAACACTGCAGAGGATTTTGGGAAGCTTCTCAGCATTGTCTAGTTTCATGATCAACTGAAACCTTAATTTGATGGACAATTGTGATTTTAACAGTGCATATGTAATTGCTTAATTTTGTTTCATTTTTACCTTGAAGGACATCAACTTCCAGTAATCCAGACACTCAATTATCTGGGGTCATGATGGAAGAGCTTTGAATCTTTTATTTTTAATAAGATTTTTTTATTGTTAAAATACCATACAGAGGGGTTACAATTACATAAGCAAGGTAATGAGTACATTTCTTATCAAGCATTGTTGCCTCCTCCTTTGTTTTTCCCCTACCATCCCTGCCCTCCCACCTCCACAACTACATTCCTCCCCTTCTCCACACCTAAATTGTAAAGTTCGTTTTTCGACATAGTGTTTTGTACATCTCATTGTTGCAATGGGTCCACCTGTATCCCTATTTAAACAATTGGTTTTTTCCCTTCCCCTCCACAAATTATACCACCATCAAATACAGTGAAAACAGGGGTTATACCATGGGGGAGGGACATACAAAGCAACAAAAAATCACCTTATAAATACACTAGAAACAATAGCAAGAAAGAAAAGACCACTTGTGTCCTTATTTCTCATCTATAGGAAAATTAGTTACATGGAATTCTGAAGCTCAACAAAAGCTCTAAGGCCCTGAAACTTTTGTGCTTTAAGTTATTTACTATCATTAGGTGACAAAGACAACCAATTCCTTCTGGGTTTTGCCAATTTTTAGACTAAAAACACCTTAGTTAAAATTAGAAGGTTATTTATTTTTCTATACTCCTAAATACTTCCTCACAACATAATCCAAATTTGCATCACAACATGGCTAAATTTTTACACAAATGCATGAAATTGATGTGTTGTTCCTTTATTATTCGAATCTTCCCTTGCATGAGCTAAAATCTACAGATTAATTTTCAGGAAATGAAACTAAAAGGAAGTATACTTTAGTTTTCAATTGAATTTACATCCTCCTATACTGTCGTGTGTGTGTGTGTGTGTGTGTGTGTATGTGAGTGTGAGTGTATATGTGTATCTATTTTATATCTCTGTATGAGCATCTGAGCCAGATCCATCAAGCTGAAGGCTATAAGAATCATCTTAAATCTTGTATAAGTCAGCTTAGATATGTATTAATATAGAAATATGTATGTGTTAAACTACCTAAGTCTTTATTTATTTTCTGAGATCTCCTCTCTATTTTTAGGCTAGATTTATTATTAATAATGTATTAATCTACAAAAATCTCAGTCTTACTATTGTCTTTTGTACATATAATCATATGTGATATGAGTATGCTGACTACATTTTGTATAAGAATTTCAAAAACATCCAGTCATAATGGCTATTGAGCTTGCATTAATTTCCATTTAGGATATACCCAGTCTCTTGTTTGATGTTCAAGTAATGGAACACAACTATTAAATTGTATTTTAGATAATAAACACTAAACAACCAACTGTCTAAGTCATTTAATCTTCTCTTACCTAAAGAAGATATATGACTGCAATAGATGACAATTATTGGCCTCTCCTTGGTTCCTGGGAAATATTTTATCTTTGATAGAGTCTTCCATTACTGGAAATATATTTCACGGTTTATAGTCTATGTAGAGATAAGGTAAGTTTTCAGTATCATAAAAAGATTGCCATATAATTAATGATGCACTTTGGATCTCTTAGACCCAATCTTCTCATAATGCTGTTGAATGAAAATATACAAATATTTGCTTCTCTCAGATTCCTCCATTCTTTAACATTTTTGTCCTCTTCCCATTTTTAGAGAAGCCATTTACTGGCTGTTCATTCCTTCTAGAAGGTCTCCACCTTTGAGGAGCTTCCTGACACTCTCACAAATGAAGCTCATTGTAATTTTCTGCCAACTTGTGTTTAATTTCTTTTGTCTTTGGGAAACCCCTACCTTTTCTAACTCACTCCACTCCACTGTAGAATTAACACTTTTAGGTTTGCATTACATCCTGCACTGAGTAGTAAGCAGTATTTGATGGAGAATAAAGCAGACAGCAATAAACCCAACCAGTTTAATCATACATGTCCAAAAAAGAAAGAGTTCTTGACAGTGGGACCATTGGCTTCAGGATTACACTGTTTGTGCCTGTTTGTCTGTAGTTCTGTTTATATTTTGGGTGATGAAATAAGAGTTTCCTAGATAAAAACCAATTTGTTCATCAATGCATTTAGTAATAAATAAAAAGAGACTTTTGACATCTATTTCAAAAAATAGAAATTGAGTATTGGTTTTAGTAAAGATGATCTCACCTATTTCAAGCTATAAAAGCCAAAAATTAAAACTTCAAAATTGAATTAAAGAAAATAATCCTTTGGAGCTTTTTTACTTAGTCTATAAAATCAACACAATAGAGATACAAGAAAGGAAATGCAAATACTTTAACACTTGAAATAGGCCATCACTGTATAAAGTCCAAATTTATAGCAGTTTTCTGAAGTAATGTCCCAGTACCACAGGGAAGAGGATTTGGGATTCATTTAGTAATGATAAGTAAAAAAGTGAGGGAAAAATTACAAGTAGCAGAGTCTGAATATAGAATGAGAAAAAACATCTGGGAAAGAAACCTATAAAGGCAAAAGAGAAAATAGAAACATTCTTATAAATTCTAAATAAAAGCAGGGAGGCCTGTAATCCTAGCTACTCAGGAGGCTGAGATTGAAGGATGAGGTTCAAAGCCAGCCCCCACATGAAAGTCACTGAGATTCTTATCTCCAACAAAATGTTCAGAAAAACTGGAAGTTTTGCTGGTGGCTCAAGTGGTAGAGCGCTAGCTTTGAGATGAAGAGCTGAGGAACAGTGCCCAGGCCCAGAGTTCAGGCCCCATGATTGACAAAAAAAAAAATCCAAATAGTTAAAATTCTAAAATGCAAAGATGGTAAGTGGTGACAAATCTATAATCATTTATAAAAATGGAAAGATGAAACTTGTTAAATTGTAAAACAGAGGAGGGTTATAAGGAGAGGTATGGAAGAGGTAAGGTTCATTGGAGTACATCATAAAAGAATAGAAACTTCACAGCGAAACCCTCTTTGTACAAAAACTGTAGTCTTAAGACGTATCAATTTTGAAAAAAGTAAATAAATCAATGCATGGAAACCCAAATATCTAGATAGGAAGAAGCAGCATAAGAAATAGGTAAACATGAATTGATGTTTTCTGCTTTTTAATTGATCATTAAAAAGTAAATACATTATAATGTATGGTATATTTTATGGTATATAGAACATGTAGGAATATAGTTTGCAAAGTATGACAATAAAATTACTGGAAGACTATTATATAGGAAGATAGATACATACATAGATTAGATATAATAATATTGATTAGCTATTTTCATATTTTCATTCCTACATTTCTAAACACTAAATAGATACAAAATTATAAATCCAAAAAAGTGATATCAATACATAATTAAAATGTATGCATTTAACCTATTATAATAAAGAAATACAAACATAAATGAATAGACAGATATTTCTTTTTTGTTGTTGGTGTTTATCAGAAATTATTTTTAGTAGTAAGCCTTAAGCACAGTGTCTAATGCTTGATCCATACTGCAAGTTTTTTTGTGTTTTAAGTTATTTTTCCTAATGGCTACATCTTGGTTTGCCTCAGCCTGTCTGGTAACATGATCCTCCTACTAACTTTTCCCATGTAGCCAGGATTGAAGATATTAATGACCACACCTGGACTGTTTGTCACACTGAGTCCTATTTAACTTTTTGCATCCTATTTTATTGTTGTTGTTGTGTTGTTGGTGGAAGTGGGGCTTGAACTTGGAGTGAGGGAGGGGGAAGAGCTAGGAGCAATCTCTTAGCTTTTTACTCAAGGCTAGAGCTCTACGACTTTGAGCCACAGCACCACTTCTGGTTTTTCTAGTGGTTAATTGGAGATGAAAGTCTCATGGACTTTCCTACCAGGTCTAGTTTTGAACTGTAATCCTCTGAACTCAGCCACCTGAATTGCTAGGAATTCCAAACAGAAGCCACCAGTGCCCAATTGGATCCTCGCTGCTGTCCTCCACCTGATCTCTATTCTTCTGATTTCTGCTTCCTGAATGGCTAGGATTGTAGGCATTGCTATTATACCTAGTTCTATTTGTCTCTTCTTTTTATGAAGTGGTATGTAAATGTCATGGAGAAATCACAAATTTTGTTACCAACTCAGTGCTTAAAACAATGCTTATGTATGTCACTGAATAGAAAATGAATATGGATTTTCCCAGTATTTGTCCAACCTGGGGAATGGAGCAACTAATCATCTGAGAAAACAAAGCAGAGGTTAAATGAATTTATGAAATACAATGAAATAGAGGTTTGGAACAGGACATCATCTCGTTGTCCCTTTGAGAAAGCTCAGATAAGGAGTGATTTACCTAATACATGAGTGACTAGCAAACACACTGCTCTGTGTCTTTCCTATTACACTGTGGTGTCATCCTATCATGGGGGCTTGTTGAAGTTCTTTGCTTCTCAGATACAGATATTTTTAAAAAAACAGTGAATTAGTTGGCACCATTTAAGCATTAGTGTATGTCCCAGGGCTGTCTAAAAATCAGATTCTCATGAAAATTGGCATATTGGGCAAGTAGGATCCTTCTTTTCCAGTGGTCGCAGCTTGTTCTGCATTGGTCGTACATCAGCTTCCACTTCTGCATGGCCTTCTGGTGATGGTGGACAGGAGAATTTTGTCTCTGATTGTAACAGTTTATCTCTGAAATTCTTTACTCTGGGAAGCATAATCACACAGTGTATAGACTTAAACAGAAAGTGAAATGGTGGTACTAAAAAAGGAAATGTCAATAACACTTCTGCCTCATATACTTTGTGAATTTAATATTCATGCATCCCTACTTCTATGTACATTTTTTTTGGGTGGTCCCATCATGGGGCCTGAACTCTGAAGAGCTGTCCCTCAGCTCTTCAGCTCAAGACTAGCACTCTACCATTTGAGCCACAGCACCACTTCTGGCTTTTTTCTTTTTGCTAATGTGGTGCTAAGGAATCGAACCCAGGGCCTCATGCATACAAGGCAAGCGCTCTACCACTGAGGCACCTTCCCAGCCCCTTCTATGTACATTTATACTTCTTCTCTTTTATCTTCAAATTAAATGTTCATACCTCAAATAATAATTGACATTTTGCTATAATTTTCTTACTAAATACAGTATATCTTAAAAATAAGTTTCATTAACTAAATACATTAATGGAAAAAAAATGAGGGGTGATTGGTTTGTGTGTAGTTTGAGATGGAAGTAGGCTACAGCCAAGTTAACTGTGGGAATTAACCTTTGATCTTTAGGGACACACATGCCAAAATAGAGTTAAGGGATATTTAGAAGAGAGATGTTAGAAAGAGGGAGAGAACAATGAGAGCAAGAATGAAGAGATCACTTTGTGAAATTTCACAAAATTGTGATTTTTTGCTTGCCTTTGCTATAAATGGCTAACATCACACTACTTAATTCATCCCGTCTGATGCGGGATACAATTTTATTTCAATTGGCACAGAAAGAATTCAAGACATGGATGGTTATACATATATTGGGGAGAGTGTTGTCGGGCTTGAACTCTGGGCTTGGGCAAGGTCCCTGCACTCTTCAGCTCAAAGTGAGCGTTCTACCACTTCCGTTTTTTTAGTGGTTTATTGGAGATAAAACTCTCATAGACTTTTATGATCACTCAGCTTTGAATCGTGATCCTCAGATCTCAGCCTCCTAACTAGCTAGGATCTTAGGTGTGAGCCCCTGAGCCCGGTGGATTTCATATTTTTGTCAGCATCTAAGTTTATTATATCAACTTGCCTACTACTTAGTTGTTGATAACAACAAAAATATATACAACCTGTTTGCATCTTAGTCATGAAATAGCTTATTATATAGAATGCAGGGAAAGTGGGAATTAAATGAAAGTCAAATCATTACCATATTTTGGATTTCATGAATTCTGGAAGTAATTTCCTATGCTTGTTTTTATTTCCTATCATTGTCCACAAGAACTCCTATATATCTAAATTCATAGCTCAATGGCACCTTGGTGATTGACCATGTAGAAGTCTACTAAAATGTATTTGCTAGTGAGATATGTGGGCCTAGTTTTTGTCCAGCTAACTTACTGGATTTTTTTCCTTTGATTTCTACAGAATAACTTGATAGTCCAAACAGTGCCACTAGCATTGAAAGCAGTTTTGTAAAACTATCTTGCAAAACTAATTCCCTCTTATCATTTGTCATGTTGGTTGCACCTTTCCTCTCTTGCTTAGCAAGTATGGCTGCAGGAAGTTTGAAATACACTTGTTTTCATATTTTCTCTGTAGATTTTATTTTGCAAGAAGAAACTATCCACCTGTGGGACATAAAAACTTTTCTTCCAAGCCAGGGGCAGGTGGCTTACGCCTGTAATCCTAGCTACTCAGGAGGCTGAGATCTGAGGATCGTGGTTCAAAGCCAGCCAGGGCAGGAAAGTCCATGAGACTCTTATCTCCAATAAACCACTAGAAAACCAGAAGTGACGCTGTGGTTCAAGTGGTAGAGTGCTCGCTTTGAGTTGAAGAGTGCAGGGACAACGCCCAAGCCCAGAGTTCAAGCCCCACGACCGACCAAAAAAAGAAAACAAAAAACAACACTTTTCTTCCAGAAGAAAGAATTCTCTCAGCTGTAGGAGGTAAACATAGAAAATATTTTGGTATACACTCATCTGAATAAAATTAACAATTTCAGCAGTCTTTCAATAAATGTCTGCATCAAGGATAGATTGTCATTGCGTTCTTCATGATTGTCACTGTAAATGTTCATGATACAGCCAAAATTATGATGACGTGCTTTTACAAAAGCTCAATGACTTTTACATATGAGGATTATGTTATTGTTCCACACCAAATATTTTAAATGAAAATATCAGTAGTGACTATGTGATTGTTCTAAATTAACACAGAAGAAAATGTACTAATACAGTATTTTAGCTGAAAATGAATATATTATATCAAGCCCTAAATACTGATTCCTCAAGCCAATTGTGATTTATGTTTGCACTACTATGTTTTGCCTACAGGATATTTTGTGTGTGTTTTATAGTAGGAATTTTCATAAAAGCAAGATAGCACTTCGATGTGAAAATACTGAAGAATGTATCCCTACAAGGTGAAGAATTAGCTCTCCAGAAGGAGTGAACTACACAGGAGAATATGCCTTGTACTAAATGCAATTTATCTTCCAATCTCTCTCAGAGTTGAGTACTCTGATTCTGATTTCAGATAGATATTCTGAATTTATTGTGCAACTCTAGTGAACACATGGGGAATCTAATAGCCTAAATTATACTGAAACTCCTTTAAACAACTTTTTAAAGATAAAACAATTAGGGGCTGGGAAGGTGACTCAGTGGCAGAGTGCTTGCCTTGCATGCATGAGACCCTGGGTTCAATTCCTCAGCAGCATATAAGCAGAAGAAAACAGGAAGTGGCTCTGTGGCTCAAGTGGCAGAATGCTAGGCTTGAGCTGAAGAGCTGAGGGATAGTGCCCAGGCCCAAAGTTTAGGACCCACAACCAACAAAAAAGAAAAATATAAAAAAAGAAAAAAGAAAAATAATAGAAGTGACATAGCAAGATGTTTGTATATATTTATTTTATATTTACGAATGCTGTATTTTTAAAAGAATGCTAACTTAATAAAGTACTATAAAGAGTAGCTTTCATTAAAAGAATTATCAAAAAATTGTAACATTAAATAGAGGTTATTTTACTAACTTTAATCATTTAATTTCAACTAATACATTGTTCATACTATCCCTGTGGCTGATATTATTCTTATTTGTACGTACGTTAATTGTTTCAAAATGTGTAAATGCACGACATATAGCAATACTCTTGAATTTATTAATTACATATAGGCAACTAGATATGAGTTCTTCAGAAAATCTGACTTCAGGATTAACATCAGAAATTATAATTTGTAACTATAATTAATTATAACTATGCCACAGTGATAATTTGTTTTGAATACTACCTGCTTATAAACGTTACATATTCATTTAATAGTCTTATTATGTTATAAGATTTAAAATTTTATTGATATTTATATGGAATTCTAAAAGAACAATTCGTGGTGTATGATTTTTTTTGATGAGTTGTTGAAGTTGATTGCCCAAATTTTGTTGAGAAGTTTTTCATTGATGTTCATCAAAGTAATGGGTCTATAGTTCTCTTTCTTTGATGAGTCCCTGCCTGGTTTTGGGAAGAGGATTATGATGGCTTCATAGAGAATTTGGTAGTGAACTTTCACTTTCAATTTCATTCAAGAGTTGGAGGAGTATTGGTGTGAGTTCTGCTTTGAAAACCTTGTAGAATTCCACTGTAAATCCATTCTGTCCTGGGCTTTTCTTGGGTGGGAGGTCTTGTATTGCTATTTCCATTTCGATGCTTGATCTGGGTCTGTTAAGTTGGTTTAAATCATCTTGGTTTAGTTTCCATTAGTCCATTTCTTCCAGAGTCTCAAACTTATTAGCATAAAGATTTGAGAAATATTCCCTTATAATGTTCTGAATCTAGGTATTTGTTTCCATCTACTGGATTGGAACTCTGGTCAACTCTTCATCTCAAGGCTAGCACTCTACCACTTCAGCCAGAGTGCCACTTCTGTTTTTGCTGGGTTGATCTATCCACCAAGGATAGTGGTGTGCTAACGTCCTCAACCATTAATGCCTTTGGATCTATGCTACCAGCACAACTACGTTTATTGCAGCATTATTTACCATAGTTAAGATATGGAAACAACCCAGATACCCCTCAGTAGATGAATGGATCAAGAAAATACACACACACACACACACACACACACACACACACACACACGCCTATATATATATATATATATATATATAAAATCACATTCTATGCCTCTATCAGAAAGAATGACATTGCAACACCCTGTTTGTTAGGAAATGGAAAGACTTGGAAAAATTTACATTAATTGAAGTAAGCCAGGCCCAAAGAAACATAGGTCCTATGGTTTCCCATATTTGCAATAACTAGTACATGTGTAAGACAAGCAGAAAAGGCCAAAAGCTATGTACATAGAACCAGATAAGATTATGTTAAGCAAAATGAACCCCAAGATAGGGACACAAGTGTGGTTTTTTCTTTCTTGCAATTATTTCTAGTGTATTTATAATGTGCCGTGTGATTTTTTTTTTGTTTCTTTGTATGTTCCTCCCCCATGGTATACCCCGTTTTCACTGTATTTGATGTCGGTGCCCTGCATCCTGTATCTACATTTCTCTAATTCAGGAAGGGGAAGGGGGAAAAGTTGCTTAAATAAGGATGCAGGTTGACCCATGGTAACAATGAGATGTACAAAACACTATGTTGAAAATGAACTTTACAACTTTGGCAGCTGGGGTAGTTGGGGAGGTGGGAAGGAAAGGATGGTAGGGGAAAACAAAGGAAGAGGCAACAATGCTCAATGGGAAATTACTCATTACTGTGTTCATGTAACTGTAACGCCTCTGTACAGCACAGACACGGCTAAAAAAAAAAGAATGACATTGCCACATTTGTTAGGAAATGGAAAAGGTTGGAAAAATTATAGTAAGTGAAGTAAACCAGGCCCAAAGAAACATAAGTCCCATGGTTTCCCTTCATTGCAATAACAAGTATAAGTCTAAGACAAGCAGAAAAGGTCAAAAGGTATTTACATATGACCATATAAGATGATGTTAAGTGAAATAAACCCCAAGATAGGGACACAACTTTTTTTTCTTGCTTGCTATTGTTTTTAACATATTTAAAATGTACTATGTTATTTTGTTGTTTCTCTTGTATGTTCTTCCCCCAAGGTATAAACCCTGTTTTCACTGTATTTGATTCTGGTGCCCTACATCTTGTATATATATTTTTCTAACTTGGAGAGGGGAAGGGAAATAACAAAATGCTGAACTAAAGATATAGGTTGACCCATTGTAACAATGAGATGTACAAGACACTATGTTGAAAAGTGAACTTTACAACTTGGAGGGGGGAGAGGGGTGTTGGGGAGGTAAGGAGGATAGGAATAGTTGGGGAAAAACAAAGGAGGACATAACAATGCTGGATAGGAAATGTACTCATTACCTTGCTCATGTAACTGTAACCGCTGTGTACATTATTTTTACAATAAAAACATAATAAAAATAGAACAATTCCAGTCTGCCATGATACTTTTAGGTAGCATATGTAAAGAAATTCAAAGTAGCATTCTAAGGTAAAGACACATTCACATAGCTCTTATTTCTACATTCTGACCTCATCTGAGATTCTGGCTATGATATATTCTGCTCCATTTTCCATTTCTAAACATTTTTTTCTCTTGGAACTTCTTTGCATGTGGCCCTTTCTCTTCCACCACAGAAGTGGTCCATGTCCTAGGAGTGAGCTTTAGGGAGCCAGTAATGATGTTTGGAGGGATAGAGCTATCTTTGAAGTGGGAATAAGATCTCTAAAACAAGAGTAAAAAGTGACTTCATGGAGTATATTTTAAAGGCTATGTAGAGAGTTTTCATGGTAATAAGTAATAAGGCTAGAAATAAAGATAGAGATATAGTAAAGTCCATCAGGGTTTTAACATTTTGGAGCTTATGATCCATATCAACTAAATCTGAGCACCTATTTTCTGGCAGGAGTCTTCAAATCCCTGGACACTGCATTGAGTCGAAATGTTTTCAGTATGTTCCTTCATAGTGAACTCAGGATTACTACTGTGCAAATTTGTCTGAAAATAATATTGGAAAATTATATCAGAGAAAGATAATGAATTATTGATAGTAGAATGAAGAAGTATTTTCAATACTGGGGAGGCTTAATGAATATTGTTGACAATGACTTCTAGGTTTGGAAAGATGTGTCTTCAGCAGAATATGACATAAGGGTATTGATTTTATTTGCTTTTATTATTGTCCATTCTCATCATTAAATAAACTCCATGACAGCATGAGCTTTTAATATTTGGTTCGTCATTGAAGCTCTCTCAAACACACATATGCACACACATACACACGAATCTTTAATCTGACAAAAATGACAATTTTTAAGACAAGAAGTATCAGCAGAATAATTGGAAAAGTTCCAGATGTGGTCAACTACATCTAAGATTAGCTTGATTTCTTGCACCTCCTTATGAAGTATTGAGTAATTTTCAACTTTTTCTGTATCAATAAATCTGAATTTGTTTTCTGTGGCACAGTACTAAAGGTGTCTTCAATAAAATACAGGGTACATTAATTCTTAAAAATGGCACCATCTTCTGAATAGGACATTAGCAGTTTGCAGTGCATTCAAGAGGTCTGAAAAATGCTAAAAATTCAAAATTTACCCATTGCATTTTTTTCATAGAATGCTTCTTAGTACTTTAAGTAAGGATGAAGCTCATTTATGTTAGCCAATAGAAACTAACATTTCAGTGTGCTCAAATAGCTTAAAGGAAATACACTTTGACTTCTGAAACTGTCATAAAACATTTTCCTCAGGAAAACATTTATAAATCTCTCTTACTCTTTTCTTCTTACAAGCCATCGGTATGACATGACTACAAGCCTCCAAAGACAGAAGTTCTTCCATTATTTATTTATAACTGTAATGGTTTTTTATGAGGCTATTGTAAATTTCAAATGTTTGGCAGACAATTGTAGAAGCATTTTAGCAAGACTAAAACTAACCTCCAGTTCTTTGCATTTTACCAAGCATTTTCAGTCAGACAACATGGAGTATAGATAATTTAATGTTTTCAAAATAGTAGAACAAATCTAAAGTTATAAGGCTTAAACTAATAATTGTAACTTTACTTTTGCATTAAGTTCAAATTACCCGGTGACTCAAGAAGTGCCATCTTAGGGGGAAAAAACAAAAGACGTCAGTAAATCAATAAAAGAATCTTTAACTTATATTTCATATTTTTTCATATTAGATGTCCTTGTTTAGTTGTAATAGTCATATCACTTTGGAAATTTACTTACAAATTCTGTATGCCTAACAGAGGATTGAAGCTGCACATGTTAGAACTGGTGAGTAAGAAAATATTGTACCTAAATAATGAGCCAAATGTTAGGGTAGTAACCCAGACTGGAGAGTTCCATGGAATTGCAATCAAATCTTTAGAAGGACTACTAACATAATATATTAATGACCAAAGAAGGCTGTAAACTAAAACGAAAGAAAACAAGACAATAAAAACAACCTGAGAATGGAACGTACAGATGCTAGGATGCTGCAAGTGTTAAAAAATGAAAGACAATCACCTCACTAAACACAATCACTTATAATATGTACTCACAAGTAAAATACAACATTTTTTCCATATAGCAATTATAATTGCAGTATTCAGCTCTCCTCCTACCCAAAGGCTAGTTTTCCCACAAAACTATTATAGTATACCTTTTAAAAATTATGCTCTTACTTCAAAATCTCTAATTATCTCAGAAATTTGGGGAAACCTGCCAATGTCCACATTCTTTATTTAAATTCTAGGTAGTCTGACTCATTAAAATATATTTTTAATTTTTCCTCTTATTTTGTGAAATTGAGCATTGCCAAAATATTCATTATGCAACACATACAAAGCCATTTTACTATTTATGTATTGTATGAATCTGTCTCGATAGCCAAATGGTGGCAATAGGGAGAGAATGACCTCTAAGTTCTCATAACTTCTACTAATAACAAAAGCAAATTTAGATACTGGATTGTGGTGGCTTGCACCTGTAATCCTGGCTATCTGGGAAGCTGAGATGGGAGAATAATGGTTTGAATCCAGCCCTGGCTGTGGGTTTCATATCTCCCATTAACTGCCAAAAAGCCAGAAATGCAGCTGTGGGCCAAGAGGTTGAATGCTAGCCTTGAGCAAAAAGTCAAGGACAACAACCAGTCTCTAAGTTCATGCCCCAGAAGTGGAACCAAACAAACTAACTTAAGATTGTTGTTCCAGTTTAGGACTGAGTGTAGGATATAGAAGAAGTAATCTCTGGGTTTCTATTTCCAAGCTATACTTTTCCTCATAAGCACAAATATAATAATGTCTACAAGAGTCCTCTGCATTCCTATGAGCTTGCAGGAAGAATGATTTGGTTTCTTATACTTTTCAATAAAGTTGACTTGGCATGTATGTGTGTGGGTCTGGGGTGCAGTACTACATCATAACAGATTCCGAAGCTAGAGCTGCTAGCCTCATGGAGACCAAGAAGAACAAAAAGGATGAGTGTAGGGGTCATGGGATAAAATATGTCTTTCATGAACATATCCCAGCAATGTATTTTCTACAATTGGGCCCCCCATTTACTAGAGAAATAACTATCTGTGGAAGTAGAAAGTTGGTAAATAGAGGTACTTTCTCCAAATGTGAAACTACATGGGAAAGAGCAAAACATAACTTTCTGCATTGATTAGTTAATGAAGATTTTCTGTATCTGACATATATATTCATTCACATGCTTTCATATGTGTCAAAATTATAACATTGTGCACTTGAATGTCCTAAAAGTGTACCTCAATATATAAAATAATTCAAATATATAATTTATCAAGGTGTCCAAATCCTAGACAAATATAAACATACAAATGATGGTGTTTACAATGTCAAATGCCAAAAGTTTGGATAAAATATTACCCCTCGATTCAGAAGTGATGGTTCTTTTTTGAAATATCTGATTCTATAGAAGGCATGGGGAAAGTCACGCTGTGGACTGATGCCTGCTCTAAGCCAAAAGCACTACATGATTCCTGAATAACAAATAAATAAATAAAAAAAATAAAAAAAGATTGAGGGTATCTTTCACTTACCTAGCAAACAGAAAAGCTTGAAAAAATCCTATTACTGGCAAAAATAAATGTTTCTCAGAATTCCCATAGATACATGGGCTGCATTAGAATAATAAATATTAATCTGTAACAAATTAAAGAGACTCAATCTTGATGTTTTCCTAGAGACAATATTATTGTTCATGTTTCATAACTTCCATGTTCGCCTTCCTGTTAGGTTTGTGTATTCTGTTCTGAATTATTTGTGTTTCTCTAGCTGTCTGTTAAAGTGAGGAATCACTGTGGAGATTAGATTATGAACACAGCCTGGCCCAATTGATCCTGCGTTGCTGAGCCCAGGGCTAAGTGTGCACTGATACCATATGTGAATTTCAGAGTTGACACTTATAGTCTACTTTCCACTGACTACTATAGATTTTGTGGATTTATTGTAGCATTGAAAGCAAAACACATATGTCGGAACATACATTAAGTGATGCATAGTCATAGGTTTGCTTATATTTCAGAGCAACTCAATAATTTAAAATGACATAATTATGCTTATTATATTTAAAGAGAACTAAAACTTAGTGCTTCTTTTGACTATACAGTGAAAAATGGATTTCTCTGTTCTAAATCTAGCAGAGAAATTCATCCTAATAATAGCATGATTTTTTATTCAGAAGTCAAAATATCAAGAGCATGTCTAATTGTTTTCTATATAACTGCTTATCACAATCTCAGTTTAGAATAAATTTCCAGATTGTGGATACATGGAAGAACCTAACAACATTTGAAATATAGCAAATATAACAAGCTGACAGTACAGTTTGAAATTGATTCATAGAAACTATACTCATATTGCTCTAAATTTTCAATTGCTAGCTAGGATAACTGAAAAATGGAAAAAATATTCCTTAGTTATAATAAACATTATCTTTGTATTAGATTAGTTGAAAGTAGAAGCAGCAGCATGAAGCTTAGAGTGTGTCTACCCATCTATTAAATCAAGTTAAGCTTCATTTTGGCAGCTACTGGGTTTGTCATTCATAAAAGTGAACAAGACACTTAGTTTCTTTGATGTTATGGCAAGCTGAAAACATTATTTGACAAATTTAAACTGTAGAGTAATGCTATACACCTGTTTAGCCAAAGCGTATTAATGTGTTGTCCATACCTGCTTTACCAAAAGCTGTAAGATAGCTGATGACAGGATGTGCCCTTAGGCTCTAATAGTAGCTGCTTTCAGCCAAAATGTCTGGAATCTGAGTTTCCTATGTGCACACACTAGTTCTGAGGAAGTCATACTTGTATAGGTTTGGGAATAGCAAATCATCTGTCTTACGAATTGCTAAGTTAATGAAAATTTTGAGATAATAGAGTAAGAACCAAAGGAAACTCTAATAACATTAAAAAGTTTTCTAATATTAAAATCAGCTTGAATTAGGAAGGTAGTGAATACATCATAATCTTTCTAGGACACAGCTTGAGACAGAAGAAAACTTGTGAACTCCAAGAAATGGAAGTAAGAATTTTTTTTTATTACACAGCTCATGGTTCTTTCTTTTTTTTCTTCTCTTCTTTCCTTTTTTCTTTGGTTAATTTTCTTCTGTTGCTATTTTTCATTTCTGTACCTTTTTGTCTTCTATATAAGTCTATCTAATTTAGGGAGGGGGAGAGGAAGCACAAAAATAGTGGGATAAAGGTGAACCAATTCAGCAGTCAAACCTACTAGACACTAAGTTGGAAATGAACTATACAACTTTGGAGGGAGGGAAGTCAGGAAGGGAAAAACTGGGAGAGAATGAGGGAGAGGGAGACACTATTCAAAAGTGAGTGTATTCATTATATGAATCATGTTACTGTAACCCCTCTGTATATCAACTTTATAATACAATTTCAAAAAAAGGTAATACTTTATTGTAAAAAAAAAAAAAATGAAGTTGAAGAAACATACTCCCTGTGTCCTTTAGATGGCACTGGTGAGAACATGTTATTCAAGCTGGCACCATGAGATGATGCCAACAAGGATTCTGTATTCTCAAAAAAAAAATCATGAGAAAAGGAAATAAAATGAGAATCTTGCTATGGTGAGGGAAGTGTCATCCTTATCAGTAATGTACATGTCCAGATAAACAATATTTATTAGAATGGAGTGTTTATTAGAAAAAAAGCACTTTCTGTTTTCATAAGTTTACTCTCTGTCTTGTAAAAACTGTGAGCTGAATTTATTTTTTGTGTTACAGTTAGAATGAGATTTTAGACACATTCAAACCTAGCTAAATGGCGAGAGCCCCTTTTGTACAACTTCTCTGGATACAATTTTAATTTACTGAAGGAGACTTTCATATAAACCACTACTTGTTAATATTTATCCTCAGTGAAGAAAAGTAAAACATGATTATTTTGGAAAAATAAGCATAGTACATGATTAATTAAGAGTATATGAAAAGAAAGCTAATAATGTAAGCTCAACTATCATGTGATATCTAAATAGTTATAATGTATTACCTTTAAAATGAATTGAAGTATATTATACACATACATTCATATGTATCCAGTGCATATGTGTATGTGAATTTGTATCTATTCTTTGCAGTACTGATTATTGATCAGGGCCTTGTATTTAGCAGGATCCCTACTATGTGAATCTTTCCACTGTCCTTTTGTACTTTTTTCCCCTTAGAATGATGTACTAATTTTTCCCATACTGATCTCAGACATTGACCTTCCAAAGATTTGAGTAGCTAGAACCAGAAGTATGTACCACCCTGCTCAGGTTATTTCTAAGAAAATGCTTACCAAGTTTTTTCTGGCTTCCAAAACTCATGTCTCCAACTCTTCTTTAAATATGTTTTTATTGTAAAAATGCTGTACAGAGTAGTTACAGTTACATGAGCAAGGTAATGAGTACATTTCCTGTCAAGCATTGTTCCTCCTCGTTTGTTTCTCACCTACCATCCTTTCCCTCCCACCTCCACAACTGCACACTCCCCCACTCTCGCCTAAATTGTAAAGTTCATTTTCAACATAGTGTTTTGTACATCTAATTGTTACAATGAGTCAACCTGTATCCCTATTTAAGCATTTTGTATTTTTTCTTCCCCAAATTAGAGAAGTGTATATACAAGATGCAAGACACCGACATCAAATACAGTGAAGACAGGGATTATACCATGGCAGAGGACATACAAAGAAACAAAAAAATCACATGGCACATTATAAATACAGTAGGAACAATAGCAAGAAAGAAAAAAAAACACTTGTGTCCTATCTTGGGGTTCATTTTGCTTAACATCATCTTACCTGCTCATATTTACATAGCTTTTGACCTTTTCTGCTTATCCCAGACATATACTCATAATTGCAAATAAGGGAAACCATGGGACCTATGTTTCTTTGGGCCTGACTTACTTCACTTAATATAATTTCTTCCAAGTCTTTCCATTTCCTAACAAATGGGTGATGCGATGTCATTCTTTCTGATGGAGGCATAGAATTCCATTGTGTGTGTGTGTGTGTGTGTGTGTGTGTGTGTGTGTGTGTGTAATTTTCTTGATCCTCTCTAGCCATAAAAGAAATGCAAATCAAAACAACATTGAGATGCCACCTCACTCCAGTTAGAATGGCTATAATCAAGAACTCTAATAACAACAGATGCTGGAGGGGATGTGGCCAGAAGGGAACCCTATTGCATTGTTGGTGCGAGTGTAAACTTGTTCAACCACTTTGGAAAGCAGTATGGAGTTTCCTCAAAAGCCTCCACAGAGAACTCCCCTATGTCTCCAACTCTTGACTAGCTAGGAATACCAACATGTGCTACCTCAATCAGCCAGTATTATTCTTTACTTGAATAATTAACTGGATTAGGCACCCATAGGTATGCCTGGTAGTGGAAGAGGTGCTTACATATTAAGTATCATCTGTTTTCTTAGGGCATCAATAAATGCTCATTAATTGTAATAAATGTGTGATAAATTTAGTAAAAATATCTTTGCTTAGAAAGAAAAAAGGGGAAGAATACATCAAAAAATTGCATATTTGTGTAAGATATTATTTTTTTCTGCACCAGCATAATGAAATCTATACATAATGAGAATTTCATATTTGCTAGTTGGTGCTCTACAAGTTTCTCTCTCCTGAGCTGATTTTGTTTTTGGTTATATGTCACAGATCATAATCTTCTTATCAACAGACTCCTGTAAATATGAACCCCATCAAGCACAGCTTATTAATTGTGATGGGATCTTGAGATATGTGTGCATATTACCATACATTCATATATAAATATATGATTTCATGAGACTGGCATCTGCATGAAAGAAGTAAAAGAATGCAGAAGAATTGATGGGAAATGAAGAGTGCAAATAAATTTCATCTAATTTCTATGAATGGGATTAAGGAAGATAAATGATCATGACAAAATCAATCAGGTTAGATGGGTATAGACAGACTGTAATGTGTTGGACAGGTGTCCAGAAGCAAAATATTTTGGTGATATGTGAGTGATATAATTGTTAATGATCCCATGATAACATATTTCAGGATTGTTTTTTTATGATTTTATATCTAGCCTCAAGCCTTTTCCTTCATTATATTCAAGCTACACCTATTTTTTAAACTCTCTCTTTTTTATCATGCTGCACTGAGATCACCATCATCATTATGGATTTTTAAAGTATTTTTCAGACTCGTGTTTCTGAAAGCCTCATGAGAGGTGAATAGATCATTTTACAGGTGAATGAAATGAAGACTTTGAAGCATTAAATAAACAATGAAGTCCCCCATGTGTGATTTTTGACAAATTGCAGAGATTCCAGATATCTTTTAAAGTTCCATTTTGGCGTTGCTAACTTGATCATTTCTGAATCTCCAGAGCACAGTGCCACTCTTGCTCCCCAAACACTGAAAAACTTGGTTAAGCACTACTGCTTATAGATTACTTTCAGAACACCTAGGGAAGTACAATTACCTCCTTGATATTTGTCCATATTACAGGCAACACCTGCACTTGTTTAGAAAGTAACATGCAGAATGGGAGAATAAAATGTATTTCACCATGCATTATTGCCACATTTTAATGTGTTTTTGAAATCACAGATCCATAATACTGTCTATGCAAAACTTTCTTCCTTCGGTGATTATCTCTATTCACTTCATGCATATGTGCCTGAGGTTCCTTTATTATTTGTTTGGTGCACTCTACAGTATTCCATTTTAGGAGGTAAGTAACTGTATTTTACTTTCCAAGTGAAGTAAATTATGTTAACATACACTGGGTCCTTGAAGTCTGTATATTCACAGATGTATTAAATTTCTGCTCTCAATGATGTCACTGTATTTGATATTGGTACCCTGAATCTTGTATATACATTTGTCTAATCCGGGGAAGGGAAGGAGAATAACAAAATAGTGAAATGAGGACACAGAATGATTCATAGCAACAATGATACCCACAGGATAGTATACTGGAAAAGAATTTTACAACTTTGGGTGGGTGGGGGAGGTCGGGGAGGGAAGGTATAGTTAGTAGGACAACAACAAGGAACAGGGTAGAAATGATCAACAAGTAATGTACTCATTGCCTTACTCATGTAACTGTAACCCCTCCGTACAGCATCTTTACAATAAAATAAAATCTAAAAAAAGTCCAGTGCTCTTCTGTGTAGTTACCACTAAATTTGAAGATTGGGATGAAATACTATATGTCCATTTGTAGGCGTGCTGATAAATTATACTCGTCAAAACCCATTAATATTTCTCCCCACTAGAATTACTTTTAGTTTATGTCCTTAAGCATAAAACAGGAATATAATTGAAGAGGTTAGCCTAAGCAAGTTATCCATCTACCCTCAAGTTCCTAAACAAATCACTTGCATGTGCCAATTAACTGATTTGTACATATATAAGTAATTATAGTTAGATAATAAGCTTAGTGATTCAGGTAAATTATGTATAATAATGTACAGAAAATGTAATAATGTATAAACAATGTACATAATTAAACTAATTTATATTTTAGGGGTAGTTGTATGGTACTCAGTTTACAGTTGCTGTTTATTTTCAACATGCTTAGAATAGAATTCCAAAACATATTCAACAGAAATATATACACTAATAAGTAGTTTGCATTTTCCTTGAAAGCTAATTGCTCTTCAGTAGGGTGGTATTTTTTCTTGCTCCCACTCACATCACAGTGTATAATTGTGAAAAATAGAAATATCAGTAAACCCCCTACAAGCTGAGTTTTAATTTTCCCAATTCTTGAAAGTTTCCATTACTATTTCCTTTCCATATCTAGTTAATCTGACTCTGTCCTAGCCCATTTCACTGAAAATCCTTCTCTAACAGCCAGTTCTTATTTTCTGGTCTTTATTTTCATTACAAATTTGTATTATAGATAGAATTTTCTCTTTCTCTCCTGTCCTGGGGCTTGAGCTGAGGGCCTGAACACCATCCTTGAGCATTTTTTCCTCAAAACTAGCACTCTACCACTGGAGCCACACTTCTACTCCCAGCATTCTTAAGAGTTTACTGAAGATAAGAGTCTCACAAACTTTCATACCTGAGCTGGCTTTAAACCACAATCCTTATATTTCAGCCTCCTAAATAGCTAGGATAACTGGCATAAGATACGGTTATCCAGTTTATAGTGGCTACTTGTTAGCCTTTGGAAGCTGTCTCCTCATTGATTTCCCTGTTACTCGTCTGTTTTTGGTTATCTGTTTAACAATACCATTTGCATCTTTCTGTTTTTATTTCTGTGCCTTTTTCTCTCATCCTTAAAAAGATCTGTGTCTGCTCATCATGGATAATCAATAGTCTTAATCCCTGGGTTATCTGCATTTTCTGTCATTGGAACAGTCCATCTGAGAGCTTCTTTGAGGACCCCTCAAGATGGAAATCAGCTACTTCCTGCCCTACTAGAGGAAAAAAGGCCATCCTTCTTTTTCCACACACAATTAAAACTATGTCCCAATGAAAATTTGAGGAATCTCCCCCCACACCCTCCTCATCATTTTCATTCTCAGAAGAATCCACACCAGAAATGGTCAGATTGCTAGGAGGACAGTTTTGCAGATGCAAATGAAATAAACATGAGTTGCAGAATTGTGCTTTGAAGATCTTTGTTATCTTTGTAAGTCTAGAGTTTTGAGATAAACCTTTTTTTATTAAATTGTAGAATTGAATCCCTCCTACCTTTGACCTCACGTCTATCTTAGTTGGCTTCTGATAATTTTCTGGCTTTCAAATATGGCTCGATATAGGAAAAGCTCATTGACCAATTGTTCTCAGGACAAAAGATGAAGTGAAGTTTAGAAGCTTAGTTTACTCCAGGGTTTAGAACTTCAATGTACATCTAAATTGGAAACGTTTTCTAAAGATATCATGGTATTTCCATGTCTGGACCTTTTTCTGGGAATGCTGCATATTAAATACCTTATTTACATTTTGCTCTCAGACTTAAGTGAAATTTAAAACCTCAAAATCATTTGTTTATTTAAAACTATTGTAAATGTGTACCATATTAAATGTGGAGAAACTGACAATTCCTATTAAAGGACTTAGTATTAATGAGTACTGCGAGTAGTTTAACAATAATAATTGTATTTAAAAGGCCTAATCATTTCCAGTTAGGGAAGTAGAAAGAAAAGTATATTTGATTTGCTCAATAATCATATCTAACAGACAAAATGACCTACAAATTTAATCTAGTATTATTTCTCTACCTGTAAAATCTCAGCAAATAAAGCCAACTAAGTATTATTGAAATATTTCATGTCCTTTTAAAATATACAAGAGACTTTAATGAAAGATCCATAATGCACTGGGGATTTTCTTAAACAACTTTCTAACAATGGGCAGTCATCTCACAAAAAGATACTGGCATTATTATGTAAAAATGGTCTTCATTCTTTTTATGGTTTTCAAGATGGGGTTTGCATATAAATCTTAGTAAAATTTGATGCCAACTCATTTAAAATTCCAAGTTTCACCATATATTAGAAATAATAAGGATGGTGTATTATAGCATCATAATGGTGAAGATAGAAAAATGTCTTATTTATTATGGTAGTAAGTCAAGTCATAAAATATAACCTATGTTGGATCTAGAAGATTAAAATATATTTTAAATCAATTTAAAACAGTAAAACCCAGACACTTAAAGCTGATGCTAAGCTGGGTTAAAGTATTATCCTGACTGGAATAAAATAGAGCAATCTTGTCAGAAGCTCAGCTCAATTGCAAGAAGAGAGCTGAGATTTCAGGATTTGGAGTCGTCAACATAGCCTTTCAACGGCTCCTGCAACAGTGTGAGAGAAACAGGCCAAAACAAAGTAAACACCAACTCTTGTTGACAGGACCGAAAATAAAGCTATAAGGGAAAAAATATGAAATGATATTTGTTGTTTTACCTTTTGGGATTTGTAATGTGGAAAATACTAATTTCAAAATACTGTCTAGATTTCTCCACACATTTGCAACTCATTTTTCATTCCCAATTGATTTTATCCCATGAAGCAACCTGAGGTGAGGTGAGGTGAGGTCCAGGGTTAAATGGATCAATATGATGGAGCAGCACCAAGTCCTTCAGAGTGAAGGGGAGTGTCTTCAGGGGCCCACAGCTCTCTGAGGAAGGAGATCTCCACAGAAGTTCCTGAGAAGACCTCAGTCATGAGAGGCTGTACAGAAATAGGCTTCTCAACCAAGGATCCTGGGCAAGGACGGAGAAAAGCCCCAAATTACAACTGGCCAGAAAAGTTTAATTCCTTCCTGCAGCTCTTTTCAGACATTAGCATTAGCGTGGTATGAAGTCTGGGTTGAAGACAGATGGAATTTCTGAGAAAGGGCAGGATGAAACTATCTAGGATTCCTTTCCAGTCTGTTCCTCCAGCCATATTTAGAGATTGCCCTCAGAGAAGCAAAGACCTAGACCACAAACCTCCTGATGCCTGGATCTTGCACTCCACAAATTCTAGGATACTGAGAAATGAATCTCTATTATTTATAAATAAACCAACTCTAAGTATCTGGCCAGAACATTATAAACAAAGACCATTCTAATTATCCTAAGCTATCTTTCTTCCTTTCAGCACACACTGGTTGTTCCCAAAAGCATTTCTCCAGGTTTTCTGAAGATCACGAACTCTCTTCCCAGGCATAAATATTCAGGAGAAAAATGTCGGTTTCATAAGGACAATTTTCTCACATTTTTAATTCTCTCTCAGTTTAGCTTGCTTAGTTGTTCACAATTTAGTTCTTCTTTTTTCTAAATAACAAAAATCTCATTGAATTTTGTCAAAAGTTATTAAGGGAATACAATGAATCCAGAATTGGCTTATTCACATGAGAGTGTCAGAATTGACTTTTTTTAATGAATTCGTTTATATTAACCTTCTTTAGCCATTAGACATTTCCTTTACTTTTTTAATGAATTAGTTTACATTAACCTTCTGTAGTCATTAGACATTTCCTTAACTCCTCTAATAGAAACTACTAGAGTGTATCGTGTTGCAAAAATGTCTGTATTCTCATTCAAAACTTAAAAATCTTAGGATCTATCAGTGATACTTTATACAACATAAATTCTAAGCGTATCAATTCATGTTGCAAAGTAACAGGCAATTGGATTCTAATCAATTGTCTCTCCACCTATCTTTCTCTATAGCAATACTAGACCAGGGTGAATTTGGAAACATGCTTTTAACATCTGTTTAATAAGTCTCCTTGAGCTGACTTTCAAAGATGCTCCAACTTCCTTATTTATCAAAATTTTTGGATGCTGAATTTGTTATAAAAGTGAACAACCAAAACTAAATGAGAGATACAATTGCAACTTAAATATTGGCAATTAAATGTTTTGTTGTAAGATGATTATGCAGTCAAATATAGTTTATATATATATGTATTATTGTAAAGATACTATATAGAGGGGTTACAGTTACATGAGTAAGGTAATAAGTACATTTCTATAGAGCATTTTTACCTCAGTCAAATATAGTTTTAAGAAAAAGCATTCTGGTCACTTGCCAGTGGGTCATGTCTAATCCTAGTTACTCAAGTGGCTGATATCTGAGGATCCTATTTCAAAGCTGGCCCAGGGAGGAAAGTCTGTGAGACTCTTCTCTCCAATTAACCAACAAAAAGCCAGTAGTGAAGCTATGGCTCAAATGGTAGAACTCTAAGCTTCTAGCAAAAGATCCCAGGGATAGCACCCATACCCTAAATTCAAGCTCAAGGACACACACACACACACACACACACACACACACACACACACACACACACACACACACACACACACACACACACACAAAGCTCTTTTTCCAGAGTGTCCCCAAGGAAGTCTTGAAAGCTGTAGTATGAATTAGTGAGAGAATACCAGTACTGGATAAATCAAAATACAAACCATTTCTAGCATATTCAAATTTCTCCTTTGTCATTTGTAGTGATCCCATTCCTACCCTGACTTTAATCTCTTCTTAACCCTGGTAACCATCCATATGTCTTTCTTTTCTATAAATTTCTCATTCAAGGTTTTTATATAAATGTAACAGTGCAATATGTACCTTTTTGAAACTATTTTCCTCTCTTGGCATCATTCTATAGGGCTTCCTTCAGGTTGTTATTTGCAACAATAATGTGTTTCTTTGTTATTTTTAGATTGTGTTCCCAGTGTTATTGTTTGGTTATGTTCCTAGTTTGGAAAATGTGACAGTCTTACAACTGTTAAATGGATTGTTTCCAGTTACAGGCTATTATAAAGTTGTTACAGATATTCATGGACAGATTTGTTTCTTTGGAATAAACGAACATGAGAAATATTGATGGATTTTATAGAAAATGCTTGTTCGAAGTCTTTTTTATTTTTATGTTGATTTTCTTTATCTTGCCTTTATTTATCATATCTTGAACTCAGAGTCTCACACTCTCACCTGGCCTGCTTGCTCACCATGACATCTACCATGTGAACCACATCTCCACCAGACGTATAGTATGCTCAAGTGATCCTGCTGCCCAAGCATTGACATTAGGCAGAATTAGGAGACTTTGGTTTAAGGTTTGCCTGGGAAATTAATGGAATATTCTATCTGGAAAAGAAAAGAAAAGAAAGAAAGGAAGGAAGGAAGGGAAAAGATAAGAAAGGAAAAGAAAAGAAAAGAAACAAAGAAGGAAGGAAGGAGGGAAGGAAGGAAGGAAGGAAGGAAGGGAGGGAGGGAGGGAGGGAGGGAGGAAGGAAGGAAAGAAGAGAGGGAGGGAGGGAGGAAGGAAGGAAGAGAAGGGAGGGAGGAAGGAAGAGGAGGAAGGGAGGAAGGAAGAGGAGGAAGGGAGGCGGGATGGAGGAAGAGAGAGAGGGAGGGAGGGAGGAAGGGAGGAAGGGAGGGAGGGAGGGAGGAAGGAAGAGAGGAAGGAAGGAAGGAAGGAAAGCAGATAAACAAAAAGACTAAAGAAGTGGCTCAAATGGCAGAACAGTTGCCTAGGAACTGTCAAGACTTTGAAAGTCCAATTCTCACTATTACCCAGATAACAAATCCTATGCAGTAAATTAAAATGAAATAAAAATAATCTGCCAAACTACTTTTTTATAATAACTGTATAGTTTTTGCATTCTTACACCAAACTCTGCTCAATGTGCCACTTAGCATAGGTGTTTTTTTCCCTTTCTTTTTACAAAAGATATCCCTGGTATGCTTTTACCAGAGTTCCCTAATGGCAACAGAAGCTCAGTATCTTTGCATATACTCACTTGTCTTCATCTACATGAGTTATTTGTTGAAGTGTTTCAATTAGTTAATTTGCCATTATTCAAGTCATTTTGTTTGCCTTTTTAGTTTCAAAGCTGAGTCTTTTGTTTATGGCAGATACTAGTCTTTCTTGGCTATGGTTTACAATTGATTTATTTTCTAAATGCTGTTCCTTGTCTTTTCAAACTCTGCAGGTCTGTCAGAGATAAAAAGGTTTTAATTCTGATGTGCTCTGACTTCCCATTTCTCCTTTCCAGAACCAAGATTTTTATTTCATGTCTAAGATGTTATAGGTAAATATTTTATATTTCATTTTTAGTGGATATATTTTGTGTTAATTTTTTAAACATAGGTTACAGGTTGTTTGCTTTATGATTTTTGTTCATTTTAATTGACATACCAAGGCTAACATATTTATTATGAACACATGATGCTTTGAAATACATAAATGCACATATGCCTAATTAACAAATGTATTTTCATTGTCTCTAACACGATTTGTTGGAAAGGTTATCTTTCTTCCCTTGATTGAATTGCTTTTTTTATTTGATCAAATCTCATTAGGACAATTGTGTGGGTTTATTTCTGGGTTCTTTAGCTTTTTCCACTATTATACTTTTTGTTACCCTTCTGCCCTGCCACACATATTGTATTACTTTAAATGTATAATAAATCTCTAAAATGAGAGAATACTAATTTGCACCTTATTCAATTATTACAAAATTGCCATTATGTTATCATGTTCTGATTTTAATATACATTCATAATAACATCTCCATAATTCTTGATTGGATTGGTCCTAAATTATCTTGAATCAGTAAAACTACATATCATTTTCATAATGAGAATTATCTTAATTAAAATGATGATTATGTAATACAGAGAAATGTTTTTTTGTTGCTGTTGTTTTATATTCTCTGTAGTACTGAGTATCTAAGCCAGGACACAGAAAAATAAGCAAGTCTTCTAAGACTGAGCTATATTCCCACTTATAAATTTATATATTAATGAATTTATTTCTTATAAACATATAATTTAAAATATCAATAAAAATAGTGTACAAATATGTTAATATAATATGTTAAGGAAATTTAAGTGTATAAGTGATCATATTTATATAATAAATACTTCTTTTGGCAATTTATTTCGTTTAGCACATGTCTTACATGTTTAATATTGAAGAATTCCTTTGCTTGAGTATCTGTAGACACCATTAAAACACTCAATTTTGTTTATATGTGTTCAGTGTTTGTATGGAGTAATAAAATTTATATTCCATATTTTTTCAGAAAACCCCTTTTTTATGGAATTATATAGAATTTAATTTAATTTAGTTTTTGCAGGATTATCTCCTGTGTGAAATGCATCTACTCATTTTAGGAGAATGTTGTATTTTTGCTTTTATTTATTTTATATGTTTTAGGATTATCTCTCTTGAAAATCATGTAATCTGAACTAGGGAAAACACAACTATGAGTTTTATTTTCCTGTCTTACTCCAATAGCTGAAACTTCTCACCATGAATTATAGTGAAAATATAATTTGTTTTATTACAAATCTTAGAAGATACCTAGTTATTCATTCAGAATTAAATATAATGTTAACAGTAAATTTTATGAAAAAATTTTAAGGAAGTTATATTAGTATACAATTTGAGGAAGTAGTTTCTAAGTTTGCTGATATTTTGTTTTTGCCTTTCAATTATTAATGAGTCTTGGATTTTGACATGCTTTTGCTAATGTGAATGAGTCATTTTTCTTTTACTCAGTTAATATTAGGATTTATGTTTATTAATTTTGAATATAAGCTCATCTTTCACTTCTGGTATGTATTTTACTTGGTTGTGTTATATGACTTTTTTATAGCAATGGCTTCTATTTGCTTATATTTTATTAAGGACTCTATCAATATTCATTTGGGATATTGGCATTTAAGACTATCATTTATACTGTCAATCATTTTAAGGAACAGAGATAATATCATAACAAAAGTGAATTGAAATGTATTCCCAACTCTTCCATTTCCTGGAAGATATTGTATAAAAGTGGTTTTAATTCTTCCTTAAATGGTTACAATAATTCTCAATTCTTTTTTGAAATCACTAAATGATGAAATCAATTGTCTTAATTCCTATAAGCAAAATAAAATTGTCTATGTCATGCTGGTTAAATTGTGGTATTTTATGTCTTCTGAGGAAATAATCCATTTTTTCTTAATTTATAAATGTATGTACAAATTAATTTGATACATTCTCTTATGCTTTTGATCTCTGTAAGGTCAATAGCGACTTTTCCTTTTAAAACTTTTAAGGACTGAGAATTTATGTCTTCTCTCTTGTTCTAAGACACCCTTCCTATAGTTTGGGCAATCTTATTTATCTTTATAATAGATCACCTACTTGTTTCATTAGCATATTTCTGTTTTGTTTTAGGCTTCATTGATTTTGCTATTCTTCATGACTTCTTTCCTTCTTGATTTGGCTTTATTTTGCTTGCTTTGTGGGGAGATTATTGCCTCAAAGTTGTTCAAATTACGAGTCTTAATCCCTTTATGAGAAAGAATTGTCTTTTATTTGGCTACATTATATTTCTTTTCCTGTTGGAATGTCTTGTTTATTGACTTCTCAAGAGAGGAGGCTGAAATATATTTGACATGGTTTCTTGAAAGAAGTCTTCTGTATTTCATTTTCTTTCCTCATAGAAAATTTTGATCTTTGATAAATTTCATAGGAAAATTACAAACATGGGGGAGGGGATCTTTGGCCTTGAACTCTGGGCCTGAATGCTGTCTCTGAGCTTCATTTGCTCAAGGCTACCACTCTACCACTTGAGCTATCACTTTGGGCTTTTTCTGTGATTAATTGGAGATCAGAGTCTCAAGAGTTTTCTTTCCTGGTCTAGCTTTGAATCACAACCCTATAGGTACAAAACTACTGTTATCCTCTCTAAGAGAAACAGTGATCAGGTAATTTAATTTTCAATAGATTACCTTTCAAATGAACAATTACAATTGACCATGGAATCAGCATGCTCCTTCTGGTCACTGCAAATGGATTTCCAATGGAAAAGTAGTTTTATAAAGAAAGTCACATATTCACGCAGATTTACTTTTGTATTTTCTCTTTTCTTTCAATGAACATTAAAGTTCTTGCTAGACAAGCACCCTGCCACTTGACCTATACCCCCAGTCCATAAAGTTCTATCCATGGAAAATATAATGTCATATTTATGATTCAGAAGTAAAACACAGGTTATTTCTACCCTTAAATAACTCAGAGAAGCATATGGAGATTTGTATAGCATTTAGAAATAGGCATAAGAAAATAATTAATATAGAAAGAAAATATATGGATAAGGTAGTAGAAAAAAAGACAATCTGAAAAGAAAAATAGAGTTTGTTGGAGTCAGTGATTTTTGTTTATTTCTTTTTCTTTTTCTTTTTTTTACTATTCTTAGGTATAGGCAGGCAACAAGCTTCTGAATAGGATTCCAGTTGTTCAGTACATAACAACAAAAATTGATAGATGAAATTACATGACGTTAAAATGCTATCAAGGGGTGAAAAGAATTTAAAGGGTATTATACACACATGAATTTGTTCAAAGTACATTGTGTGAATGTATGGAAGTATCATAATGAACCCCAATCATATTTCCAATGTATATTAATTCAAAAATAAAAATAATAAAGCTGTAATACTAGCTAGTCAGAGTCTGAGATCTGAAGAGCTCAGTTCAAAGCCAGCCCAGGCAGGAAAGTCTTGGTGAGCATCTAATTTCCAATTAACAACCAAAAAACCAGAAGTGTTCTGTTGCCCAAAGTGTTAGACACTAGCCTTCAGCTGAAAAGTTCAGGAACAGTGCCCATTCCCAGAGTTCAAGCCCCTCAATGAAAGATAAATGAATTAATATAATATACTAAAAAAATTTCTGCCGAGAGAAACAAGAGAATAAAGAGACAATTTACAGAATGAGAAAACTTCTCTGCCAGCTATTCTGTAGACAGACATCATGATGTAAACTATATCAAGAGTTCCAAACACTAAACACAAAAAGAACAAACTAGCCCAAATAATAAGTGGGGGAGTGAATGGACATATAGTTCTCAAAATAAGAAATACAAATAATACATAGATTGAAAACGATTATACTTGGTGGTGTAATGAATTAGACTATATGAAGTCATGATCAAAAGTGAGGAGAGCAGTTCAAAAGCTATAAAAATCAAAAAAGAAAGAGAAAGAAAGAAAGGAAAGAGAGAAAGAAAGAGAAAGAGAGAGGGAGGGAGGGAAAGAAGGAAGGAAGGAAAGAAAGAGAGAGAGAAAGAAAGGAAGAAAGAAAGAAAGAAAGAAAGAAAGAAAGAAAGAAAGAAAGAAAGAAAGAAAGAAAGAAAGAAAGAAAGAAAGAAAGAAAGAAAGGAAGACAAATTTCAATAAGGAGGCAGCAGAAAATACAGGGAAATGTTTAGAACTTCAACAGAATATGAAAGTATAAGGTATGGTGTTGGCTCATGGAACACTGTGTGCTGGCAGAAAAAAAATAATCAGCATAAGTAATTCATAAGACATGTTTACCTTAAATTGAACTTAACACTGAAGAAGCTTTGGATGTTAAAAGGTGGAAGGTTTTGCCTTGGTCATAATCACTTTGAGGTGCTTAAAGGAACCTCAGTGGAGATGCTTCATAAACAGTTGGAAATGAGGAAGGATTCCAGGATCAGGAAATATAAAATTAGAATCAGCAATGGGATTTTTAGGTTTTATTTATTTTTTTAAGTTTGTTTTTCCAAGATGATGTCAATTGGGGTTATAGTTATATACATAGGTAATGAGTATATTTCTTATCAAACATTGTTACCCCCTTGTTCTTCTCCCATTTTCCCTATCCCCTGAAGACCCCTCACCCCAGTTGTAAAGTTCATTTCCAACATATGTTCTTGTGAGTATTGGTGTTGCGTTGATTCAGCCTTTATCCTTTGTCTCACCATTTTGTTATCACAGGGAACCAAAATAAAATGCAATGACAACAAGATAAACTATAAGGGAAAAAATAGAAGAAAAACACAAGTAAAAAAAAAATAACTTCACACAGAACATTTAAACCAACAACACAGTACAGTTAAAACAACAATAAAGAAAACCTCTTGTTTTTGTATATTGCAGTTCATTTTGCTTAGCATCATCTTCGTGGGGCTTGAACTCTGGGCCTGGGCACTGTCCCTGCGCTCTTCAACTCAAGGCAAGCGCTCTCCCACTTGAGCCACAACGTCACCACTTGAGCCACAGCGCTGCCACTTCTGGCTTTCTAGTGGTTTATTGGAGGTAAGAATCTCACGGAGTTTCCTGCCAGGGCTAGCTTTGAACCGCGATCCTCAGATCTCAGCTTCCTGAGTAGCTAAGATTACAAGCATGAGCCACTGGCGCCCAGTTTAGCATCATCTTATATGGTCATATGTGCATAGCTATTGAGCAATTGTGATCCTCTTATAGGACTATCCTAGACATATACTAATTATTACAAATGAGGGAAATCATGGGGCCTATGTTTCTTTGGGTCTGGTTTACTTCACTTAATATAATTTTTTCCCCAGTCTTGATAATTAGGTTTTAAGTCTTGACACTCGATGAAATGATAAAGGGTATATGCTATGCAAACTTTAAGTAATTCTTTGTCTTCTGATTCCCATGGAAGACCAAATATTTAAAAATATGGAATAGCCAGGCATTGTTGGCTCATGCCTTTAATCCTATCTACTAATAAGGACAGAGGTTCAGGCCAGCCCAGCCAAAGTTTGTAGGACTCAATCTCAGTAGCTGGGCATTGTGGTTCATGCCTGTCATTCCAACTATCATGGACCTTTGGCTGATGCTACAGTTTAGTTAGTGTCAACAGAGTTGCAATAAACATGAGTATGCAAGTAATTTTCCATGTATACTGATTTATTCTCCTTTAGATATATAGATACCTAAATGTGATATGACAGGACCATAAGATTGGTTGATTTTTTTCAGATTTTTGGGGAATACCATACTGATATCCAGGATGGTTACTGTTTAGATTTCCTACAGCAATGTAGAGTAGTTTCTTTTTGAATCCATGCATTCTTACTTGTCTCTGATGTTATGTGTTTTGTTTATGATTTCCATTCTCACTGTGGTTACATGGAATGTCAGTGGAGTTTTGATTTTCATAGATTGTTACTTCTTCATGTAATTATTGGTTATCTGTGTTTTTTTCTTCTTCTGAGAAATAGCTATTCCATTTGTTTGCTTATTTATTGATTGTATTATTTGTTCTTTTGTTTCTATAAATATTTCATCCTCTTTGTATATTTTGAAAATTCATTTTTCATCCATTGAATAATCAGAGAACATGTTTCCCCAATGGGCAAGTTGTTGATGAACTTATTCTGGCAATTGTTATTTTCGGAAGTGGGGAAAGTTTATAATTTTATTCAACTAACCTTTTCTGTATTTGGTAGGCTAGTGAAAATCCATGTAGAAAATAAGTACCTAGGCCTATATTTTCAAGAATATTTTATATGTTTTCCTGAAGTAGTTTTAAGCTGTCAGGGTTTACATTAAGATCTTTGATCCATTTTGAGGAATTTTTCACAAGGTGAGAGATACAGCTCTAATTTTGGTCTTCTGTATGCAGAAAGTCAGTTTTGCAAACTCCATTTGTGAATGGTAAATGCTTTTGGCTTGTTTGTTGAAGACCAGATCATGGCAGTTACATGTTTTCAGGCAGCACTGCTGGTTCAATCTACAATGAACCAAATACATAATGGGCAACATATGCTCTCCAGAAGTAATCTTTCTAATTATTAATATACTAGTTTGCTGATAATCTTACATAGTTGAAGTTTGACCCAAGTCACCAATAAGAACCCCTGAGGCCCTAAAGCAGAAGCAAATAGAAATAGGTCTCCATATTCCTAACCATATAATCTTTTGTCAGGTCTGAGCCCTCACTCACAAGTGTGAATGTTTTCACAAGTGTCTGATACTGACAGTAGAGGTTTCTCTCAAATAAAGTGGTTCATTTTGATGGGGTAGTTAGTAGTATCCTTCCTATAACTCACAAGGTCAAATGATTATCTCCATATGATTCAAAAATCCTGCTGTAGTAGGAGTTTGGATTAGTTTTTTTTTTTTTCAATGGCTCTCCATCTTGAATACTCCATGTGCACCTCTGTACACACCTACACAATGTATAAATGTGAACACACACACTAAAATCTACACATTATTCTTAAAAATACTATGCTGTCTTAAAATTTAATTTTCATTGTTAATGTTGACATCATTTATTAAGTGCCACAAAGTTGAAATAAGCAAGGTCAGGACTCCTATTTAGGACAGAAACTTTCAAGTATTGCTAGAATAACTTAAGATTTGAATTCCAAAGTATTGTGCGATAAAAGCTTCTGTTGTTCAGCCATTTAATTTTTTCTTTGTTATCACCATTCATTGTCATTGGTATCATTATCACTGTATCCATTATCATCATCTCAATAAACTTCTTACCAAATAGCAGACTAGTTAAGCACTTAATTTAGCTCACAATTTTTTGTGATGTATATTTCTGTCATAAAGGTTATAAAGAGCAACCCAACACTGAAAAAAGCACATAAATAATAAAGAGTGTGCTTCCCTTCCTTAAGTTCATTTTAAGGAAACATCATTACAAAGAAATGTTCTTTTTAACTGAGTTATTTCTAACATGGGCAGATGTCCATGGAGTGATCTCCAATAATGTGATTGCATAGAGCTTCTACAATGAATCAAATTACATTGTGGATGATTTCTGTGGTCTCTGTCCCAGCTACAACCATTTTGAAAACCAAATATTGTATTGAATTAGCATTAGAGGAATGAGTCAAGTGGATCTCAGCCCAGAAAGGTTGAGAGACAAAAAGCTGAAACTAATATTTTCTTAATTCATCATTGTTCATTTTACATCTACAAAAAATTGTCATATCATTCTCCAAAGACTTTCTACAACCTTAAGCCCCTCATCCAAGCTAACTGGTCAGGATCTTGACAAAAGAAAAAGGGAGAAAAAGCAGGCAAATAGAAGAAAAATATGGGAATATATGGAGGGTAATGAGAAGAAAAGTATGGTAATAAGAGAATTGAGTTATTTCAGAGAAGATGACAGTAAATTTCCCCTTCTTTGCTGTTAGCAAAGTTTTTCTATTCTTAATGAAACAGAGACACTGGGCATCTACTCAAATTTTAGTCTAATTCTGCTGACTGGAAATATGATATCAAATAAAATATTAATTATAAGATAAGTCTATCACAAGAAAACACAGTAAAAGTTCTGTATGTTCTTATAATAAGATTTCACCTCTATCAACTTTTTAATCATATTAATGAATAGTAATATGAAAGTGCAAGTATTTAAAAACAGATAAATTTTCTTCTTGAATTGTAAATAATCATTATATATTTGTACCCTGTGATGTTCATAAATACATTGAATATTCATTTTATATATTTACTTATTAAGAATTTTTATGTATAATCTAAATTCAGGACAAGTGATTAAAATAGGCATCATTTAATCATTCTTGGTAAGAAATGGGACTATTTCAGAACACAAAAACTATAAATAATGCATTAGCAGGTAATTTTGTTATTTCCTGTACTTCAATATAAGTAAATATTGCACAAAGTTTATAATTTGTATCAAATATGTATGTATGTATGTATGTATGTATCCACAATCACATTATGGTAAGACTTGCCCTGTATGCCTCTGTAAAATCATAATACTCATTTTTTTCAATGATGGAGCCAAAGATTATTCTCCTGTCTACTTCTTATAAAAGTTCAATCTGCCAGTCTCTGGTGGCTCATGCCCCTATTTCTATCTACTCAGGAGGCTGAGATCTGAGGATCGTGGTTAAAAGCCAGCCCAGGCAGGAAAGTTCCTGAGATTCTTATCTCCAATAAACCACTAGAAAACTGGAAGTAGTGCTGTGGCTCAAGCGGTAGAGCTCTAGCCTTGAGCTGAAGAGCACAGGGACAGCGCCCAAGCCCAGAGTTCAAGCCCCAAGACAGACAAGAAAACAAAACAATGTTTATGTAAAGAGAGCTAAGCAAGAGTTTTAGGCCTATGTTGGAGAATTTGACCAATGCTGAGAAAGTAAAACTATCCTAGAATATTGTGGTTCAGTGATCACACTTCTAACTATGAAAGGTAGCGTCTATATTTGAGGAGTAAGACAAAAAGAAGAGAAATACATTCTAGGCTGGTGACATTGCTGTGGTATTTTTGTTGTAGCAGAACATCAGCAGTGCCATCAAAGGAAGCCATCAGAATCACAGGAAGACTATCTCATTTTTTAATAAAAACAAGATAAATAATATATAATCAGTGGAAATGATAAAGCATTCATGTGAATAGATATCATTTATTTTTAATTTAAATGAAGGTCATAAATTTAAAAGATGCATAGAGATAGATTTTTCTTTCATAATATTTTCAAAAATTTAGAATTTGAAGATTATAGTGCAGAAATACACAGAAACTAATACATAACTCATTGTCTAGAATAAAGAAATACCATTTAATCTTTTTATATTTTTAAGTCTTATTTTTAATAATACAAAAATATTACAGATGAGGTCATTGTTCTTTTTATTTTTTAATTTTTTTTGGAATCTTTTATACCATTTCTCCTTGGACTTGAGAGGCAGTTCACAAGCTTATGTCTCTATTACTGAATATGTGTAGTCAGTCTTTTTTGATATAGTTCCATGGTATTTAAAAATATATGTATTAATATAATGAATTGTTGATCTATTGCTTGAAAACTATAGATAAGGAACAGAACATCAGTTTTACCTATTTCATATATTTTTCTAAGCTTTTGTTTTGACTATTTTAACCAAGAAAAAGAAAAAGAGCAAAGAAAATTTCTGGTAGCAAAATGACTGGCAATAATGAAGACATAAGCTAAAATATATTTCAAAAAAGATATAATAAGCTGGTCACCTGTATTAACTACTCAGGAGGCTGCTATCCAAGGATCCTGGTTCAAACCTAGCCCAGGCAGGAAAGTCCTTGAGACTTTTATCTCCAATTAACTACCAACTAACAGGATGTGACACTGCAGCTGAAAGTGTTAGAGAACATGCCTTGAGCAAAGCTCAGTGTCAGCACCCAGGCACAGAATTTAAGCCCCATGATGAATGAATGAATGAATGAGTGAATAAATAAAAATGACATAATAGAATAGTGAAAAGTAGTCCATATTTATTATAATATGGAGTCACATGTATTCAAATAAACAAACTAATTTATAATAATATAAATGAAGACCAAATCAAATCACTCTAATGCTGCTAATATAAATAATGAAGACTGAAACCAAATTAGCCAAATGAGATTATAGTTGTTTAAATTTATCAGAGAATTATACATATTAGCAGCATCTTTGTGAACATGGAAATCATGTTCTTTTAAATTCACATAAAATGTATGTCTGGTGCAATGCTTGCATGCTCTGAGTATATGCTGTACTTAACAAGAAGCTGTAAAATAGAGAAATGATTTTATAACCTGGAAATGACCTACTGAAATTTTATATTCCCTCATACTAAACAAGGTTTTTAATTTATGCACAATTCAATCAAAATATGTGTATATTAATCATTAAATCCTGTAGTAAATGAATGTTGGGGAAAATTCAGACAATGAATTTCCCAAAGCGCTAGACAACTAAAATACAATAATTTTGAGATTTAATTCAGACATCTGTATGTGAATATCAATGTGTTCTTATATTTTCATACAGCATTTTTGATTTATTAAGAAGATAACAAGTATAACGATATAGTTTAGAGTATGTATTTCTGATACTTCAGAAAGTTTTATTGCATTTTTTTCAATTTTAATTATATTCTATTTTTTATGAATATTTCTTGGGTGATCTTAAATTTGGGAATTGATTCAAATTTTGGTGATATCACAAAATGTAATTATTATGATATTAATGATGATAACACCAAAAATTATAAGAAACTAATTTATATTTCACTGGATGTCAAAACAAGAAAAGGAAGAAGGGAAATAGATAAATTACAGAATTTATGCTTGGTTAGAATATATGAATTTCTCCAACTCATCCTTTGTTCTCTAGGTTTCCATTATTTCAATAACAGTGTGTTGATCGTTAGAATATTTTCCATTACATTCTCTTAAAATTCCCTTGTATTTTGAGGTTATACATTTGTAAGAAAAACTACCTTCACATTTTCATGAAAATAAATGCTTTTACACATACTCCACATAACAGTAGTGCGATGTTGAATATTTTCAAGGCTGTGTATCTGCCATGTATCAAGAGATACAACAAATACTGTAAGAAAGAAGTCATCTCTTTTCAGACATTCTGACAATAAGCCATATTGCAATATACAAATCCTTTTTTCCAGAACACTGCTTCTGTTAAAAAGAATCTCCAAAGTTTTTCTCAAGAAAATGCTGCTCACAATGTCACTCTGCAGGGAGTCTGAATGCATACTGTAAATTCTTAAAGAAATCAGGCAGAGTGAGTTAAACTTTGCACTACTAATTTCAAAATATCTTAAACTAGGTTCCTTTTCCCATTTATAAGCAATAAAATTCCTACCAAACAAAATGGTTTTTCCCCCCAAACTGAGCAAACTTTAGGATAATTACAGCTTTTCTGACTTACATCATTTGCAAGGAAAGGAGTGATTGCATACAATATCCATTTTTTCAGCTCAAACAAGTAAAGAATGTTGTAGAATGTGTTTATGAATGATTCTAACATCACTAAGGGCAGGAGTGATTTCAAGTCTCTTCCTCATATACTTAGTCTAGAAAGATTTCTGAATATATGTCACATGCATTAAAATCACTAGTTTCTACTGGAAATATAGATATGAATATTTAGATAGTATATTTCTACTTTGGTGTCAAAGAGGAAAACTTGTGGTGGGATGAAAGGAGAAAAGTTAATTTGTTTTTTCATAATTTATTAGAAAGTACAGCTTTATTAAGAGCTCTGTTTCTGTGGAAACTAACAGGACATTTCTGTGAAAATCATGTGCATTGCTTACCAAGAACAAGTCACAGCTTAATGTCATCGTTGGTAAATTGATTGTGATGGAATTTTTTTCCTGCTTTTTTGAGTAGTTCATTGGACACAAAAATATTATGGACTCTCCTGCTTCGGCTGGCTTCAAACCCCGATTCTCAGATCTTGGCCTCCTCAGTAGCTAGGATTAAAAGCTAGAGCCACTGGAGCTCTGCTACATTGAAACTATTCTTGAGAGAGGTGAGTTTGCTTCCCTTGCAGAATGAGTGTCCTACCACAGTGTTGATTTTGAGTCAATAGGACAAACGCACCAAACTTCTTGAAAAGTCCTTTTAGGTATAGTCTGGCTATATCAAATGTCAAGGCAGCTGACAAAGTGGCCAGCAAACTGCAAGTACTAGATACCACATGGTGATTATAAAAATTTACAGCTGTCAGCTCAAATGAGAATGTCTCCCATGGGTGTGAAAGTAAAATGTGAGGATTAGCTGATAAAGCATTCTGTTCTGGCATTTCCTTTCATGAACAAAGATCACAGAGATGTGAAAATGTCATCCACAAGGTTTAACAAAATGTTTACCATGATTTAGGGTAGAATGTCGAATTAAAAAAATATTGTGAGGGTGATGAACAGGGGGTTACAGTTACATAAGTAAGGTAATGAATACATTTCTTTTTAAACACTGTTACTCCCCCTCATTTTCTCCCACTTTCCACTCCCCACTCCCTCCTGCCCCAAGTTGTAAAGTTCATTTCCAACATAGTGTCAAATGAGTATCATTGTTTCATTAGCTCATCCTTTGTACTGCTGTTTCTGATTCCCTTTCCCTTCCACTTATCAGATAAGTGCATATATATGTATACATGTATGTATATATACATATATATATATATATGTATATATATGACACCAAGAGTACAGAAAACCAACCAGAAAGAAAAAAATAGAAATAACTGCATAAAGGACATAATAAGAACCTCTTGTTTCCAGTTCTTGGAGTTCATGTTGATATACTTCATTGTGTATGCACTTACCAATTGGGCTACTGTGATCATCTGTTAAGAATATCATAGACATATTCTAGTTATTAAAATGAGGGAAACCATGGAACCTATGTTTCTTTGGGCCTGGCTTGCTTCACTTAATATAATTTTTTATATGTCTTTCCATTTCCGTACAAATAGGACAATGCCATTTTTTTTCTGATGGAAGCATAGAATTTCATTGTGAATATATACCACAACTTCTTGATCCATTCATCTACTGAGGGGCATCTGGGTTGGTTCTATATCTTATTTATGGTAAGTAATGTTAGAATGCTGAATTTTTGAAACTATCTTTCTAATACAAGTTGAGATTTTTAAACCACTTTGAAAGACACATATGTATTCATTGGCAAGATGAATTAAAAAGACTCAAATGTGCCTCTGCTAGTATCATACATTTTAAACAATGTAATTATTAATTGTGGCATATTTTTCTCTGATATTTGGAAAATTTTAACTTTAAAGATAAAACTAGTCAGTGTCATCTTATATGGTCATATGTACATAGCTATTGAGCTATTCTGCTCATGACACTAAGCAAAATGAACTCCAAGATATGGACACAAGAGGTTTTTCTTGGTTGTTTTTAATTTGCTATGTGATTTTTTTGCTTCTTTTGTATGTTCTTCCCCCCTGTGGTATATTCCCTGTTGTCACTGCATTTCATTTTTGTACCCTGGTGTTGTATATGCTTATTTGAATTAGAGATGAGAAGGGAAACAACAGAATGGTGTGACAAATGGGCACAACAGTGATATACACAAGACAGTATGTTGAAAATGATATGTGCAACGTGGTGTTGGGAGGATGGGGGAGGGAATGTAGGAGAAAAATGAGGGAAAGGGTATCAAGTTTGACAAGAAATGTACTTATTACCTGACTTATTTAACTATAACCCCTCTGTACATCACTTTGACAATAAAAAAGAAAAAAAAAAAGAAAAGTGGTCAGCAGTTTTTCAACCATGATAAACTTTAGGGCCAAAAGTAGAGTTATTACTAAATATTTACTCATTCCACAAAAAGGAAAGTGTCTCTTGAGTTAATGTATCCAGAATAGTATTTCAGAATATGCTTTTATCAAGAAATATAATGAATTGAATAATTCGTTACTAAAATTTTTATTAGAATACACATGGAGTAATGTTTAATACAGATTAAGTGGCTAATTTAGCCATTAGTGCTCATACAAGGGAGTTGCCATTCAACAAAGCAGTTTATGAATACAGCGTATCAATCAATGTTACCACTTTTAATGTTCTTATCCATCCCTCTCAACCTACCCCTTTCCTCACGTCTCTTAATTGTTTAGAACAAATAGTGAATATTTTTGCAGCTTAAGAAAGAGTAGTTTATGTATATAGTCCATCTTGAGGTGTGTCATTCCTTCAGTATTTCCACTCCCTGTATCCATTACTTCCCTTATTTTCCTCAATTCTGTGTTAGCTACAATGAATGCTTGACAGCCTTCTCCCTCTTACCCCTCTTCATTCTTCTAACCCTCTCCCCTTGTCTCTCCCTTTTTACAAATAACCCATTTCCTGGTGTTTATTTTGTTGGGCTTTGAGTTAGTCTTTCCAAAAGAATTATACTATTTGAGCTTTCCATCGAGTCTTTTACACTTCATTTAATTCATTTATAACTTTTTATATATCACCAAGTATGTTTATTTATAGATTGATAGGAACATTCTAGCTATCACAAATGAGGGAAACCTTGAAATCTGTGTTTTTCTGGGTCTCGCATGCTTCATTTTTTTAACCTTGTCTTTCCACTTCCTTATGAATGGTATTTTTGTTCTTTCTGATGGAACAGATGATATTGCACCAAGTTTTCTTGATCCATTCATCCACTGAGGGGCATGTGGGCTGATTTCATATCTTAGTTATGGTAAATAATGCTGCAATGAACATGGTTGTGTCGGTGCTCTTAATATCTTTTTATACTGTTAAGGTGTTAACTTTTCTAAACCATGGGTTTGATCATGATAGCTATTCAAACGCAGATGTCTATGTTCTTCCCTTTTGAATATAAGGTCGTTTTACATTATTATTTTGACTATTTATTTATTTGAATTCAAATTCCCATTGTAAGAACACATCATACATACATACTTCTGTGCTCATCTGTTATACGATTTTTTTTCTTTTTTAAAAAACTGTTTTATTGTTATTAAATTACATAAGTCAGGTCATGAGTACATTTCATTTTTTTGTGGAAATACCATACAGAGGGGTTACAATCGATAAATATAGTTCAAAACCTATTAGGTTTATGCTGTTTTACACACACACACACACACACACACACACACACACAAATATATTTCAGTGAATGAGTGTCCATATTGTGTTTGATGGTTGTCTAGTAGTTTATGAAAGAGTAATGAGTTATGTTAATATGTGAAAATATATCATCAGTGAATCAGTGCTGTTTGTAGTTAAAACTTTGATTTTTGTAGTTACGTATTCAAGTATAGTAGACAAACATTTCACATGACCAGTTTGTACATCACTTTAGACATACATTTCAAAAATTTTGAAACCATGCAGAAGATACCTGGCTACTCTTTGTCAATAGTATTTTCTCTTGATTATATTATTTATCGTTAGTATGGTGACATTTTTCTAAATATTTACCTGATATATATATACATATATATATATATGTATATATATATATATATACATATATATATATATATACATATATATATATGTATATATACATATATATATATGTATATATATATCTATATATACATATATATATATGTACAGACACACACACACACACATAACTGAAAAGGTGTCCAGATATATTCTTGTTTTATCACTTCTTCCAATAATGCTCTATTGCTTACCTTGGTTAATTTGAGCCAACTGGTAATTCGGTCTTAGCTATTTCACTCAGTATGATATGGAGACTCATGTTTACAGAATATTTCTCCTGTGTTTTTTATATTGTTGTGAAGTCTAAATGAAGCTATTTTGCCAACATGAAGGAAGGAAACTTTAGATAGGAACACTGAAAAAAGTGCAGGGTGTAGATTGAAATATCTTCATCCTTAGTAACACATTGTGTGTGTGTGTGTGTGAGTGTGTGTGTGTGTGTGTGTGTGTGTGTGTGTGTGTATGTGTGATAACTCTGGGGCTTGAATGCCAGGCCTGGGAGTTGTCTCTGAGCTTCATTTGCTCGAGACCAGTGCCCATCCCTTGTTAGGGCCCCACTTCTAGCTTGCTTGCTTGCTTGCTTTTTTTTTTTTTTTTTTTTTTCTTGGTGGTGAGGGGAGGCTCATGGACTATACTGTAAAGGTTGACTTTGAATTACTATCCTGAGGTCTCAGATTCCTGCATAGTTAGGATGACAGGTGAGAGCCCCTGAAGCCTGTCTAGATTTTACATTTTGTTTTTTCAATATGTAGTGTTATTGGGAGGTAGCAAAAGACTTTTGATTGTGGCAGAGTTGGAGGAAGTAGGCCACTGTGGACATGTTCTCGGAAAGCTGTATCGTATTCTGTATCAATTCCTGTTCCATCATCAGGTGATTAACTGCTCTAACCTGCCCTTCTGTCATTACGTTCTGCATAATCATATGTCCAGAAACAATGGAATCAGCCAACAATAGACTGAAGTCACTGAAATCAAGAGCCAAAATGAATCTTTCCCACATTAACATGATTTTTTCAAGTATTTGTCACAGCATCAGAAAATTAAAGAACAAGATATAACCTAGTGAAATAATTACTGTGATTTCAGAATTTTAAAACAAGATTTGTAAATATTTTGGTCTAAGTCTTTAAATATCTAGAAATATATTCCACCTGTACAGCACAGTTTTTTCCAATCAAGTGGGCACAAATTGTCAAGAATTAAAGGACAACGCTCAAATTTGGAAACAAAAATACATGGAGAAAGACTTCAACTGGTCAATGAGAGATATTAGTATGCAAGGTGAAAATAAAAGATAATAATAAATGCAATGCCTTTCTCCTGTTGCCTAAAAGTAATTAAACAATGGGCATATATATAGTAGTACATGCACAAACAAAATAACAGGAGTTAATTAAATAAATCTGGGCTTGAATTGGTCTTTGGTCTTTTCTGGTTAAATGAGACCATCAATAACATCTGGCTTGGCAAGTCAAAGAGCCCCATACATGGAGTGTGTGGTTAATAAAGGCTTTATGTTAATAGCATGTTAGGATGTAGACAATGGATTAAAAAAGCTTTCGGATTTCATCTTATCCAGTAGTGTAAGAATAAACTTTATTTTCCAATTATTGTTTTACAGTGTCTGTTTTTATAATTACTGGTCATTGACTGGATGAGAAGTAGCTTGCAGTTTGGGACAATACTGGTAAAACTTAAACCAACCTTAGGAAGTGAGGAAATCAAGGGTAATCACCAGGGCAAAATCTATTGGCAAAGCAAGTAAGATTATCTCCTTAGAGAAGAAATATTCCCTAAATATAAATCAGGTATTAACAATACAAGGCATTGAGAAGTTTTTTCTCTGTTCCTTTGTGAGTACTTATGCTATATGCTTCAGTGACTTGAAGAAAAGCCAGCTCAATCTTATTTGTGTATTGGTTTCTATTGACTAGAGAACAATTTGATTAAAATCCTTCATTTTTCTTTATTCTTGTTTCAAATCTGGGAGTAGAGAAGAATGAATGTGAATGGCTCAATATATTTGAATAGTAAACCACGAGTACATAGTTCAATGGAAATTTGATATTTTGTATTATAAAATCCTAAATTAAGTTGTGGAAAACACACCAGAGAGGAAGAACAGGTAAAAAAATTATAACTTATTTTCATTTTGCATATGAATGTTGGATATTGACCTTCCTATAGAAAGGTCTTTCTCTCTCCCTCCTTCTCTCTCTCCCTTTCTCTCTAATATGTGTGTACAACTTTTACTCATAATGAAAAGAATAGAATTTTCCAGTGAACGTGATTCTACTACATACAAATATTGTAAACTTACTAAGTCATTTAAACTCTCCAGAACAAGGTTCACATGGAATGAAATGTAACTTTTTATCTTCTGGACATTTAGCCCCAAATGAGAGGACCAAAAATCACTCATTAAAAAAGACCAGAATGTATAAAAGTAGAAAATTGTGTGGAAGGAAGGTCGGTCAGCTGCTAGGAGTGGTATAAGGAATGTGCTGCCAGTTTTAGGATCCAGTAATACAAAAATCCAAGATTCTCATTACAATCCAAGATTTTCTCATAACAATTAACAAGTGCTTTTAACATGGGAATGAGCTACATGTTCAGAAATCTATATATTTTAGGGTGTTTCCCAAAAGCTAACTATAAGACCATTTTTAGCTTTTGCCCATTTCCATGCTTCTCCATTCCATGGTAATATTGAAAAGCCAGAAGCAGCACGTGAAACAGGCAGAGGAAAATGTATTGGCGAAACCAAGAGAAATAATCCATTTGTGCCCTCGTCTGTAATCTCACGCGCCTGGGTTACACATGAATTTGACAGGAGAAAAAAATAAAATAGATGAGCAATAAATATTAGATTGCACTAGAATTGTAGAATCTGAACATATGATTAATACTTTGATGTTTTGGGAAAACCTTGCTATGTTGTAACTACCACCAACTGTAATGACTAGGAAAACTAATATCAGTTTTTGACTCAAACCCAGTAAATCTATTTCATTCAATGAATTGCCATTATTTTATGGTAAAGTGTAAATCCATCTTTCTCCCATACATGATTTTTCAGTTAAAGGTATGCTGATTGATTTTGATTTTAATAATAATAATAATATAGTAACATACGTAGCTGTTTCTGATTGCTTAACATTGTACTTTGATATACATACATTGAATTTTTAACAATCATTAAGATATAGATATGATTAAGATCCCATTGATAGTTTTACAAACTGAGACTTAAAACCATTTAATAGCCCGGAAGGAAAGCAGCCGTATTAGAGAATTTTAACTAAGATCGGTCCCACTATAAATAATTAAGTACTGTGCTCTATTAGATCATTTCACAGTCTCATTTAATATACTCTGTCTCTTGTTCTCTCCAAGTGCACTATTAACTAAACTTTACAACCAGAATAACTTACATTGTTCTGACCTGACTCTTGGGTAAAATAAAAAGGGGACAAAATCTTCCTGGCTTTACTTCCATGCATGCCTTTCTCCAGGACTGCTTTACAAGCTCATTATCTAGAAGAGGTATAGGTAGGACAGGACAAATGTCTACTGAGCACCTCCATCACAGGCCAACATAAAAATTCCACTGAGGAATTGGGTTTAAAAGCTGAGACAGGAAGGCATCGATGTAAATATTTATGTAAATGAATCAAGGTCTAGTCAGTTTCAACTCATGTAGCTAGTTTGTTACATTGTGTTTGCCTGTTATCACTTGAATCTAACATTGTCCTAAATAAAACCTCAGATGTTATGAGCATAACTTAGTAAATGATAATAAAGTTGTGAACCAATTTTCTGTTTGCTCTTTTATTAGAGAGCATCAAATTCATATAAAACATGAAGCAATGATTATTTTATTTTTAATGCACTATTGCTACAGATCTATTTAAACAAAATGAGATTGTTATTTTTATTTTAAAGGGGATATTTTAAATGAAGTAATCAGAGTTCCCCCTAATTGTTATCACAGAGATCCATCAGTGGATTGCACAATTAAGGGATATTGTTAGAACATAATTGGCAGAAAGAAAACTTACTAAATTTACCAAACCTCTATGACTATACATATATATATATTTAGAGATTCAGGTGCAGAGAAATGTCTTAATTAAAAAACTACCTTTGTTAAAGATATTCTTCTTTACTATGAATGGTGTTATTTTATTATGCTTTATTGTAATATGCTTTGGTAATAAAGTGAATACTTCCATACACTAAACCAAAACATAGACAATAATAGATATGCACCAATCTGCTCATTTTTACTAACCCTTTACATACTCCTCTAAATTGGCACTTCTCTAAAATGTACCTTTGTTATTTCCTTACATTTTTAAATAAATGGTGTGTGTATTTCTCAGGTGTGTGTATCTCATGATGTATTTAGGTGTGTTCCAATTTTATTTGTACTCCAGCCATATATAAAGTCTATAAAATAGAACTTATTTCCAAAGGACTTACACTTTTAATAAACATTATGTGAAATAAAATATTATGTAGTTTAAGATCACCGATTTTCATAGCCGTTCATTATGTCATGTGCTTATTTTTTCAATTTAATTTTAAGGCATTATACCAAGGAGTTTCCCACTCAAAAAGTCAAATGCATCACCTCCTCCATCATTACCTCCCATCCTTCCCAACCCCATTCATACCCTTGTTATGTGGTTCCATTTTCATATATATATATATATATATAAAAGATATATATATATATATATACCTTTAATATAATGACTGTATTTCTGCCTTTTCTGTCTTCATTCATCTACCTCCATAACTCTACAACAAAACAAAACATGTTTTAGCAAGGAACAGATTTTGCTTTATTATTTTCCATAGGATTTTGTGCTTTTTATTGTAAAGTCCTGGGGCTTGATGGTCCTGGGTACTGTCTCTGAACTTCTTTTTGTTCAAGGCGAACACTCTACAACTTGAACTACAGGTCCACTCCTAGCTTTTTTGAGAAGTTTATTGGATATAAGAGTCTCATGGTGTTTCCAATCTGGATGTCTTTGAACTGTGATCCTCAGAGCTCAGCCTCCTAAGTAGCAAGTGTTATAGGTGTGGGCCACCAGCACTTGGGCTATTTTTTTTTTTTTTTTGCCAAATCATGATATTCCCACCATACCTCCCTAATACCTAGAACCACAGATATATGTCTTTAGGCCAACTTTATCTGTTGAAATGAAGTCCCATAAAATTTTGTCCAAGATGTGCTATTTGTCACTTAGTCTCCAATAAGTAGCTGACCTTTCAGGTTTGAAACACCAGACTTTGTATCTGACTTTTAATAGTTCATTGCTTTATATGCAGTTATTGTTACCCTATCCTTAAAAGCATTATTTCTATCATCACACAATTTCTCATGTCAAGCATTTCTCCTATCTCTTCAATAATGTGGGCATCTTATCTTTTGTCTGAATTAACATGCAAAGACTTTTTTTTTCAAGAAGGCAGCTTTTAAAAGCAAAAATTTTAATTTGATATGTATATAAATATATGCTTAATTGTAGCTTCTATTATTCAGTATAAATTCCGCAAATTTAGAAACCTACTCTTAAGTTAGCAATTAAGGATTTACCAGAAATCTCTATTTTATAATGAATGTGCATCTTCATAATGATGACATAAGTACAAATATAAAACTTTCATGCACACATACATACAGAAACATACATACATACATACATAAATACACACATGCAAATATGCACCAATGAACTTATGCATGGAAGATCAGAGGAAGTGAAACATGGGAATCTTGTTTTGCATATTGTCATTCAAATTGTTCTGTATCTGCATCAAACTATTTTGAATGTAAAGACTAAAAACGTTTATGAGTACATTTTATATACATGGAAACAAAGTGAAAAATTGTCACCAGTGTGAAAAGTTTTGTGCCACTGGTTTTCTCAAATGTATCATTTCAAAATTTTCAGTATTGTATTTTGCCTTTTTCATCTCCTCTCTTTAAACACTGCTTGCTTACTTGTGTAAAATGGAACTATTGGTCTCTGGGATGATTTCACATAAAAATAAAAATATTAATTTGCAAAATAAAAAGAATATAATATATGCTGATTAAATATACACATAACCAGATATGTTGCATAGAATTCAAAAACAAAAAATAAAACTTAAAAGAAAATAGCCATTTTCTTCTTGTGGAGGGGAAGGGAAAAAACAAATTGTTTCAATAGGGATACAGGTGGACCCATTGGAACAATGAGATGTACAAGATGTTATGTCGAAAAAAGAACTTTACAACTCTGGCGTGGGGGGCAGGGGAGAGCAGGGGGGGCAGGGACAGGAGAGATGGGAAGATATGGGAAAGGGACACAAAGGAGGAGGCAACAATGCTTGATAAGAAATGTACTCATTACATTGCCCATGTAAATGTAACCCTTCTGTATGGTATTTTCACAATTTAAAAAAAAGAAAAGAAAAGAGCCATTTTCTGATGTTGACGCAGCTATTGTTTAAAAAAGTAATAACCTCAATAATTCAACAATAAATATGAAATTAGCATATATACATTTACCAGATATGCAAATTAAAGTTTGTCAATATTTTCGAAACCTATTTTATTAAGACTTAGTGTACCAGAAAGAAAAGAAAACTAGGCAACAAATGAAAAAGCCCAGATTTCATTGCTAATTACATTATAGGATAGATTATATATTGTGGTACACATATGTAATCCTAGCTAGTCGGGAGGTAGAGATCTGGGAGAAGACTCTTTGAAGTCAGCCTGGACAAAAATGCAGGGAAACATCTCTCTCAACAAACAATCAAGGACTGGTGACTCACATCTGTAATCCCAGTTATGATAAGAATATGTAGGAAATTTCAGTACTAAGCCTAATCTAGGGGAAAACACGAGATTCTGAATTAAAAATAATTTCAAAAAATCTAAAAGTACAGGGGCATGGCTCAGTGGCATTCCCCTGTACAAGTGACTCTGGGCATAATGTCCGGAGTTCAATTCCCTGTACCACTGACATTAAATATAGCATGCATTCGTATAGATTAGAATCTTCTGAGTGACATCTAGTTGTATATTGAAAAGATGAAGGATTTTTGAAATCATACACAGAATTAAACAAAAAGGGATTTAACAGGATTCTGTAAGAATGCAGGCATTTGGGAAGTAAATAATACAACACAGAAGGCTTCGGTTTCTTCCAAAGGCAGACATGTATCTGAAGTATGAAGGGATGAGTGGGTTGGCATAAAGACCTTGCTTAGCATGTTGAGGACTCCACACTTCATAAAGTGCCATTAGAAGGAAGCTGAGAGTAAGAACAGTAGTGGCAGGAAGCAGGAAACACACCATGATCTGGCGGTAAATGGTCATCCGTGGATGTGGAAGCAAAAGGCTCACTGAGGGATGGCAGCTGCATACACCATGTTAGTGTTGTGATTTATATTTTAAAAGGGGGGAGAAAGGATTTTAGAAAGCAAACACCTGAGCTTTTGGAAATTTTTTGGATGGACTAATAGTACACTTGCTCTTATGTATTTTATTGTAACAAAGCAGAAAACCTAGATGAGCTGGAAGCTTTGAGGCTAACTTCTTGATTTCATAGTTGTCCTTTGTCAATAGACTAAACCTTCTGGGTCCAACACTTCATCTTAAAATGAAGATATTGCACTATATGTGCTTGAGGCCTTCTCATAGGTCTTAGGAAATTATGCTTACATGCTTATACATCTTTCCACATTTTTATCTCATTTATTAAAATCAGGGGAAAATGAAGGTATTTGATACTCAGTCAATAATAATTGTAGTAATAAATTTATGTTAATAATAGTTGATACCTTACTAATTAAATTGTTACTGATACATAGAGAAAAGAGATAAGAGTATTCACATGCAATGATTATTTTAATTTGGAATCCATTGTTAATAATTTTTCTCAATTCAATTAAATGAATTTCATTGTATGTCATCCTCAATATTGTATATACCCAGCAGTTATATTTTAAAGAAACATCTTAATACTCACTTTGGACAATTTTTTCTGTTTGCATGCTAGTTTTTACTGTTTCAAATGTTGATAGTACTTACAGGGGGCTTTGTGTAAGGAACATTGAATGACATATCAGACAAGATCCTGGGCAACAGTTGTAAAGCACATCTTGAAATAGTCATCAAGTGTTGCACAATCTTTAATAAAAAGTGAAGTGCAAAATATTATAATGCAACTCAGGAAAGATGGTAATCAGTTGAGAAAAATATCATTTATTGGTTGGCTATGTAGGCGATAAGCTTTTTACATTTATTAACTGAGTCATTTCAGTGTCACTGAAAGATGAATAGAATATCTCAAGATAAATCTGCAGGAACTTCTAAAGTAGCACATTCATTTGTTTGTTTGTTTTTATTTTTTAAAATTGTTATTGTAACGATGATGTACAGAGGAGTGACAGTTATATAAGACAGGTAATGATTTCATTTCCTTTTGAACAATGTCACTCTTCCTTATTTTCCTCATTTTCCCCGTCCTTCACCACCAAGATGTATAGTTCATTTTCAAAATAGCTTCTAGGAAGTATTACTGCTGAATTAGTTCATCCTTCGTTCTTATTGATCAATTAGGGATACAAATTAAAGTTCGTTTGACTTATATCTGCATTTATTTATTTATTTATATTTGGTCGGTCCTGGGGCTTGTACTCTGGGCTTGGGTGCTGTCCCTGCACTCTTCAGCTTAAGGCGAGTGGTCTACCGCTTGAGCCACAGCGCCACTTCCGGTTTTCTAGTGGGTTATTGGAGATAAGAGTCTCACAGACTTTCCTGCCTGGGCTAGCTTTGAACACCAATCCTCAGATCTCAACCTCCTGAGTAGCTAGGATTACAGGCATGAGCCACCGGTGCCCAGAATCTGTATTTATTTCAAAGTATGTCTGCTGAATTGATCTGCACTCACATCTTTCTTCTGATGTTCTATTTAGATATAGTGTACTTAGAATTTTTAGGGATTCAGGTGCTAATGATTATGTCTTCAATCTTTGATATTCAGGAGCCTGATGTTTGAAGATCATGTTTAAAGTCAGAAAAGATCCCAAATTGCAGACTGTATCCCTAATTAAGTCACAAAATTCTAGGTAGGAGTTGTGGTTCACATACTATATCACCATCCATAAGCAGGAAATACAAGTACATGAAGCCCTAGTGAAAGACTACTGGGAAAGGGAGAAAGGGAGAAGGGGAAAAAGGAGAAGGGGAAAAAGGGAGAAGGGGAGAAAGGGAGGAAGGGAGGAAGGGAGGAAGGAAGGAAGGAAGGAAGGAAGGAAGGAAGAAAGGGAGAGAGAGGGAGGGAGGAAGGGGGAGGGGGAGGGAGGGAGAGGGTGGAAAGGAGAAATAAAGGAAGGGAGGGAGGGAGAGAGAGAAAGAGAAAGAAAGAGAGAATGAAAAGAAAAAGAAGGAAGGAGAGAAAGAGAGACATGGAGGGAGGGGAGAGGAAGGAAGGAAGGAAGGAAGGAAGGAAGGAAGGAAGGAAGGAAGGAAGGAAGGAAGGAAGGAAGGGAGGGAGGGAGGGAGGGAGGGAGGGAGTGGGTCAATTCTTCCCATTATCTCAAACTTTAAAATCCATCAGAGTTTGCTAAAACACTGATTGTTGGATTTAATTACCATAGGTGCCAACTCATTAAGCCTGTAATGTCATCATTGAATTTTCATTCTCAACAAGTTCCCTGTTGGTTGTGTTGTTGCCAGTATGGGAATCATGCTTTCAGAACTACAGCTCTCAAAGCTAATATACTTTATTGTATCTGTATTTTTGCCAAGAGAGGATCTTATCATGCTTGAAAGACTTTTGCGAATGGAGAATTACATCAGTAATGAAAAACCAGAACATAGGAACAAAATGGTGGGTTGATTGCTTTGCTTGAATATGAAGATGAAGGATTAGTCATTAATGAGTATACTCTGAGTAACAGATCTGAAGCTAAATGTTTTACATTGAAGATGGAGACTACATGGCATCTACAAAATCCCTAAGTATGGGAAGAGTGGTCATGATAACACTTTTCAAAGTGGAAAATCAGGACAGACTCTGCAGGGGAGTAAGAAACAGAGGCTTCATCCACTATTTCACAGTTCAGGAGAAAGGGTCTATATATATATATATATATATATATATATATATATATATATATATGTATATAATTTTTTTGCCAGTCCCAGGGCTTGAACTCAGGGCCAGGACACTGTCCCTGAGCTTCTTTTGTTCAAAGGTAGCACATTCTACCACTTGAGCCGCAGTTCCATTTCTGTTTTTTTTCTGTTCATGTGATACTGAGAAGTTGAACCCAACATGCATGCTAGGCAAGCACTCTGCCACTAAGCTACATTCCCAGCTCTGAGAGGATCTTTTGATCAATATTTGTGGACACCTGTTCTTGGTGGCATCTTGAAGCATCAGTAAATTTTTCCACTTTCCTAGAGAATAAAAAGATAAAATTTAAAATAATCAGATTTCCTTTAAAAATTACTTGATCTTACTTCTTATCACCTCTTTGTCACCTCTTCTCTTTCTCATACTTTTAATTTTAATTAGTAGTTCTATCTGGAGTTTTATTTTCAAAATCAATATTTTGTCTATAACATTTCACTATATGTAACAGTAGTGAAATATATGTCTTCATGTTTCTTCATGTATTTATGCTTTTGTTCTTTCTGAAAGTTCCTTGATGTCCCTGGTCCCTCAGCTATCCAGCATACTACTCTGAAGCTTAGCTATCACTCTTTCCATAAGGTCACTTGGAGCTCCTTTAAGTTATTTTTTGTTGTTTGTTTGTTTGTTTTTGTTTTTGTCAGTTGTAGGGCTTGAACTCGGGGCCTTGACATTCTTCCTGAGCTCTTCATCTCAAAGCTAACATTCTACCAGTTGAGCCATAGTGCCACTTCCAATTTTCTGGTTTTTACTGGAGATAAGAGTCTCAGAGACTTTCCTACTGGGCTGATCCTCAGATCTCAGCCTTCTGAGTAGCTAGGATTACAGGTGTGAGCCACTGGTGCCTGGTTCCTTTAAGGTTTTATTTTGTGAAATTACAAATACACTGGCATATATCTTGAATATTGTTTACATTGTTGTATATTATGTGCATTTATTTTAATTTCTTTTATATGATCTTGATGCACAAATCCCTGCATTATTAATCTTTGTGCAATGCCTACTGCACTTACACAACCATGCAAGATTATGAATAATAATAAATGGTTGATTACACATCAAGTGGAAAATAATATTTAAATGTAGTACAGTGCAATATAGGTAAATCTTCAAGCAGGAATGACCATTTATTTTACTGTTTCATATTATTCAGTGTCAAACTGACCACTATCAGAAACATTTCTACATTGCTTAAATATCTATAGTGAATATTGTTTTTCTGTCCTATTGTCCAATTTGTGCTAGGGATATAAAAATATAAACCCTAGAAATAACTATTTTTAAGCTAACTGCATATATTCTAAACACTCTATGGCTTTATGCATGCAATTCCACTACAAAGTAGATATAATTAGAATATAAATGAAAACATGTTTAGAGAAATAGATACAAACCCAACTATTGTAACACAGGCAAGTTCATAAAACACACACTAAACCTTCAGCAAGCTGGGTGCTGGTGGCTCACTCCTGTAATCCTAGCTACTCAGGAGGCTGAGATCTGAGGATAGCGGTTCAAAGCCAGCCTGAGCAGGAAAGTCTGTGAGACTCTTATTTCCAATAAACCACTAGAAACCCGGAAGTGGCGCTGTGGCTTAAGTGGTAGAGAGCTTGCCTTGAGCTGAAGAGCTGAGGGATAGCGTCCAAGCCCAGAGTTCAAGTCCCATTATTGACCAAAAAATAATAAATAAATAAAAATTAAAAAAATAAATAAATCTTCGGAACACAGAGGTGCATTAGAAGCAAGAAACTAGCACATTGAGTCTAGAGTCTCTGATTTGCCAAGTAAAGACCATATAGGCATTTTAGATTATTGTTGTGAGTACTAACTCTATTTTAAGTGTGACAGTGTGTGAACTGAAAGATTTAGTGGCTCATTTGAGACTCTCCTCTATCTAGTATTAATGTTTATCACAGAGTTTTGTAGAAAAATTCAGAGTATAATGAATAATGATCAGCAAAGGAAGATGTCAAAAACTGCATGCATCCTGTTGGGAGTTCCTTTCTTTCATGTGTTTACCATACAGCTTTAATCCATATAGAACCTTGTCTGAAAATTATTATGCATTGCCTAGCACACAACTCATAGAAGATTTGCAATACAGACAGACAGAAAATATAGAGATGGACAGATGACATATAGATTGATACAGATATAAGTGAAAGATGATAGTTGTAGACAGATGATGATAAAAAAATACTTGACTTTTGTCCCTCATATATTCAATAGTTTGTTTTATAATATATTAATACAACCTCAAACTGGCACTTTGGTTGGTGTTTAATTTTATGCTTGCCAGTTACCAGTACCAACACAGGAAACTACTGCACTATATTCTTAATAACTCTTACTTTGAGATGGCTTTCAGTGTTCTACTAATCCTTAATTTTTCCTCAGATACCCCTGTGACAAAAGAGACTGTAGAAAAAACATAAATAAAACATAAATAAAAAATCTGAGTTCACTAAAACAGTGTACTTCATAGGTTTATTTCCCTTTTAGAAGGTATTAGGATGATCTTGAGTCATTTCAATTTATTGCATATGTTCAGTAGCCCAAACTATGTCACAATAAAATGGCAATTGTTGTCTGATCTTAGGTATTTTTTCATGGCTAAGTGTTAATTATTTAAAATTCTAACTTGCAGAAGTGTGTTTTTAATTCATATCATCTGCTTCAAGCTATATTTCTCTTGAAACAATGCAATATCAGTATTCTGAAGTGATCATTTATTGTAAAGATTGTTTCCAAAAACCATATCCTCTGAAGCCATTATATTATATATCATCAGTTCTGTAGGCACAAGTGAACTCTGACTGTGCAAAACATATTTTGGCAATAGTTGTAGAATTACTTAAAAGAATAAGTGTTTCCTAGGTTATTTGATTATTCCTTTATAGAAATATAGTGAAGATGTACATATACATGTATACATATTAATTACATGTAAATGTCAATTACCTATACTATATAGGTATATGCACATAAATTATACATAAACTTTACCTACAAAGAAATTATCACAACAATATCAGTAATTAATATTGTTTTAAACTACCACAGTATTTTATAAATCATGATCATTCCACCCTTCTTCATGTCATCTAAAAACTTTCTGAAATTTTAAATGAAATCAAATCACTTTATAAGTCACACAATAGTCTTAAATATTCTAAAACATATATTCCCTGCTTTCAGTACTTCTTTGTTTACTGTACTTTAGAAATTTGAAGTTTCTTTATTCTTTAGCAGTTAAAACTTGTTCCTAATTTAGGATTTTAACTATCTTTCCGTCTTCATTAAGACATTCCTCGTGGCCTACTTTTAAAAGTTAAGACAATGCTTTGACACTCCTCCCAAGGATCTTTGTTAATCTTTGAATTAAATCATTAATTAACACACAACAGTAAGAGAGAAATGATGCTGACAGTTGAGACTGTATTGTATTATATTTTATATGAATTTTTATTCTTTTCTTTATATTTTCATTCTTCTGGATTGAAGAAGACTCATGGAGATGTGGAATTTAGGTCCTAAAATCAGCAGCAGAGTCTCAGGTCATTCCAACAAAGTGTGATATACACTGAACGTGTCTAAACTGTTCAACTTCCTGGTTCTCAAGCAGTTCTACAATCCTGGGTTTCTTCTTTTCCTTAATATATTTTTTATTGTAAAGATACTGTACAGAGGGGTAACATTTATATGAGTAAGGTAATGAGAACATTTCCTTTCGAGCTCTGTTACACCCTCCTTTAATTTTCCCCTACCATGCCTTTCCTCCCTACCAACCCAACTCCTCCCTCCCATTCACACATCCCTTCCCCACCTCAAAGTTGTAAAGTTCATTTTCAACATAGTGTGTTGTACATCTCATTGTTACAATGAATGATCCTGTATTCTTATTTCAGCATTTTGTTATTTCCCTTCTCCTTCCCAAATTAGAAAAATGTATATATAAGATGCAAGACACCTGAATCAAATACAATGACAACATGGGTTGTACCAGGGAGGGAAACATACAAATAAGCAAAAAGAAACCGCATAGTACATTATAAGTACATTAAAAAGAACAGCAACAAAGATAAAAACCTCTTGTGTCCCTATCTTGGAGTTCATTTCACTCAGCATTAGGTTATATGTTCATATGTACATAGCTTTTGATCTCTTCTGCTTGTCATAGACTTATACTAGTCATTGCAGATAAGGGAAGCCATGGGACCTATGTTTCTTTACGTCAGGCTTACTTCACTTAATATAATTTTTTCCAAGTCTTTCCATTTCCTAACAGATGGGGTAGTCTCATTCTTTCTGATAGAGGCACAGAATTCCAATAGATACATAGATAGATAGATAGAGATATATAATTTTCTTGATCTATTCATCTATTGAGGGGTATCCTTGGCAGAAAGAACAGTGCTGGAGGAATACCAGTGCCAAACTTCAAACTCAACTACAAAGTCATAGTAATCAAAACAGCTTGGTACTTGAACAAGAACAGACCTGAGACCAATAGACTAGAACTGATGACTCAGAAATGAACCCACAGACATATTGCCACCTAATCTTCAATAAGAGAGACAAAAATAGAATGGAAGAAAGACAGGCTCCTCAGTAAATGGTGCTGGCAAAATTGGTTAAACACCTGTAGAAAACTAAAGCTAGATCTGTATATATCACTCTGCACCAGAATCAACTCCAAATGGATCAAAGACCTCAATGTGAAAACAGACACCATGAAAACATTACAGGAAGGAATAGGAGAAACCCTCGGTCTCCTTGGCATGGGCCGAAATTTTTCTTTTTATTTTATGTTTTTTATTGTAAAAATACTGCACAGAGGGGTTACAGTTACATGAGTAAGGTAATGAGTACATTTCCTATCAAGCATTGTTATCTCCTCCTTTGTTTTTCCCCTACCATCCCTTCCCACACCTCCCCAACTCCCCCCTCCTTTACCCTCAAATTGTAAAGTTCGTTTTCAACATAGTGTCTTGTACATTTCATTGCTACAATGGGACAACCTATATCCTTATTTCAGCATTTTGTTATTTCCTTTCCCTTCCCTCTGGAAAGCAGTATGGAGGTTCCTCAAAAGACTCCATATAAACCTCCCTATGACCCAGCAATCCCATTTTTGGGTATTTACCCAAACAATCACAAACAAGATCATAATAAACCTACCAGCACAACTATGTTTATTGCAGCATTATTTCCCATAGCTAAGATATGGAACCAACCCAGATGCCCCTCAGTAGATTAATGGATCAAGAATATGTGGTATATATACATATGATGGAATTCTATCCCCCATCAGAAAGAATGACATCACCCCATTTACTAGGAAATGGAAAGACTTGGAAAAATTATATTAACTGAAGTAAGCCAGACTCAAAGAAACATAGGTCCCATGGTTTCCCTTATTTGCAATACCTAGTATAAGTCTAGGATAAGAGAAAAGGTCAAAAGCTATGTACATATGACCATATAAGATGATGTTCAGTGAAATGAACCCCAAGATAGGAAACAATTGCTTATTTTTTCTTTCTTGCTTTTTTAAACATATTTAAACATTTAAAATGTAATATGCAATTTTTTTGTTTCTCTTGTATGTTCTTCCCCCACAGTATAACCCTTGTTTTCACTGTATTTGATGTCAGTGTCCCGAATCTTGTATATACATTTTTCTAATTTGGGGAGGGGATGGTAAATAACAAAATGCTGAAATAAGGATATAGCTTGACCCATTGTAACAATGAGATGTACAAGACACTATATTGAAAACGAACTTTACAACTTGGGAAAGGGGCAAGAGGAGTTGGGGAGTGAGGAGGGAAGGGATGGTAGGGGAAAAACAAAGGAGGAAACAATGCTTGATAGAAAATATACTCATTACCTTACTCATGTAACTGTAACCCCTCTGTACAGTATTTTTACAATAAAAACATATATGTACACACACACACACATATAAAAGAAATGCTCAACTTCTCTAGCCATAAAAGAAATGCATATCAAAACAACACTGAGATTCTACCTCACCCCAGATAGAATGGCTAGAATCAAGAAATCAAATAACAACAGATGCTGGAGGGGATGTGGACAGAAGGGAACCTTACTGCATTGTTGGTGGGAGTGTAAACTTGTTCAACCACTTTGGAAAAAAGCAGTAGGGAGGTTCCTCAAAAGACTACACATAGAGCTCCCCTATGACCCAGCAATCCCATTTTTAGGCATTTACCCAAATGATCACAAACAAGACCACACTAAAGCTACCAGCACAACTATTTTTATTGCAACATTATTCACAATAACTAAGATATAGAATCCTGAGTTCAGACCTTTTTTTTTGGGTGGGGGGGGTCCGGTCATGGGGCCTGAACTCTGGGCCTGGGCACTGCCCTTAGCTCTTCAGCTCAAGGATAGTGCTCTACCACTTGAGCCACAGCACCACTTCTGGCTTTTTTTTTTGCATATGTGGTGCTGAGGAATCGAACCCAGGGCTTCAGGCATGAAGGCAAGCGTTCTACCACTGAGCCAACTTCCCAGCCCCCCCCCCCCCCCCGCCTTTTTTTTTTTTTTTTTGTCAGTCATTTTTCTTGAATGCTGGGTCTAGGCGCTGTCCCTGAACACTTCAGTTCAAGGCAAGACTCTACCACTTGAGCCACAGAGCCTCTTGGGGTTTTCTGGAGATAAGAGTCTCACAGACTTTCCTGTCCAGGCTGACTTTGAACCATAATCTTAAGATCTCAGCCTCCTGAGTAGCTAGGATTACAGGCGTGAGCCACTGACACCTGGATCAGACCTTTTTGTAAGCAGATACAAATTATGCCATTGTTTATTATCTGAAATTTTCAGCACAAATATATGTCCATTAAATTAGGTGCTTTAACTCACAATATTCTGAGATGTTTTCTTATGCAGTAATGGTAATATTCCACCATACATATAACATGTCAAATAACATGTCTTCAGAAAAGACTATCCAAACAGTTTATTTAAAATTTATTCCATCATTAAATTTTATTAGCCATAAAATCTATCTACCTATTATTCATAAACAGTTATAGGCAAAACCTGCAAATAATCCAATTTTTTCTAAAATTTAATGCATAAATAAATGTTAGTATATTTATGTTTGGGATGTAATAGATAATTGGAATTAAATTTCCCTGCTAACATCCATACTATAAATGAATTATCCAGACATAAAGCTGACTAAAAATAATCAGAAGTGAAAATGCTTGTGTATGAATCATTTGAAATAAACATGAAAACAGGTGATATACTTCCTTGAGTAGTTATTAGAATATGGCAGCTATTGAAGTGCCCATGATATATTTTCAATGTTATCTGTAATCTATACACTCTATGCATAGTGGAAAAAAGTTTCATTATTCATCTCTAGTTATTTTCCCATTTAAAATGCATAGCTTATGAATGGAAGGAAGAAGGGTGAACAAATGCAGTCATTATATTCAATGTACATTATATAAAAATTAAGTCATGCCAGTGGCTCATGAATATAATCCTAGCTACACAAGAAGCTGAGACCTAAGGATCACAGTTCAAAGCCAACCATGGCAAGAAAGTCTGTGAGACACTTACCATCAACTATCAAACAAACAAACAAGCAAACAAAACAGAAGCAGATATGTAGCTCAGGTGGTTGAATGCTGGCCTTGTGCATAAAGGCTCAGGGACATTACTTAGGCCCTAAGTTCGACCCCCAGGAACAGCACCAAAATTTTTAAAATATAATAAAATTTAAAAAACTACATTACATAACATGAGGGTAGAGATCAGATGGGGGTGAATTAGGGTGATAATAACCAAAAGCACAACCTGACTAATGGAAGCATAACCTCTTTCTACAACTACTTAATAACATGTTGAAATATTTACCTTTGTTTTTCTGAGCAATTCAAAAATTTAGGAATCCTGTTGGACTACCAGTTTGATTATCTAGTTTTAACTTTGTTGTTACAGTCTTGGAATTCCATAAAGAGTAATCTTTCCTATGTACTTTAATGTGTCCTTGTCTTGAATTGGTATTAAACTGTGTAATACTAATATGTAATTCTCCATAACTTATATTTCAAGATTCATTCATATTATGTCGATTTTAAATCCTTAAAGAAAGAGCTGTTTGAAATAAATCATGGAAGATTCTGAAATTGATCTGAGAGTATTTAACCTTCAAAACTAGAAAAACAGAGCTTGGAACTACTGTGAAGTTACTGTGTTGTATCCTAATTAAACAAACTAAATCACAAGCTTGAGCCAAAACATCAAGGTCCCAAGAAAATAGATTAAACTAAAACATCTTTGGGGAAAATTACTGGAAAATTAAAACAACTCCAAAACATATCTCATATAAAAAGATTGAAGTTTGCCAACATTTTCTTGAAACTTCTATTTCTATTTTATGCTTTTGTGACACTATTTTACTTGAAAACCAATGCAGAAAATTTCATTCCTTCTCACTAAATATTAGTAATCCCTATAATCAGTTTTTAATGTAACTGTTTATTACTAAATACTCTCTAGATGCTTTCTTAGCATTCAGTTTCTGACTGACTGCTTACTTCACTGGTATAAATTTAAGCTATTACACAGTATTTTACTTGATCTCTCTCTCTCTCTCTCTCTCTCTCTCTCTGGTGTAATTTTAAGCCATTACACAATTCTTTAGTTGTTCTCCCTCCTCTCTCTCTCCTCTATCTCCTTTCCTCTCCCTCTCGTGCTCCCTCTCTCTCCCAGCCATGTTCTAGAAACTTCCCTAGGCAGTAAGGTGGAACAAAGATAAGACTGTTAATTTCCCTTCTCTCAGGGAATGAAATCTTATACTAGTTTCCAATATTTGAAAAATTTCTGGTTGCTTACGAGGGGAGATGAAGTTAGTATTCATTAAGATATCATGGCTAGGCACATGAACAGAAAAGATGACCACATTTTTAATGCTATGGTGTTGTTTCTTTCTTTTTTTTTTTTTTGGTGGTTGTTGTTTTATGTTGTTGTTTTGGTCAGCTATGGGGCTTGAACTCAGGTTAGGCACTGTCTCAGATCTTTTCTCAAGGCTACTGTTCTACCACTTTTGAGCCAAAGCACCACTTCTGGTTTTCTAGTGGTTAACTGGAGGAAAGAGACTCATGGACTTTCTTCCCACAGCTGGCTTTGAATGATGATCCTCTGACAATAGCTTCCTCAGTAACTAAGATTACAGGTGTGAGCCACTGGTAACTTAATTACCTCAGTACTTAGTGTACAGTCTCCTTGAAACTAGAGTTCTTTGTATCTTCAAAAATAAGATAAATAAAAACACTGCTTACACAGTAGTGAACACACTACTCCATAATGGATACAATGTAAGCACATACTGACTACATGAATTATATGTGGAGATATAAGTATATATGTATGTATGTACTATATGTACGCATGTCATAATCATGTGCTAGCTTCTGTTACTGTGTGCACTGATATTTTTAGAGGATAAGTTTACAGGAAAGAATCTCTGTTAATCAATTAAATACATTTTTATCAATCGCTGCCCAAATGTTAAAAGGGGAACATACAAATAACTTCATGAGGTACTGCCACATATCCAGGAAAGCATTCATAAATATTCATTATAATAGTCACTGACTCATTTGAAATGAAAATACAGAGAACAATTCTTTGGTTTCATGTGCTTAACCTCTTCACTTTACTCAACCCAGGAGAAAAAAATTATGGTCCTACTAAACAATTTGAACCAAAGGATAATATAATGTATAAATATTCACTAACTCTTCTGGATAAAATAAGAGCAGACTTTAGTATGCATGAACCAAACTTCAAAAAGTCTTGGAAACTCAACTTTCTAGGTAATAGTTGATAAGCATGTTTCTAAAGAGAGATTTTACTTATTTTGACAAGTTATACAAAAGAAGCCCATGTGTCATTATGAGATTTAATTTAACCACAATCCCATCCACCTTTTCTTTCTCACACTTCAGTCATTGTCTTACACATCTCTTACTTAAAAATAAGAGAATGTGGAAGATTCTTTTCCTCTTGACACATTACTTGTCAATTCAATAGTTTTATTGTAAATATGTCACAGAACAATTGCTGATTCCATGCGTATATGTGTATATATATATATATGAATACACACACACACACACACACACACACAGAGTGTGTAAAGACCTCAGTGAACTAGATTTCGGAACTAAAGATCATGTAAGGATTTATATGATTTATCCTGGGAAAAAGCAACTGGGGCATGTTAATGCTATGCTAAGGGATAATACATTTAATCCTTAAAAACTCATCCTATTAGCTAGTACAAGAGCAGAGCCAAATACCACATTTCAGATCCTCTGTAATGTACATGGCCAGCTCATTTGTGCATAATCAGTGATACTTCTGTTGAACTGTATGTTTACATTTTAAACCTTAGACAAGCAATTGACTCCCTGAACATTTTTGCAAATCACCTCTGAACTATGCTGTATAATAATGTTATTTTTCTCTGAAAACTTGAAGTAATAGGGTCAGGGTCATTTTTGTCTACATAGTAGTGGCTTATAGGAGTTTTTAAAATTATAATTTGTGTTCCTTTCTCAATGAAAAGCTATATAAATATTTTGCCTAAATATTTAATCTAAATGTTGATTTTTCAACTGTCAAAAGTTACTTTATGACAACAAAAACCATAGACAAACCAGACAACAGATATAGACTATAATAGCAGGAGTCAAGTTGATCCATACAAATACTTTTAAGTAATCAAACGGCCTATAGCTCATTGAAATTCTTGTCCATATTCAGTTTACACAGTTTTCTAAGAATTGTAAAGTAGAAAAAGAAATATTTACCAGGACAATTTTTATTGGTATTTTCCTATCAAGACTTATTTAGAGTCGTTCTTTTTTTTCTAATTACAATCATTGTATATTAAACCTAGCGTAGGCTATTGCTAAGGAGTGAGTAAATAAGAGACTACTGAGTTATACTCTTCTGTTGAGGTAGATCATAATTACATTAGGGTTGTTTATATATAAACACAAAGATTGATAGATATGAGAAGTTCCAGAGTAAGAGAATTTTAAAGTGCATGATACAGATAGACAGACAGACAGATAGATAGATAGATAGATAATTTTATTTTATTATTTACTTACTTGTTAGTTTGTTTATTTTGCCAGTCTTGAGGCTTGAATTCTGGGCTTGGGCACTGTCCCTATGCTCTTCAACTCAAGGCAAGAGCTCTATAGCTTGAGCCACAGCACCACTTCCATTTTTCTAGTGGTTTATTTGAGATAAGAGTCTCATGGACTTTTCTTCCCCGGGCTGGCTTTGAACTGTGATCTTCAGATCTCAGCTTCCTGAGTAGTTAGGATTACAGGCATGAGCCACAGATGCCCGACTAAGTGCATTATATTTTTTTTTTTCAAAATGGTTAATAGAAATTTATTTAAAAATTGATTTTCTATTCCAGGACATGCAGACAGCCAGCTACCTGCAATGTAAACATACTTGAAGCCACATTTCTTGGTTTGAAGTTCAATTGTTTCAAAATGAAAATTTCAACAACTGTGCCCAGGTGGAGATTAAGGTGTGATAGTTTTTGTAGGGTTATGTATTGAGCTAGCCAGTCAAGAAACATTAATCTTATGTGAATGGTTTTATGTGAGACTGAAAAAAATAACTCAGGTGACTTTTGGCCAAGAACCAGGGATTAGGAAGAGTTGATTTCCATTATTTGAGTCTAAAGACACTTTTTAGTACTTGTGAAAAAGGGACCCAGGAGCAACATCTACCCTATTCAATAGCCTTAGTTTTAAGTGAATATTGGCCAGTTTCTGCAAAGGAATAGCTAGATCGATTGAGATATTTAAGGGTTTGCCATCCATTCATTGCCACCCATTCACCCATCCAAACTCAAAGGATGAGCTTTTTGATTGCATCAAAAATGAGACTTGAATGGCAATCTTAGAAGGAGGTTCTCATGGCAGACATGCTCTCTGAGATGACACACAATTGTATCCCTAGGACTCAGGGGTCTCTCTCCCAATTTCTTCTTGATCTGAGTACTATGGCGTTATATTCTTTCCCAGATGTTGTCTAAGTTACACTACCTTATATTGGGTAATTTGAATACAAGCTTTAAAACTAAAGCTATTGACACTTGTTGAATTTTATAAGCAGGCTTTTTCTTAAGTGACACAATTGAAAATAGTTCTGGAGTACAGTACAATGTTTTGATACATCTGTCTATTTTCTCTTAAATTTATTATTTTTTGTGGTATGAGAATTCAAAACTCAGCTTTAGAAAATATTTGATGTAATATTATAAGGAAAGGGCTTTTATTTTTTTTCATACTGTTTCAATCTTTGACTCCAGAATTGTATATAGGAAAAAAGTTGGATTTTGTGTAAGTTCTTAGTGAATTAATGATAAGTGATTATATGTAGAAAGATTGCATATGGAAGAGTTGGTTGTTTGTCTTGATCACATTTTATAGATTATATAGGAAAAGGAATTATTTTGTTAAATAATAAAATAATTCCTTAGACAAATATGAAGACGAACTTCTTTTTTTAATGTACCATTTTAAGTAGATTTAGAAAGGAATTTAAATTTAATAAATTAGTTTATAAATACAATATATCTTAACCAATCCCATCTTGATCATTTTTTTGAACTCCTTACACAAATTTTTTAATACATTTCAAACCAAATCCATTCACTTAGCATACTGTTAAATTCACTCTTCCTTTGCTATTGTTTTGTGATTCATGATTCTGAGAACTCTTAGAATAATAAAAGTGATGATAGTAAATAGTTGCTTGAAAATGAGCTGAAATAAAGGATTAGATCTAAGATTTTCAAAATTCTTGAAAATTAACACAAATGCTTAAATATGAATGGATATATTTATTAACTATCTTTATCTGGATACAGAAAAACTTTATGAAAAACAAAGACCAAATTTTTACTGAATTTCTATTCCTTAGCCAAACTGGTTATTTTACATATTCTAAGAATTTGTCCAAAATTTTTTCAAACGTTTACATTCACTTTAAAATTCAACTTTCAGACTGTATTGACCATTAATGTAAGTTTTAACACAGAGATTATTTCTACTAGTGTCAATCTTATTTCTCTCATTCTTTTATATCAGAAATGTCTTCGTAAGAAAGGATAAGCATGAAATACCATCACGCACAATACTGACAAGTTTGCAGGAATGTTGTCGATTTCAAAGTGAAATTTTGCAAATGAAATTAAGACAAAATCAAAATACATCATGAAGAGGTATTTAGATTACACTTTGACTATATTTCCCTCTACTCTTTAGTACACCACTCAATTTGTTACTTTGGCCACTTGCAATGTATGAATTGTACCAGATTGGCAAATTCTTAGTGTATATAATCACACACATTCAAGTTTCTCTATGTGTATCACTGAATCTCATTGTTGGCTTTTACAGTGTTTTAGAGCCGGAGTCTTGCTTTAGAGTTGATGCTGGCCTAGAATGTGCTATATCACATTAGTCTACACTCACACTCCTCTTTCACTGGACTCCTAAATGCCCATATGGCAGGTGTGAGACACAAAGTTCAACCTTTGTTGAGAAAATTAAAGATTATTAACTCTCTTAGCTTTCTCTTTTAGACTTAAAATTCTGAAATATTTTGTTACACATGAAATAGTGAGATACTGAATCGGTTTTCCCTCTTATGAAAAGCATCCTCATGGTCTCTGATAAGTGGAAAAGAGACTACATGAGATAACCAAGAACTTCCTTATTAGGAAATGACTGAGCTGCCAGTTCTCTAGAGAACTCAAAATACATGATGACAATCAGAATATAGGATACTTTACAGAATATTGTAGCTTTTTTCTTTTAAAGAAAGAAACTCCTGACATGTTACCAAAGGATAGGGAAAATATCAGAAATAGAGTATGACCCATATTACTAGCATTTGCCAGTAGAAAATGTCAAAGAAATGAAAAGTTTGCAGGCTTGTGCACACAAATTATTTGTAGTCTATATTATATTGCTAAGCAAATTCTATCTCTGAAGAACTGAATAGAGTGTTTTATATTTTCATGAATATTACCATCATTCTAAGCACAGAGTCCTGATATAAACAGTTACATCCAATTTGAAGCTACACTGTGAGCCAGAAGAACAAGATATCATTTCACTCACCACAGTCACCCCAAAATTGAGGGAAAAACACCACCACAACAAGGAAAGGTTTGAACTAAGACTTTTTGCTTCTGGGTGTAATTAATTTAAACTTGTGTGCCTTTTAGCATTCATTTTAATGTTCTAAAAATATGACCAGAATCCTTTGATTCATTCAGTGTAGTTCTGAGAAATACTGAATCTGGCATCACAGTCTGGGATTGTATTTTCATTTCTCCCTTTCCATTTGCTTTTTGAAAGCACTGCTCTTGTAAGCCACTTATCTCTACTTAAGGATCTTAATTACAGTTATTTATGTAAAACAACTTATGCAACTATAGACAACCAAACAAAGTATTCAAAAGTATTCTCTAGGACAAATGATGTCTTTCAGGAAAGCTTGTGTTTTATCTTTTGAATGAACTTCTTTTGAATCACAATTTTTGTAGAGGTATGTCTCTTGTTTGCCTTAATAGCTCCCTAGGCAGTAAAAAGGTAGATTGTCAACGATTTATTTACAGCTGAAATCATCCAGCCATCTTCCCTTCCAAACCAATGGGGGCTGGGATTGGGGAAAGAGATTAATCCCTTACTCAGAGATTTCAGCAATAATAATGTTGAGAAGCAAATTTGGTTAAAATATTAAATGATATTAGTTATTTGCACTTTTAGCTGAATAATCCCATGAAAAGATGCTATTTAACTTACAGGAATATCAGCAAGAATCTGCCTCAAGTGATGAAAATTACAGCAGTACTCAAGTTTCTGTTAGTAGGAAGTGGGTGCAGAAAGGTTTTAGGAAATTGCTGTCTTTGTCTAAGTAGTAATAATAATAACAGATGTAGAGCAGGGTGCAGGTGGCTCATGCCTGTAATTCTTGCTACTTGCTACTACTGAGATCTGAGGATCACGGTTCAAAGACAGCTCAGGCAAGAAAAGTCCATGAGACTCTTATGTCCAATAAACCAACAGAAAATTAGAAGTGGCACTGTGGCTCAAGTGGTAGAGTGCTCGCCTTGAGCTAAAATGCTGAGGGACAGCGCCCTGGCTGCAGGATCAGAGTTCAAGACCCACGACCAACAAAAAACAAATAACAAATAACAAAAAAATCAAATGTAGAGATATAGTGAAGTGTAGAGAAAAATGATGAAATTTGAGAGGAATTCCAGATGAAGAGCCAACTCCATTTAGCAAAGTTATTGGCTGTGTGCATAATGATTATTAATTCTGAGTCCAGTTAAAAAATACTTCAAAACCATCAATAATTAAACTGTAGGTGCTTATATAAGCTTAACTGAAGATGGAGAAAAAAGTAGCCAATGTAAAAGGGCATATGTGTACCATGTATAAACATATGTGCCATCAACTTGATGCTAAATGGTGAACCAAGAAACAAAATAAGTAAGCTTCTTAAAACAAAACAAGACAAAAAGACTTTTTGCTTCTATATCTAATGAACTTGAAGGAAACTTACAAGCTATGAGTGTTCATTTGTATTTAAATGGCCCAGATTAACTTTTTATTCAATGTAGTTGGGAACAAATGGATTAGCTTTTTAAAAAAAGGAAGTTGAGGAATAATTTATCTGTTATCCAACTAGAATGCAGTAAAATTTGGAAAACAAGAAATCATTTTCTCAGGAGTCTACCAAATAATTGAGCAGACTTATAAATATTATATTATGCATTTAGAAGGTTTCCATGCAGATTTGTTTCAGTGTGTGAGAAACAGATGACTGTATATCACAATCATTCCTTCTGACCCTGTATAGCCCTCTGTCACTCCTGGGAAAGAATGGGCTTTGAGATATTCAGTTGCTGCCCACACCTAACTCATCTCCAATAGGAAAAAAATCTCTCATAGCCATGAGACAGCTTCTGTATCTCATAGTCTCTAATGGCCACAAACTTCAAGCTATGTCTACAGTGATCTTCAGTCATTTGTACTTACTCTAGCTAGGGAGGGTGGGGTAATGGCCACAGATGATCTGTATTTCATTATTTGAAATTCCCATGCTGCTTTAACTTTTCAGTTCACCCCCACACATCTACCATCCTCCTCTACAACTTCACATCTGTGATCATCTTCCTCCTTGCTCTGTGGCCAGGTTCAAAGAACTGCCTTGGTTGGGATTTATCCTTGATAATTGAACTTCCCAGGCTTGGCTAAGTCTAAGAGTTTACCTGGCTGCAGGCTGTTTGCGAACAGCTAATGCAACCTCATAAATAAGGAAGCAACTGTAATTTGATCTCTCTCTTAGAGCTAGGAGCTCTGCCATGGAAATGGCCTTTATGTAATAAAATTGCTCTGTCTAGGCAGGACTGAACTATGAATCAAGCAACCTTTTGCTGCTTTTATAAGCTCTTAGTTCATCTTTGTCAATCAACATTTCTCATCCATTAAGTCTACTTCTTATCCTTCAATTGGAACTCCACTGGTTAGAGATCCCAGATTTCCCAGGGCTATGACTATTTCTTAATGTTTAAGCCCCGGTGGGGCTTTAAAAAAAGTCACACATCCAATTCCAGGTTTTGTCTTGTTAATTGGTGATAACAATTACATGGATTTCAAACTGAAATCTTCAGACCCCAGCCTCCTGAATAGGAAGGATTACAGGTATGAGTCATTAGAAAATGATTTCACATATTTTTTTATTGTGAAAATACCGTACAGAAGAGTTACAATTACATGGGCAAGATAATGAGTACATTTTTATCAAGCATTGTTGCCTCCTCCTTTGTTTCCCCTTCCTATTCCTTCCCATCTGCCCCTCCCCTCACCCCTCATATCCCCCCCTGCCAAAGTATTTTTTTTTTTTTGTGTATTGGAATTAGAGTATATGACCATGACCTTTCTTTAAAATATCTATATGCATATATGTATAATTGAATGTATTTATATCTCACCACTATTTTAAATAACAGATTTAAATAACACCAAATTTCCAATGTTTTTTTCCAATTTCTTGATATACTTTTACAAAAGTGAATGTATACTTTCATTATATGTACTTAAATGAATATGCTTGTGCATATGACTGTTATATGTGCATATGTGCATACCTGGAAGTAAAAATTACACTGATCTTCACTTTTTTAGATCTGTGTTCTGGGCTTGTTGAATTCTAATGTATCTCTTTCTGACAAAGACACAAGTAATATTACCTAACCGAATTATGAAAAGAATCATACAACAAAGTTCTTTTAAAAAGTTATGTCTTTGGCCTTTTCCTAGAATTTAATTTCTTTTTAAATAAATAGATAACATTTCTGACTCTATTATTAATATGAGTATGTTAATATTATAAATAACACAGATATTATTAGTCTTTTCTATGATTACGTACAGGATGCCAAAAAAGAAATTTCAGATGATTGTCTTATGTCAGTGCCACTAGATGACATATATCTTAAAACTAATTTACTAAAAAGGTTTCTTCCATATAAATGTGATTACAAATCACATAAAGGGTACTTTTACATATATGAGTTTCTTATTCAAGATTCTTGTTAGGAGGTACTTGCACAAATCCACGTTTAAATATTTTTGTAATCATTTTCTATTGAAATTTAGAGGTAAAAGTATACATGTTCTGTGTCAATGGTAAAAGAAAAATCAACTCTATTTAAAAAGTGTGTGTATTTCAAGTCAGCTGAATATCACTGGTTTTATATTACTATTTAAGTCACAGTCTCTTTAATTCTTACTATTACTATATTCTTGTAAAATTCATTTTTAATACAGGTTGGTAATGATGTTGAAGGTACTATAATGCTCATCTTTGTGAGTGTATAATATGTTGAAGGTAAATGACTCATTATGCAAAATCATAAAATAAATTTCTACTTAGCAATGTTCTTGACTATCGCTAATTTTTATGTGGTGTTTTTATTTCTAATGTCAGTAAATGTGTCATTACACCTTCCCTAAAGTCTCACCAGGGACACAAGAGACTGCCAAAAGGACATATTAAATTCTGGGAATCAAATCAAGGTCTTTCTGAGGTTATCAGAAGTTGCTAACAACCAAAATACAATGTTGCCATGTCTACTGGTATGAGTTAACTAAGATTTTAAACAGTTTTTACCTAAATCTTCCAAGCTTAACTTCAGTTTTATACTATTATAATCTCTGTGTAATTGTTCAGCCACCAAGAATCTTAGATTCTACAATGGAGCGTGATTCTCACTGTTGTAGTAGATAATTTCCTAATTGGGCATGAAACAAAGCTATTAAAAAATAAAATTTAAACATACAATTGAATAATCTATATTAAACACTTAATGGCATGTTTTGGAACTAAAATTGTTAAGGTTATTCTTTGAAAAAATGAAAGATGATGACATAATTATTTCACTTCTCTGAGTTTTAGGTTTCTAACCCTTGTCCTGTGTGAAGACTATCCATATGCCTGAGACTAGTGCAATTCTGAAAAATAAAGAATATTCAGATTATTTTATTGTATGAAAGCAGGTTTTATTGTATAAAGCAAATACCATTTTCAAACATGATTCTTGCTATGTTGTTTTTCACTTTCCAAGAGAGGAATTCCATGATTATAAATGTCTGTAATTCAGGGGCTGGGAAGGTGGCTCAGTGGTAGAGTGCTTGCCTTGGATTCATGAGGCCCTTGGTTCGATTCCTCAGCAACACATAAGCAGAAAAAGCAGGAAGTGGGGCTGAGGCTCAAGTTGTAGAGCACTAGTCTACAGCTGAAGAGCTGAGGGACAGTGCCCAGGCCCAGAGTTTAGGCTAGGACTGACAAAAAAAAAAAAAAAGTCTGTAATTCTAAGAAAAATAATTTGAGAACAGCAAGTTTGGGTCCTATTTTCAAACTCAAATAAGTATAAGTTTACTTAGTTGACATTCTTTCCCATCCCATTCATTTCTGAATATTTCCAATATTAAGTATATGCTTTTAATTTTTACTTGGATGCATATATTCATACTTATTAGAATCCATCTAAATACAATTATGTCATCCTAGAAACTGATTATTTCATGAATGATCATATGCAACTGTGTTAATCATGTTGAAATAACTGGATATTAATTCTTTCCAAGTGGCTGTGCTTGACTTTCTGGAAATTCCACAGGGCATCTGTGTAGATTCTATAGCATATTATCTGTCATCTAACAATTCTACAAGAAAAGCAAATAGTCAAGGCTTCCAATGGAGCTATCAAGTTCTGATATGTAGAAAAATATCAAACCAGCATCTAAAATGATTTAAACATAGTACACATTGGAGTTATTATTGTAACTATTATTGCTTTCATTTCTGATTGCAAAATTTACTAATTATTTGTCATGTTGCACCTACTTAAACTTTCTTCATACCTACACATTTTTGAGCAGCAACTTTCTTCCAGTGATTATTGGGAGATATTAATTGTTAAAAGAATTGATAAAGTGATATAAATAATGATTCATATCTGGAATTCAAATTAATCATCTGATCTATTCCAAATTCTATCCAAGACTATTTAATTTGAAGGACATTTTACATAGAGTAAGTGCCTTCAGGTTTACATCATTATAAATAAGCTTTATTTTTCATCACTCCTTTAGAAGATCAGGTAGGTTCTAAAACAAAGACATCTGAATGGTACAATCCATGTTATATCTATAGGAAAGTTTTTGCATTTTGAAAGCAGTATCAAGTGAATTATTAGAAACAGAAGAAGAGAGGAAGAAATGATCTCAAAGCTCAGACTCAAAACACATACTATGTATATAGACTTCAGTATGAAAAGCATACTCTGCCTTGATTGTCACAGTTAAAACAGATGAACATTAACATATGTTTTCTGCCACGGCTGGCCTTTTAATACTCCAGCTCCAAGTTTCTTCGGTAGCTAGGATTGCCAGTGACCCACCAACATCATCAGTAGAAGGATTTTTGTAAAGTACCAAATGAAGAGGACTCCAGTTAATGCACCACAATGCAAAGTAACTGATGTAAACGCTGGTGCAAAATCAAATAAAAGATTTCAGGCTCAACATTTTAAATGTAATGAAGTGCAATGTAATGAAATGTTTTATTAATATATCTCACATAATAAAGAGAAAACGTTATTTGTCAACTTCTTCTATTGTAGTTTTTCATACATTAAAGAAATGTATTTATAAAATGACTGGGCTTTGAACTGAGAGTAAACTTGCGTTTGCTTGTTAGCCACTCTGTCACTTGTGTCTTATCTCTAGTCTGTCTTTCTGATGATTATTTTGGGGATGAATTTTTTAGGCTTTTGGCTGACCCTGGCTTTAATCTTTAATCTTCCGGATCTCAGCCACCTCAGTAGCCAGTATTATATGCACACATGTGCTTCCAGCTCTCGATTAATTTCCTTTTTTTTACTTTAATTATAGGATTTCTTTTCAGTTGTTGGCATTACTTCACTAGAGACCTCTGTGCTGAAGAGACATTAGTGGTATGTCTGTTAGTACAATTTTTTTATAATTGCCAAAATGCCTGTGACTTATTGTTAACTTAGTCACTTTAAATATTCTCCATGTTATACATCTGATTTTGTTGCTTTGATAATCAAATTTTAATCAGCGTCTCTATATAATAAGAACTACAGAAGTTGAATGAGTTTAATTATCATAGACCCTTATTTAGAAACAACACTTACACTAACATTAAGAGCAGAGATTAAGAATCTGTACAAACGTCTCCTCTTTGGCGCAAATATGTTTAGAAGAAAGTTTAAATTGTTGAAATATGTATTCACTTGAATGAATTTAAAAATAAGATATTTCAAATAAAATGCCAAATTTGCATAAATACATTGTCACTTGGATTCAAGGAACTCTTTGAGAAGAAAGAGAAGGTATTTTACTATTTCTTTCTAGATTTGGTGGTACACTATATATAATGGATCAGGGAGCAAATAAGTAAACAAAGAACTTTAAAACATACTTTACAAAACTACCTGGTAATATTATTTCACATACTAATATAATGGGACCAGACAAATAATATGTTATTTTCCGAAGTTTATTAAAATTTTATTGGCTTATATTAGTTATTGGGCATGCATTTTAAAAATATTTCCACGTTTACACTGAATTCATGTAATCTCATTCCCACTATCACAGCATTTATTCCCATTCCCCAAAAGAAGCTTATTCATGTTTACAGTAAAGCAACCAAATCAGTGGTTTCAGTGGAAGAACTATAATCAGTTTAATAGAGAGCCCAGAAACTCGCCCATGGATATAGTCAGCTGATCTTTACCCAATAAACCAAAGCAATGCAGTGAAGAAACATATTCTTTGCAAACAGTAATGGTATTTGGAAATTGGGGCATGCTCAGGCAACAAATAAATGTAGACATTGTTAGTATTATGCTCACCTTGGTTCCTCAGCTCCACCCAGTCCTAAACCCCTCCCATCCCTGGAGTTCTAGCCAAACAGCTGGCCCCTCCTCTCTCCACCTAGATCCACCTGAGCTCCCATTCACCACACAGTTAACCCTCAGACCCCTCCTGCTACCTGCATGGTGACATAGGCCATGTGTTCTCTTTTAGAGCAAATATGGCCCCGCTAATAAACCTTATAATAACCTTTCTCCTGTGCCTGCCTGCCTCTGCGTAGTCTCCTGGGATGGATGTGTGGGACCCTTCAGACATAGATTCTGTATGCTTCATAAAAATTAACCCAAAATGATTGACAGTTTGAAATGTAAAATGTTAAACTATAAAACTACTGGTTGGTAACACAGGATTAGACATAGATGGTATTTATTCTTTGAGATTTTTTTTTATATGTTCCACTACTTTCAACATAATAGTTTAGACGATGTCAGAAGTTCAGATTACCCTGGTGGAGAACACTCAGGTACAATTTAACACCTGTAGGGCCCATGGGAAGGATATTATGGGAACCAAAGGAAAAGTAAAGCGAAGCTCTCTTAAAATTTGGACAACCGGTAAAATATATCATTTGGCTTTCAAACATAAACACACGAATTGTTTTTACTTATGGAGTTAGAGAGGTTTGGTCAGAGGTTGTAACCTAGGCAAAGGTAATATTTTAAGTGTTTAAAGAAAAGGAAGACATATGCTGCAGAACATGATTCTTAAAATCCATTTCAAATTTGTTATGTTTTCTCGGCTTTCCTTCCCTCAGATCTATATTAGAAGTTTCTGAATTCCATTTTAATTTGTTGTGTGAAAACAAGATAGGTACCTATGACCTGGATCAATACATACCTTTAGCTTATTACCATTATGTAAGTTTATAGTAATACTTATATGAAGAGGAAATGAAAGTGAATTATAATCATCAGTGGTGAAAGTGTCTTGGAGTTCCTAATTTATTCCTTCTGTTTATTGTTTTTCTGATATTAAAATGTAGCATCATTTGCCTACTCAGATAAAAACTGAATTTCTGAATTTTTACAGGTTCCATGTTCAATAATCTTGATCATCTCCTCTTTTGGATAAGGCCAATTAGCCAGCAGAAATCTGAGGTTAAACCCTCATATCCACTATTAAATAACCACTCTACCAATTCTATTAGAGAGTCATATTTTTAATGAATTTGTCTTATTGCCTTGAGAAAAGTCATTTCAAATGGTCTACTCTTTAGTGAAATTTTGGCTTTGATAAGTGAAGTATGGAAAAACATCAACAAAAATCATAAAACATTTAAAAGTGGTTTTGTAATAGCAAGTTCGGAGAAAAGAAGTTTCACAGATGATGAAAGAATAGTTCAAAATTAGTTATCATTAGGGAGTACAATTTTTTAAGTGAGCAAATATAGAGCAATACAGGATATTTTTATTATAACCCTGTAGAACTATCTCTATTTATCAATGATGTACATATTTTACAAGTTGCTATTTTATTAAGTTAAAATTTAAAAATCCTTAAGCAAAAAATTTAGTTAATAAATCACTCAGGAAATTACATTAAAATAATCTCATATAATTTAGCATATATTTGACTATATTAAAATTTCAAAAGCACTCGTGCTTACTAGTGATTCCTCTACACACTTTTCAAAAAATATTTGCACTGATTTAAAAATTCCTAATAATAGTAGTAAAAATGATGACAAAAATGTTATTATGTTTTTAATTTTCTTTTTTCATACAAATCACTACTATAATTATACTGCTTTAGTTCTCTAAAAATTACAAGTAAGATGTTTTCAAGGGTGGCACTGTCCACAAAGAAATGTACTCATCTGACTTCTGTAATCATAACACTTGGATATTTCAATATCTGAATATTTCAACATTACCTTGAATTTTCATTTTCTTCCCATTTCAGAGGCCTCATAGAGACAATCTCAAATGTTGTAAGGGTATGTTCCAATATATCCTTTTACACTAGTCTATATTTGTACTGCCACTATGTCATCTTATGCAAAGCCTTATATTTTGAATCAAAATATCTCAAAGAACATTTGGAAATCTGATTAAATTATGTTCTTGTCTAGGTGACTATATGCTGAAAACCACAGAATACAATTGAGTGATTTGTTTTCTTCCATCTTTCATTGGAATTCATATAGACACTAATGAGCTAGATATTACTTTTCAATAAATACCATTATGGGAAATAATAAGGTTAAAACTGAATGTAGCTTTTGGGAGAAAAAGTCCACATATATAGTTTATCATTAAATCAGAAGTTTGAATGTCGTAACTCAAAAGAAGGAACTGGATTTCTTCCACAGTTTGAAAACTTGTCTAACATCCTTTTCTCATTCTGCTTCCATCCTTACTCCTATCTGAAGCCTGGAATTTGCATCTGATTTAATCCTGCCTTTGATACAGATCTTCTCTTTTGAGTTCAATCTCTTTATATATGACTCCAAAGATTTATTTTCCTTTAGTTTATGCCATATTATCTCTTGGCTAACTGGAAGAAAATCATACAGATCACTTTTAAAGTAATAAAAGAACAATTATTAAATATATTTTGCTAAGAATTTGCCTTTATGAGTGCATATGTGCATGCACACCTACTGTAATTGAAATACATTGTTCATGAAGGTATAAAGAATATATTAAAGCTATTGCATGCATATAATTTTGTATAAATGCACATGGGATTGCATAGGCGAGGAGTTTCTTAGATCATGAATATCATCTCTTCAGTAATCCCTAAATTTGATATTTGTTTTCTATTATGACCTACCAAAACGTCTAACAACCATTCATTCCTGGAGAGCAAGGTTCAGCTTTGGAGTTATCTGTGTTTTAGTGTTTCATTTATTTCCATTGTTGGTTATAAAAAAAAAAAAAAAAAACATAGATCTTCCTGGTAGATATTGTGACTTGAACATTTAGAATTCTTCACTACTTGGGAAGTTAAGGAGAATCATGTTGGAGGCAAATCTGGAAAAAAGCTTGTGGGATGCCCTTCTTAATCAATAACTGAGTGTGGTAAGATATACTTGTTACCCCAGCTATACTGTATGCTTAGGTCAAGGGCCTCATTATTCCAGGTCAGCCCTCCAAAAATCCATGAGACTTTACTTAGAGGGAAGGAACTAGTGTAGTGGCACACATTCATATGATGCTATCTCTAGCAGAAAGTATTAAACAGGAGGATTTTTGTCCAGGTGTGTGTCTGGGTAAGAAACAAGAAGTTATGTTAAAAAAAAAAAAAAAAAAAAGACATGCTAGCCAGGCTTTGGGTACTCATGTTTGTAATCATAGCTACTCAGGAGGCTGAGATCTGAGAATCCCGTTTTGAAGTCAGCCTGAGCAGAAAAGTCCTGTGGCTCAAGTGGTAGAGTGCTAGCCTTGACCACAAAGAAGCTCAGGGACATGCCCCAGGGCCTAAGTTCAAGCCACAGGACAGGCAAAAAACAAAAACAAACAAAAAAGTAAAAAGAACACTGGAGGTATAGCTCAGCAGAAAGCAAACTAACAGGCATGAGGCCCTGAGTTCACTCTGAAACTATTCCAAAAAGGAAAATATATGTCTTCTTTACTAATAATTAATATATTATATTTGAATGCATCTCACAAGGAAAACCTTGAGTCTTGTAGTCCAGTTTCTTGCTAGTTATTTGGAGATTGAGGCTTTTATACTGTTCCTCCCAGATTGGCTTTGAAATTGTGATTTCAGCCTCCTGAGAAGCTAGTATAACAGGCATAAAGCCACCAGTGACACAACTTTACCTGTGCATTTTGCAATGACATCTAAAATACTGTAGCTTGTAAATAAAGAGTACACATTGCAATTTGCAAATAAAATAGATTCTAAAGAAATATATGATGTGACTAAAGCCAAAAAAGTTAATATTTGGGAAAGGCAAAGTTGTATTTTTCCTTACTTACAGGATGCAACTATTTTAGAAAACTGAATATTGCAATGAGTTGTTATTAACATTAATAACATGATAATTTCTCTGCATCATATATTGATTATACCCCTACACTGGCAACTCCATTGACCATATATTGGCTTAGCCATCTACTGTAAAATCCACTCATTATAATCTATGTGTAAGTCTGTGTAGACAAATTTGTTTGTAGTTGTCATTCACCCAGCAAGTAGCTCTAAGGACTGGAGGCTGTATCTGCATGTATAATGCATGAACTCTCAGGCTGTCCAACCCAGGCATGTCAAAAATGTAGTCATACAACGTTTTATACTTTTGGAATATAGTGAATAACTCACCTGCGCCTTCAGGCATCCTCTAGATAGATTCACAAAGCTGGAAGAGGAATTTGTTCATTCTAATAGTCAGCCATCCCACAAGTAATGTGCATCTGGAGATGAAGTTAAGTAGCAAGAGCTATTCTCCTCCAGGCATATAACAGAATTGCTTTTTCCTTATTTCGACTTCTGTTAAAGAGGCCCAGAGATGCTAGCATAAACTACATTATAAACAGTTGATAGAAAATATAATCAGCATGTGACTTTGTCATAATATGAACAACAAATGAGAGCTTCCAAAATAAGGCACTGGATGCTTACTTTTTACCTAATGACAACATAGATTTTAGAGTTTACCAAAACATTTACTGCTTGGTTTAGCAGAAGGGTTCTGTACAGGGAGTCAGAATGTTTGGTTCTAACAATGGCTTCTGAAAAAAAAGAGATGTGATCTTTGGAAAGTTCTCTAAATCTAAAATGCCTTTCGGTTTTATATTTATAAAGAAAATTGATAATAGCATCTACATAATTAGTTATTGGCTAACTTGGTTAGTAATCTTGTACATGCTCAGAAATTTTAGTTATTATGTAGATCATTTAGTAAGACTCTACCTTTAAACATAATGGTGTTAGGAAATTAGTCATCATCTTTTATTCTCAAAGTATATTTGTCATTCTCCACTTGAATACATGGTGTTCTCAAAAAAAAGAGAATAAAAAACCAAAACAATGTCAGATAAAAAACAAATAAGTAGTAGCATGAACAAAAATAAAATAAAAATTGATAATTCAGAAAAGAGGCCGAAGTGGATGAGGCCAAATGTGCGAGTCTGAGCCCACAAGTTGAGAATCTGCAATAGAAACCACCATACAATGAGAATGGTAATATTCACAGGTAGTGGGACATTTAAAGCTGGTTGCTGATTGCAAAAGCCTGCAACCTCATGAGAAGTAATGACCCTCAAACTACTGTTTTGATTTTGTAGAAATTCTGGGTGTGGGATTAGCCAGTGGAAAAGGACATTAATAATAATGATGATAAACAAAGTAAAATGAACAAAACACTTTTATTCAAAATAGTTCTGGACGAAAATTATAAAACAAGAATAAGATGTCACAAATACGCCTTAAAATAATCAATAATGGCACATGAATTCATTTCAGGTTAATTTTTAGGCAGCAGTCTAGCAAATATGTAACACATGTTGAAGGAGCTTAAAGCAATAATGAATATCATTAAAGCTAAATTATGTAACTAACACAGCTAATTATAAAGAAAGAAGAGAGAAGTCAAAATATAAACAATAAAATTGACAATAGGGAAGATACTTTTCATAATAGTTATTTGTGAGATTATAAGGCTTGAAATGAAATATAATATTTAGTAGTTATCATGAAATTTATCACAGTAAAGTAATGATTCAGGAAAAAGTAACAATAAAAATTGACAAGAGAAAACCAAAAAGAACTATTAGCTAAGTACCATTAGGTAAAATTCAAGAGTAGGGAGTAGAAAGATGGCGAGACTGAATTATGTTTATTTTTTTAATGAGCATCAAAGAATATAGGAATGAAATGTTTAAAGACGTAAATACCTAAAGATTGCGAGAATAAAAATAGTTTTTGAATAAGAGGAAAAGTACTTGAATTTATTTTTAACCTGAATAACAATCAAGAAAAACAAATTTATACTAACCCAACATACAAACACTGAAGAAACTCACACAAAAATCCACCAGCTTTTAACTCTGATAGAAGGAAAAGAGATAATTATCCACTTAGTTATTGTAAGTCTGAAGCCAACTTCTGAATATGAAACTTCCATTTGCCTAATACTCAGGCTTACCAAACTCTTACTGTTTCCCTGATATTTGTGTATATGCTTTAAAGTAATCTGTGAGAAAAAGACGAAATCCTTACTCTCCTGGAATTAATTGCTTTATGGTTAAAAAGTGTTTTTTGAAAAGAAGATCAAAGAACTAGGACAATTAAATGCATATATAATGTGTAGAAAATAAACTATTACCATATGTGATAGATAATACTCATTAGAATTACAAAAATAAAGAGATTTTTCTAAAATGAATTATGAAGTAAATTATCAGTTCAATACCAGATTAGCTATACATTTGTAAAATCATTGGTAAAAATGTTGAGATAAAGCAGAAACATTTATTCAAGAAATAAAACAACAACAAAAGAAAAATTCATCAGGTCTTCATTATTTGAAATGTAAAATCACTCAGTTGCACACAACAGTCAAAGATGAGACTAATACTTTAAACAGGGTGCACTGAGGATAAAAGGTAGAAATTCTCAGTGAGACAGATGGCGGAGGTTGAGTTTACCAGAAGGAGGGACCAGCATCAATTTGCAGAAGCTCAACATCTTAGGCCATTGTGGGAGAAACTGGTTCTGTGTGGGAGAGATGCAGCAGCTGCTTCAGGGCAACAGAAGAAAGAGCTAGTGATTGGTTCCTCCTTCCCACTTTCCCCTCTATTTTCACACAACCATAAATAGGCTGTCCTCCCGAGTTACAGAAATCAGCCCTTCTAGCAAACAAAGTGAGAATGAAGAGGTGAAAAATGCGTTCGAGAACAAACAGCGCTAGTAAAGGAGTTCACATTTGTTTCTTATGTAGCATGTTAAAAACAACAACAACAGCAACAAAAACAAACAACAACAACAACAAAAAGGAAGCCTGGCTCTGGTGGCTCATGCCTGTAATCCTAGTTACTCAAGAAGCTGAGTTCTGAGGATGGCAGTTCAAAGCCAGCCCAGGCTGTGAGACTCATATTCAGTAAACCACTTGGAAAAACGGAAGTTGCACTGTGGCTCAAGTGATAGAGTGCTAGTCTTGAGCTGAAGAGCTTAGGGACAGCGCCCAGGCCCAGAGTGACAGGCCAAGCCCCATGACTGACATTAAAAAAAAAAAAAGTGAAGTTAGCCAGGTCCAAAGAAACATAGGTCCCATGGTTTCCCTTATTTGCAGTGACTAGTATATGTCTGAGACAAGCAGAAACGGTCGGATAAGTTGATGTTAGGTGAAATGAACCACAAGATATGTATTCAAATGTTTTTTTTTTTCGTTTTGGGATTGTTTCTAACATATTTATAAGATGATTTCTTTGTTGCTTTGTATGTCCCTTCCCCACGGTATGACCCCTGCTTTCACTGTATTTGATGTTGGTATAATTTGTGGAGGGGAAGGGAAAAAACAAATTGTTTAAATGGGGATACAGGTGGACCCATTGCAACAATGAGATGTACAAGACGTTGTGGGGGTCTGGAGGGGTGCACAGGGGAAGGGGGAGATGGGAAGGGGTAGAAAGGGGAAACAAAGGAGGAGGCAACAGTGCTTGATAAGAAATGTACTCATTATCTTGTCCATGTAATTGTAACCCCTCTGTATGGTACGGTATTTTCACAATAAAAAAGATAATATCTATATTGTTAAAGACTATAAGTGAATCATGTAGCTTCAAATGTATTTGATAAAATGATGTCATTATAGTATTTTTAATAGATTTTCTTAAATAAATCACAAGAAACAACTAAGTCACAGGGCACAAAGCCTGTGAAAATAAAAAGGAAAAAGAAAGAGAAAAGAAAGAGAAAAGAAAGCAGGAAAGAAGGAAGGAAAGAAAGAAGGAATGAAGGAAGGGAAAGAAGGAAGGAAGGAGAAAGAAAGAAAAAAAGAAAGAAAATGAAAGAAAGAGAGAGAGAAAGGAGAAAGGAAGAAAGAAAAGAAAGAAGGAAGGAAGGAAGGAAGGAAGGAAGGAAGGAAGGAAGGAAGGAAGGAAGGAAGGAAAGAAAGGAAGGAAGTAAGGGAGAAAGGAAAGGAGAAAGGAAGGGAGAAAGGGAGAAAGAAGAGATTTATATTCTAACAGTAAATTTGTAAATCATCTGTGATTGAGTTACTCAATAAAGTTGCTGTCTAACTGGATAAGAACTGCACAGGTAGAATTATTATCTTTATTTGAGCAATACCTTGGTACTAGAAAATACTCTCCCTTGCCTGAAATTAACCAGAATCTTCCATTCCTAATAACAGTGTATCTGATACTCTTAGATATTAAAATTAATCTTACACAGTTACAAGCTACAAATTCTCCAACCACTGTTTACATTTTGGTGATTAGATTTCCTGGGAGTTACACAGTTTTGAATTTTGCAGAACTTAAGGCTTACTTTTTTTCCCCAATACTTCCAGCCAAATCATATTTTTCCCTTCTTAAAACCCTTGTTCCTGATAAAAATAACTTCCCTAGCTAAACAGACTTACATAGTCTAATAGAGTAGGAGAAGGTGTGACTGTTTGTGCTCAGATAAGTGCTAGACAGCTTAGAGTTTATGAGATTATTTTTTTCTTCAGTGCATTTTCTCTAGTCTGAGCCATATCTTTGCTGAAGGGGAATTCTAAGAACAGAGAAGACATAACAAAAGTGTAATAGGCTTGCCTTCTATTAGGAATTTGGGATAATTTGTGTGTCACAAAGCACATCAATTATAACTCATTTGCACAATGCACAATTAGGTAAATTTAGCTGCAATACAAATTCCTAAAGATTGCAAAGAAACTGTATAAAAAACTTTGTCTTATATAAGAACATGAACTGGAGCATATGTACTTGCTAAGAACTATTTTTAGTGTTGAGATTTATTGTTCTATATTTCACTCAAATGTAGCCCTTGGTTTCTACTTTACTTTTATCGTAGTTTAGATGACCCTTATAAAAGAGACCAGAATAGATTTACTCATTCATCCACAATGTGTGCTATTTATCACTCATCTAAGGCATTTTATTTCTTAAATTCATAAATGATGTAAATCTTAAAATTGCATAACATAATGATAGATTATTGAACAGAATGAATTTATTTTAACATTGGTTTCAGAAAATCAGCAGAGTATGATTATTTTCTTAAACTATCCATGAAAGCTGCTGAGAAATTTCAGAAAAGTATTAACTCACAGATTATGATCTACTGATTTATAATTATGGCATTCAAGAATACATAATTTTCCTTTAGAAAATGAGCTGGAGTACAACTAAGTTATAATACAAATGCTTTACTGAAACAAAAATGTAGAACTTGAATTATTTTTGTTCTAATGTTTCTTAAGTTAATATAGAAAAAGTAGCAGTGTTAGTTACTTTTGAAGATAATTTGTTGTCATATTCATGGTGGCCTCATGATTTGTTTATTTAACCTGAAATTAGAATATCTAAATTAAAGTATCTCAGTGAAGATAATATCGCCCTATGGTATCTGCATGTGATGAATCTGAAGGTACACTGACCTTCCAACATGAGATGATTTCAATGCCAGCAAGAGCAAATTCCCTGTGGTGTTTGGCTTCTAATTTCTGTTCTGTAAAGTCCTAGCAGGGGAAGAAGCAAGTGGAACAGAAATGCCCTAGCTGACAGGAAGCACACTTTATATAATTGCATAGGAACCACACTTTGTGTAAGTGGATATACAGTAGAAAGTCAGCCTTCCTTATTTTTTGAGAAGAAATATATTGCCCAACAAGCCAGAAATCATCTTTGTTAATTCACTTTTTTTTTAGTGATGCGATTGTTTTTCAAGTTGGTAACTGAAGGAAAAATAAGTGAATGTCTCATTTGATCATTTTTAAAAAGACAAATATTCTGTTTAGATCCTTATTTCCCTTATTTCCTCTTAGAAGTTCAGTACAGATTCAAAATGAATGCAACATTATATTTATTTTAGTAGGAATCTACTGGTTTAATTTAATTTAATTCCATTCAAACCGTGTGTATGATAATTGAATGTGGTCATTATTAATGATAAATCAGACTGAGTTCATTATAGATATTAGTTTCGTTTCTTATTTTGTCTTAGCTATATTTCTGGCATCTCAAAAAATCAATATTATTAATTTTTGCACATTGTAGATTGTATTTAAATAGGACATAGATTCAGCATGTAGGACAATGAATGATAGTTCATAAGGACAAGCTTTTAGTAACGTTACTGCTGTCTCTCTAAATAATAGCAGACACAATATGGCATAAAAATATCTATAGTAAGTTTTCATATTTTATTTTGTCTTTTTTTAATTGGCCAAGTATCCTTTATTTGTTTCTTTTTAAATTTTATTTTATTGTAACGATGCTGTGCAGAGGGGTTACAGTTACGTGAGTAAGGCAATGAGAACATTTCTTTCTTGTCCAGCATTGTTATCCCTCCCTAGTTATTCTCCCACTACTGTTTTTTAATAATCTATATATGACAGGTTGACCCACTGTAACAATGAGATGTATAAGGCATTACGTAGAAAATGAATTTTACATCTTGGGGGGGGTGATACATTGGGGAGGTGGGAGGGAAGGGATAGTAGGGAAAAAACAATGGAGGAGGCAATCATGCTCGATAGGAAATGTACACATCACCTTACTCATGTAACTGTAACCCCTGCATACAGTATTTTTACAATAAAAACATATTAAAAACAGTAAATACAATGAAAAAAGTATGTATGATTACAATCATTTGATAGTATGTAATTTAGTGGCAATAAATATATTTCCAATGTCATGTTAAACCATCACCAATACCAAATCCACAAGTTTGCCATCATCTCTAAAATTAAGTCATTTCCTTCTCTTGCAACCCCGGCTAACTGCTGATCTTTCTGTGTGGGATCCAGGACCCTAATTTATTTCACTCATTTAGTGTCCTTAAGCTTCATTCACCTTATAGCCTGTGTGAGAACGTCCTTCATTTTCATGGCTAAATAATACTCCATTATATGGATATGCTATGCATTGTGTTGGGACAAGTTTGCTTGTTTTGGAGGGCTGCTTTCATAAACGATCAACTGCTGCTTTTGTTGCGACAAGGACTAGCCCACCAGACTGGAGTCATGGCTCAACTGATAGAGTGCGTGCTGCCTTTAATCAAACAATCCAAGCGAGAGCACAAGACACTGAGTTCAAATCTCATGACTGGTACACACACACAGACACACACACACACACAAACATAGACACAAACCAAAGTAACAAGTTTGTACAACTAAGCACTCCTAATCCAGAAGAATATAAATATCATTGGAACACAAAAATTTAAATTAAAAGAATGCCCAAATTATCCACAGCAAGCTAGAAAATAAAACATTCAATCAAACCAGGATCATCTCAGCTATTGCTGAAGCTGAGATGGAGAGCATTTACAGTTCAAGATCAACCCAGGCAAAAAGTTCACAAGATTTTCCCTTTCTTTCTTTCTTTCTAGTCCTGGGGCTTGAACTCAGGGCCTTGTGATTTTGTTGTTATTGTTGTTGCCAGTCCTGAGGTAACACACTCCCAGCCTGGCCTTGTGCTCTTGCTTTGCTTTTTTTTTTTTTTTAATGTGCTCAAGGCTGAGGTTAAACCACCTGAGCCACAACTCCACCCTCAGGTTTTTGCTGGTTAAGAGACCCTGCCTCAAACTGGGAATGTGGCTTAGTAGTGAAGTCCTTGCCTAGCATGCATGAAGCCCTTAGGTCAATTCCTTTGTATCACATAAACAGAAAAGTTGGAAGGGGTGGAATGGAACAAGTGGTAGAGTGCTAGCCTTGAGCAAAAGAAGCTCAGAGACAGTGCCTAGGCCCTGAGTTCAAGACCCAGGACTGACAAAAAAAAAAAAGAGAGAGACCTTGCCTCATTAAAGAAGAGGGATTTGGGGCTTCCTGACATTGAGGAAGAGGCTCTGGCTCTCTTCAAAAGGAAAGAGACAAGGGCTTACTGGAACTGGGGATAAAAACTTCATGACTTGTGGCTGCCTGAGTTTCTCCCTGAGCAGCTGCATGGCCCCCTTCTGTGCCTCAGTTTCCTCCTTGGCAACATAGGAATGGTTTTCATATTTTAAATGAATGACCTTACATTTGATTCCATTTACATACACCATGAGTATGTAATATGAAGATATATTAAGAGAGGAAATGATAATAATATTCAATATTCCTGAACATATACTTTGAACAGATAGCTCTGAAAAGTCAAGATATTTAGTTATATCACAATGAATAGCAAAGCTCCTAAACAACGTAATTTATTTTTCAGTTTTGGAGCCTGAAAAGTCTAATGTCAATGCATTAGCAGATTTATTGACTGATGAGGGTATGTTTCCTCATATACATACTTGTCATACTGTATTCTAGGATTTTAACAGAAATGGGAAGACCTCTGGGTCTTTCACTACAAGGCTACTTATCCCATTCATGGGAAATCTAGCATTATGTATGAATCACCTTCCAAAGCTCTTGTATTCTGACAGAATACTCTGTTAATCAGTTTTAAATGTGTGAATTTTGGAAAACAAGCAACCTCAATATTCATACCCAAATCTCTACTTATAAAAGAACTTTACTTTTCAAGGAGCTAGAATTATAAGAGTTCACCACCACAGCTGACCCTTCTTAACTCTTTTCAGAAAGAACGTACTGAGCTCTCATTCTGGATAAATTTTAAGCTGCTCTCATTTGATATTCCTACATTTTCCAAAAGCAATTATTAGTATTAACTATGACAGGTTCTGAGCCTAGTGTTAAAAGTGAAGATATCTAATTACCAGGTACACCAGGAAGAATAATTTAACATTGATGAACTTCATTTTCCTTATCAGAAAACCAGTGATAATAATGCCTAATTTAGGACTGAGTATTACAAGAAATAATGAATGTAATGTGAGCAAGTCAGTGTATAACACTAATACAAGATCAAGAAGTACAAGGGGTATTATTAGTAGCAGAAGTAAAAATATATAAGATTTGTCATTCCAATGAATCTCTCTCTGTGTTATTTAAGCAGTTCTGAATAATTTGTACCCAAGTTTCACCTCCTCTGTATTAACATATACTCAGTCACAGTTCTGAATGCAGGCCTGTGCCGACTTTGATCATTTGATCATACAACTGATATTTCAGTAAAATCTCAACCTATATTCACATGACCTAATCTATGAAGACTTCAATGTATGTATTCTAAAAGCCAAATGGTTCAAAGACCATATATATATTAGAATTAATTGGGAGACAGGAAGTAGGTTAGCAGTAGCACAATTTCTGTGGATGTGTGTGTGTGTGTGTGTGTGTGTGTGTGTGTGTGTGTGTGTGTGTATGTGTGTGTGTGTACACATGTGTGTACATGCATGCTGGTCCTTGGACTTGAACTTGTGGCCTGGGCACTTGTCATTGAGCTTTTTTTGTGCTCCGGGTTTGTGTTCTACCACTTGAATGCTACCAGCAAAAAGTACTACCTGCTTTTCGTTGGTTAATTGGAGATAAGAGTCTCATGGACAATCCTGCTTAGGTTGGTTTTGAACTGCCATTCTAGCCTCAGTCTCCTGATTAGCTAGGATGACAGGCATGAACCACAGACCTGGCTAACAGGACAGATTTGTGAGAAGTGCTGAAACAACGTTACTTAGGGTAAACCATATGAATTCGGTCTTACAAAAACTCATCTGGACAGTGTTTGTGCACTGTTAAGAGTTTTCCATGCCTCTGTATATAGCCACCACTGAAAGAAAGGGTGTACTATACTCCCACATCTAAAAGAAGTTGGTAGAGACAACCTACAGGACTGATCTCTAACTTATAATACCCATTTCCCCAAAATGATCTCAGTAATTCGTCCCAAAATATTTGTGTGTGTATGTGTGCTTGTTCGGAGGCTTGACCTCAGGGTCTGGGAACTGCCCCTGATTTGTTTGTTTCGTTTCGTTTTGATTTTGTTTTTGTTTTCTCAAGCTTAGAGCTCCACCACTTGAGCTCTACTTCCCCAAAACACATTTTAGTATAATATCTAAAACACAATGCTAAGAATCTATCGTGAATAAAATATCGAAACTTTAGGTGCAGAAGACTAATAATAATGACACTTTTTTTTTTAGAGTTAGATGCTAATATGACTTGGCAACAGGACACTGAATCTAGAAATAAATATTAAATTAAAAAATTGTAACCATTAAGAAGACAAGTGAGGACAAATTCTATTGCTTGTGTGTGTTTTTAATTTGTTAAGAAATAATTCAATGTAACTAACAAAAAAGCTTTTTATCATATTTGCAGTACTTAAGAATGTCTACTAAATATTTAAAAGCATTTTTTCATAAGTTAAGTGTAAGCCTTCATCCTCAATGTGACTCTTTCAGAGAGATAGCCAATTATAGATCTAAATATAATGATGTAATAAGGGTAGTTTCTAACTCCATCTCAATGATGACATTGTAAGCACTCAGTGCAAATGTACAGAATGAATATTACTCTTGCACACTCAGCGAAATAGTAATGCAAAGATACCTGGAGAACACAGCCATCTGCCAGCCAGTCTGAGGCCTCAGGGGAAATCAAGCCTGGTGACACATTGATCTTGAACTTTATGTCTCCCAAGGTATAAGAAAGTAAATTTCTGTTATAGTAGCCTCATGTTCTGGTTTTGCTATCCAAGCAGATACCTCAAGTTCCTGTGTGTTGTTGGTATTCTTCATGAAACAAAATATAGGAGCTGTTTTTAAAAGGAGAGCAACAGTTAGCCAAGGGGAAGGCACAGAAAGATAATTGCTGCTGAGACAAATACTTGACATATGAATGGAACAAATTAATATCTGCAGATTTAAGTGAAATCACTGTGGGTTTTGCTATATAAATGAAAACTCATAAGTTATAAGGTGCATGAAGACTGGCATAACTAATTCTTATTAGTGAGCATCCATCATGGTAAAATAAAGGAATCAAATTACTTCACAATTCATACTTCTTTCTTAACATCTGTTATTTTATGTAATACACTCTATACCGATGGAGCAGAGAAAGATTATTATAAGGTTTATTAGAGGGGCCATATCTCCCCGGGAGAGGGAGCATATGGCTTCTGCACTTCTGGAAGTGGCCCGTAGGTCTGAAGGGAAGAAGTGAATTAAGTGCATGCCTAGGGTAAGAGAGGAGTGACCCCCTGTAGGGCGGGAACTCTAGGGCAGGGAGGAGCTCAGGTCTGCGTGGAGTTGAAGACCAGATGGGGATAATAGAACAGTAACAGTGTTTAAAAAGAACTGTACTCAATACTTATGCAACTGTAATCACTGTTTATCACCTTTACCATAAAAGAAAACTTTAACAATTGAAACACAAAGATACAGAAAAGCAGACCAAAAAGTAAAGAGTAAAAATAATTTGTGTTAATTTAGAGCAATGATAGGTAGAACAAATGAGGTCTGAAAGTCAGTGTGAAATGGTGAATTGGAGATAAGAGTCTTATGAACTTTCCTGCTTCAAACTGTGAGCCTCAGATCACAGCCTCCTTAGTAGCTAGAATTACAGGTGTGAGCCACCCCTAGCACTGACCTCTATATATTTTGCATGGAATATTGATTGTTCAATGTAATCTCTATGTTATACTCTAACAAAATAAACTTCATACAGGTTGAATACTTCAATTTAGAGATAAGCCTAACAAATAAATTCCATAAAGAAGGAACAAAAAAGAAGCTATTTTAATAAACCAAGTCAAGGAGGAGATTACTTAAACCAAGTGGAAATAAGCCTAAAAAGTCACATAAAAAAACCAACTATACCTAATACAATTAAATTTTAAAACTTTAATATTTCAAATAGTCTTATAAGCCCAGGGTGAGGAAAAGCCATAGAGAAATACATTTGCAACAAATTCAATTAAAATGTACAACTTATTTTTATTATTGGTGTGTGTGTATCCTATAGATTAGTGCTAAAAAGTGAATTAATGAATGGTGAAATATTATCCCCATGGAGATTCAAAGTTGTTTTCTGGCCAACTATATTTTTTAACTGAGCAACACATAAGCTTGTGTTACATGTAATTCTGTCTAGTGACAAAATGTTTAATATCTATGACTGATTTGATAGCATTAACTCCTCGAAATAAGACCATCACTCATGCCTGATTAATGCTGACTTAACTAACAGGGACTTTCTCTGTTTTCTACTTTCTACATTTTGCAATCCACAACTCTGGATAGCTCCTGAGTGCTATACTTGGTTCATGATTTATACAGTACAGTCACCAACCAAAATAATAGAGAATAATATGAGAAACATAAGACTAAATCAACCAAGTAAAGGAGGCTAGTGAGTAGTTTGGGAGCTCAATGGGAGGCCCAGCCACTGGCACTGAGCTCTGTTTCAAGCAGGATTGGTGCATATGGGAAGCACAGCTCAACTTTTACTGGATGATTCATCTACATCTGCTAATGCACACTAATGAGACACAATATTAACTTTCAATTACAAATTAATTTTGGCATGGTAACAAGATTGTAAATATAAAATCAGAAAGAATTTAAATTAATAATGGTAGAAAACCAATAGGAATCACAATCATAACACCTAAAATATCTCCTGCAAAATTAAAAGAGAAAAAAATAATAATCTAAGCCGGGCGCTGGTGGCTCACGCCTGTAATCCTAGTTACTCAGGAGGCTGAGATCTGAGGATCACAGTTCAAAGCCAGCATGGGCAGAAAAGTCTGTGAGACTCTTATCTCCAATTAACCACTAGAAAACCGGAAGTGGTGCTGTGGCTCAAACTGTAGAGCGCTCACCTTGAGCTGAAGAGCGCAGGGACAGTGCCCAGGCCCAGAGTTCAAGCCCCATGACCGATGAAAATATACATAAATAATAATAATAATCTAGTTGAAAGGGGAAAATATGTAAAAAGTTTGTCAGAGAGATAAGAAACTTATTCAATCACTGGAAGGCAGTGTGAGTGTTCCTCAAAAAATTATACATAAGGGGCTGGGAAGGTAGCTCAGTGGTAGAGTGCTTGCCTTGCATGCCTGAAGCCTTGGGTTCGATTCCTCAGCACCACATAAGCAAAAAGAAAAAAAAAGCTGGAAGTGGTGCTGTGGCTCAAGTTGCAGAGCGCTAGCCTTGAGCTGCAGAGCTGAGGTACAGTGCCCAGGCCCAGAGTTCAGGCCCCACGACTGGACCCCTCAAAAAAAATTATACATAAAACTACCCTATGATTGAGTAATTCCACTGCTGGGCATTTACTCAGAAAATTATAAACCAGGATACAGTAAAGCCATCAGGATAAGTTTATTGCAGCACTATTCACCAAAGTCAAGAGATGGAATCATCCCCAGATGATCTGTAATGAATGAATGGATAAAGAAAGTGTGGTATATATGTACAATGCTCGTTACTCATCCTTTAGATAAATTATTGCACCATTTGTAAAGAACGAAAAGACCTAGGAAAAATGATAGTAAGTAAAGTAAGCCATTCCCAGGGAGACAAATGATACCTGTTTTCCCTTATATGTGGAAGCTAGATTAAGCTTATAAACAAATGCAGCATTAAATATGTTGGGAGGCGTGCAAGCACATAGAAAGGTATTTTCTTTTTCTTTTTTCTTTTTGGTCGGTTGTGGGGCTTGAACTCTGGGCTTGGGCGCTGTGCCTGCACTATTCAGCTGAAGGCTAGCGCTCTACCACTTGAGCCACCGCGCCACTTCCGGTTTTCTAGTGATAAGAGTCTCATGGACTTTCCTACTGCAGCTGGTTTTGAACCAGTAAATAAAAGCACAATTTGGTTTTCCTTCACAATGATTTTCTTGATTTTTTAAAATTTTAATGTTTTTTATTGTAAAAATACTGTACAGAGGGGTTACAGTTACATGAGCAAGGTAATGAGTACATTTTCTATCAAGCATTGTTGCCTCCTCCTTGGATTTTCCCCTACCATCCCTTCCCTCCCACCTCTACAACTCCACTCTCTCCCCAAAATTCAACATAATGTCTTGTACATCTCATTGTTGCAATGGGTCAACCTGTATCCCTATTTAAGCATTTTGCTTTTCCCTTCCCCTCCACAAATTAAATGAACCCCTAGATAAGGAGGCAAGTTTTTTTGTTTTTGTTTTTTGTTTTCTTTCTTGCTATTGTTTCTAACATATTTATAATGTACCATGTGAATTTTTTTGTTTCTTTGTATATTCCTCCCCCACAGCATAACCTGTTTTTTAACTACCAACAACTTCACACTTTACCAACAATTTCACATTTTACATAATTCAAATAAACTTTTATTCTCTGTATCAAGCCATATCAAACCTTAACGTGTGTATTAAGAGTTAACTGTAAACCAGCATTTTCAGAGGAGCAAAAATCTGGAAGCATCCCAAATATCCATCAACAATGGAAGAGATAAGTAACTTTACAATCTCCACATACAGGGATACAAGACAATGTATATCAGAAATAATGAAGGAAACTTCTCATCAGTCCCTGAGTTGATTTCAAGACTGCAATTCTTAAGAGTGGATGGAATATTGGAAGAATATTGGTAATTGAATCATGTCAAATGTGATTATAGAATACATGAAATGTAGAGATGAGGATAATACATCATTCAGGTATGAAGTATGAAGTAAAATCTGAGAGGGGAGAGGTTATTTCTGGGAGAGTCTTTAAAATGAAGGCAAAGTCCAATTTTTGAGCTAACATAAATGCAGACATTTTGCTATCATCTTAAGCAGAAATACAGTGTCACGCATTGATGTGCTTTCAATATATCAATCAAAATAAGTTGATTGAAGTAGAAATTATCTGCGCTAGGCATCAGCATCTCATGCGTTAGCCAGTCAGGAGATTGAGAGCAGAGGATTTTGGATCCAAGCCGGCTCTGGAAGACAAGCCTGAAGTCTCTTATGTTCTAATTAGCCACCAAGAAAATGAAGTCGAGGTTATGGCTCAAGTGGTGTTGTGCCAGCCTTTTGTGAAAAAACTAAGGGAGAGAAAAATACTTTAAGTTCAGGCTTCTGTATCAACACACACACACACACACACACACAAACACACACACACACACACACACACACACACACACACACACATATATTCACATGTGCAAAGTTGAAATTACCTGAAACAGAAATATCCTCAAATGTGTAGAAAATACAGAAGCTTGTTAAATATTTGGGTTAACATTGTATATCACCATATTAATGATATTAACAGCTATACATGTGAAAGCAAAATGGAAAATAGCTCTGGAAAGAAATACAGAATACAGTAGTCACTACTTGTGAGAAAATAATCTAATTTCTTTATTTACATCAAACAACTGAATGCTATTTTCAGCCTTCTTCCTCAAAAGTGAACATGTACAAAGAGTTCTCTAATCATTACTCTCTGTTAAAGGACATAGCAGAAGAGATTCCAAATAGAACTCACTTGTTCTATTTCAGTCTAATTCCTGTTTTGTCTCTTGGAGTTGTGAGTTACAAGCTGCTCTAAATATCTAAGAACTATCCTCTTAAGCCATTGCCAAATGTGTGTATCACATCAATTTTAATTTGAAAGAACAAGACACAAGAAGATGAAGTTTGCAAGTTCAGCAATTTATGAAACCTTGCACACTTAATCTGGTTTAACTATAATGTTGAAGTCTCCTCTATCAAAATGATCATTGACTAGATATCATTATTATCTCTAAAGAAAATAATAATTAGGGATATTTCACTGGGCAATTTTGGCTATTGAACTTATAAAAGTCTCTTGGGGATCTCTTACTCTTTTATCTTTCATGATTAGTTTCAGCCATTATGATATTATATATTGAAAAATTCAAGAAAAATGCATTGTACATTTTTAGAACATGCTTAATGTGGAGCAATTCTAAACTAAATCAGTTTGATGCATCAAAGCCACATAAAACTTGTCGCGACCACCTCGACCAGCAAGGAATACACGGCCCGGGATTCTTCTCAAAGCTGTTTATTCAGGAACCTTGTTTGCTAGCTTCTTCCTCTCCCCTCACCGCGCTCCGGTTATAAGCCTCCTGGATGGCCAATCACGAGGTGCCACGTGGCATATACCAATAGGGTTGCAAACACGGAAGCAAGCCAGTAGCCAAGCCATAGTCATATAAGGAGTTGTTTTTCACAGAGAGCACTCGACGTTGGGAAGCGGAAGCCAGTGCCATCTTTGGTCGGGGCCCGGCCATGCTGCCGAGCCATCTTTGGTTGCGCTTCCGCAGCTCTCCACAAAAACTATCCTCCAGAAAAATATAGGTCCTCTGAATCAAAACAAAACAGAATAGAAATGTTGAACCATTGCCAAAGAAAATACATGGGCACTCATTTCACATTTAGAAAAATACTACCTCAATTTCATTGGTATCAGAATTTAACTGACAATAAGAATTTATTGCACATGAAATAGATTGACAGTCATGAAGCAGTGCAGGTAACAGTGTCTGAGGATTTGGAATGCAGATGCTTGCTGTTCCTTCCCTTGGAACTGTAAATCAGATCAACTACTTTGAAATAAGATATAATTTTGTTTACAGCCCTCTTCTGCATGTTACATAGGAAATCCCTTGTCCATTCATGTCTATGAATGACATGTACAGGCAGATGTCAACAAGGACCAGGGCTGTAGGAAGGTTTGGGCCTAGGGTTGCGATAGGTGGAACATGAGAGTCTTCATCCTGTCACCTGCACTCAGGAACTTCCCTCTGACTCAACAGTGTCATGGAGACCATGGAGTCCATCTTGGCCATTTAAAGGACTCAGGCTGCCAGGTATTGGTGGCTCATGACTGAAATACGATCACGCAGAAGGCTAAAATCTGAGGACTACAGTTCAAAGCCAGCTCAGGTAAGAACAATCCTGAGACTTATCTCTAATTAACCACCAGAAAACCAGAAGTGGCCCTGTAGCTCAAGTGGTAGAGTGCTCACCTTGAGCTGAAGAGCTCAGGGACAGCGCCCATGCCCAGAGTTCAAGCCCCACAACAGAAAGACAGAGAGAGAGAGAGAGAGAGAGAGAGAGAGACAGAGAGAGACAGAGAGAGACAGAGACAGACAGACAGACAGACAGACAGGCAGACAGACAGGGACAGAGAGACAGAGAGAGAAAGAGAAAGAGAGAGAGAGGGAGAGCGAAAGAGAGAGAGAGGAAGAGAAAGAAAGAGAAAGAGAGTGAGAGAAAGAAAAAGGAAGAAAGAGAGAGAGCGAAAGACAGAAAGAAAGAGAGAGAAATTGATCACTGTCATGTGAGGACAAAGGAAGCTTTATCTTACTGTCCCGGTTTTCAATAAAATCATTCCTGAAGCCTGAACATAATTGTATTGGTCAGCAAGGGGGCAAAGACCAGGCCAAAATTAGCACTGTTAAGTCAAAGGCTGAGCATCATACTTCACTATCTTGCTACCACAAGAACAAACAAAGCCACTGAGATTGGGAAAAGACCCAGTGAATTTTTAGGTGGAGGTTCCTTGCAGCTTTCACACAGATCAAGATAAAAAGAGTAAGACTTTCTTCTATAATGCTGAGTTATGAGAATGTGTCTGTTGGGATTACACCAAGGATCCTGTAGGTCTGGTTTCTTCAAGGACTTTGAGCAGGGGAATCTGTAAGAGAGGAGAGAGACCTGTGGAGAAAAGGGAGGAAGTTTTCTCCTCTGAAAAGCTGCATACTTTCTAGGCCTAGTCACCAATCTAGTAAGGCATGACGCTGCCAATTAAACCTTGTCACCTTCATGGGGAATCCGTGAGTGAAGTACTAAAGGTTTGTTTCCTTTGCTTGGTTCTTGGAGGGAACTGGCTTAGTAAAGCATCTTTGAAAACCTTTTGCTGCTCCCTTGCCCAACAATCAATACCCAGTAGCAGCTACCTTCCAAGTCCTAGGGTCACAGAGCTGCATTGAGTAGATGAACTGACCAAACTGTTTCTGCATTTGGACAGTGCAGTGAAGTAGGGAACAACTGGCTGTTCATAGCCAGCTTCAGAATCTCTGCAGTGCCTAATCACAGCACCTTCTGACCCTTGCCAAAAAAACCTAAACTATATATATATATATATATATATATATATATATGAATATAAGAGCTAAGTATACATTGTTTCACACTTGTGCCTATCTATTTAGACTATAATGAAGAATTCAGGGAAGCGTACATTTGATTACATTTCTCAAGGTTTGTTTCCATAATTTATAATTCCTTGCTTTTGCTCCTAATCTCTTAGCATATTAGTGATTAGAAGGGAAGGCCCGAACACCCTGAACAACTTCTGGTAAAGTTTATTGACTCCAATTTGAAAGGATCAAATATTTATGCATTAAATATATTTCTGGGCTACTCATTTTACTAAAGAAAATTTATAAGCATTAGTAATATTTTTTAATGTTTCACTACCCCATGATTATAGGAAAAAAATTGCCTTGAAATGCATGTGTTTTAGATTATTTTAGTTCTTTGTGTTAAATTATGTCAGGAAGATATGAACAAAATGATTGATAGCATTAATATTCACTTCAGAACATAGTGTAAGTAATGCCTTTTTGGAGAATTATACAAGCTATATTTCTCTAATTAGGAAATAATCTATTGTATAATTTCTAACTTTTTTTTATGAGTAAAAGTGTGTGATAATTCGAAAGACAACTTGAGATGATTTAGGAGGTAGAAAAACAATTTATCAAGAAGTATGTTCTTTGGCTTACAAAGGTTCACTTATCTTCTATTAACATAAGTCATTGAGTTATGTAATGCTCCAATAAAAGAAGTAATGTTGTCACTTTACTCAGAGTGCCATCTATTGGCACTGTTTTCTCACATGAAACCAATATAAATGTGATGCTTTGCATTAACAATTTTAGCTTAGAAGCAATCAAACATTATTTTGTATTTTTCAGGGCATCTTTAGAGAAAACGAAGTAAGGACACTACATTAAATATAGGTAGAAAGAAATTTCAAGGGAGAGACAATGCACAATGTATAGTGAGGCATCACAAAGCTGTAGATGCATGTATAGAAGGAAGTCTGTGAACAAGAATTGTGAATAGAAATTTCAAGTTGAGGAGCACAGATAAGTGCATGGTTGGTGAGCAATGGATATTGTAGAGAAAACACAATATAATATATATTCCACCAAAACTGTGACAGTCCTGATTGTAACTTAGCCATCATCATTAATTAAGCATAAAGCCTTGGCAAATCTCTAACCAGTTATCAAGGTCTTGTTATATTTAATTATGAAAAGGATGCTAACCTCTTTTTAGGTTATTATAATGGCAAAATAAAAGAAAAAAGTTTAAAAAGCATTAATGGGATGTAAGTGTAAAAATCTTACTGTCAGATCAAAATAGTTTATAAGGAAAGTATAGTAATTGGCCTATTATACAAGAAAGTTTAGAAAGCTAGTGGATATGATGAGTTATATCAAATGTCTTTTAGTAATAGTCATGTATTTAGCTACAAATATCTCTTTTTTGCATTTTTACTGTATTTATTTCTTTTGGGGGCCTTATTTAGTCTTATGGAGTACCTTCACAAATACAGATGGATCTCATTCACCGTTTACTAATAGTACTATTATTTTAGGAGAAAGAAAGCATATTAAATTTTAAAGACACAATCTGAATAATATATCAGATAAACATTCCTTTTTCACTTTCTCTTTTGTCTTTTTATTTTCCATTTATGTTCACAAGTGAAATAAATCAATGATATTTAATAATCAAATACCACTATTATGGCTTACTATTTATGGTTTTAGGCTTTTGGGTGTTTTTTTTTTTGCCAGTCCTGGGGCTTGAACTCAGGGCCTGAGCACTGTCCCTGAGCTCTTTTTGTACAAAGCTAATGTTCTACCACTCAAGCCATAGCACCACTTTGGGCCTTTTCTTTTTATGTGGTATTGAGGAATCGAACCCAGGGCTTCATGCATGCTATGCAAGCACTCTACCACTAAGCCATATTCCAAGCCCCCTATTTATTGTTTTAATGCTTTTAAATGGAAGGATTTGCATATTACATAATCTGAGTAACTTATTTATTTATTTTGTGCTAAGTTCTTAATCATACATTGAATTCAGGGCACTGAAGTTAAGCAATTATTGCTTAAGACAAGTAAATCTATCATCAATGCTTTTAATCTTGGTAAAACTCAAGAGCTATTGGAATTTCTTCAGTACATTATATATGATGTCTCAGAATTTTTATTTGAAAGGCTATCCTTCTAACCCCGTAAGTCTCAGGAATCTCAGTGTAATTGGCCTGAGGGGGAAAAATTAGAATTACAACTTTTCTTTTTTAATGCTTGCTAAAAACATTGGTTGCATTTTGAGCTGGATTTAAATACTTTTTTAAAGATTACAACCTGTTAGTCGCTTTGGTTTAGTTATTGGTCTTAATTAATAAAGGATTGTAAATAAGAAGTTCACCTGCTTGCATTATAAATAGCTAACAGATCAATACACAAACATTTTAATGTCTAAAACGCATATCCAGGTTTCTATTAAGATAAACCCATTTTTCATTATGTAAAATGTTAGTTTCCAAAATATATGTATTTTTCTGGGACTGAAATTCAGGTGGTAAATAGAATTATGTTACCTTTTGGAAAGGCATTTAAATGAAAAAAAAAAGAATTAACTAGATAACAGGAATTCATATAGACATATATGTATGAGAAAAGTTTACAAAAACTGAAATATAAAGAGAAGAATCCAATAAATACACAGAGGTAGGGTCATAAAGTGAAGAAAAATCTTCAGAAAATTCATGTAATGAATGACTAGATTCCAGAGTAGACATCATTACATAAGGTAGCTAAGACACAATGTTCTACACACATAAATTCTGACAAAACTGTTTTTATGATGCTAGGTAATGGAAAGGCCACTGTTTTATGATGATTCATAGAGCATTTCACAATGATAAAGTAGAAGAGTAGTTTAGTAATGCACTGAGCTTTTCAATGAGGGATCAAAAAAGAGAAATGACTCTGAGAGGTCAACCCTTCCCTCCCCCATCCTACCTGGAAGGACCACTTGTAAATGACTTTAGACAGGATTATTTGGTGCTGCAACTGCAAATAAAAATATGTGGCTTGATAAATATGTGCAATCTCACCTGACTCTGGAGCAGAAACATTTTTTTTTTCTTTCAATCTTTCCCAAGTTCGAATGACATAACAAATAAACATTACAATAAAAAGAGGAATGAGAAATAGACAAGTCAAAATGCAATTCATTTTTACTGGAAAAATAAAAAGGCAAACATTTTCTACCTAAATTTTATCAAATTCTCTGTTGAGTAAATAAATGCCTGGTGCAGAGAACCAGTTATTCATGGAAAAAGGAGAGACCACTATATGACAGGGTTATGCAGCATAAATCATTCTGATTGTCACTCAGAACTACAACCTATATCAGAAGACTAAAAATTATCCAAAAGTAAAGTCCAACAAATTGACAAACTAACATTAATATTCCTTTGTTCCTGATTGATAGAACATTATTGAATAAAACTTTGTTCCTGATTGATAGAACATTATTGAATAAAACTATTGTCCCACTCTTGGGACATCTAAAATATTAATTCTGAGTTTTAATATTTAATGGAGTCTATGAAATGATTTAATAAACCTTAAACATCTCAACCAATTTTAAACAAGAATATATTACCATGGAAATAGTATTGGGTATCATATTTATAAAGTATAAGCTATATTTCAACTGGGTATTATATACATTTATCTGAATTAGGGAAGGGAAGGGGAACAACAAAATGCTGAGACAAAGGAAAAAGGGCAAACCAATTAAACAGTGGTACTCACAAGACAGTATGTTGGAAATTAACTGTACAACTTGGGGGGAAGGAAAGTGGGAGCAAAATGAGGGAGGAGGCAACAAGTTCGACAAGAAATGTCCTCACTACCTTGTGTATGTAACTGTAACTCCTCTGTCCATCATCTTGCCAATAAATTTAAATTTACAAAAGATGTATCTTAATGTGAGAACCAATTGTTCATCCACTAAAACACAAATCTCATGTACTATATCAAAGTGAAATTTAAGTATGTGACATAAACTCAGTGCTCAAGTAGATGAGTCTACACGCCACAGGAAAGAGGAAAGAGAAAAATAGCAATGTTTTTTCACTAAGTTCCTTTCATGGTTGACACTACATCAAGAGAATAGGATGAAAGCCAATCACCAGTGGTTCACACCAGTAATCAGGAGGTTGAGATCTATGCAGGAGGCTACTCAGGAGATTGAGATCTGAGGATCGCAGTTCAGAGCCAGCCAGGGCAAGAAAGTAGGTGGGACTCTTATCTCCAATTTACCTTCAGAAAACTGGAAGTGGTGCTATGGCTCAAGTGATAGAGTGCTCGCCTTGAGCTGACAGTGCCCAGGCCCAGAGTTCAAACCCCACAACTGACAAAAAAAAAGAGAGAGAGAATGGGATGAACATTATTGTTGATTTATCACATAGTTAATATTCTCAGTAGCTTGGAAAAAGTGTTGCAAGAGACAACAAAAGTATATCACCATGCCACAAAAATGTAAAACCTGAAGAATCAGTATTCCTGCCAGCTTAATTTGCATTCTATAGTAATCCAATCTAATCAGTATAACCTAATTACTACTATAATGTCATATACTTGTCATATAATTGACAATGCATGAAAGACTAACTCAAGAATATATATCAAATAGTGATTTTTTTGAAATTTTATGCTAACCCACATTAAAGTACATAGAATAAAATATGTTGAAAAAGAGGAGGTATGTTACACATTACAGGACAACAATGAAGTATATCACAAGGTTCATAGCTTTAGGCCTATATTAGAGCTGTGATAGTTTTATACATTCACAATAGTATAAAAATTAATTGAAATACATTTCTCCTTTGGTCAAAATAGTGTATAAGGAATATGATTTACATTTATGCCTGTAGTTATTTTTTTTGAAAAACTGAAATGCATATTATTATATATCTATTTTCTGTGTGTGCATATAAATATGAATGTACAGTAAAAACAGACAAATATTTCCTGAGAAATGATTTTTTTAATTAAAATTAAATGGAAACCCAGATGTGGTGGCTTACACCTATAAACCTAGCTACTCAAGAGACTGAGATATGAGGATCATGGTTGGAATCAACCCAGGTCAAGAAAGTCCATGATCCAATTTTTAAAAATTTTTATTGTAGAAGTGAGGTATAGAGTGGTTATAGTTACATAAGTTAGTTAATTTGTTTTTAAACAGTGTCACCTCCTCCCTCATTCTCTCTCAGTTTTTTTTTCCTCCCAACCCCTCCTCCAAGTTGTGTAATTCATTCTCAACATACTAGTGAGTATCACTGCTGAATTGATTCACCCTTTATCCCACCATTTCTGTGCTTCCCCTTCCCAATTAACCACAAAAAGAAGCCAGAAGTGGAGCTGTGGCACAAATGGTACAGTACTAGACTCGAGCAAAAAATAAATCTGAGAGACAGCACTTAGGCCTGGAGTTCAAGCTAGCAAAAAGAAAGAAAAAAACAAAGAACAAAGAGAAAAAAGAGAGCGAGAAGAAAGAAAACAGCCTTACCATTGCCTATGTTCACTGCATAGGAAGAGTATTTAAGAATTTGAGCAAAGAAAGTTCAAGTAGTAAGTGTTTAAAATCTCTCTGGATTAGCAAAACAGAGCTTGATGTACAAGCAGGAGAAAACGATTACAGTGTTCAGTCAGAGCACCCAAGTGTGAGAAGTCCTGAACATCTTTAAGCGTTCTTGAGTCTAGAGCAGAGGACAGGTACTAAAGCCAGGCAAGGTCAGATAAAGATTAATACAAGTAAATTTGAGAAAATAAACCCAATGATCATATGTTAGGTTGCATGTCCTATTTCTAAGACTCAAAACAAAAAATTACCTTACAAGAGATTCAGGTACATTGGTCCTCTTGGTGATAGAGAGCATAAAGTCATATGCAAATTAAACAACTTTCTTGTCCTATTTAATAAAGAATAAATTGTTTCCTAATTATTTGAATGTATTCCAGAAAATCTAAAAAATATTTGAGAAGAATACAAAAACACTCCATCCAAAACTAGATAAAATTCACTGTAACTTGTTTAAAAAAAATGCAGACTAGAAAATAAAATCCACAAATAGAAAGATACTCAATTTAAAAACAAAAACAAAAATTAAAAAAACAACTAATGCAGAGGATGATAGTTCTTACTACTCACAAGGCTGGGAGCTGAGGATCACAGTTCAAAAGCCAGCCTGTGGGAGAAAGTTTCTGAGACTTTTATCTCCAATTGACTTCCAAAAAGTTGGAAAAGGAGCTGTGGCTCAGGTGATAGAATGCTAGCATTGAGCACAAAAGCACAGGGACACACAGGCCAGACTCAGCCCTGGCACAAATAAACAACATAAATAAAAACAAACAACAAAATAAAAGTAATATAGAAATTGGCAGAGCCAAAGAGAAATTATGTTAAATTGAGTATCACTCTCTTTAAGTTTAATGAAACCCTGTGACATAACTAATGATTTAGGGGGTTTCAAAGTAAATGTAAATGTAAAGTTAAAAAACTGTAATGAATGAGATGAAATATAACCAAATATAATTAAAAACAAATTTTGTATTGTAAAATATAGAATCATTAAATTTGAAGACACAGCAATAGAAAATATTCATGATAAAATAAATATGAAACAAAATGACTATAGTAGGTGAAAACTAAGTGTGAGTTTTGTCATAATGTAATTATGCAATAATATAATGTCATTATGCAATGGAGGTATATATAAAAATCAGAGGCAATGTAGTGGAAATTAAAAGATAAATATGAAATAATAATAGTACACATTTTCCAAATTTTATGAGAATCATAACCTTTTAGATTAATGAAGTCAAAATCCCTAATGAGCCAGATATACAAAAAACAAATTAAATATAGGCAAACGGTATCAATTTTGAGGGTTTTCAAAGAGACTAGAGGAAAAGGAGATTGGGTACAATGGGACAAAACTTGGAATGATAGATGAATTTTCATCTAATAATGAAAATCATTTACACAAATGTAGATAAGAAAGGAACAAATTCAAAATTCTGAGATCTGATTTAGGGATGGGAAGGGGAATTACAGAAACTGAGAGACAGAGAACAAAGGGTGAATAAATGCAACAGTGAAAAGCACAAGACACTATGCTGGAAATGACTTTGCAACTTACGGGAAAGGAGAGCCCGAGTGGGGAGGGATTGTGGGAGAAAATGAGGGAGGAGATAACAATGTTTGACAAGAATTGTACTTATTTCCTTTCTTATGTATCTGTGACCCCTCTGTACATCACCTTAAGAAAAGAAAATGTTAATCTGGAATGTATGTTCAGTGACACAACTTCCAATGGTAAATGTAAGGTTAATGTAGTTTTAACTTTACAGAATTTGAAACAATTCATCACCAGATGACTGGCATTGGAAAATATACCCACTGTGCTTCAAGCAAGAAGGAAGTCATTTCAGAACGAAATGTGTTACAAAGGAACTAAAATATAAGACATGGAAACTAGTAAAAATAACTTGAAGTTTAGAAAAAGGAAAAAATGTAGATTGTGAAAAGAGGATTTAACTGTATTTAAAATATATGATATAAATACAGCAAAATAAATTGGATAAAATGCAATGATTTAATTTACATTGAAAATGAGTTGAAGTTGTCATTTTCGATTGGGTAAAAACATGATTCTATGAAGAAAAAAATGGCTCACTGGACCTCACAGAAATTTACATCTGTTTCTTTAAAACTAACATTTTTCAAAATGAAAAAGGAGAGAAGCATTTTCAGCTTCATATCTGATAAAGGACCTAAGTTTGATATGTATAGTCTTCCAAAACACTACAATGTGAAAAAAAACATGCTGCCATTTACAACCTGGCAATATAATTGAATAACCACTTACACAAATAGGATAAAATATAATATGCATATAGGAACATATATATACATATACATATAGACATACACATTAGACAACTGAAAAGTAAAACTTTATTTGGATAATACTACACAACAATTTGGATAGTTATAATTAAGGTTCTCATGTCAATACATACAAAAGCTAGTAGAATAGTTTTTTAAGACACTGCCAATATATTAAAAATATCAAGGCAATTTTAAAACAAAATCCAGTCATTCTATTACTATTTACATAAGCAAATTATGTGTCTACCAAAGGATATGTACATAAAAGTTGAGAGTAGTTTTATTTGGAATATTCCTCAAAACAAATAGATACAAAATTCATCCACAGATGAAATGATAAAAGTAATACACACTCATAAGTGGATTAGCATTCTGCATGTAAAAATATAATTGTTAGCACACTGAACAAGAGGCACAGATGTCAAATAATGATGGAATTAAGGATGGTAGGCATAAATTATGCACCATATAAAATATAACACCTTCCTAGAATTACAAGTATTTTTATTGAAAGAAAGCAAATCAGTGATCTCTTGAAGATATCATGAGCTAAGTGGAAAGGAGAAAATGGTGAAGATAACATGGAAAAAGTAGAAAATATTCCATATGTTCATTATATTTATAGTGATTCAGTTTCAAAGAACCTGTGTATGTGAAAATTTTCAAGTTGTACTTTAATATTCTGACATTTTTAATAAGAATTATTTATCAATAAACCTAAACTGAAACATCACTGTGTTATTTAGGCTGTTCATATTTTGTCAATAATAGGAATTAGGTTCAGAGCCTATGAGCTAGCTGGAGGTGCTCTACCACTTCAGTAATATCTCAGGTAATTAAAAACAATAACCAAAAAATGTGTATTTTCTTTTTTTGCCTTGAAATTTATTTTTCTCATAAGCAATTTATTGTGAAAATACTGTACAGAGGGGTTACAGTTACATGAGTAAGGTAATGAGTACATTTCTTATCAAGCACTGTTGCCTTTCCTTTGTTTTTCCCCTGCCATCCCTTCCCTCCCACCACCACCACAACTACACTCTATCCATTCCCCCTACCTTCCCCACCCACGCCTAAATTCTAAAGTTCGTTTTTCAACATGGTGTCTTCTACATCTCATTGTTTCAATGGGTCAACCTGTATCCCTATTTAAACATTTCATTTTTTTCCTTTCCCCTTCCAAATTATACAAACATCAAATAAAGTGAAAACAGGGATTATACTGTGGGAGAGGGACATACAAACCAACAAAAAAATCACATGGTACCATATAAATACATTAGAAATATTAGCAAGCAAGAAAAACCACTTGTGTCCCTATGTTGGGGTTCACTTTGCTTAACATCATCTTATCTGGTCATATGTACATAGCTTTTGACCTTTTCTACTTGTCCCAGACATATACTAGTTATTGCAATTAAGGGAAACTATGGGGCCTATGTTTCTTTTGGCCTGACTTATTTCACTTAATATAATTTTTTCCCAAGTCTTTCCATTTCCTAACAAATGAGGCAATGTCATTCTTTCTGATGGAGGCATAGAATTCCATTGTGTATATATACCACATTTTCTTGATCCATTCATCTAGTGAGGGGCATCTGGGTTGGTTCCATATCTTAGCTATGGTAAATAATGCTGCAATAAACATAGTTGTATTGGTAGCTTTAGTATGGTCTTGTTTGTGATCATTTGAGTAAATGCCCAAAGTGGGATTGCTGGGTCATAGGGGAGCTCTATGTGGAGTCTTTTGAGGAACTTCCATACTGCTTTCCAAGAAATAGTTAAAATTAAATCAAAATTAGATGAATTAGAATCCAAAAAGACATAGAGTTGGTTCTTCGAAAAAATTAACAACCCTTAGCAAATCTTATCAGAAAAAGAAGAGAACACACCCAAATAAAAAAACTCAGAGATGAGAATGGAAACATCATCACAGAAACAACCAAGATTCAGATCATTATAAGGGAATACTTCTCAAACCTTTATGTATTTTCTTTATTCTTCTTTTTTTTATTGTGAAAATACTGTACAGAGAGGAACAATTACATGGGCAAGATCATGATTACATTTCTTATGAAGCATTGTAGCCTCCTCCTTTGTTTCCCCTTCCCAGCCCTTCCCATCCTTCTCCCACACCCCCAACCAATCCTCCTCCTCCCTTACCCCCCACCCAATTCTCCTCCCCAGCCCCCTCACCAAAGTTGTAAAGTTCGTTTTTGACATGACTTGTACATCTCATTGTTGCAATGGGTCCACCTGTATCCTTATTTAAAAGATTTGCTTTTTTCCCTTTCCCTCCACAAACTATACCACCCCCAGCACGACTATGTTTATTGCAGAATTATTTACCATCGCTAAGATATGGAACCAACCCAGATGCCCCTCACTAGATGAATGGACCAAGAAAATGTGGTATATATACACAATGGAATTCTATGTCTCCATCAGAAAGAATGGCATTGCCCCATTTGTTAGGAAATGGAAAGACTTGGAAAAAATTATATTAAGTGAAGTAAGCCAGGCCCAAAGAAACATAGGTCCCATGGTTTCCCTTATTTGCAATAAGTAGTATATGTCTGAGTCAAGCAAAAAAGGTCAGATAAGTTCATGTTAGGGAAATGAACCCTAAGATATGTATTCAAATGTTTTCTTCTTTCATGCGATTGTTTCTAACACATTTATAAGATTATTTCTTTGTTGCTTTGTATGTCCCTCCCCCTACAGTATAACCCCGGTTTTCACGGTATTTTCTTTAGATAGGATCTCTCTCAAGTTTTCCTGGCCAGCTTCAAACTGTAATCCTCCTTTTCCTTCCTCTAGAGTAGCTGAATTGAGGTTATATATAGTAATTTAAATACTTAAACACTAACAGGCCTGGCCTTGCTTTTTGCAGCTTAAATAGGGATACAGGTGGACACACTGCAACAATGAGATGTACAAGTCGTTATGTTGAAAAACGAACTTTACAACCTTGACAGGGGTGGGGGGAGATGGGAAGGGATGGGAAGGGGAAACGAAGGAGGAGGCAACAATGCTTGATAAGAAATGTACTCATTATCTTGCCCATATAATTGTAACCCCTCTGTATGGTATTTTCACAATTAAAAAAAAAAGTGAATGGCTGTACATTGTTGCTGTTGTTTCTGTTGAATGGCTGTACATTGTTGCTGTTTTTTCTTTTGTTATTTTATTATACCTGTACCAGAAGTATATTAAGTGAAGTAAGCCAGGCCCAAAGAAACATAGGTCCCATGTTTGCCTTATTTGCAATAGGGCGAAATAAACCCCAAGATAAGGATTCAAATGTTTTTCTTTCTTGCGATTGTTTCTAACATATTTATAAGATGATTTATTTGTTGCTTTGTAGATCCCTCCCCCACGTTATAACCCCTGTTTTCACTGTATTTGATGTTGGTATATTTTGTGTAGGGGAAGGGAAAAAACAAATTGTTTAAATAGGGACACAGGTGGACCCATTGCAACAATGAGATGTACAAGGCATTAAGTTGAAAAATGAACTTTACAACTTGAAGGGGGGGGCACAGATTGGCAGGGAGAGATGGGAAGGGATGGGAAGGGAAAACAAAGGAGGAGGCAACAATGCTTGATAAGAAATGTACTCATTACCTTGCACATGTAACTGTAACCCCTCTGTACGGTATTTTCACAATTAAAAAAAATTTACAGCCTTACATTCTCTCAATAGAACTCTAATCTCAAGGTCCATGTCTCTAGTCTAGATTTTTGCTCATTAATATGGAAATGAAATCTCACAGACTTTTTCTCTGAATTTCAGCTTCTCAAGAATGAATAATTATTTATAAGTTTGAGCCACTGTTGCCTGGTTTTTGTACAGTATTTTAAGAGTCAGTCAGGAATAGCTCCATCACAATAAATGTACAATTAGAATACATTTGGAGCTTACTGATTACATTCAGTAAAATTATTTTACTGATGCCCCCCCAATTCTAATATCAGTCTGCCTTTAATGGGAAAACAAATTTCAACTTTTGATTTCATATTTCAACATCTGAAGGTTGTAGCCATGCCCCATAGAGGATGTCAGGTGGAAATCCTGTTCAGAAGGTTATGCTTTCCTTTCTCTTGAATATCTTATCTGAAGACCAGTGTAAAAAATTTACTATTGAGCAGTCCACTTCTCCTCTCTGTTAGCTGATTTTAATCGTCTGCCATGTTTTACCGCATTAAATAAAATACATTCAAATGCATGCATTAAATACATTCATTTGCATTAAATACATTGCAGAAGTGAGAACACTGTCTTTGTGAATTGAACTTAATCTGGGAAATAAACTTAATCTACTTTGTTAAATAACACTCTAAATATATTTTTTCATAATCTACAATCTATAGACATTACTCTGTCTCAAAAATAAATAACATTAAATTCATATCCTTAAATGAAATGGCTTGAAATATCTAGTTCAAAATGAACAAATTAACAAAGGATTACATCTTTGTTCAGTTTATCCTCCAAATATGTGTGATCAGTTGATATGATAAACCATATATATGTATATACGTATATATATATGCATGTATATACCTTTATATATATATATATATATATATATATATATATATGCATTTCTCTCAGTAGTATACACCTCTATGGGCTGGGAAGGTGGCTCAGTGGTAGAACGCTTGCCCTGCATGCCTGAGGCCCTGGGTTTGATTCCTCAGCACCACATAAGCAAAAAGAAAAAAAGCTGGAAGTGGCCCTGTGGTTCAAGTGATAGAGCGCTAGCTTTGAGCTGAAGAGCTGCGGGACAGCGCCCAGGCCCAGAGTTCAGGCCCCACCAAACCTCCCCCTCCCCCCAAAAAAAATCTTCTTAGTAGTATACACCTCTAATCCCAGCATTTGGGAGGCAGAGGCAGGGCGTGTGTGTGTTTGAAGTGAGTATGGACAACACAGTGAGTTTAATGTGAGCCTGAGCTTATTTAGTGGGACTCTCCTAGTAAGTCAAGTCTTTGAGATTTAATTCAGTAGGAGTATACTCCTCTAGGAAATGTGAGGCCCTGAGTTCTAAATGTATGCCACACCTGCATTTTTTTTTTTTTTTTGGTCAGTCATAGGGCTTGAACTCTGGGCCTGGGTGCCTCAGCTCAAAGCTATAGCTCTACTGCTTGAGCCATAGTGCCACTTCCGGTTTCTGGTGATTACTTGGAGATAAGAGTCCCACAGATTTTCCTACCAGGGCTGTCTTTGAACCTAGGTTGATTAAAGCACATACATGTATATGTCATAAATATCACAAAGAAACCCCATTGTATAATTAATTTAAGCTAATGAAGCATAGACTCTATGTTCACATGAATAAGATAAATGTTACAATTATGTTAGGTAGCTTTTCTTTGAACCAATAAAGCAGCTTACAGATATAGAAACTGATACAAATATAAATAATGTGTAAACATATAAAACATATTTAGTAAGTAAATTATGCATGTATTTAATTGATATATGAATCATTGATTGACAGAGAAAGAAGAAATTGAATATTTACTATGGCTTATTATAAGTCATTTTAAAAAGAGGGATTGAATTTGTATATAAAATGAAGTAGAAGAAAGTCTCCTGAAGATTTTACCATTTGTCTTAAAATCCAGCAATAAGCAACAGAGATAAATCTGTTCTGTGATGTTCTGCAGTGGTTTTCATTCAATTAAAAGAATATTGATTATGCTCACCATAATTTGTCATATGGATGGATATGAGCTCCATAAACGGAGATAGTTTTCCTACATGATATATTTCTAGATTTCTTGTAAGCTTTGAGTATTCTTACTATGCTCTTTTTCAAGTATAGACATTTGGATAATTCATTGGAGTGATTCCAAAATAGAAATCTTACAGTTTTGGTGAGGCTGAAATTTGTTAGCATTTTATCATCATATTAGTAATATATTAAGTAGATGAATTAGCATTGTAGACTTAAGTAGAGTGACCAAAATCAAATTTATAGCTCTGTGGCTATTAGTAGATTTACTTCTTTGATTTTTATCTTTGTGAAAAAAATCGACTTCATTCTTCCCTAATATCAGCAGTATTACAAGTGTGATATTAGTAATTTTACCTTTTGAATAATTGTGTCAATTTTTAATTTTTCTACTGTATCTAATTATAGCCTCTTTGAAACAAAATGCAACACATGTATCAAGAAGCTAAAAAAGAATAATTGAAATAATGAAAAAAACTACATATCACCAAACACAGTAGTCTGGTCTCAAAGATGCTCCAAAAATTATGGTGACATGTAAACTGAAGTGTTAGATTGTGACTATATAATTTTTTTTTCAGTTTTGGATTAGTAAATAGTAAAATTTGAAATATTTGTCCTAGAAAAGAAAACATGGTTAAATATGCAAACATATTGAGTTCTATTGATATTTTCCAGTCATCCTACAATATTCAGTTTACACAATGTTGCATAGAACCATTTCATAACATTTGGTTTAATTGGTGGCTGAATTATTTTTATTAGAAGGATTATTCAAGGAATAGTCATTCTCTCTGTGACAAGTAGTGACTAACTACATTACAGTTACTCACAAGCTTGACTGGCTCATAATACAGTTTATTACTTTTCTAACCTTTTGGACCTGTTGATACTTGTTTAATTTTCAATACCTGAATTTTAAAGCATCTCCTTTTTTAAGGCAAGAGTATCATTATAAAGCTGGAAGGCTTACAACTGTAAGCTAACTAGCAATATTGTTAAAAGCACAGTTGACAATGTTTCAGGTTCTCACTAACTGTCATCATTTGGAAGTTATTGTAATATAAAATTAAATATATTGTCATAGCTCAGCAGTAGCCCTGCTCTCTTTAAAAGAAGGCAATAACAAGAAAATGAATAAATACAAATATAAATGAGGAACTTCTAATTACACATGAACATCAAATTTTATAGGATTGGCAATCTAGTTTCATCCTATATTTCCTATAAAGTGACAATAACATTTATTTTTAATTTTTACTATCTACTTTCTCTCATAGTAACTGCTAAAATAAAGAACTGGTGTGAGCATAAAATCGTAGATGAGAGTATGTATTGGACCATAATAGAATCATTTAAGGGAATGTATTTGACTATAATTATAATAGGATAAGTTATAAAATATAGTAATAACAATGATAATGCGTATAATTTTAACATTGATTTTTTTAAAGGAAATAAGGGCCCCCAAGGATATTAAGGAACATTTAAATTGAAGCCCTTACACCAGCTCCAACTCCAATATTTTACTTTAGATGATTTGATGGTTGGGAATTTCTATGGCCCAGAAAAGCACAGGTGTGGCAGGCATGGTCAGTACCTGGAGGTGGGAGAAATGTTAAGAGGAGATGCCTAGTAGGAAGTCTTTGTATGGATCATGGGTACTTGATGCTTTCTGGAAACTTGGACCCATCAATTTCCTTTGACTGTTGTCTCACAATGAGGTCTTTGCTCCTCCAAGTACTCCTGGTATTATGTGATTCCTGGAGGCAGACCCAAAGTAACAGTTACCTGATTATGAACGGAAAGCTCTGGATCAAGATAAACATTTTTTTAGTTGGTTACATATTTCTTTCCTGAATGGAAAGTCTTTGATTACAATTACCTTTACTGAAAGTAGAGATGTGGCAAAAATTTTGGAGTGTCAGCGTTGAGCAAGAAAACCAAGCAAGAACACAAGACCCTGAGTTCATGCCCCAGAACTAATTAGCCATTAGTTAATTAATTAGTTATTGAAATAAACATAAATTGTCTTTGCTGAAACTTTCAAGAAATTTTTATAAATACACACATAATCTCCTTTGTTATGGTGACAGTAAATAATATCATCTTAAAGAACTTGAAGTTTTGTGATCACTATACTACTAATAAATTGACATTTGCTTAGCCCTTTAGTAGACAAAATCAGTGTGTACACTTTTAAGAATATTGATCCATTCATTTTTTATATTGATCGTAAAAAGACTGTAATGATACAGTGCTAGTGGCAAAACATAATTGAATTTCTGGCAAATAAAATGGAATTTGTCCAAGAGATAGAAATAACTCATTGGAAAGTGAAAATTTCAATAAGAAGATTTTGACACTTTCTCTTGGTATAATTGAGGCTGCTTCCTCTTTTATAATTACATTTTAGTACAACTTAAGTTAATTCAATAAAGTTTAGTATGTTTTATTATCATCTAAGAGAGACTAAGTGTTCTTACTCTTCATAAAAAGTAAAAGTTATAATTAATAATGACATGAGATATATATCTATATATTTATCAATATATCTACATCCAAAATGGAAAGGAAGAATTTCAATATATTTTCCATAAAGAAGTGGTATTTAAAGTGATAGATATGCTAATTACCCTGAGTTGACCATTGTATAATGTTCCTATGAATCAAAACATGTCACTGCACCTCATACATATGTAAATATATTTTGTCCATCAAGAAATGATTACTAAAATAATTATCTAATCAATCACATTGAGGCTTGACAATCATAATAAAACATATAGCCAGCACTGTAATATTCTATTCCTTCTCCATAAATTTTAGCCATCAGAATGGTGTATCTGGAAACATATTTTGAATACAATTCATTGTAAAACAGATGAGTAAAGGTAATTCTCTTTAAATAGAAGTGAAAACCTAGAAAAGAGTTTTTTGAAAAGTGATCAGATAACCTGTTACAACAATGAGAAGTACAAGTTGTCATGTCCAAAACGAGCTTTACAGCGTCGGTGCCTAGGGGGGCGGGGGGGGGGGGGGGGGGGCGCGGAGGGGAAGGGGGGGAAGGAGAAGGATTGGGGGGGGAGGGGGGAGGCTGGGAAGGGATGTGAAGGGTAAACAAAGGAGGAGGCTGCAATGCTTGGTAAGAAATGTACGCATTATCCTGCCCATGTAATTGTAACCCCTCTGTACAGTAATGTTCACAAATAAAATAAAATAAAATTTAAAAAAAAAAAAAGAAAAGTGATCAAATATTGCTTAGAGATAGAGTTCTTACCCAGCATGACTGAGGCTCGGTTTCAATACCTGACACAACTCGTTGAACCTCCCAACAAATAAAAAAGAAGAAAGAGAAAGAAAAAAAATCACAAGGAACAAGTATTTTCAATAAAACAGTTGTGTGCACACGTTTTATGTTTAATAATCAAAATTCAAAAACATCTTGTCCTTACACTTCATTTTTTAATACTATTTTTACAATTGGTGGTGTTACTAAACAATCATTGTTACTTCTTTCTTTTGTATTTTGTTACCTAGATACTTAACTTTACATCTAAAAATACTCCATCCTGGCATAATTTTGTGAGAGAGTGTCTAACCGTTAGCACATCAATAGTCTAATCTCTACATTTGTAATTATCAGACTTAAAAAATGGAACATTAGAGCCTCTTTTAAGTTTATCGTTAAGTGAATTATATAAACTTTCATAAAAACAAATAAGGTGCTTTCTACTTATGGATACTATTACAGATAAGAAAGTCCTTCAGGTTTACACAATCTTTTAGAATATATGTCCCAAATAAGTAACAAAATTAAATGGCTCATTTTAAGACATATGGATAATTTCAAAATTACTCCTTGGTAGGTAGCCTAAGTTACACATCAGTAAAATAAATGTTCAAAGCTTCAAATTGGTCCTATGAGAGGGGGTCTCAGAAGTCTGAGTATTTTTCTTTTTTTTAGAAATCTGAGTATTTTTCTGCTCTTCTCAACTTATCTCTTCTCTGTGTCACTTTTGTTTTCAACTTTGGTAACAAATTTGTTCTGCTTTGCTGTAGCTTACTCCAAAGCATCTTCTTTCCAGTATTTTGTTGTGCTTGTAGGAAGTGTTCTTCTGAAATTTCTGATGTTCACACATATATTTATTCATTTATTTGCAATGCAGTTTTCAGAAAATCCTCACTGGGGAATCTAAGAAGTGCTTCCTTCCACTCCCTGTGAAGCAACGTGCTGCAGGCCAAACATAATTAAGATGATTGCAGTCATCTGAACACTGGACTTTCCTCCTAACAAATTAACATTGAAAGGCCCCCAAAAATGAGACAAGCTGACACTGCTGGATAAAACATTGGTAAGCTTTCTTTGCTTCAGTCTTACCCAGATCCTGTCAATGCTCATCTCCCAGAGGTCACTAGAGCCTGCACCAACAAAATTGACTGAACCACAAACCAACAATTCATTCTTTTCTTCATTTATTCTTTCTTGCTTTCTTGCTTGATTTTCTTTCTTTCTAACTTTCTTTTCTTTCTTTTTTCCTTTCTAGCTTTCTTGTTTCTTTTTGATGTAGGCTTGAAATCAGGGCTTGACCTTCTCACTTCATTTTTCTCTCAGACTATAGTGCTCTACCAATTGAACCACACTTCTTCTTGTTTATTTAATGGTTAATTGGAGATGAGAGTATCAAAGATGTTCCTACCTTGACTTTGAATTGTAAACTTTAGATCTTAGACTCCTGTATAGCTACAATCACAGACCTGAACTAGTAGCACTGGCTCATTCTGTTTTGGAGATATTACTTTTCTAATATTTTAAGCACTTGCACCACCAGTGCAGAGATTCCATTGATGTAATCTGCTCATGCCACAGACATTTTCTAATTCTCCAAGAAGAAATACCATTTCTCTTCTGACATATCACTCAGTTCTTCTTACCACATTTCATTAGATATTATGACTGGCTTAATCCTTGAGCCTATATTTAATAAGATCAGCTTGTCCTTTAGATTGTAGGTCCTTTCTCTATATTTCTACCAAATGCTTGCTGTAATTGTGGCACATTGAAACTTTTACTGCCTTTCTTATATTTGTGGGCACAGTCTTCAAAGTAGTACGAAAATTCAGATACCCTATTTCACTGTGTATAAATGTTTCAATATTACAGCACAATATTAAATGGCCCATAAAAAATAAAATACAAAAGTACCTGTTTACATTTAAGGGATGTGCTAGGTGTAAATGCTGCTGACAAAATCATTTGAGAAAAATAAAGATTACTTTTTTTACTTTTCAAGAATGATATGAGTCAACTTCTCAACTATGTCATTATTCCTGAAGATAGTTTTACTACTCTTACTGTACTAAATATTAAAATAAAATACCCTCTTTTGGTGCAGAGAAATATAACAACCAGTGAAGTGACTACTTGTACTTGTTCAATTTTGACAATGTATCCAAAATCTAACAGCAGGTGTCCACTTTCCTTCTTGTAATACTCATTTCTCCCAGTATTTCTGTTAGCTGTTAGCAGTTTGACAGTAGATTAAGCTGTTTACTGCAGTGTAAGAGAAGAAAAACTGAATAGTTTATAAAGATCAATTTACCATCTCTATTGTGGAGCATTCAGATGTGTGATATCAGAAGTCCCAAGATGGCTAGCATAGATTATTACATAGAAAGAATGTTGTACGCATGCCAGACAGCTGCTTTGATAAAAAAGCCACTCCCCTGACAATTTAATAATTCATTTATCTATCCATGAATGAATGAATTTGCTTTTGGAGAAAACTCATGACTTAGTCACTTCCCTGAGATCCCACCCTCAAAGACAAAAATGAAATTGTTTCCAAACTATGAATTCAGGGGAAATTGCTTTCACGTTATAGAAAGTAACAAATTCAAAAGCTTCAGTAATACATACATAAACATTTTTAGCAATGGTTTGTTCACTTGATGTGACTCTGTTCCAAGCTGTGATGAGGGGACTCTGTGGGACACAGCTCAGTGAGTCTACATTGTGTATTGATCATATTCTGACATCACCCTGCCCAATAACGTGTTTGCTTTTTATTTTAAATGTAGATTGCAGAATCCTATAAGAAGCAAAGGGATCATATATCATGTTTATAGCTTTGAGATCAGAACTGACTAAACCCAACTTCAATAGATGACAGCATAGACCTGAGAAGAAATAAAAAAATCTTAATTAAACATTTCATGTGTTCATTTAGGGAGAGTCATACCTCTCCTATTCACTGATCCAAATTATGTAGTGGAAGATTCTCTCTGGCTAATCTTTAGTAACTTACCTATCTTCCAAATGATTGATATAAATATCAGGATGTGATAAATCTGTTTAGTTAAACCTTGGTCACAGATGTAACCCAATAGAGAATAGTGGATATGATTAACCTCAAATCTCAGAAATAAAACATATAAAGAAAGATTTCTCTGTCTATGTGACTCTCACTCTCTCTGTCTCTGTATCTCTCTGTCTCTGTCTCTCTTTGTCTCCCTCTCTCTGTCTTTCTGTCTCTTTCTGTCTCTTTCTCTTTTCTTGTAATACTGGGTATTGAACCAAGGATCTTGAATATGCTAGGGCAGAGAATAGTTTGGTTCCTATTGCTCTTGTTTTGAAGATACTTCCTTCTGATCAAGGACAAAATGATAAGTGTGTCTCACAATCAAAAATTGTGCCCATATGACTTTCCCAAGCTACTATCTTTAAACTCATCTTTTAGAAAAAGTATGTGATCAGCTATCATTGAAATATTTTGCTTTAGTTTTTAAAACTGTTTCTTATTTGCATTACAACTAATTGGTAGCATTTTTTCCTTCAAATGCTTCTTTCTAGATACTATAAATTTAGCATTTGAAACACATATACTTTTAACAGTCTGAAGTAGTTCTAGAAATACTCCTGCAAATGTAGGTAGCAACTTCTCCTTTAAAAATAAAGATTGCTATATTGTAGATTTGGATTCAAATGTTTTGTATGCCATTTTGGAGGACATACTGCTGACAGTCTTAATTGTGAACTCATTATCAGTTTTACACAACCCAGCATGTCAGTCTAGTGACTATTTTATAAAGATATGGCTCTATTATTAAGAATAAATGATAATTATAAATTCATATGATGTACAGGGCTCTGTAATCACTGTATCCCCAGTGTAACATTAATAGCATTTGTTTAATGAATCAGGTTTATTGCCCATTACAAACCTGCAATGCAGAGCTGCATTCTATTTGCCATCATATCTGCATGGTACAGTTCTACCCCTTGATGCTTACTCATTTTAGGGACATAAGTAAAGATTAGGTAATGATGAAACCTGTTGCTTTCAAATAATTGTTTCATTGCTTTTAAACAGCAGATTTTAGCATAGAAATTTGGTGGCAAGAAAAACACCAAAGAAGATTTCCAAAAAGTAAGACTTCATTTATCATAGCTATTGATAATTGGTTGGTTTAGAGTAGCAGTTTGCATCTTAAAAGTGCAGTGTTTCACTTATGGTCATTATGAAAATGCTTGGAATGCAAACATTTTCCTGAGTGTGGATTGCCTCCAAAAATCCCAACATGCCCCCTGCCTTCTCCACAGCAGCAGGAGGTCAAAATCCCAGAGAGGATTTGTGTCTGTCCCAATTTATATTTGCATTAGGATAGCTTACTTGGCATTTGTTTCTTGATTTGCTCTGGAGTTAAAACTAGCTCCTATGGCAACTTTCTCTTTTGCCAAAGTCTAGGAACCACTCATCATTGTCAGGATGCAGCTTTCCTAGAGACCCTTCCAAACTCTAGTAGCAAGCTTCTTTCATTTCTCTCTTTACTGAACTAGAGAAGAGATTAGAAAATGAATTCGTTTCCTAAATCTTTTCACTCTGAATTGCAGAAAGGGACAAACACATAACATACCACACACACACACATTAAAAAAAAGAGAGAAAGAGAGACAGAAACAGAGACAGACAAAGTGTGAGAGAAATTTTGAGACAATTCTCCTCACGTATCTGCTGAGTTGTCACACACCGTCTTCAGTAGAAACCAGTTGACGTGGATTAGTGTCACAAATTCACTCTGCTTCAAATCTTCAGCATTTTAGTCTGTGACTTGTTAAATATTTATTCAGTATCATTTCAGTGTCAGACATAGTGATCTAGTTGAGTTCCCCAGCTCTCTAAAAGCTGGTTTCTTTTGGATAATTGTCAGCGAGACAGAAGATGTGCTGGCATTTGAAGTCCCCATCCCATGATGTCACTGCACAGACAACCATGGCTGTGTGAAATGGAAAAGAGGTATTAATGGCTTAGGAGTTCTCAGCAGCCCAGCAGCCTTGTAAAACCCTCGAAGTACAGAAAATTGTATTTGTCAAGCTCTTAGATGTGCAAGCTGGAAGGTGGATGTTGAAATTTTGCCATTCATTTATATACACCTTCTGGCTTACCTCCATTGCCTGCTACCTAAAGTAACATCAGGTTCAATTACTGTCCAAGGTCTGTTTAGATGCATTCCTTGACACATGAGTCATAGAATTGGAGAGCTTTAATGAGATTAATTGAAGGAAGGAGAAAAATTAGTGACTAACAGTGACTAATTTGAACAACATCCATCTGTCAAGCATTTTGTTCATGTATGACATTATTAAATCATTTCGAAGCTATGTAAGAAACTAAGAACATTGACTTCTTTCAAGTAACACACAAATAAATAAAGCCAAACAAGAAAGCGGGGCTACATCAAATAAAAACTGGGCTAAATTTAAATCAAATAAATTTGATCCAATTCTAAAAACAAGATTCCTAAGTAAAGCAGTAAAATTTTAAATGTAATAATCCCTCACGGCTTTCCCAGAGGACCATACAGAGGCAAGAAGGTACAGGAGTAAGATTATTATAAAGTTTATTAGATGGGCTATCTCTCTCAGGAGAGGGAGCACATGGCATCTGTCCCTATCCAAGTGGCAAGTAGGTCTGGGGAGTTAGGTGTGTGTGCAGGTGTGGCTGGGCAGAGAGAGGGAGTGGCCAGCTATATGGGGGTAACTCTAGAGCAGGAAGGAGCCCAGGTCTGGGTGGAGCTGAGCACCAGAGGTGGGGATAATATCAACATTAAATAATTAGGAAAATATTTCCTTAAATGATACTTTTTCCCTGACCAGACTGAAAGAAAGAGATCCCATTTTAAAGAGAAAATATATTTTATTGTTATTGTAGAGGTGAAGTACAGAAGGACTAGTTACATAAGTCGGGTAATGAGTACATTTTTTGAACCATGTTTCCCTTTCCCTTGCTCTCTCCCAATTTTTTCCTTCCAATCCCACGCACAAGTTGTATAGTTCATTTTCCACATAGTGTCTAATATTTTTCAGCCGTTTTCCCATCTTTTTTGTGCCTCCCTTACCCCCCAAGACAAATAAACTAACAAACAACACAAAAGGAAAAGCCAACAAAAACAGCAACAACAACAAAAATGTTCTTGTTTCCATTTCCTGGAGTTCATTTAAAAATATTATATATGCACATAGCTGTTAAGCTTTTGTGATCTGCCTCTATGAATATACGCCTTTGGTCTCACTCTGTGAATGTCTAGAGATCTGTACAAGTTATCACACATTAATAAATGTGAAACATACACTCTGAATGCAGGATTCATGTCTTATGTTAGAGTATGCAAAGCCATATTTGTTCAATGAATAAAACATTTAAATAAAATTTTACTTTGTATTACAAATTCAGAGAACAGAATACACCCAAAATTTAATAGATTATTTCAAATGTGTTCCTCATTCTACAGTTAAAATGACATCCCAGTTTTTATTTTTTAAAAACAAAGATTTTTATATTGTTATTTTGGATTCAATTGTCTTTTTATTTTAACAGTAGACACATTGTAAAGAACCAAATAATAAAGTTTTATGGTTTTCTTGGCAAAACTCAATGATGTGTTCAATCCCAATATTCAGACTCTTTTCCTAAGCCTTCATCTTGCAGTGTTTATTAGTCAGATGGTTTACTCAAGTATTGCATCTTGCTCATTAGCTTAGAAAACTAGTTTTGTTAATATACGTTTCATTCTAAGGTATCGATTTACAATGAGACATATAAATATGCCAGGTATTAGATCTAGAATATCATGTCAATATGGGCCAATATTGAAGGTAGACACTATGTTTGGTCAACAAAAGTTCTAAGTGAAAAGAGGTAATGAGTGCTTTATAAATATTTTAAATGAGAAATAGACATTTAAGTCACTTCCAATATTATCAACAGGAAATTTTAGTCCTCAAATGATATATTATAACCCATGTTGTGAGAGCTTACATATGAACAGACAATATTTGTTCTATGAATTTCATTTTTGTGGTTATTTGACAGTGATATATCTCTATTTTGACTATTCTTATATAAGAAAAAATTTATAATAGACTATACCTTGACTGAGCCAGATACCTCATGCCTATAACCCTATAACTCAGGAGTCTGAGATCTGAGGATGATAGTCCAAAGCCAGCACAAGCTGGCTTATCTTATCTCCAATTAACCACCAGAAAACTAAAGTGGCTCTGTAACTCAAAGTAGTAAATGATAGCCCTGAGCACAAAGGCTCAGGAACAGCCTCCAGGCCAAGAGTTCAAGCCCCACAACCAACAAAAGAAACAAATCAAAACAAAAAATAAAACGAATAAAAACATGGACCAATCTTTAAGTTCTTATGTGCTATCCTTTGTGTTCCTCTAAATTGATTTATATAAGTTTATTTTAAATAATTAGACTTCTTTTCTTTAAATCTGCCTTATTTGGTTCATTTCTAGATCATTTCAGGAAGATTTGTATAGTACAGCTTTTTATTGAAAAGTTTATTTTTTATACCATTCTTCTTATTAAATATATGTAAATTCATTTAAATAACTTCTAAAGTACTACATCCATTCTTGTTCTTAGAAGGTAATTCATAAAGAAACTCACCCACTTATATTTTCAATTTCTTAAACTCAAGAACTATCCCAATTTGGCAGGGTTTTTATAGTAAATATTACTAAAATTTTCTAATAATTGTTGCCATCTATTTCAAAATTTGTTGTTCCGATGCTGTTTACACCATTGAAAAATATGATAGTGATTTGCTTTTACACAAAGCTTACACGAAGCTTCCTAAGTATGAAGGATAATGATTATCTTTTCATATTTTTTCATGAAGCTTTTTTGCAAGAAGGTTATAGATAAACAAATAAGCAGGATAAAATTATCATGAAGCTAAATATGATGGAGTATTATCTTAATGTATTTTAGATGTTTCCTTAGCAAATATTTTACTCTTAAGAGGTGAGGATTCTGATACAATAAAATTATGAGATAGCAGTAGCTATATGATCACCAACACCCAGAACAGAGAACAGAGTTACAAAAAGAAATGCATTGTGTTGTAAATAGAATAGAACAACTATGAAACAGGTAAGAGTTTAGTGATTTTACCCAATTAAAAATTATGAGGAAGGAAAAGGACTACACTGTTAATGGAAGAAATGCAAAAACTAATGTAACAAGGAAAATTGTGAGTATTCTTAATACTTATCTTCAAATAAAAATCTTAGCCTCTAAATTTAACAAAAAGCTTCCCATATTGCATTCTTGAAAGAATAAGACAAGCAAAATTATATTCTCAATGGAAATATAAAATTATGGCACATTTTAAAAAGCATTACACAGAAGAATTTTTTAGACGTTTAAGTATATCCAAGTTGTGTAAGAGTTTCATCTAGAATTTTAAATAAGAGTTATCAGAATAAGGATGCATGAACAGGCATTAATATGAGCAGAATAAGGTAAAATAAAATACGATGATAAGAATGTGATGACATATTCAACCTCTAAATTGTTCAGAAGTAGGTCATTTATATATGAGATCAGTGACTTAATTATATAAAATCGTCCATTTATGTGGTTTTTGTGTATATGTATATATATACAATATAATTCAAATGGAGAGATAAATTAAGGTTTGTGTATATGTGTTTGTCTGGATATATGTCTAATGTCATTTTTTCATTAAATAGATATGCAATATTTTATTAAATTTATCTTATAGTCATTACATGAAGATATAATATTAACATTTCTACTATATTAAAAGAAAGACTTGTTGATTACATAGTATTTGAAAATTGAGGGAACTATTAAAATTAGGGATTGCTCAAGATTAGGCCAGACTAGGAACAGAAAAAAAAAATTCTCAGAAATAAGAACTAAATTCAGTGAAAACTAACAGAGATATACTACAAAGATACTATTTTTTTGCTTGTTTTTGTTATTCTACAGTCCTTTCTATGTGAGCAGTGGGCTTTAAAGGCTTTATAATTCTTGGGTGTTTGTTGTACATAAATTCACCATACCAAAATGTCACAAAGTAATAATTGTACACAATAAAACTAAAATTTAAGTTTCTGACAAAAATTTGACATTAATTGTTTTGATGTATGAAAATCAATGACATAAAGAATTATTGTATTCATCAAGTAAGGATGGCAAATATGATTTGGGTATTAGTTGGATGTAAAGAAGGATGAAGGAGCCTTAATTCAAAGTATGGTGAAGGAAAGATTGTGTGTGTGTGTGTGTGTGTGTGAGAGAGAGAGAGAGAGAGAGAGAGAGAGAGAGAGAGACAGAGAGAGAGAGACAGAGACACAGAGACACTGAGACACAGAGACACTGAGACACAGAGACACACAGAGGGGAATAAATTCCAGAGCTGGTCTGGTGAACTGGAAGTATTTAAGGCAAACTGAAATGAAATGGCAGAGTTTAAACCCTCCAGCAGGAGATAAGGTTTCAGTCTTCAGGTAGAATGTCTTCCTAATCAAGAAAAATCTCAGTTCTGTGTTAATAGCCTTTCAACATTTTCGAAGAGAACCATTCAGATTATCAAGGACTTGAAGTCAACTGGTGCAGTATCTACAACTTTTCAGGGCACCTCAGTTAGTGTTTAATTAAATAACTGAAGACTGGAATTTAGCCAGGTTGACATATAAGACTGCAATCAGGAACCGCAAATACAACAGTAGTCTAAATGCTATATACTGACACTACTACCTTAATAAAAATACAAAAATTAAAATAGGTTTTTTCAATTTAAAAATGGTAGGGGGCAGGGAAGGTGGCTCAGTGGTAGAGCACTTGCCTTGCATTCATGAGGCCCTGGGTTCCATTCTCCAGCACCACATAAGCAAAAAGATAAAAACCGGAAGTGGCACTGTGGCTCAAGTGGTAGAGCGGTAGCCTTGAGCTGAAGAGCTGAGGGACAGTGCCCAGGCCCAGTGTTCAGGCCCCACAACCGGACCAAAAAATAAAAAAAAAAAAATATAAAAATGGTAGGAACTTCACACTTCATACTGGATACTGTATGGTTACACTTCATATATCTTTTAAGTAGACAAGTTTGAGTTTATCATAAACCACAACTTTCAAGTAATATTTTCTAGCTAATTATTACTTGGTTTGCTTTGGAGAAGTTACATTTTATAATTGGATGAAAAGACAACAACTGTGCTAAAATCAAATAACATACAAGAAATTTTAATATCTCATATGGAAATATAAACTATAGAGCTTATACAGCTTATTTGGAAAGGGGTAAATGTACATAACTTCTAAATTTGAAGAAAATATATAAACTGTTATAAGTTACTAGCTAAAACATGAATTATTGAAGGAGCAGCTGATTATTTAAAAAATTTCAATATGTAATAGTAAATTTATAGTTTCTATGAATGTTAAAAATCAGTAATTGTGTTGTAATAAAATTGTTATAACTACAAATTTGAACTAAACTAAAACTGCTTTGGAAAGTACTAGGCTAATTTCTGGTTTTGTTTATATGCAATCATTTAAATCATATACATTCAAAAGGTTTTTTGTTTGTTTTATTTTGTTTTTGTTTTGTTTTGCCAGTCCTGGGTCTTGAACTCAGGGCTTGGGCCCTGCCCCTGAGCTTCTATTGTTCAAGGCTAGCACATTAACATATGATCCACAGCACTATTTCCAACATTTTTGTTTTCTGTTTATGTAATACTAAACCACACTCCCAGCCCAATTCAAACCAATTTTGATTAATACAGTTAATAATTCATTTCAAGGATTTTTTTCAAGAAAATCTTGTAGGAAGTGACTATTTTTTCAGTGATAGAATTCCATTGGAGTTTGTATATTTACTATAAATGTCTAATTAGACATTTACTACAAATGTCTAATTTTTATCTTGGATACAACATCATTGTTTGATGTGGAAATAAATGCACCAGTTTTATAAATTCATTGCTTTTCAATATTTACAAGTCACCTTGAAAAGTCCACATTTGAACAAATATATAACAGCTTTTTTGTGGGTTTAAGTGACTAAAAATTATAACTTTGGATAGAATGACCAGTTATATGTGGAAAGAAATATTCATCCATGGTTAGTGATCCAATATTTCCAGGATAAACTCTGGAACCTTCAACAAGTTGTTTCTGCAGCTCACTAATGAGGTTAAAGCACACATAAACACACACATATGTTCATTATATTTATATGACACTTTGCTCTTTGGATGATATTCAGGATAAACTTTTCCGATAATCTGATTAGGTTTTAAAATGTAATCACTTTTGCAATTTCATTTCCTCAGGCTATCAGACAGAAGATCAGATAAATAGGAAAAATAACGAGTAGGCTGTGTGAACAGAAACTCTGTAGGGGAGACAACCAGGAAGTAGAGTACAGCAGCATATAACTAATTAGAAAGACCTCTGGCACCTTTTAGATCTGGGCAAGGAAGCCTTCACATCCTTGTGTTCTTGAAGGCCTCTCTTTCTCACTATACTGTGCTAATTGATAGTCATAGTATGGCCCTGAGGAAGAAAGGATATTGTAAATCATACTCTGCATTTTCTGCTTCCAATGATACCAGAACACATTGTAAGAAGGTATCAAATAACATGGGAATTATTTTCAAAAATTTCCCTATGCCTGAAGATGGAATTGCAGGAAAATATTTTGATATTGAAAAATTTATTTAACTGGTATTCTGGTTAGGCAATGAGGGATATTGTACAAAAATCCTCCCTCAATAGGGTTTTTTATTTTATTTCTTAGCCAGTTGTGGGGCTTGAACTCAGGGTTTGGGCACTGTCCCTGAGCTTCTTTTGCTCAAGGCCAGCACTCTACCACTTGAGAACCACAGTGCCGCTCCTGGTTTCTTCTGCTTCTGTGGTACCCAGGGCTTCATGCTTGCTAGGCAAGCACTCTACCACTAAGCCACATTCCCAGCCCTGTTTAGTTTTTTTTTTTAGTTTTATTTTTTAATGAAAATATTGCCACCCTAATACCATCATACATCTTATCTTGCAAAGTTTAAAGACTCAAGAAACCTGCCATAACGAATTATATTGTATAGAATAAAAGGAATAATACATGAAGAAGATAAAGCAAAAGGAAAAGTATAAATACACTGAAACTGTCCTTCATGCTTTGAGTGAACTTAAAATTTTTACACACATTGCCCCTTCATGCTTCATTCTTACTGCTTAAGTCCTACCTTTCTCTTGGAACATATGATGTCTCAGCAAATCTCAACTATTTCATAGATTTTTTTTCCACTTTCTGCTCTGTGTATCCATCAATCATTGCTCTATTACTGATTTTTCCAGCTTTTTTGCCTTCTGCTGAAATTTATTTCATAAGACAAGATGCTTTAAGGAATTTCAAGACAATCTTTAAAACAGCAGGTGAGATATCAGGACATAAAGTTGTATTTTTACATCACACAAAATCTTCAAGATATTTTATATTCAAATTATTAAAATAAACAAGTTCTAAAATATTCAGAATTTCTTCATGGTGAGGTCAAATATGTTTTTTTCTTTGAGGAATGGACTGACTTACCTTCTCCTCAAAGTTTTATTTTGTTTTGTTTTGGTCGGTCGTGGGGCTTGAATTCTGGGTTTGGGTGCTGTCCCTCAGCTCTTCAGCTCAAGGCAAGCACTCTACCGCTTGAGCCACAGCGCTACTTCTGGTTTTCTAGTAAATAAACTTGGAGATAAGAGTCTCACGGACTTTCCTGCTCAGGCTGGCTTTGAACTGTGATCCTCAGATCTCAGCCTCCTGAGTAGCTAGGATTACAGGCGTGAGCCACTGGTGGCTGGCTTTTCCTCAAAGTTTTATATGGACTATTTATTGATGACATTTGCCTGTCAGACAATTCTTTAGCAGGGCTATGTGACTAATTTCCCCTGAGGATTATACAGCCATGACATTCCCATCAAACTGATTTTCAATGGGTTTAGTTGCATTAAAAGTGACTTGTGGCCAGTAAACTATAGAAGTGGACATTCCACAAGATCTAAATCTTTGAAAGACTTTGGAAAATAAGTCCATTAAAAAATCTTTAAATTAGTAATAGAATGATTTTTTTTCTATTTAGAAAAAAAAATCAAGAAAGCCAGAAGGATAATCTTTTCTACAAAATAATAGAATATAAATGATCATAAGCTCTAGATAATACACTGATTTTGTTAAGGGTAAAATTTTAATCTAAGAAAAATGTGAAATGATTTTGATAACTTAAAACCAAACTAAGATAGCAATTCCTTGAAAATGTACTCAGTTATTATCTGCAGAACACCACCATTATTACATCACAGCTTTTAATTCTGAATCTATGTCTTGAAGTTAGTACATCTTTTGTACATTTTCTTCAAAAACAGGAAAATAATTTTGAAAATCCAGTGTACTTACTGTAAACGTAAAATAGACTATGTTAGCTCAAGTGCCTTAATTTCAAAAGTTAGACACATTTTCTAACTATTTATGCAAGAGACATTGCTTATATTTTAAGTTTATAAATCTTGCTGGTTTATATGTTGCTTATAGTATATTGCTGTCTTCTGATTCCCATTTATTTTAACTCTGATGAAAATGTTACTTCATATGCATTAGAAAAGGTAGAATAAGTTTTTTTTAATTGAGTATTCATGTTGTTCAGGATCTAGATACTAGTCATTAGACATGCATTTTATCACTTGAGCCACACTCCAGTCCTAAAAAATGATATATGAACTTACTTTAAAAGTATAATATTTATTAAAATCTACAAAATATTTAATGCATATAGTTGTATTTCTTAGCTGCCCATGTTTTGAAGAAAATGTTCAAACAACAGAATCATTTATAACATCCTTGCCATATAATAATGTAGAATGCTTGCAGCAGCATTCATTCACAATAATTATGTTACATAGATGACAATTACCGGCATATCATAGAAGATAATTATCTAGGATAAAAACCATGGAACCAAAAATTTAGAGAATAATCATTCCCATATATTGTTTTATGTTTCCTACACTTTGCTGTTTCTATACTGAATTTTGTCCCCTCAAAGTGATATGTTAACATTTCACTAGGACCTCAGAATGTGACCAAAATAGGGTTTGCATAAGGGTAATAGGGTAATTAAATTGAAGGTTTAATATTGTTCCCCTTCCCTTTCTCAATTCATATATATACATATATGTATATATATGTATATATATACATATATGTATATATGTATATATATATACATATATGTATATATATGAATGACACAGGGTACCAAAATCAAGTATAGTGACAACAGGGGATAATCCAAAGGAAAAACAATGAAAGAAAAAAGGAAGAACTCCACAGAGTACAATATAAACAACCACATCAAAGAAAAACCTTTTGCTTCCATATCTAGGAGGGAACAACAAAAATGTGAGACAAAGGACAAAGGATGAACCAATGCAACAGCAATGTGCACAAGATAATATGTTGGAAATGAACTTTACAACTTGGGGAGTGGGGCAGGGATGGGAAGGAAGGGAAAGTAGGAGAAAATAAACAGAGAGAGGGTAACAATGTCCCACAAGAAACGTAGTCATTAGCTTATGTATCCAGTTATAACCCCTCTGTACATCACCTTGAGAGTAAAATTAAATTTTAAAAAGAAGGTTTTAGGGATGGGTATTAACCAGTGTATATCAGTCCTAATATGAAAAGAAGACAATAATAGAGACTCATGAAAAAAAAAGAGGAGTTCATGAAGACGAGAAAAGATGAGAAAAGAAGACAGGCATCAAAAGGCAATGATAGAGACCTTAGGTCAAGGAGTTGGGCCCTTCTGACCTATTAATCACAGATTTGCTCAAGAATTGTGACCAAGTTAGCTTCTGTTATAATAATAGCTTCAAAATGTTGACAAAATCTGCATTCGTGGAATGTTGTCTTTCTTCTTTTTTGAGGGGAGGGAGAGAGAAAGGTCTGGTCCTGGGGATTGAACTCAGGGCCTGAGCACTGTCCCTGCACTGTTTCCTTCCTGAGGGATAGAGTTCTACCACTTGAGCCACAAACAAGCCCTCTCCTGGCTTTCTGATGATTATCTGGAGGTAAGCTTCCTAGGAACTTTCCTACCAAGGCTGGCTTTGAACCATGAGTTTCAGATTTCAGCCTCCTGAGTAACTAGGATTATAGGTGTAAGCCAATGTTGTCCTTCAAATGCTGTCTTCTATTAGAAAAATGATATTTAAATATTCAGCTTGCAACTTGACCATATTCTGAATAATGGTGCTATGGTAAAGTGCACTGACGTTGAATGGTAAGCAAGGAGAGAGGCTTATAAGTAATACATTTATGACATATTCGTTCATTTCTATACATTAAACCCATAATTAGGAATAAATTATAGTTTGAAAACACAGATATGTCTATTTATTCTGTAGTTCGTTTTTCCATCTTGACCCAGAATTGCTTAGCTCCTTTCTTGTTTGTGCCAGGGTTCTTTTAACTTGTAACTTGTTCTTTGTAGCAGTAATGATGTTTGTGGAAATGGGAGCTCATATTGACTCCATGTCATCATGACCTTGTCCCCGGGGAGATGATTTAGATTTTCCCCATGTACCTAAAGCCACAGTGAGCCTCCTTCACTTGTTCCTTCTGATGACTATTCTACATATGTCCGTCATTAGGTTTAAGTGTTGATGACCTTCATATTTCCCAGGGATTTCTACAGATCTATCCATAATCATTAGCTTATGTTTAAGTTCTGATTACTACATCATTTCCCTGGTAGGTGTCTTGGCAAATGAAAAAACAAACAAACAAACAAAAAACCTACACTATAGCAATCGGCAGGAGACACCCTTGGCACTGTTCTGTCTCATAGCACTTACACCGTAGGCACATAAGATACATTAGAAAATGTGTTAAATGAGTGGGAGAGGAGTTATAAACAGTACGCATTCATCTTGGGATGGGGCATTGCTAGGATCATTTACATGCTGAACGCTGACATTCGAAGCTTGCTGTGTCAGCTGCGGCACTTCTGTCATGCCAAATCTCACTGCCTTGGAAGGATATAATAACAGAGAATGTGAACAAAATATGACAGCAAATGTCCCATGTTTATTTCTAAGAACTGTTTTGGAAAGGAGTAACTTTAACATGCTTTTGTACTGTGTAATATGGCAAGAAGATGGAATAAATGGGTTTGGGGTTTGCAAAAGAATTCTGAACTATAGGAATTCTGAGACAAAACATTAATTTATAACATAGTAAGCGAAATGTCTGCCACTTAGTATATTGAAATGAGCCTGTACTTGCTCTGGGAGATTAAGTACTCAAAGTACTCAGTATTTATACTAGAACTGCAAAATATATAAATTCTTATAGATAATAACACATTAGAAGATTCCTTCATGTCTTCATTTTATTTCTTTATATATATACATATAGTAAAAATGTTGTACACAAGGATTACAATTACATAAGTACATTTTGTAGCAAGCATTGTTACCTCCTCCTTTGTTTTTACTCTACCATCATTTCCCTCCCCACCTCCCCAACACCACCACCCTCCCACCCTGACATTGTAAAGTTTTCAACATAGTGTCCTGTACATCTCATCATCACAATGGGTCAGCCTACATCCTCACTTGAGCATTCTGCAATATCCCTCCCCCTCCCCAAATTATAAAAATGTATATACAAGATGCAGAACACTGGCATCAAATCCATTAAAAACAGGGGTTATACCATGGGGGAAGAACATACAAAAGAAACAAAAGAAACACATAGTGCATTGCAAATACATTAAAAACACTAGCAAGAAAGAAAAAACCCCTTGAGTCCCAGTCTTGGAGTACATTTTGCTTAACATTTTCTCATGTGGTCATATGTACATAGCCTTTGACCTTTTCTGTTTGTCCTAGACATGTGCTAGTCATTGCAAACAAGGGAAACCATGGGACCTATGTTTCCTTGGGCCTGGCTTAATTCACTTATTATTTTTTCCAAGTCTTTCCATTTCCTAACAAATGAGGCAATGTCATTCTCTCTGACGAAGGCATAGAATTCAAATATATATATATATATATACATATATATATATATATTTCTTGATCCATTCATCTACTGAGGGGCACTGGGTTGGTTCCATACCTTAGCGAAATAATGCTGCAATAAATATAGTTGTGCTAGCAGCTTTAGTGTGTGATCATTTGGGTAAATGCAAAAGTGGGATTGCTGGATAATAGAGGAGCTCTATGTGGAGTCTTTTGAGGAACCTTCATATTGCTTTCCAGAGTGGTTTAACAAATTTACACTCCCACCAACAATGCAGTAGGGTTCCCTTTTGGCCACATCCCCCCCCCGAACCCCCAGCATCTGTAGTTACTAGATTTCTTGATTATAGCCATTCTAATTGGGATTAGGTGGAATCTCAACATTGTCTTGATCTACATTTCTTTTATGGCTAGAGAAGTTGAGCATTTCTTTATTTATCTATTGGCCACTCTTATTTCCTCTTCAGAGAAGTCTACATCCCATTTATTAATCAAGCTGTTCTTTAAGGATTTGTTATTAGGGGATTTAGTTTTTTGAGTTCTAAGTATATTTTAGATATGAGACCCTTGTCTGTTGTATGGCTAGTAAAGATCTTCTCCCAATCCGTAGGCTTTCTATTGATCTTGCTAGCTATGTCCTTTGCCTTGCAGAAGCTCTACAGTTTCATGCAATCCCATTTGTCCAGCCTTTCTTTGACTTGTTGTGCTTCTAGGTCTCTATTAATCAAAGTAGCAGGGTATAAAATTAGCCCTCAGAAATCAATGGCTTTCCTATTATGTCAATACTGAGAAGAACATGGCTGAAATTAGGAAAGCAACACTTTTTGTAATAGTCCCACAAAAAATAAAATACTTAGGAGTTAACTTAACAAAAGAGGTGGAGGACCTGTATGATGAAAATATTAAAAACCTGAAAAAGGAAATTAAAGCAGAACTAAGCAAGTGGGAAAACCTCCCATGCACTTGGATTGGGAGGATTAACATCATGAAAATATGCAATACTGCTAAAGGATATCTACAAATTCAATATGATATCTATCACTTTCCTAACCTCATTCTTCAATGAAATAGAAGAAGCAATCCAAAAATTCATATGGAATAATAAAACACCCCAAATAGTGAAAGCAACCCTTAGTAGATAGAACAGCACTGGAGGAATATCAATTCCAAATTTCAAATTCTACTACAAAGCCATAGTAATCAAAAGAGCTCGGTATTGGCACAAGAACAGACCTGAGGACCAATGCAATAGGACTGAAGACCCAGAAATGAATCCACAGACCTACAGCCATCTAATCTTTGACAAAGGAGCTAAAGAAATAGAATGGAAGAAAAACAGCCTTTCAGTAAGTAATGCTGACAAAATTGGTTAAACATTTGTAGAAAACTAAAGCTAGATCCATATATATCACCCTGCACCAGAATCAACTCCAAATGGATCAAATACCTCGGAGTCAAAGCAGACACCATGAAAACATTACAAGAAGAAATAGGAGAAACTCTAGGGCTCCTTGGCACAGGATGAAATGTTCATTTTATTTCTGATTAGTGTCCTCAGAATTCTTCTCAACTGAGTTTTTTTTTTTTTCTTTTTGGTCGGTGTGGGTCTTCAACTCTGGGCCTGGGCACTGTCTCTGAACTCTTCAACTCAAGGCTAGTGCTCTACTACTTGAGCCCAAGTGCCACTTCTGGCTTTTTCTCTTTATGTGGTGCTGAGGAATCAAACCCAGGGCCTCATGTATGGGAGGCAAGCACTCTACCACTGAGCTACCTTCCCAGCCCAATGGGCTTTATTTTTTGTTGTGCTTGCCATGGGGCTTGAACTGAGTCTGGGTGCTATCCCTGAGTATTTTGTTGTCTTTGTTTTTGTTATTTTTCTCAAGACTAGCACTCTATCACTTGAACTACAGCTCTTAACTTTCCTTTTTTTTTTATTGGGGAGGGGGAGTGTTAATTGAGATAAATGTCCCATGTACTTTCCTGCCCATGTTGTCTATGGACTGTGATCCTTAGACCTCAACTTCCTGAGTAGTTAGGATTATAGGCCTAAACCACTGGTGCCAGACTAGAAGTTATTTTCTTTAATGCTTAGAATGAACATAGAAAATGATAGTGCACACCTAGTCACTTAGAATAGTTATATGCATTTAATGTATATTTGATGCCCAATATACAAATGACTACATTTGTACAGTTAATGCCTATAAGACTAAAACTTTTCTTACATATATCATTGCTTAAAGTTCTTTCAGTTCAATCAAACAAAAAATATCTGTGCAGTTACATCTAAAGTCTAGCAATATTATAATTTTTCAACTCTGATCTATTGAAGAATACCAACTTTTCATCCAACATCTCTGTCCTCCATTTCTAATGCAGCAAAGGAGCCAAACTTCTTGAATCAAGCCAAAATCTTTTCTGAAGTATCTAACTCAAGAACAGTAACAAGAACTATTTGACACTTACTTTGTTGCTCAATCTGTTTACTTTTGGTTGATAAAGATTGATACATACATATGACAAAAGATCGATGAAGTATGTTTTCTGACACCTTGATACAAGAGTTGCTTTTGAGCTGCAAACACTGTGCAGTTAGGGTAATGTGTAGAAATATCTTCTAAGGAGTATTGCATGCAGTAAGGAAGGTACAGAATATATGTGAGTAAAAGAGAATTAAGTGAAAGAAAGAGGGAACCATCATGAAGTAAGAAGTATAATTAGAGGCTACTTTTGACTATTCCAAGATGAATATAATTAAGAGAAAGTTTTGACTCTTACAAGCTATCAAAAATTATGACAGTAGAAGATTTATTGAAATACATGTTCAGAAATCAGATGATTAAAGACTGGTTACAGTGTATAGATGTACAGTGATTACCAATACAAACCTTTTTAGAGAGACAAGAATTGTAATACTTCCAGCATAGATTTTTTTCTTAGGCTTGCTTTAGTTATTTGGGTTCTTTAGTGCTTTTTTATGAACTTGAGGCTTAATTTCTCTATTTCTTTGAAGAATAATGTTTAGATTTTGATTAACAATGACTCAAATCTGTAGATTGTGTCTGTAGTGTCATCATTTTTATAACATTAATTTTGCCAAACCATGGTCATAATAAGTGTTTCCATCTTCAATTATCTTTTTCAATTGACTTTCTCAGGGTTTTATAGGTTTTATTATAGAGTAGTTTCAACTCCTTTATACCTAGTTTTGATTTTTTTCTTCTTCTTTTGTGCAGTTGTGAATGGAATTGTTCTCATGGTGTCTTTCTCAGTGTGTTCATTGTTGATGTTTAGAAAAGCTAATGATTTTTGTATTTTGATTTATTATCACTCTGTGTTGTTGAAGGTTTTTATTAGAGCTAATAGTTTGGGGTTGGAAATTTTAGGGTCCTTTTGTGTGCTATCATGTCATCTGTAAATAGGGCAGCTTTATTCTTCTTTTCTTATTGGGATTCCTTTTGCTTTTATCTCTGTGTCACTGTCCTAGCCAGGAAAGTCAGTATTATATTGAATACAAGTGACACATGTGGACACCCTTCCCTTGATCCTCAAGCTTCAGAAAATAATATCAGCTTTTACAAATTTAGTAACCTTTATTATGGTGAGATATACTCCTTCAGTTCCTAGTCCCTTCAGAATTTTATTCTTGGAAACAAAATCATACGTTCTGTGCAACATTTGATGATTTACAAATGTTGTAACAAACTTGCATAGCTGGAATGAAGTCAACTATGTTGTTCTTTTTGAAGTATTATTGAGTTCAGTTTGTTAGTTATTTTACTGTGAAATTTTCATTGAGAAATATTTCATTTTTACATCCATCCACATCAGAGAGTTTTGGTCTATACTTTTTCTTTTGTTGAGAACAAGACTGGTTTGGGACTGAGTTTCATACTACCTTAATGAGTTTTGTCATATTTCCTTCTAATTTGTGGAAAATAAATTAGTTGTACTGATGTTGTTATGCGGTGAGAAAACGGAGAAGCCACCTTTTAAGAAGTCAAATTGGAAGGCCAGTGAATGCAGGCGGACTCTTGTCTCAAAGACCTGCAGCCCCATGAATACACTTAACACTGTCAGAAAACTGAACTATGAGATCCAGGGAGGAAAGGAAAAGCAGAGAAACAATACAATCAAACCAGAACAGCTCCAATGGATTGTTAAAGAGGGAAGCCATGGTGACCTGATAAGAGCCAGGAGACAGGAGGCAGGACAGGAACATGGAGACATGTGGCCTGATGTAAAGTCTCCTAAGCCACTCTGGGCTAGGACAGGTCAAAGGGCAGGGTCACGGGGAGCTTGAGGGTTCACAACCAAAGACTGGCAGGTCCAGTAACCTATTATCCACTCTTCCCAGTTTTTCACATCCCAACTTCCCTCCCCAAAGAGTTGTATAGTTAATTTCCAACATAGTGTCTAGTGGGTTGCATTGGTTCACCATTTTTCCTATTCTTTCTGTGCTTCCCCTTCTGCTCCAGAAATCAATCAGATAAACTTATATAAAAGACAAAGGTTACCGAGCTGCACACAGGACCTAGAATGACAAAGCTACGGAATCAGCATAGGTCATTGAAATTGACAGGAAAACATAGATGAGGTGGATTTTATCAACTGTATTTTATTTGTTATGCAAATGGTGTAATGATTGTTTTTTTCTAAAATAAGGCAACAGGTGTAAAGTATGTTTTATCTTTTCTTCTGGGTGTTGATATCAAGGTGGATCTATGGCCTTCCATTCTCATTTAAATTTTTTGATAGTAGCTACCAATCTACCATTTAAGCCACACTTCCAGTTTAGCACCTTGGTAGCTAATTGGATATGAGAGTCTTCTGTAATTTTCTCCCAGAGCTATCTTCAAACTGCAATCCTCCAAATCTCAGCCTCCTCAGTAGCTTGGGTTATACATATGAATTAATGACAACTAGCCATTGATTCATATTTTAAAATAGCAAACATAAACTTGGATGAGCATTGGTCTAACAACATACTAACAATCATGTCAGAGGAAGACTTACAGAATTCATGAACATAAAGTATGTGAATTTCTAACTAAATAAACAAACAGTTTAGACTCATTCATTCTATTTACATCAGTATCCTATATATTCTTTTCTTCTTTTATTCTATTTTTAGTGAATAAACTGAAGGCCATATTATCTGTTATCTATACAGTATTTACTTCAAAAAATAAATAGAAGTTTTAAAATTATCTCAGTGATTCCAAAAACTATTCGACAAGTCCTCTTTCACAATAGAGTACTTGAAAAAGAATGAAAAGAATAATAATTTACCAAATTATAGCTTGTAATAATATAAAAATATGTAAAATAGTATGTAAAATAGTACATTTTTATTCCATTATTCATCAAAGTTTAATACAGCCAATTCAAAGAATAATGTTTTTAATATTTTAGTACTCAAAGAAAATAAATGCTTTAGCTTAAATGATCAAAACACTTAGTCCTCTTAAAGAAATTCCATGAACTATCATGAATACTAAAAAATTATTTTAATATATCCCCAAGTATTTTTACTGATAGATGCTGCATAAAAATCAGAAAATATTCTAATATTAAATAATGAAAAATGATCAATACTTTGGGTCTTTTGGTTTCAATATTGGCCCTAAGAAAAATATGTGATAACACCAGACAACATAAATACATTTGCTTTAAGCTTCTTTAAGATAAAGTAAAAATCTCCCCTTATGTGATAAATGAGATTATAATTATGTTTATTTTGTTATTTGATATATATTGATATCTTCATCTACAACTATTTTTAGTATTTAGTATTAGCCTCGTATCCATCTTGGATATTGATACCTAATATTATATATCGTTATAGATATTATACATAATAAATATATTGATGGTACTGTAGTCCTAACACTTGGTAGACATGTGCTCTTTACCACTGATCCAAGCATTGAGTCCTCATTTTTGCTTCTTACATTTGAGATTTTTGTCTCGCTTTCTACCCAGGTACATACTAGTTCAGCATTTCTGCTATTAAGATGAAATGCCAATGTACTTGCATGCATATCTTTTTCTGAGAAGGGATCTTGTGAATGTTTTAATGTTCAGGGTGACATTGAGAGCCATCTCAACAATATGAGAGTCCCAGCAGCTAGGATTGCAGGCATCAGTCACTAAGGCCTGGCTTATCCTCTATTTCTTTTTTTTTTTTTTGTGAAAATACTGTACAGAGGGTTTACAATTACATGGGCAAGACAATGAGTACATTTCTTATCAAGCATTGTTGACGCCTCCTTTGTTTCCCCTTCCCATCCCTTCCCATCTCCGCCCCTCCTCTAACTCTCCCCCAAAGTTGTAAAGTTGGTTTTTCGACATAACATCTTGTACATCTCATTGTTGCAATGGGTCCACCTGTATCCCTATTTAAATGATTTGTTTTTATCCCTTCCCCTCCACCAATTATACCAACATCAAAATAAAAAAACCTGAGAAAGGAAATCAAAACAGAACTTAAAAAGTGGCAAAACCTCCCATGCTCCTGGATTGGAAGGATCAATATCGTGAAAATGGCAATACTTCCCAAGGCTATCTACAAATTCAATGTGATACCTATCAATATTCCAACCTCAGTCTTCAAGGAAATAGAAGAGGCAATCCAAAAATTCATATGGAACAATAAAAGACCCAGAATATCAAAAACGATCCTTAACAGAAAGAACAGTGCTGGAGGAATATCAATACCAAATTTCAAACTCTACTACAAAGCCATAGTAAGCAAAACAGGTTGGTACTGGCACAAGAACAGACCTCAGGACCAATGGAATAGAATTGAAAACCCAGAAATGAACCTACAGACCTATAGCCATCTAATCTTCGATAAGGGAGCTAAAAAATAGAATGGAAGAAAGCCTCTTCCGTAAATGGTGCTGGCAAAATTGGTTAACTACTTGTAGAAAACTAAAGCTAAATCCTTATATATCACTCCTCTATTTTTTAAATCATAATATTTGCATAGCAACTAGAATGTTGAAAACTAAATTCGTTTAGTCATAAGTAAGACACTAGAGTGGCATGTATTATGGTAATGAGTTCTGTAGTATAACTACTTTATAAACTCCTATTTGTTAACCATTAAGGTACTGTAGTGCTTTAAATAAAGTGCATTCATTACTGTGATCATAGCTCAAAAGGATTATTGTAAAGGAAATATGCAATTAGAGAATCACAGAAAGTTACAATTGTGGCTCAAAAGCAAATTCAAAACAGAAAAAATATATGAATGCATACATATGTATACACATGTATTTTTATATACACATGTATGCACACAAAAGTATATATACACATGTATATATGTTTTTAAATTAATTTGACATTGTAAAAATCAAGAGAAAAATGCAGTCTATTTCTTAAATGTCATACTAAAGTTTATACTTCATTGTACAATAATTTTGACAAAATAAAATTGGATTCATATACCACTGGCAATGTAAGAGAAAATAAAACCACAATACAAGTATATTGCAACTACCAAACTGTAGATTGTAACTTTTTTCTTCCTGCCAGGTGCAGCATAGCTACTCAAATTCTATACACCTTCATTCTCTGTAGAATTCTGCTTAGAAAATATCCTTTCTTCAAACCTGCTTGTATATGTGTTTTCTTTTTAATATGTTACTAAAATTTGAATTGATATTTGTCACATTACTAATAGCAAAGAAATTATTTTCCTCAGTGTCCATCTTCACCTCAGGCTCCAGAGTAGCTGTGATTAAAGATAGGATATGCCACATCTGACTGTAAAAAAAGTCATGTGTAGTATAAACTAAGTTACAGGCTGGCTAGTTTGAAAAGTCAGCAAGGCTGAGCTTTCCTGGAATCAGTAAATAGGGAAAAACAGTCTAAATATTGATTTTAGGAATTCTGCCTTCACAGAAGGCTGGATTTTTATTAGTTTATGGAGCCATCTAGGTACAGGATATTTTTGAAAAAATGTAACAATGTTAAAAATTAGAATATATACGTGTGTATGTGTATATATATATATATATATATATGCAGCGACAATCCTGTTGACAATTAACCTCTCCTCAGCTATGAATAAATGACTTGATAAAATATTCTAATTATCCACATTTTTCATTTTATATAATGATGTGACATCCTGAAATATGTTGATTGAATATCAGAAAAAAACAGTGATTCTTGTTCATGATAATTATACTCAATATTGTACTAGCCAATAATGTGAAATCCTAGGGAAATAAAGGAAAGAAACAAAAGAGATCTAAATTGAAAAAGAAGCAAAGTTTTTTCTTTCTATGAATAACATTACCTTGCATATAAAATGCCCTGCAGTTCAACTGTAAATATTTTCAGTTAATAAATAAGTTCATCTAGGGCTGGGAAGTTGGCTCAGTGGTAGAGTGCTTGCCTTGCATGCCTGAGGCCCTGGGTTCAATTCCTCAGCACCACATAAGCAAAAAGAAAAAAGCCGGAAGTGGCGCTGTGGCTCAAGTGGTAGAGCGCTAGCCTTGAGCTGAAGAGCTGAGGGCCAGCGCCCAGGCCCAGAGTTCAGGCCCCACAACTAGACCCAAAAAATAAATAAATAAATAAATAAGTTCATCTAAATTGGATTCAAGTGCAACATTTGAAAATAATGGCAATTCAGCCCTTTTGCAATGAATAATTGCAAAATGAAAAGAAGAATAACAATTCTATTTGTGATAAAATAGAAAAATATATACTTTGAGTTAAAAAAGTCAACAAAAGTCATTGAATATGTGTTCCTAAATGTTAAAAAACATTATTAAACCAATGGAAACATCTTCCTGTGTCGTGCACTGTTTTACTGTTGTTCACACAGCATTATTCTCCAAAGTAATCACCAGCTTAGAGCATATTATTCACAATCCCATAGTGTTTGCTGCACATTTAGACATATAACTACTGAAAATAACCTATGATTACAAGGCACACAGAATAACCTAGACAAGTTTGTCAAATATAAAATCTGAAACACTTTTCTGATTTCATAACTTACTCCAAATCAACAATAAGGAAGAGAGTGTCTTTCATCCAAATCCACTGGTCGGCCTGTGATCCAGAACCACATCTGTTAGCATATTTCCATTAAAATATTAGCTGTAGAACTCTTGATCTTTATGCCTTGATGCTGATTCTAATAAACTGGGATATTTCTTCAGAATAGTAAGTAATATAATTTTGCAGTGAGGTACCTGTCAATACCACTGTCAATAGAAAGTTGAAATATATAATAGGAAATATACAATACTTAAAATATCTTATACACTGTGCATTAAAAACATGTTTATATATCTACAAATAACCTTGTATTACAAACATATATTTATAAACAGTATTATGATGTTTGTATTTATACAAATAATTTACTTCTAAAAAAGTATGACTAGCATGGTTTTAGAATAAAAAATAAAAACTTAGAGAAGTTAATTATCCAGCTTTACATTATTAGTAAAAGATATCATTTAACAGAAAACCCAGTTATTTTACTGACAGAAAATTCCTGAGAATGATAGAGACTAGTCTACATTATAATAGTGTGAATACAAAGCTAAAAACTGGAGGAGAGAAGTTCACTTGCATTCATCTTTAAGTTACTGAAGCTGTATCTGTTTCTCCAATTGAATATCTCCCTTTTGTCCCAAATGTAATATGTCTGAAGCTGAGCTAATTAATTTCACCTCTAAACATGCCCTTCATGTTACATTATTTCTCCCTGTGGATGGCATCATTGTCTAACTGGCTGGCTGCCCAAATGAGAATCCTGGGTTGCTGTCGTTGAAACTTGTCTCTTGTTCACAGCAAACACCAGCAGTCAAAGGGTCTGCCACCAACATTTCTCCTACACACTTCTTGTTTGCTAAATCAATTACATTTCTACATTGTTCTTCCTCATGCTCTCCTCTATGAATGTCCACTTCAGCCCGTATTTCATAGCATACCTCAATAAGCCATGCCCTCACCTATGTTAATATTTTAAACTAATTGAGTTTCACTCAATTTTATATATACTTCCTGCTTTTCCAGTACATTCTTAAAATTACTATCAGGTTCATGGTGTTTCTCTTTTCTAAATATGCCTCAGTGCCTCTTGGTAATGAGCTGCATTTTGCTGTTTCCTCTCAGAACAGTGCATTATGTGTGGTATTGTTTTTCGATTACCTGACTATACTACCACTCCAGATCAGTATTAGGAAGACCATTATATTAGTTCAATAATTTGTACCCTAGTTGTAGTTTAAACTGCCAGTTTACCTTTAACACAATTATTAAAATGAATTAACATTTACAAAGATGGCCTTAAAATTCTTTCTTTAGGAAAAGATATTCTGTCACTCATATTCTAGAGTATTTTACTTGAAACATAACCAAGTGATTTTATTTTCTTATGAAACTACCAGCATGATATTGTATCAAACAAAAACCAGCCCTGAATTTAAACAAAGAATTTACAATATTTCTTCAACAAATGGTATGTAAGACTTAAAAATATTTCCTTGCCCATCTGCACAGTTCTCTGTCTCTCTATCTCTGGCTCTGTCTCTATCTCTCTCTCCACTTATTCTGCTACAATTTCTGATGGTATGAAAGTAAGATGACCTTCTCATTGACATAGCTAAACACTGGGCAAATATAATCCTAGTAAAACTATTATGTCATGCTTTAACAGAGATATTTTATTAAAACTTTAAGCAGCTTATATAAAATGCATATAAGCCTTAATTCTGTATAATTCTATGATAATTTATATATATGTTATTCAGTTTGATGATTTTTTTCTTTTTCCAAAATATAAAATCAGTAAAATAATACATATGTTATATATCCTCAGTGTTGTATTTATGATACATTTAAAACAAATAGGACATTATTCTTTATTTTTATTTTAATGTGTTTTATGAGTAAAAGTTATTTTTTAGTACTTTTCATTTTTGTTTCTAAGTTGAAAGAAGAAAAGTACTTAAGATTGATAGATGACTTGTTCTAATGCAACACAAGATTATGGTAAGTGCAGGTTTGAAAGTATGATTTATATTAAAATTAAAAAAACAATTTCTTATGAATTTTCAATGTCAATTTGGAGACTTTGATGAATTCATTATATCCTTTATTTATTCATTTATTTACGTGTAAATCTTCACGTAAGAGATTAACCAATAATTTGTGCTCAGTTCATTTATAGTACTGTTTTAAGAGAGTGGTAAATAATTTCTAGCAACTATTTTAATGTATCCTTCAATTTCATATACACTTCAAGAGATCTAAGCTACTGTTACTAGTACCAACTTTCAGTCATTGATTCTTCTTTCTGCTCTTCAGTAAACACTACCACTATAACTATGCACATATGTAAGCATAATTTTATACAGCTACTGCATGGTCAAAATACACATACATTGTGTATTACCTTTTATAATGTCAAAACTGATATTCAATGCTCATATGGAATATATTATTTTTCTATTTTTTGGTATCCACTTTTTAAAAATAATTCCATCTAGGGTATGGTACTGTGAAAAGAAAAACAGACCTGGCCCAAATAATCTGTAGACAAAAAGGGATGGAAAATTCATGAATCTCTAATATAAAAAGAGAAACGAGGAATATACAGATAGAACAGAGATTCCTCTAGCAATAGGAAATTGCAAAGTGACAAACAAAGCAAAATGCACCAGGAAAAAAGTGTCAGGAGAGTGATTTCAGTTTCCTTATGTAGAATCTACAATGAATATACATGGCTGGAAAATTGGACTATAGATTTACATTAGTTCAGGTATCTTACTGGTGCCTCAGTCCATATTTTATTGAAGACTTCTCACACATATACTTTTCTAACTTTCTAATTATGTGAAATAGTAGTATGCATCTAAAACCTTTCCCCAGTAGAAACATATAATCTTGTTGAAAAGGCATCTTTTCAATACACAAGCAAAAATACCAAAAAGAGAACAAAGCTGCATCATTCCATACATGTAGGAACTACACAGTTATTCTAGACTTCATGGTTGTTATTTTTAATTAGTGTTTCAGCTTAGAAAATGGATTCAATATGGAAATTGAAGAGAGCTTCTGAACAGCTCCTATACTTTGAATGTTAGAAAGGAAAGATTCAGGTATTAAAAGTGAAAGATTTGTGAAAGAATTTGAGACCAGTCAGTGTCTTTATTTTCTGTATGGAGTGAAGTTTTCTGTCCCTTGGTATCTTCAACTGCTGTTGTAACAAATTGTCCCACAGTTAGCAGCTTGAAAAATGTATTGTCTTATTATTTACCCAGAAATCTGAGACTGCTCAATTGGCCTTGATCTACCTAGAATCTCTTCTGAAAGCTGAGAGAATCAGCTTCAGAACCATAAAGATTGTAGACTGAATTTATTTACTGCAGTCATAAGTCTGAGTTCCCTGTAGGTTGCTGACTAGTGCCTAAGAGCCTTTCTGGATCTTTAACGTCTCCTGAAATTTTTGGCTTGTGGCACTTTTCATCTTCAGAATTACCATTGGTTTATCACACTCTTTTCACAAGTAAATCTCTTCTGTGTCCCATTCTGGTCCCAGACTGAGAATGTCTTTTGATTTCAAAGGGCTTCTGTAATTTTATTGCATTCAAGTAAGTGATTCAGGAGAACCTCTCCATTTTAATCTGCAGAACCTTGGTTACCTCTGCAATATCTTACTTGTCATATTACCTAACTCAGTCTGAGTGTCGGAGGATAAGGACAAGGACATCATTGGAGGGCCGTCATTATCGTTTGAGAATGTGTTGGCAGGACTACTAGTAGCTTAACGTATTTGCTTGAGGGAATTTTGTACCTGACAACATCTGTTAAACTGCTGTGAAGTATGGCCAAGACGTGGCAGAAAATGAATACTCTAGAACATAGTCCTTACAACTGACTATAGGATTTGTGCAGAGACCAACATCGTACCTGAGCCTGGATACTCCAGTAGCTATGCTTTACAAATTCTACAATTCCCCAGCAAGAATAAAGTTTAGTCATCAACTGGAGTAACTTGCTTGTAAGTTCATTGTTCACCTGTGTGATTTCATCCTTTATTCTCTCATTTACCTAATCTCCACCATGTTTTCTTGTTATTAACTAGAAAATTCTTTACCTATAAAAGTATAGCTAACACTATAAATTCATTTGAAAATTTAGAAAGATCACTTTACACCCATTTATTTTAGTTAACTTATTTTTATCAATTGTATGAGATGCAATGTTTTCATGTTCTATTTTAAAGAAGAATAATTTTAAATTATACAGTTTGGGTGATTATGGAAACTCACTTTATGAACAATATATGAAAATTTCAACTTTGATATACAGATAACAAACCATATGATTATTTTCTATATATTCAGATATATGCTGCAAATAGATTGATCATTGGTCTTGTACAAAGCATAAATGATTTGGCTAAATTCCTGTTAATGCAAATAATCAGGAGCAATGATCTTATCCTTACTAATGATAATATTCTTTCCTTCATATTGCAAGACAATGGGTTTTAAGCAGGATGGGGCTAACTTACTGAACAGTTTGGTTGTCAGCCAAAAGAATTGGAAAATATTCTTTTAGTAATTAATCTTTTCATTTCATGGAGGCTTTGGAAAGTGAAATAATGAAATGATTATTTTATATGACTTACTTTATTGATTTGGCCAAATGTCTGGCAAATACTGCTTCAGAAAAAATAATCTGCCAAAGATAAGCAAGATGGTTTGAAGGAATATGAGATGGAAGGTAGAGAATTTCTATGAGAGCTTATTTTAACACCCCAGGCACCAGGTATTAAGTGATAAGTTGTGATCAAGAGGGTTAACAAAAGGACTAGAAATGGATAACAGAATTGCTTCAAGCAAAGACTGATTACATGAGAGATATGATGCTAGATAATCATGATATTTTATAAACTGTTGGCATATGATATTGATGATGTGATGAGAATAATGCATTATTTTATGTAAGTAAGCCACAAAGCAAGAAAGGAGGAAAGCAAGAAAGCAATCAAGCAATAAATTTAAGGGGCCTAACTATATATTAGTACCAAGAAAAAATTAAAATTGTTTGCTGTTTCCTAATTCCTTAGTGAGGAATAAAAGACCCACTTCTCAGAATCAGATTCTTCAGTCTGGATAAACAAAAACAACAAAAATAGTTAATATATTTTGCATATTGTAAAATTTTTGTGTATATAATACAAAATGTTATGTCTGATTATAAGAGGTTTTAAATACAACTTACTAGATCTTAAGCATTATGAGCCTATTTACACTAAAAAAAATACACAAAAGGACATAAATTGTTAGACAACTTATAGCCACATGTTTTCTGACTGTTTTTTGTAGGATTTCAAAGGTTATCCCTGCATCCATTTTATACATGTTTTTCCTTTGACAGTCTTACTTTGTAAAGGAAACTTAAAACCATTTTAATTTGCTCTATAATGTGTTTGCATTCAAAACAATCTAGTGGCATTCTTTTAAAATTACCAGGGAATCCATATTTTCTACTATGGTGAAAATCAACCTCTTCATGCTCCTGTGGGATCCCATATCTCACTTTGTCTTCCACTCTATCTCCACCAATTCTTGCTCCATTTCTGTTTCCTGAAACTTAATTCAATATTACTGAATAAATGTCTTATATTACTGCTAATTAATAATTATGATTTTATTAAAATTTGGCATGCAATATGCTTTGCCTAAAACACTTCTCCATAAGGACTGCTTGTGCCTGTTATTCCTGTTTGTCTAATTTATAATCCAGTATTCTAACATCAGAAAGGGTTTCTCAGTTGATTTACAGTGAAGACACAATGAAAGAAAAGAGAAAATAAAAGGGAAAAAGAAAGTCTATCATATCAAGAAGAGAACAAGAAAACAAAGTAGGGAAAATAAAGGTACATACAAAGTCATAAGATCACAGCATTCACACTTTTAAAGAAACAGCTATTGATTTAAAGACATCATTAATCAATATTGCTTAATGAACATGAGCACAAATTTATTCTGAAGCAGTAGTGCTAAGATCGGTTCAAGCTATTAAAAAGATAAATGTGAATTGAACCACAAGGAAGCTTTAGTTTCATTAGACCTGAGTGAATGAAATTAATAGTGGGAACAGGTAATAGTTGCCCATCAGTAGATCCATGGAAGGGTCAGTTTGATGGTCTACCTCATTTGCAGGATGACTTGCAGTTGTCTAGATCTGACCATGGCATATGATATAACTGTTTTTTGGTTTTGTTTTTTTTCCTACAGGATGCATTGATGTTGCTGATTTCTTCACACTTAACAGTGTTCATCTATTACCTTTACGGTGCACTTCCCCACATAGTCTTATGAAATACATATACAGTGTGTTAGATTTTCTAGAATACACGTGAACATGTATGATAGGCTCTGCTAGGCAGTAGAAGCACAATATATTTGATGGTACTTTATTCAGTCAGCTGATACCCTAGATTTAATAAAGACATAATTATTGCCAGTTATTGGTGCCTCATATCTTTAATTCTAACTAGTCAGGTGAGTGAAATCTGAGGATCCTGATTCAAAGCCAGATTGGACAGAAAAGTCCCCATGAGACTCATCTCCAAATGACATTCAAAAACTGGAAGTGGAGCTGTGGTTTCAAGCGGTAGAGTGCTCTCCTCACGCAAAAAGAGCTCAGGGACAGTGCCCAGATGATTTGTTCAAGCCCATAACAGATGGACAGAAGGAAGGAAATGAAAGAAAGAAAGAAAGAGAGAGAGAGAGAGAGAGAGAGAGAGAGAGGAAGGAAGAAAGGAAGGAAGGAAGGAAAGAAGGAAGGAAGGAAGGAGAAAGAGAGAGAAAGAGAAAAAGAAAAAGACATTTTTTGATTAGCAGATTCAGTAATTGTTGTAATATATATATATATATAGACAACAATATCAAAAAGATACTCTTTTGATTTTTTACACACTAAATTCAAGCAAAGAATATTTTTCATGAATACATTGTTGGTACTAGTATTTGAACTTCATTTTCTTCTGAAAATTGCTTTTCAGTATATTACTTACAGATTTTGCTATACTAATGTATAGCATTCAACATTTTTTATCATTTCAAATTTCAATAAATATGGCAAAATAGTTTCAGTAGACTTTTTGAGATGAGTAGCAAGAAGGTTTTCAAACTTATTGAAAATTTAATAGATTTATTCCTACAGTAATTCAATTTTTTTAATAATTGTGAGTCATTAACAGTAATGAGAATGAAAAAGTGGAGGTAGATCATTCAACAGCTTGTTCTGTACTACTTGACTGTTAATAAGAGCTGGAAAAAATGGTTTCTCAATGAAAATAGTTATAAAATGTGCTACAGTAATTCACTACATGTATGAAATATACACTTGAAAGCTTATGAAAGTGTGTCTGTATGTCAATTTATTAATTGATAACTTCTCACTAGTTCACTTCCTGTTGCAAAATCAGCAACAGAGCAACGTAGGACAAGGCCTGAAAATAAAAATACTCAACTACAGGATTAAGAATATGAAAAATACAAATTCAGAATGGCTATGGAATTCACATTCAGTGATGGACAGGAAAGGGAAATCACAATGCTAGAAGAAAAGCTGGAGAAGCAGCAAAAAGGGTACTTAGTCAGCTAGTTTAAGCTGTCTGGATTGTATCTCAGATTCAATGGCAAAATCATTGAATAGGATATTCAATGAATAATAAAAATAAAATTTCATGTACATCCTATTTCTGGAACTGCTGTCCAAGAAATTGGAAAATGAGAGTTACAGTGATGTGGCTTGAATGTATCCCTTTCAAATATCAGATGTTGAAATTTAATAGCCCATATGATCATATTAAAGTGGGAAGTGGTATCTTTAAGAGGCTACATTACTCCTCTGTTCCGTACAGAATTAAGAAACTTACAAAAGGAATATTTCTAGAATTGTTTGTCTTGCGTTTCTGCCTTTTGTTTTTATATTCTTCCATATTAAGACACAGCTCTGCTATCCTGTGAAGGAAGCAGAAACCCAGTGACATCTTGAAAGCAGAGACACAATTGAATGTGCCTTTATCATGACCTTGAGCCTCTCACCTTCCAAAATTGGGAAGAGGAAAAAACAACCACAACTTCTGTTATTGATAATGTAGCCAATCAGTGATGTTTTGTTACAGTAATATAAAGGAACTAAGGTATCTAGAGACTATAGGAGAAATGGTGGTATAAATATAGTGTTAGGGAAGTTGAACACAATATTATTTCTTACCACCAAGTAATTAACTGTTATTCTTACATAGTTTCTGAGGTTGAGGAAATATTTTGTCTTTCCCTGAGGAAAGTTATCTAATGTAATTAGCCTGTTACCAGGTTAATTACCAGGCTAATTACTCATAGGAAGGTATTAGGTGCTCAGTGAATGTATCCATCTATATCATCAAAGGTAGTGCATGGCCACCCATATTCAGCCTGTGTATAACCACCAACCTTGCTTACTGCTATAAGCAGTTTGTTCCTAAGTACATTGAGCAATCTCAGGAGGTACTAGAAGAAAAAGGGCAAACTACTTACAGTTATGCTGAAGTCCTGAGATTGAACATTTATAAGGGACATTGATAGCATTAAATGCTTTATCTATTGTAATAGTTCTTTCCACATACTGTTTTCACCTAACCTCATTGCCATCAATCTTCCAATCATATTTTCTTCCACATACTTGATCAACAAACTAAACCACTGGTTGTACCAATGATCCACAGGAAAAATTGCAAGGTGGCAAAATGAATTACGTGTTTGGATTGGAGGTCTGCCTTTTTAAAATATTTCTTTTGTGATTGTCTTTCTGAATCTCTCAGAAAGGGCTGAGATGTTACAGTTCTCAAATATTGTCTATATGTGGACTGAATCATCTATAACTCTGACCTAAGCCTTCTCTCTCCAATAATTTTTACTTACTCATACAACTGAATCGTTAGATATTTCACTGAGTTGGGATGTCCCAATTTTTTGTTAGATTATTTTCCCATCCTGTGAAACACAAATGTCTTATCAATATGTCTAAGGACATTTCTACTGCTAAATCACTTGTTCCATGAAGCATATAATTAATATGCTTAATTTCTTGGAAAGAAAAGATAATAATGCCTCCTATATACTATTATGGCATGAGGATGGAGCATTCATGTTCTTCTTAGGTAATACAATAAAGGTATGTTTTTGTCTTGAACCAGCTAAAATCAAAATGGTTGTAGTTGTATTTGACAGCAGAAAATGACATTACAAAAAGCCAGAACAATAGCTGCCTACTAGATGTCAAGGCAAATATCAATTTGCTCAAATAATAAAATTACATCTTTTGTTTGGTTTTGTTTTATTCGTGCCCATCCTAGGGCTTGAACCTAGGGCCTGGATACTGTACCTGAGCTTTTTGTTCAAGGATAGTTCTCTGCTACTTGAGCCACAGCTCTATTTACAGCTTGGTGGTATCAGTTATTCACCAACCTCCAATTATGAATTAAGAATATCATGGACTTTCCTGCCTGTGTTGGCTTCAAATCATGATACTCAGATCTCAACCACCTGAGTATGACAAGTGTGAGCCACTTGTACCCAGGTAAAATATTCCTTCACTGGATATTACTCTTTGATTTGACATTTAGTTAAGTTCATAATAATGCACACTCGTTTTCCAAATCTAATTAATTTTCCACACAAATCAAATAAGAAATTTAGGATGGTGACATTATTCTACAGACAACTTCTAGCAAAATGGTTTTTTCCATTAACTATTTTCTTAGGCACAAGCAGTTATAGTAGCTTCCACTTTTCTACTATAGTAGCTTCTGCTCCACTGGCCCCGGGAAATCGTGCAGGAAATGTCCCAATTGGGGAATATATACCTGTGTTGATTATGCATTCTGGAGCTGAGGGATGACCACAGAATGCCTTCAGGAACACGTTTTAGATAAAATCCAGGATGGCTTTAATGATGGTGCCTTTTCTTTTGAACTTGGACCTCTCTTGGGACCTAGAGAGTGAAGTAAACCCATATTAATATTTATACTAATTACCAACCCTAATCATTTCTCTATCCTAACAATTTTTATTACTCCCAAATACAAACTACAGAGTAGTCTTCCAAATTATTGATAAACTATGAACTTATGAAAATTCTTAGTGTAATAAATAATAAAAAACAGACAGCATTATTATATTTAGATTTATACACTCATCATGTAGGCCATCCAATTAGTTTTCATGATTACTTCATGAAGGTACACATGAAAGAAGTATAAAATTCTATTATTAATATTACATTTAAAGTTATTAGTATACCAGTATCAATTTAAAGCATCAGATGAGCATAATGTTTGACAGAGAAAGAAATCAATAGATAAAGTAAAATTTTGCTAAATGGAAGCTTACAATATTACAGTAGTGTGACTTCAGAAAACTAATGAATAACATTAATAATATTGAATAAATACATTAATTTTAGTCCATACGTATAATATGAAACTTTGTACTTTGGTGTGCTTTTTCATTTATGATTGATATTGATCTGTGTGTTAAATGCTGTTTTTAATCTTCAAGAGCGTCGAAGAAACTCCAGATAGTAAAATAATGAACTTAAAATGACATGTCAATTGGTCACTAGAAAATAATATCTCAGCCCAGGTACTTTAGGCAGACTTTACTCTTACTCCCTGTAGTATATCAGTGGGAATGCCATTTGGAGTACTTTGTTAGTTCATTATAAATGTTGAATATTCTCAATATTAACCAATCACGAAACAATATGTACTGTTGATAACGTTGACTTATAGCCCTTCATATACACAAAATGATGTCCCAGGTTTCTATCAAGTGTTTGAATAAATTCTCCTTCATTATGGGACAAAACTTACTATTGTGAAATACTTATACATTCCCATTTAAACCCTTCATCCTTGGAAGTGGCGCTGTGGCTCAAGTGGTAGAGCGCTCGCCTTGAGTTAAAAAGCACAAGGACAGCACCCAAGCCCAGAGTTTAAGCCCCATGACCAACAAAAAAAAAAAAAAAAAGGTCTTGTGAACACTTCATCCGAATTATTGCGAAAATACAAGCCTCCCTCTGTCAAATTATCTCTTCTTCCTTCCGTTTTTCCTACTTTCCTCCCCTCCTTCCTTCCTTCTTTCCTTCCCCCTTTCCTCTCATTCTCTTCTCTCCTTCTGTTTCTTTCTCCTATTCCTCCATCCTTTTGTTTTCTCTTTTATTGTATTGTTTTACTCTCAGTATCTAGACCATTGTTTGCAAAAATGGCATCAGTAAATACTTGATAAATAAATCATATTGTTATTCTTTAAACTGTCATTATTTATTAAAAGTTCTAGTTCCAGAAGTACAATGAGTACAATGCATCTCAATAAATGCATCCCTTTATTATTTTGAACAAAAATAAAACATCAATGCTCTTAGAAATCACTAAACAGGTAGGAAATACTATCCACTGTAGCTTAAGCTAGAAAGCATTGCCAATCTTGGAATCAAAGACGACATGCTGTGTTCCAACAGATGCTCTCTCAGTGAGCACACAACCTCCCAGTACTACAATGCAGTCATCACCCTTCATTGGAAACTGAAGTTTACGTATTTCTCACTATATCTTGAATTCTTTCAGAGCTGGAAAACAATTGCTCACAGCTTGTTGAAATATCTGAATATGCTTTCAAAGTATGTCTATTACATGGCATTATTTCTATTATCTGACAAAACAGTTAAACAGATGATATTAAGCAGTATATAAATTCTGATGACAAAAGTGTTATAATTCCTATAGACTATCTTAAATGCTCATATGTCTGGATGGGAAATGAAAAACTCAGGTTATCCGCAATACCAAGTGCATCAGTTAAAAGTATAGCCTAAGCAAACAAAACCCAAAACTTACTTAAAAGACTAATCCACCATAATCTGCACCATAAAATTGTACCTTGAATCTCTCACTTGAGAAAAAGTTATTATCTTATAAATAACTTTTTACCCCAATTCAAATTAAATAATCTTCTAATATTCATGTATAATAATAATAATTGCTGTTCTATATTAACCACATTAATATTATATGAAGTCTGTCCATGATGCAGAATTTTGCCAATAGCTTATATTGTTTTGTGAGAATATTTTTATCAATATTACATCTGATTTTGTAAACATCTTGGAAGTAGTTTGACTCAGATGTAATTTTTCTACAAATGGAAGACTTTGAATGATGTTTCTGTTCTGGGGCTTACTCTGGCCTTCAGCCAAAAGGCTAATCAATTTTGTATGAGTATGAATTATGTTGTTTTTGTTCTAAAAAATACACAATTTCTGAAGATACTTGTTTTTTCCCTTGGAAAAAAAAGGTATGTTTGGTCCTTCTTGATGCTGTTTGAAGACAGCATATTGGGCAATCAAAAAGTTTGATAGGTTTTAAATTTTGGATACTCAGCTCATGTCTAACACGTTTATTTGTTTTAACTTCTGGTTTAAAGCCGTCCTGCAACTCCAGATTCCATTCTCTCACCAGCCAAAATAAAAAAGATATTACAGTTTGATGTACTCTTAAATTACAAAATAAAACATTCAATTACATTTATTTCCAGCTTCTTATGCTTCTGTAACAATTTATAGGATAGTGACCTTGTAGCTGGGATTGAAACAAAAAAAATAGAAAATTGATCTATGAGGAAAAAAGCATATCATTCATGGATTCTCTGGCATTCATACTCAGTAATGTCCTATTGTATCATTTACTTTACATTTGTGGAATTTATTAATAAAATTACTCCAATAACATATTACTTTGAACCTCCTTAAAATCATGAAAACCTATGAACAGGCTAACCACAAGTGACTCAAAAAGATTTTTTTTTGGTCAATTGTGAAGCTTGAACTCAGGGCCTAACTGCCGTCCCTGAGCCTCTTTGTGCTCAAGTCTTTTTAATGCTTAATTGAGGAGTTTCATGGGTGACTTCTCTGCCCAGGCTGGCTTTGAACTGTGATCCTCAGATCTCAGCCTTCTGAGTAGCTAGGATTATAAGCATGAGCCACCAGTGCCCTGGCTTCTGAATAATTTTTTCATGGCTTTCCTAGTTATGAGTATTTGGCTCTAAATATATTGATTCTGGTCTAGTTTAATCAACTAGAAGGTCACATTTTTATTCATTGCATCTGATCTTTGTAGTGAAATATAAATTAAATAAAACTTTCAGTTAAACATTTACATTCACCTCTATAATCTTTTTTATTTTTATTCTTTACTGGCATATATATATGGTAAACATTATGTTTTTAATTTATGATTGCCCCATATATTCTGCTTTTCTTCCTTTCCCCCTTTCACATTCCTAATAGTTTTATTTTTCATCTGTTTATTTCAATATCATTCAACTGTTTATTTCATCATCTATGTACTTTCAATAGTTCCTTAGATTCAATGTACCCAAGAGAGTTTTCATGTACAAAATGTAGCCATTAATTACATTCTTGACATCACTAGATCACTGCCACTAGCACACATTATTTGATTTTAAAATTAAATATTTATATACTTCGAATACTTTCATCACTACTTTATTTTTAGAACTATGTGAAATAGTCACTGTTATTATGCTGAAATTACAACTTTATGGAGCTGCTGCTATCTTCAGCAATACAACTTTTTCAATACCAATCTGAGAAATTATACTAGCATTTCATAAAACAATTGTTAATAATTAACATAGTCACAGATAACCACATTCATTAATAAATGCAAGTGGTAGATGATTAAAAGTTGCCCAGAAAGTTTTTATAGAATCTATCCCCGAGGAATGTCTACTAATTATACTTGAATTTATTTACATATAAAATCTGCCATAAGCCAAATAAGCACCAAAACCACCATTTTGATGTGTAGCATTTTTGTCACTGAGCTTTGAGGTCAGTTTCATACAAAACTGAGTACTACAACCAGACATTGTGTTATATCATCATATATTAGCAAGATTAGTGAAAAATAGTATGACAATTAAAATAGTAAAAAATGAACTTGTAGTCACAAATGTATGTCTTTCATCTAAAGACTTTTTAATTTCAGATTTATCTATTTTCTTACTGTATTTAGCATATTGTTTTTTCTTAGTATATGATGATATGAAAATTTGGACTAAAATTATAAGAGCTTTGAAATTTGAATAACTATCCCATATCTGATTTTTTTCCTTAATTTGACTTTTTAATGAACTAAGACTCTGAAATCAGTCCTAGAAAAAATAATCTGAAAATGTGTGAAATGTGGTAGCCTATCTTCTAAAACTAAAGCAAAAGGAAAACCTTGAAAAACTATGAATTAAATTCTGGAAAATATATGTATGTATAAATACCCATCTATAAAAAGTACTATATTTAGATTTCACTACAGATGAGAATAAATAACAGAAAAGAAATGTCACAGAAAAGGTAAATTTGATGCTGGATGGAGACTTATAAATGCTGTAGAATTATGTATGTTTTGTACACCACCTTATATTTCAGTTTAATACAAGAAATATTTTGATTAATAAATAAAAAGACCGTTTGTGCTTGTCTCAGACATATACTAGTTATTGCTAATAAGGGAAACCATGGGACCTATGTTTCTTTGGGCCTGGCTTACTTAATAGATTTTTTCCAAGTCTTTCTATTTCCTAACAAATGGGGCAATGTCATTCTTTCTGATGGAGGCATAGAATTCCATTGTGTATATATACCACATTTTCTTGATCCATTCATCTATTGAGGGGCATCTGGGTTGGTTCCATATCTTAGCTATGATAAATAATGCTGTAATAAACATAGTTGTGCTGGTAGCTTTAGTATGGTCTTGTTTGTGATCATTCATGTAAATGCCATAAAGTGGGATTGCTGGGTCATAGGGGCACTCTATGTGGAGTCTTTTTAGGAATCTCCATACTATGTTCCAAAGTGGTTGAACTAGTTTACACTCCCACCAACAATGCAGTAGGTTTCCCTTCTGTCCACATCCCCTCCAGCATCTGTTGTTATTAGAGTTCTTGATTAGAGCCATTCTAACTGGAGTGAGGTGGTATCTCAATGTTGTTTTGATTTGCATTTCTTTTTGGCTAGGGTGGTTGAGCATTTCTTCATGTGTCTATAAGTTGATGTTGGGCGAAATGAACCCCAAGATAAGGACTCAAATGTTTTTTTTTTCTTGCTTGCTATGGTTTCTAACATATTTATAAGATATTTCTTTGTTGCTTTGTATGTCCCTCCCCCAGGGTATAACCCCTGTTTTCATTGTATTTGATGTTGGTATAACCATTTGTGGAGGCAAAGGGAAAAAAAAACAATTGTTTAAATAGGGATAGAGGTGGACACATTGCAACAATGAAGTTTACATGATGTTATGTCAAAAAACGAACTTTACAACTTTGGAGTGGGGCGGAAGTGTGGGGAGGTGGGCGGAGGGGAGGAGATGGGAAGGATGGGAAGGAGAAACACAGGAGGAGTCAACAATGCTTGATAAGAAATGTACTCATTACCTTGCCCATGTAATTGTAACCCCTCTGTACGGTATTTCACAACATAGATTTTAAAAAAAGAAAAAAAAAAGAAAAGAAATGAAAACCTGCATCACTTTAATGAGCACCAAATGTAATCCTTATTAAAATAAAAAGGTTATTTTTATAGAAAAAAATCAAAAGATTTGCTTTATTTAATACATATCAATCAACAAAAAACAAGGAAAAGTGAACAAACAAGTGAAAATATTATTTCTCCTAATTTTATTTACTGTATTTACTAATTAACATGTTAATAAAACAAGTTTAATTAATGTTAATTTTCATTACTATTTTGTATTCTGTCATAGATCATCAAATAAGCTTTTATAATAATTTAGAATCGCTTAGCAAGTTAGTTTGCTTTTGCTCTAGTCTTTTGAAACTTTCAAAATCAAATTTACTATTATTCAAAAATAGTGATAATATTAAAGAGCAATGATTTCCTGAGAAATTTTCCCTGAAATTCAAATCTTTAAATTTGTACCATAAGATTTATAATTTTTACCATTTTTCATCTTTGCTTATTAAATTTCCATTTATGTATGTATATATGTGTATATATGTATGTATGTATGTATGTATGTATGTATGTATGTATTTTAGCCAGTCTTGGAACTTGAAATCAGGGCCTTGCAACTGTCCTTGAGCTCCTTTCCTCACGACTAGTGTTCTATCTCTTAAGCCACAGCTCCACTTTTGGCTTTTTGGTAGTTTACTTGGAATAAAAGTCTCACAGACTTTCCAGTCCAGGCTTGCTTCAAAGTGTGATCAACAAAATTCCACCTCCTGAGTAGCCAGGATGACAGGCTGAGCCACCAATGCTCAGGTCAATCACCAATTTCCTTTCTTGAAAATTGTGTTTCTTTATCTTTTCCAGGTACAGTACAGTGCCATTAAATATTCCCTGTGTATTCAGATCTGTATTTCCTTTTGTCAGAGGATGAATTCATGTCAATTAACATTGTGTACTGGGGCCAAGTTGGGCGGGGACGGGCCACTACGGAGGCTGAAATCCAGACATTGTTCTCCTGTTTAGCTTTTTCTACCACAGCTGGTGCTCTATTACTTTAGCCTCCGTGCCACTATTAGATTTTTGCTGGTTAATTGCAGATAAGATTCTCAAGATTTGTGTGCCCAGGTTGACTCCAAGCTTAAGGTCCTCTGGTCAAAGCATCCTGACTAGCTAGGATTAGAGGTGCATGGACACTTTCATTAAAATATTTGTTTCAATTTGAAATCTGTCATATCTACAAAGTTTTAGTTGGGAAAACCATTTGGTTTTGGAAAACCATTATCTTTTTACCTATCACATAGCAAATGTAACTAGCTGAATGTTGGTGTGCTGAATGTTTATTGATATTTACTTCTGTTTGAAAGATTACTTGTCTTTTTAGAGTGAATGAATTTGCAAAGATAATGCAGTTTTATTCTCTTCATCTAGTTTCATGGAGCTTAACATATTATGTAATCATCACACAAAATTTCTTATTTGAAACTCAGAAATCAACGTTGATATGTGGCTATTACCTATTAACTTTATTTGCATTTCTCCTCTTTTCCATGAATGACATTTTACTGTTCTACCAAGCACGGCAGACATCACATATCACCATCAATTTTCCTTGTGTCTACCAGTTGTGACAACCTCTCCACATTTAGTAATTTTTATGATATTTATAGCTATAAAAATGATGCCGAGCTCTTCCAGTCAGTTCTCAATTTTTTGATGACTTTCAATAATGAGACTTGGGAATGATTTAGTGGAACACTACATAGAGGCCAGGCTTCCTTTTCTCTCTAACACAGGAAAATTGCATCAACATGAGTTGTCACATACAATATTAATCATAACCAAGTAGTCAAGGTTATATCTCCCAGTATCTTTCTTTCCTGTAGCTTATTCTTTGAAAACCAATCATCAAGTTTAGTGCATAACTCAGTTGAAGAGATAAGTTTGTTCTCATGGACAGAAGAGTATCTACAAATGGAATTCAGAAAGGCACATATATCTTTTCTAACCCCATCCTTAAAAATTAAAAACAAAAAACAAATCTCAGTAGATTTTTGAGATTAGTACCAGTACTTGAGCATGACTATAAGTGATCACTCAGTTGTCCTGAAAAGTCATTTCATAATTCAGAAAGTAAGTCAAATATTAAATAAAATTGTTTTAATGCATCATTCATTTTGCTCATATTCACCTTGGCACCATCTGCTCACTGGTGAATTCCTAGGAGAGACCTTTCCTATTTTATTTTCTCAACATTTTCAGATAGACTTGGTGCTTTCACAAATATTATTTTATATTTTATTACTTCCTTACAATGTGTAAACCTGTAAGTGTCCTAGATAAAGAAGCTTACCTATTTGAGACTTTTCCTTTCTCCATTTGCTAATTTTCTTTCACAATAAGTATTTAATGAGCAAGCACAGTGATGCTACAATCTCCAAGTTTTCAAATGCAATCTATAGTATTGTTGCTAGCTCACTGATTAAATTTGCGGCATTCATTACAAGATACAGATAAGGACCAAGAAAAAGAAGGAAATGGGGAGGAAAGGAAAGGGAAAGGAATAAACGGGAAAGTATAAGAAGTGGAGGGAAAAGATATGAAGGGAAGAAGGTTAAAAGGAAGAGACTAGTTAGAAAAGAGGGAACAATAGATGGAAAAAAAAAGAAAAGAACCACACATTCTAGTTTGCTAGGAGATAAAAGTCTGAAGCCCTCCCACCCCCAATTCTCAGTCCTTACTCCTGGCTTTCAGTGTTACTTCTTAGTGTTCTACTTTAAGCCAGAGTGCTATGTAAAAGTTTGCCTTTGCCAAAATGTCATTTACCTCCAAGTAAGTGCACTCTGAGCCCAGAGTGTTTTTTTTCTTTAACATTTAAGTCTGTAGGTATTTGTGCCTTTCTCTTTCAAGGTGTTCCTGGCCTGTGCATGGTCTATATCAGGGTTTTTCCTTGTTTCTTTGTACAGTGAATCACTGCTTATATAATGTGAAAAATGTCTTAACTTTTAATACTTGTGAGAAATGTCATACCCATTAACGTTTCCTTCCTCTAAATTCAGATGGCCAATATTACATACAAAGTACAAGTATTCTTAATAATTCTATAATAGTATTTGTAAGACACTTGATGTAATTCATTTTGCTTCTCAAAGCAGCATTCATGTTTAGAGCTAAGCAATATTATTTCATGTACTTTACAGTTTACTTGAGGGGTTTTGAAGATAAACCATTATGAATACCTTTTTATGACTCACTGCGTATTCAATCAATTGATCATTTTTAGTGACATTGTAATTAATTTTGAAAGCCTATTGCTACTTTGGTAGGCATATTTTATTTCTCTATTTTAAAGTTTATGAAAGTCAATATTCATTTATTATGTATAAAAAACTCATGCAACAGTTTGTATAAGAAAATGTAAATGTATAACCAAATATTCAAAAATGCGCTTTCTTATTCTTTTAATTAATCCATTCAATGTAGTTAATTTCAATTAGTGAATTACATAAATGTCATAAAATTATTTTATTAAAACTTCTATTATATGCATTTAAAATTTTTAAATTTTTGATGCCTGCCTATGATAAATACCCACATTATTGTTACCATCACTATAATATTAATCTATGTACATTTATGTAAAATAACATATTCCTCGAAATTTATAATTAACTATATGATTTAGTATAAATAAATTGAAAGCTCATGAAATAACAATGTGGAAAATAGTAAGATATAAATACCGATCAAATACAATGATTGCCATTGAGATAATTATGGACTAACAGGCAAAGTAAGTTAACAATTTGTACCACTATATTACATGCATTATATATGCCAGAGTAACCACGCATTTAAGTCACTATGGCATTCTCCAAATTAGAAAAATTAGTGACAAGAAAATTATCAATGAGCTGGGCACTGGTGGCTCACGCCTGTAATCCTAGCTACTGAGGAAGCTGAGATCTGAGGATCGCGGTTCAAAGCCAGCCTAGCCAGGAGAGCCGGTGAGACTCTTATCTCCAATAAACCACTAGAAAACTGACAGCGGTGCTGTGGCTCAAGCCATAAAGCTTTTGTGTTAAGCTGAAGAGCGCAGGGACAGCACCCAAGCCCAGAGTTCAAGCCCCATCACCAACAAAATAAAAGAAAATTATCAATAATTATTTTGATATTGAATTTACCATTGTGTATAGTACACACCTGGTTAATGGACATAAGTGGATCAAGATTATGAGGCTTGGCTAGAATGTGTAGGTAGAAAATATCTCAAGAAAAAAATAACTCATTGCATTATAATTTGTAATATCTACAATCTTATGGAAAACAAGCACAGATGAGGAGTTGGGTGAGTTGTTTGTTTTGTAATATATTTGTGGGAAGAACAACTGATTGCATCTTATAGAAAATGAAAATATAGAAAAGTAAGATGAGGATATTGTAAAAATGAGATGAGGTAAACTTCATGAATCTGAAGGGAAAGACTATAACTGAGAAATGCAAATCCTATCAATCTGCAGTAGGTAGCATGAGTTGAAATAATAGAAAATCACACTGGAATGTAGACAAGAAGTCTTATGCATTGAGCAATAAGACAACCAACAAGTTTAGTATTAAAAATGGCATACTTAAGCAAGTTGGGGCCAGACGGACAAAAGATCCCTGATTTCCCTTGAATGAGGAAATTACATCTAGCTTAAGTAACTCATAAGTGAACAGGTTGGGTAGTTTGCAAGTGTGTACAAATTATTAACTGAAATATGATAGATTAAAAAGAGAATTGAAGAGTGTAATTCCTTAGAGAGGCACGGAATTTCAACAAAATAAATACCAGGATGCTGGTTTTTGCAAAGGGTAATGTGGGTCAAGGGGAGATGGGTAGAAGAATACAGAGAAGAGATGGGAAGTGCAGTGAAAATGTCAATGTATCGCTTACAAAATTAAGAAGAGTGGTAGAACGGATGGTGGAGAAGATAGATGAATGAGAATCTTCTAAAGGGTGACTAGTTCATTAAATAGTAATACTTTGTACAAGTACTTAAAGATAAAAAGTGGCAAACTTATTATTTTTATTTTGAAAACATTAATTTTCAAAATGATGAAGTAAGCCAGTTGGAAAGCGAAATAAACAAATACCTTGGTGATGTAAGAAAAATTGTTTTTATGCAAGTTTCACAAAGAGGAAATAATTGTATTACCTCATTATTGTAAAAAAGTCCCTCACTCTAAACACAATATAACATACTAAAAGAAAAGTCTCTTGGCCATCCTTCTTTCCTCTTCAGAGAAGTTTCTCTTTAAGTCTTTAGCCCACTTATTTATTGGGCAGTTGTTTCTTTGAAGATTTGTTGTTGGGGGATTTAATTTTTTGAGTTCCAGGTATGTTTTAGATATGAGACTCTTGTCTGTTGTATGGCTAGTGAAGATCTTCTCCCAATCCGTGGGCTTTCTATTGATCTTGCTAGCTATGTCCTTTGCCATGCAGAAGCTCTGCAATTTGATGCAATCCCATTTGTCCAACCTTTCTTTGATTTGTTGTGATTTTGGGTCTCTATTAAGAAATTTTCGGCCTGCGCCAAGGAGACTTAGGGTTTCTCCTATTCCATCCTTTAATGTTTTCAGAGTGTCTGCTTTGACTCCGAGGTCTTTGATCCATTTGGAGTTGATTCTGGTGCAGGGTGATATGTAAGGATCTAGCTTTAGTTTTCTACAAGTAGTTAACCAATTTTGCCAGCACCATTTACTGAAGAGGCTGTCTTTCTTCCATTCTATTTTTTTAGCTCCCTTATTGAAGATTAGATGTCTATAGGTCTGTAGGTTCATTTCTGGGAATTTTACAGCTTTGGTGGGGGAGGGAGGAAGAATTAGGTGAGGGGATGGGGAATGGATGGGAAGTGGAAACAAAGGAGGAGGCTACAATGCTTGATAAGAAATGCACTCATTATCTTGCCCGTGTAATTGTAACCCCTCTGTACAGTATATTCACAATAAACAAAAAGAAAAGTCTCCCACTAAAAAGACAATCTTGGGTATAGCTAATAAGATAAAGTTTTATGCTGGAGTCTCTGGAAATAATAATATGTGGCAATTTTATAAGGGAAGAGAGATGCTGATAAGTAATAATTTTATTGATGATGAATTACTCTAGTGAATTTCCAGATGTGTTATTTATGCTCTAAAAATCCTCAAAATATTTTACAAGTCACTTTTGGCCACACAAAATCTATTTGTCTTACATCCAAAAGTAGATGGACTTAGGAAAGCACCTTTAGTCAAATTTGTTTTCCAACTCTCAGGAGGAGAAGAAATATCTTCACCCTTTAGGATTTTGCTTTGGTGCACATGGCCTGGCTTGTAAAAAGTCCTAATTGACAACATAAATTGGGGATTATAATTCAGAGTTTTAAGATTCGTTATTAAGAAAGACAAAGAAACTAGCAAATAATAGTTCCAGTATTTTTGTGGCAAACTTAATAGCTTTGTTGTTCTCAAATTTCATGTGAAGTTGTTCACAACTTTACATTACTTTATTCTATGCAAGATCATTGCTGTAGCTTCAGTCAGACTCTTTATTAATTGGATGTAAATATAAATATATATATAAAGATAAATACACATAGATATAATAGATATCGATAACAAATATAAATATATATTATAAAAATAAATAAATTAGATTTAAATATAAAATCTTTCAAGGAAGAAATTTCCAATAACTTATGCATAATAGGCCTAAAGAATAGTTGAGACATTCACCACACAAAATATTTTAAGGTAATGACAATTTGAAAATTACAATGTGGCAAGAGTTCCAAGTACTAAATGACATTTTTATAACAATTCTTTTTCAAGTCTTGTATGTGATTGTTTTGCAATGCTTGAATCTATTAAAAATAATGGTAGAGCCTGGAGCTGGTAATTCGGACTTGTAATCCTAGCCCCTCAAGAGGCTGAAACCTAGAGGATATCAGTCTAAATCAGACCAGGGAAAAAAAGTCCATGAGAGTCTATCTCAAAATAATGAGCAAAATGCCTAGTGAGAGCACAAAGCCCTGAATTCAAGGTCCAGTACTGACACAATTATTCAACAAGAAAATTAAGATTACGAAAGACTTTTCTAACTAGAAATGAGTAAGGGCTAGATAACATATCCAACTTACTCATTATGTCACATAAGTTTCTTCTTTTTTCGTCTGTCATGGGGCTTGAACTTACAGCCTGGATGGTGCCCATGAGCATTTGTGCTCAAAGCTAGTGCTCTTTGAGCCTCAGCTCCACTTGTAGTTTTCTGGTTGTTAATTGGAGATAAGAGTCTCACAGACTTTCCTGCACAGCCTGGCATCGAACTACGATCTCAAATCTCAACCTTCTGAGTAGCTAGGATTCCAGGCACAAGCTACCAACACCAGGCTAAACATTTATTTCTTATACTTAAAAGTTATCAGTAAAATTTATTTATTTGCATTGTTTGCATCCATGGTATAACAGCAAAAATGTAATAATCATATACTCTAGGAGAAAATGATTAATAGCTTTTTCTTTTCAATTGCAACAGTTATTTTCAAAATTAAGCTGCTGTTTGCACAGAATTTTTGAAGTGGTGTATGTAAAGTTGAACACTAGAACATTTTTAAGCCTAAAACTTACAATATTAAGAATTATCATCTGAACAAATTTCAATATAAATTCCAGTTCCAGATGGAAATAAAATGATTTAAATTTCACCCATTATCAAGAACTTTTCCTATATCTTTAATGAATTATGTTTACTATGTGCCAGCACATTTTCTAAGTGCTTTGTTTGTAAGTACTTGCTTGTATTCCTCATTTGAATCCTCACAGTAACCTTGGAAGACATATTCCTTTGTGATCGTCTTAAGAACGCCACTTAATTAGCAAAAAAACACTTGTAGAATTAGTGTTCTTTCTGTAGTTACTAATAGAAGAGCAGAAGAGTTGGTGCTAATCTAAATAATCTAAATACATCATTTTTCCTTGTCAGCAGAAACTGAGTAGAGAATTGATATATTTTTATAATTTGTATATAGATTATAATTCATATACTTATGTATATAATAAAATATTTTGTTTTTAAAAAATACAATATGACAGATGTTCTCCATAATAATATATTTTGGCAATTTAATATTATGAAATATTTAACTTATCAACAAATTCAACTGGTTTTTGCTGCAATGACACAATAGTTGAGATTAGGTAATTTATAAAAGATACTGATTTCTCACAATACAAAAGATATTTAGGATTTCAAGGTACATAAAATAACATTGGTAAGAGCTGCTTATTTATAGGACATGCAGATAAATTTATTTGGGTTCCTTTAAGATATGGAACTGAGGTTAAGTATGTATGATCTGAAGGAAGACCAATTACAAAGTATTCTCACTTCTAATGTATTTATGCATGCCACTAGTCATATGAATCTCCTGGTAATATAGACATTCTTCTAGTAAGAAGGCAAGAAGAGAGGAAGGAGAAAAAAAAGAAGAAAATGATAAAAAAAAAGTGAAGGAAAAGAAAATGAAGACAGGAAAACAGAAAAAAAAAAAGAAAAGGAATAACAAAATGAAAAAAACAAGGACAGCAAGGAACTGATTTGGAGTTAAAGAGGGGCTCAAATTTAGAAGTTTCTAAACTTCTAAAGAGGACCGCAGTATAATGCTAGTGATAGAGGAGGAGACGAGGGTCTGGATAAATGATAGATAAACTGGTTTGTAGTTGATAGACCAATAAATGTAGATAGATAGATAGATAGAATGAAAGAAAGAAAAAAAGAAAGAAAGAAAGAAAATAAAGATTGCAGCATGTCACTTTAATGTTGCCATAATAATCTTTAGTAAGCTCATCTTAGAATGTGTATTCTAGAAATCATTATTTATTTATTTAGTTTTTGGCTTTGCAACTTATTTATTTATTTACTTTTATTGTAAAGCTGCTATACAGGGGGTTACAATTATATGCATAAGGTAATGAGTACATTTCTTGTTTAACATTGTTACCCACTCCTTTATTTTTCTTCACTATCCCTTCTCTTCCTTTCTTCTCCCCCCTCTCCTTCCCTCCCTGTCCCAAAATTGTAAAGTTCATTTTCAGCATATTGTCTTGTGAGTATAGTTCTTGCATTGGTTCACCCTTTGTCCTTTGTCTCACTATTTTGTTATTTCCATTCCCTTCCCCAATCCAGATACATGTATATACAAGATTCAGGGTACCAGAATCAAACAGAGTGATTGCCTGGGTAAACCACTGAAAAAAGAAAAATGAAGTAAAATAAGAAGAAAGAACTAGATATAATACATTGGCAGCAACAAGGTCAACAATTAAAGAAAAAAAAAGTCCTCTTGTTTCCATGCCTTGAAGTTCATTTCAATTAGCATCATTTTGTATGGTCATATGTATATAGCTATTGAGCTATTATGATTCTCTGTCAGAACTATCCTAGGCATATACTAATTATTACAAGTGAGCAAAACCATGTTTCTTTGGGTCTAGCTTACTTCACTTAATATAATTTTTCTAAGTCCTTCCATTTCCTTACAAAAATGGCAATGCAACTATATTCATTGCAGCATTATTTACCATAGCTAAAATATGGAACCAATCCAGATGCCCCTCAGTAGATGAATGGATCAAGAAAATGTGATGTGATGTGATGTGTGTGTGTGTGTGTGTGTGTGTGTGTGTGTGTGTGTGTGTGTGTGTGTAATGGACGATTATGCTTCTAGAAAAACCTTGTGAAATTCATCTTATTTATACTTGAATAAACTGTAGATGGTCATTTGTAGATTTCTCATCATTATTAGAGATCCTTTGATGGTGTCTTATTTTTTCCTTTATAGCGTAAGTTTTGATTATGACATTGTTCTTGAACAATATCATGGGTTGTTTTATGAGTATAAACAGTGAGTTTGACACTTTTTAAAAAATCTGCTTCAGAATATGCTGCATTCCTCTTACTGAAGCAGCTGGTATGGCAGCATGAGCCACTGGTGCCAGGCACATGAACATATCTTTTTTTGTTACGTACATTTTTATATTAATAAGTTTTTTATTGTGAGAATACCATACAGAGGAGTTACAATTACATGAGCAAGGTAATGAGTACATTTCTTATCAAGCATTGTTGCCTCCTCCTTTGTTTCCCCTACCATCCTTTCCCCCTGCCTCTCCAGCCAAAGTTGTAAAGTTCGTTTTTCTACATAACATCTTGTACATCTCATTGTTGCAATGGGTCTACCTGTATCCTTATTTAAACAATTTGTTTTTTCCCTTCCCCTTCCCCAAATTATACCAACATCAAATATAGTGAAAACAGACGTTATATCGTGGGGACATACAAAGCAACAAAGAAATGGTTTTTCTTTCTTGCTATTGATTCAAGCATATCTTTTTTTATTTGTAACTTTTTGAGTAATGTGCTTATGAAATGAACCAAATCTGATTACCATGTATGCACTTTTTTTTTTCTTTTGCCGGTCGTGGGTCCTGAACTCGGTTTGGGCGCTGTCCCTAGTTCTTCAGCTCAAGGCTAGTGCTCTACCACTTGAGCCACAGCGCCACTTCCAGCTTTTTCTGCTTCTGTGGTGCAGATCCCAGGGCCTCATGCATGCAAGGCAAGCACTCTCCCACTGAACCACCTTCCCAGCCCATGCATGCACTTTTAATGAATAGACTGCACTTACCGTTGGATTTCAGTTACTGTTGGGTTTATCGTTCACTACAACGAGGGAGAAGGCACATGTTGCGTAAGGGTGGAGCATGTATGTGCAAAGAAAAAGTGTTGGAAAATAAGCAAAGGATTTAAGACTCTGATTCCCTAGTTTGGAAATTTTAAAGTCTGCCAATATCCTAGTACAAAACACTGTGAAGAAGCAGAGTTAGTTTGGGGACTGATTACAGAATGAAGATAAAATAGAGTGGGCTCAGGATTATATTGTATAAATGAGCATAGATGGGGACATTTTTGTTTGGTTTATATGGTGATCTTTTTTTATGTCTGTGTTTAGAACTATTATATAATGTTTCGATTTCCTAGTCTCTTTAGTGTCCAAGCCACACAGTGGGTTATGTCGATGTTATTTTGTGAAACTGATTTTGTTCAACAAAACATAGCTAATACCTGATTGTTAATAGTCGACTAAATAGGAAACCAGATCAGAATTTCAATCTTGGGACTGCTTTTCTCTCTTTCCAAAGGAAAAAAAGCAACAACAGCAGCTACAACTTCTTTTGGACCCAGGGTTTTGTAAGAGAAAGAAAGGAGGGAATGGAGTGTAGATGTCAGAGGAACTTCCCATTTTCCTACAAGGGGGCTAGGCAAAATTCACAGCACAAGACAGAAGTATATCACCTTTAGATATTCCTTGGCATTCCTAAGTAATGACTGGCTGCAAAGTTATGAAAATGAGGTTACCATTACAAGGAAGATGATCCATGAGATCCCTGGGGTTCGTTTATTCTGTAAATCACAGTAATCTTTATGGACATGTGAAGTGAGCCCAGCTTAAATAACTTCTGCTAATACATTTTCAGCTAAGTCTTGATCACTGGATTCAAATTTCACCCACTTAACATCATCAGGGTATACTCCGCCATACAGATAAGAGACAGATTCTGACAAGTAACTGAAGTGGAGGATAATTTACTCTGCAATACAGTTCCTTTTTAAAAATCTCCTTCTGTCTTTCCTTCCCTTGCTCCTTCTCTCTGTTCTTACTTTCCTCCCTCCTTTCCTATTTCCCTCCCTCCATTCTTCTCCCTCCTTGTTCCCCCCTCTCTCCTTCCATCTCTCTTTCCCTTCTTCCATCCCTCTCTTTATTTCACACACCCAGATCCCCAGATATTTACATATGGAGCATCTGGGCCTTTGGTTCATTGGACACAAGTAAACCTGATTGGTTTTATCACACTAAGTTCTAGTAAAATTTTAAACAACATTGTGTTAATTACTAACCACTATATAAAAAGCTGAAGTTTAGAGGGGGGAAAAAGATAAGGAGAAATATGTTCAATACATCTGAGATGTGTGAAAAAAATTACTCAGATAATTGCTATTATGTCATTATACATTGCTATTATGCATAAAAACCATGTGGTAAACATATATTCATAGCAAATATTAGTCTATACCTCTGTTGAAAATAACTTTGCTGGATCAAGGTCGAATATAAATTATTATTTGTTATTCATTTTTCTACTGATTAGATGTAAGAAAAACAAAAACTTTGTTGGTAAATGAAATTAATTATTGTTACATAGCAAAAAATAAGTAAATATTTTAAAAGCATTGGTCCACTATGAATAGTTTCCAATATATTGCACACATTATTATATATTGTTTTCTTACTGCTATAATTTATATCTTTGTACATATTGTGAAATAATTTAAAAGGAAAAAGGCAATGAACAGTTCTGAACCCACCAGTCATCTTTAGTTTATTGTAGAGGTGATGTGCAGAGCAGTTGCAGTTACATGAGTTAGGTAATGAATACATTTCCTTTTGAACAGTGTCACTCCATCCCTCATTCTCTCACAGTTTCACCTCCTGTCTTCCCTACCCCCAAAATGGATATGGATTGATTCCATATCTTGGCTATGGTAAAAAATGTTGCAATGAACATGGTGTTGCTCTACTGTAGCCTCCATGAATCATCTTAAGAATTAAAATAAAGTTGGGAGCCGGTGGCTCATGCCTGTAATCCTAGTTAATCAGGAGACTGTCATCTGAGGATCATGGTTCAAAGCCATCCAGGGCAGAAAAGTCTGTGAGACTCTTATAAACCACTCAGAAAACCCGAAGTGGCACTGTGGCTCAAGTGGTAGAGCATTTGCCTTGAGCTGAAGAGCTGAGGTACAGCACCCAGGCCCAGAGTTCAAGCCCCACAATTGACAAAAAAGAAAAAAAAGAATTAAAATATGAAACAATATTATTGTGTGCTATTGTAAAACTCTTCAACTTTGTTAAATATTTCTAAGTCTACTCTTTATCTAACCATACAATCACCTATTTACTACTATTTAATACAATTTTGGTGGTTTTGGTGGTTGTGGGGCCTGGACTCTGGGCTTGGGCACTATCCCTCACCTCTTCAGCTCAAGATTAGTTCTCTACCACTTGAGCCACAGCACCACTTCTAGCTTTTTCTACTTATGTGGTGCTGAGGAATGGAATCCAGAGCCTCATGCATGCAAGGCAAGCACTCTACCACTGAGCCACATTCGTAGCCCCTTAATACAGTTTTGAAATTACATAGTTAATAATAAATATTTGGTTTATGATTTGCTTTATCATTAATCCCTTTATTTTAGTTGATACAACTTGATTCATGGTTTTGCAGACATGAGGGTTTCGTATGGGTCCTGGGGCTTGAACTCAGGGCCTAGGTGCTCTCCCTGAGCTTTTCTACTCAAGGTTAGCATTTTACCATTTGAGCCATGGTTGCACTTTTGGCTTTTTTGGTTGTGAATCTGAGATAGGAGACTTTCCTGCTCAAGCTGACTTCAGTGCATGATCCTCAGATACCAGACTCCTGAGTAGCTAGTATTGCATAAATTCTTGTAAAGTTTTGAGTGGCATCATTGTTTTATAGTTTTCTCTTTAAATATTTTAAATGTATAAAATATATAAAAAGAAAAGTTTAAATTGTTTGGTCCATCATAATTTTACAAATTTAAACCAGACACTTTCCTGCTTTACCCCAACTTAGATCATTTTCCCCCAACGATATACATACCCTCTCTAAAGGAGCCCATTGACCTTAACAAAAAGTAACAAGAACTGTTTAATTTTACATTGATAGAAAAGTTTGAGCGTTAGTTTCTCTCCCCAAAGAAATTATGATGTAAATGTTGAAGATTCAAATCAAGCAAAATAACACATTTTGAAATACAACCATAAAGAAAAATGTTTAAAACATCTGTTAGCATATTTATACATTTTTCTGATAAACTACCTGTAATTTCTTATCTTTAAAATAATGATAATCATAATACTAATCCCAGTTCTACTTGTCTTTCAATGATGTTTTAAGTGCACCTTCTCATGAAACTTTTTTGAACTGAGAAATAAGACAAACTCTTGCTAGATATGAATGGAGAAAATGATGGTAACTAATTTTACATACAGAGCGTGATTATAAAGATTGCTCTTATGTTTTCACTTGCAAAATTTGGTTTCATTTTTCTGCTGAGAAACATTTTGTGAAATGGAAATACTTAAATTTCCCAATATAAATAACCTTTTAACAATGAAACCTATAGTTTTATGATGTTTGAGATTTTAAACTTTAAGAATTTTTCTTTTACATAGTGGAGAAAATCCAGGCTCACTGACATAGCCTTTGACTTCTGCGCCATCAAGCCCCTTTGTGTATATGCAAGATAGCAGCTACTATCATACTGCCGTCTGCCTCATTCCAAAAAAATTGACAAAGTGCATAGATTTAAACCTTTTCCAATTTCTAATTTAATACTAGAGGTCTTTGCACATATTACACATGTTTATAAGTAGTCTGTTACTCCATTTTGGCATGACTAACCTATCTTAAATTAGAATCTTTGGATAAATATAATTTTCTCATAGTTTTCCTTACCCTTCCAGGAAGAAAGAAAGAAAGACAAAACATCAAACAAACATTGGCCACTTGTTAATATGCATCAAAGTTATTTCTTTTATAGATAATGAGATTTATGAATTTTGAGGTTAAGATAGTTTCAAGATATGAGTGTACAATAAAGGAAAATATCCCTTATGAATGTTATTATTGAAAGAGCTTTCTTAGAATTTGCTAGATACAGATTTTTAGGTGTAATAATTATTTTTTCATTTTTCTGTTTTGAAATAAAATATATGCATGTACACAGCACCAATAATGCAAATAGCTCAATAAGATTATAATAATACAAACACTTCAATCAAACCCTATGGTTGTAAAATGTGGCATCCAAATTGCAGTTGCTGTGTGAATCGTCTGAAAGATGGCTTCTCTGAGGATGGTTATTCAAATTTCATAGAGGAGAAAATTTAATAGCAATTGCAAATTATGATATATATCTGATTTTGTTAATACATATATATATTTCTCACAAGCTTATAACACAACTAATATCAAGATATCATTTCTTTCTTCATGGCCTGGAGTGCCTGGAAACTGTCTGGAATATTCTAAAGCATTAATAAACATATTCAAATGAATTGTGCAAGCATTCTTTCATTTCACTGAACTCTATTTTATTTCTTATGATAATCTTGGTGTATATCCATCTAAGGTTTACTAGTGCATGCTTATTCATTTGTAGGTTTGTTACAATTAAAATAATAATTTAGTGAAGCCTGTGAAGAGAAAAGGATTAAAATGAATAGATTAAATCCTTGAAATATTTATTAATATAATTCTTAATTATTTTAGCTAATCTTCATTTTAAAAAGCAGTGCATTCAAGGCAACATTACCAGCTATACTGTCTCAACCCTGAATTTCTCTTTGCTTACGTAAATAGAAATTTGGTTTCTAGTCATATGAGTGGGGGCAACTGAGAGATGATGCTGTTGAAGATGGTGTATACAGAGAGAGCTTTCAGGATCTGAGCACGAACTGTGGTACAGATGATTCAGAAGTGGTTCGGACATTTGCCAGGGTTCAGGGGTACAAGGTACAGAGTACAGGGTGCAGACAGAGACGGAGCATTGTGCATCTGTTCTCAGACATTCTAGGTTGGGAAATATTTTGTACCTTCGCTGTGTGTCTCTGTCTTTGTGTTTGTATTTGTGGTTTGTGAACATATGTTTGTTTGTCTGTGCCTGTGTATGCACATGTTTTAATTGTTGAAAAGGAACTTTGACCCTATTGAGAAGTCATTGGGAAAAAAATGCTCACTAGAGGATGCTTGCTTCATTCCTTTCCCTCAGCCCATTCCTGTATCTGCCTTTCATTTTGCTCTTCTAGCTTTTCATTTTCTCAGTAATATTCTCTCTTCTACTATGAACCATATAAGAATATTCCAATATGTATTACCCCACAAAGTGCTTCTTTTGTTCTGTGAAAATAAAAAATTAGTCCTGTGAAGTAAATACAATGTCAACATCTTTAGAGAATAAAGGCCTGAATTCAGTCACTAGTGCTACCAACATGAGATAATTTGCACTCCTCCTTAGTCACGGAGCACACACACACAGTCTTTGCACTCGTACACATTCCTATTTCTCTTTACCCTCCTCTGTGATTTTGCATTCACTTTTGTAAAATTCTGGTTTGTGGTAATGTGTTTGAACTGCTGTTCTTTAACTGCCACATGTCAATGTTACACACCTAGTGGGCAGTTAATACTTCTGCCCAAGTTGTATTGTTGCTTACCTTACTGTGCAATTATACAGAACTGGCTTATTCATGGGAACCAGGATTCTCTGTCTTTGACTGAAAAGTCTATAAACTTCAGTTGACTTGTTAATATATCTTACCATTTGTCCTTATATAATACGGCAATGTAGTTGTGCATTTTTTTAGTAGATTATACTCATGCGCATGTGTGTGTTGGTGGTGGTGGTAGTGGTGGTTGTGGGTCTTGAACTCAGGGCCTGAGTGCTAACTTTGAGCCTTTTAGCTTACAGTAGGCTCTCTAACACTTTGAGCCACAGTATCACTTCTGGATTTCATGGGATTAATTGGAGATAAGTCTCCTGGACTTTCTTCCAAGGAATGGCTTGAAACCACGATTCTCAGATCTCAGATCTCAGCTTCCCTGGTAGCTAGGATTACAGGCATTAGCGCCAGGCCTATGTGTGAAAGTTTTGTATGTATTATAGACCAGAAGAAGGTACCAAAGAAACTAAAGGAAAATAAAGTTGGTTTGTGTGTGTGTGTGTGTGTGTGTGTGTGTGTGTGAGAGTGTGTGTGTGTGTGTGTGTGTGTGTGTGTGTGTGTGTGTGTGTGTGTGTGGCTTTTGGAATATCTGCTCTTTTCTTATAGATATGGCTCAGGAACAATAACTGCTTATTCCCTGCCATATTTGTTTCTATTTCTATTACAGCTTTTTTACCTACTTTTTTTTTTTTACCTACCTTTTTTACCTACAACACATAATAAAATAAAATAAAATCATATATTATTGGCTATATTACTCCTGCTTTGGTTTGCTCAGCACAAGTTTGAGATTCAATCAAACTATTTCATATGTGACATCTCTCATTAATTTTAATGCTAGGAAAAAAGAGGGCAGAATATCCATATGCTTTTCCATGCCTCTTCACCAACTTTTTCTGCTCAGCTTTCAGTGAATTTCCTTATACTGTCCTCATATATAGATAAGATGGAGTTGGTGCTCTATAGTTCATATTCTAGTTTCTTTTCACCTCCCTACCCCTCAAATATCCTTAATTATCTTACTAACCACTATAATCCCAAGCTCTATCTTTTTTCCTGCAAATGAAATAATTTCCTTCTTCTTTAAGACTAGCATTTCTTTGTGTATGTGTTCCCCGTGTTTTCTTTATAAATTCAACAGTTGAGAGCACCTATACCGATTCCACAACAAGACTACTATGAATATTGCTGCAATAAATCTGTGTCTATGTGCTTGAAATTTCTCCCTAGATTTTACTGTAGTTGGTGAAGAAATATTGTATGTTATTTTGTAAAATAACTTCATTCCTAAAATGCAAGTTTATAATGTATCTATCTATCTATCTATCATGATTAGTGTTAGTATTCTGGCTTTTTCACATTAAACCCCACATATATTACTTGAAAAGTCAAAAATATAACTTATATGTATTAATCCCCAGAGGAAATGAATTTTAATGAATGTCTTCAATGCACTAAACTGAGTAATAAATATTATATATCATTTCAAATTTTCAAAACCATAAAATGATTATGAATAAGAACAAATTATATTTGCATAAAAACATGTTGCAATCATTTACCACCAAGTTTTAATATGCAAAGGCTTTCTTTTTTAATATGTATTGTAAGAAATTTCCAATTATACTTTGTCAATTATAACAGTACTGCCATCTAGTGTCTGCGTTCATGAATTACAGACACATGGTCCCTGTAAAACCAATCGTAAATCAGAAATAAGGAGTTCTGTCAGTATATAAACAAGAAATTGATTTAAAGTATATAATTTAATACTGAAAATTAATAGGGCAAAAGAAAACCCATCAGGCATAATAATTTAGTATAGCACAGCTATCATTTTATGATATGAGTACTTCATACAGACCTGTGAAATTACTTTTAAAGATTTTAGTAGATAAGCCTTTTGCCAAATACTCTATCATTTGAGCCATCATTTCAGTGTGGCATTTTGCTGTCTGATTTGAAGTAAAGTGTTGTGTATTTTTCTACCCTGGCTGACTTTGAACTATGGTGCTCAGACCTTAGCTTTCTTGACTGATTAAGATTATTAAGTGCGAAACACTGACATCTAGTTCGAAATTACTTCTAAGAAAGGATAATAATTAAGAGAAACTTTAGCAAAATAAATACCAGGAAAATGAAATGAGTGTTCTGGGAGAATTGGGTGGGGAACAAATAAAGAAAGGAATAATGAGTGAATATAACAATATTGAATGTACATATCTGAAAATGGAACTAAAGAACATTAGAAGGAAAGTTGGAATGATGAAAGCTATGACACCGATGAACATACATTGAATATACAAATGGACATATTAAATTGAAAAAATTAGATGACCTTTTATTATTTATTATTACTACTACTCTTAACATTTTAGCATTGGGTTTGGAACACAGGACTTCATGCATACTACTACTGAGCTCTACTCACAATCTTCAAGAGAGCTTTTGTTCTGAAACTATATATCTAGACAGAAGCAAGGCTGCCCAATCAAATTTTTCAAGGAAATATGCAAAATGAATTTGCAACCATTTGTACTCTCAGAAAGACTAACACTCATACAATTTTATAATTGACAAAATTGTACATACTTATGATTTTTAAAGATGAAAAATTCTGCAACACATTTGAGGAAATAAATAGAAAATTATCTTTGTAACAAAGACAGATGGCTGGATATCCTGGGGGTAAATGATGACGTATTTTACAGTCGTACCGTGGCATTCAGGCGATGGCTTTGACCAGGTTCCTCACAAATCTCATCTCACACACTCGAAATAGAGGACCACCAGACAACTTACTTAACCTCAGGTTACTTATTTATTTGAACTAACCTTCAGCTTTGAAATCATGAGATCGTGGCAGTGATGTGCATGCAAATACCCTGCCAGCCATGGTCTTCTTCTCTAAGCTTTGAAAACCTTATGACACCTACTGGCACCCTGATAGTCATATGAATCTCTTGCCCTATGGCTTTTTGATTCATTTCTGTGGAAAGCTTGTAGAAGTCTCCACTAAGGTCAGCCAAAGAGACCATAAGCATATCACAGGGTTACGCGTTAAGGTAACCTCTGTTATCTACTTTACAAACCACGACTTAGGCTTCCAATGGACCTTGTGAAGTAGGCTCCTCTCTCACCAGCCCTGTCCAAGTAAAAGCGTTCCTTTCTTACTAAACCTCATAACTACGCATATCCTGGTAACATATTCATCAGGCAGTTAGCATAAAATCATAATATCTCGAGAGAACAGCACAAATGGTAATTGCTGCAGTTGTCCCACTTTGATTTCTTGTATCACTGTCTGGAGCTTTTCTATCTACCTACTGAAATCTTTCTTCCCCTAGACCAAGAGTCCACTAGAGTCTAGTGTTTTGGAACAAAAGAGGAGACATGAGCTTAAGCTGAGTTAATGTGTGCCTTACTTTCAACAGCACAAAGAATATATATATATATATACACATGAAAACCTGTTACTTATTACCTCAATACCATTACCTGTCTGTAAGCAATCCAGCTGAAAAAATGACTCTGGTATTTTTATCCAAGATGACAAAAATGCATATAGTTTTACAACTAAAATGCTTAAGAAAATAATCCTAAGATATTATGATTTTATTTACATTTAGTATGTTACTATATATTTAGAATTTATTAGTGAAATATTAAAATGAAAGTCATATCAATTACCAAAGATCTATTTATTGAATAATATATAAAGTCAGATTTGCTTAAAGTAGCAATAGCACAAAAAGTAAAGTAATATTTGTATAAAAAATCAAATGTAGTCTTGTTTGTAAACATTTGGGTAAATGCCCAAAAGTGGGATTGCTGGGTCATAGGGGAGTTCTATCTGACGTCTTTTGAGGAACCTCCATACTGCTTTCCAAAGTGGTTGAACAAGTTTACATTCCCACCAACAATGAAGTAAGGTTCCTTTCTGTGCACATCCCCTCCAGCATCTGTTGTTGTTAGAGTTCTTGATTTTTGCCGTTCTAACTGGGGTGAGGTGATATCTCAATGTTGTTTTGATTTGCATTTCTTTTATGGCTAGGGATGTTGAACATTTCTTCATGTGTCTATTGGCCATCCTTCTTTTTTCTTCAGAGAAGTTTCTCTTTAAGTCTTTCGCCCACTTATTTATTGGGCAGTTGTTTCTTTGAGGATTTGTTGTTGGGGGGTTTAATTTTTTGAGTTCCAAGTATATTTTAGATATGAGACCCTTGTCCGTTGTATGGCTAGTAAAGATCTTCTCCCAATCCGTGGGCTTTCTATTGATCTTGCTAGCTATGTCATTTGCTCTGCAACTTTATGCAATCCCATTTGTCCAACCTTTCTTTGATTTGTTGTGTTTCCGGGTCTCTATTCAGAAAATTTCGGCCTGTTACAAACAAGACCACACTAAAGCTACCAGCACAACTATGTTTATTGCAGCATTATTTACCATAGCTAAGATATGGAACCAACCCAGATGCCCCTCAGTAGATGAATGGATCAAGAAAATGTGGTATATATACACAATGGAATTCTATGCCTCCATCAGAAAGAATGACATTTCCCCATTTGTTAGGAAATGGAAAGGCTTGGAAAAAATTATATTAAGTGAAGTAAGCCAGGCCCAAAGAAACATAGGTCCCATGGTTTCCCTTACTTGCAATATCTAGTATATGTATGAGTCAAGCGGAAAAGGTCAGATAATGTGATGTTAGGAAAACGAACCCTTAAATATGTATTTTAATGTTTTTGTTTCTTTCATGCATGTGTTTCTAATGCATTTATAAGATTATTTCTTTGTTGCTTTGTATGTCCCTCCCCCACAGTGTAACCCCCGCTTTCACTATATTTGATGTCAGTATAATTTGTGGAGGAGATGGGGACAAACAAGTCGTCTAAGGATTCAGGTGGACCTGTTGCAACAATGAGAAGTACAAATTGTCATGTCAAAAACGAGCTTTACAATGTCGGTGTGGGGGAGGGGGAAGGATTGGGTGGGGGGGAGAGGGGAGGCTGGGAAGGGAGGTGAAGGATAAACAAAGGAGGAGGCTGCAATGCTTGGTAAGAAATGTATGCATTATCCTGCCCATGTAATTGTAACCCCTCTGTACAGTATGTTCTCAAATAAAATAAAATTAAATTTAAAAAAATCAAATGTAGTCTATATTATTTCTGTAAAATATTTTCTAGTGTAATTTTATATCTGCAATACAGAAAAAAGTTTACTTATCAAATTTTATGTATATAGACTAAATGTTTTGTTGCTTTACCATTTTTGGACTATGTGGCAATGAGAGATAAAAATGTTTAAAAGTTATTTTATATTCAATTTTAAACCAGCAACACACAGAAACATAAAAACCTAAAAGGTTTTCTGGAACAGTAAAGCCAAGTGTCATCAAAGAGAATATTCACAGTATAGATAATAAATGTATTAAATGCCCTGTTGCTTGTGGTTGTGGATAAAGGCTATGAAGATTGGCGGGTGAACATGGAGGCAGAATTCTGCTTTGAAGGCCATGAGAAATTGGCCTTGTGTGTGACAAAGCAGGAATACTGAGTTATGTTTTGTCAAGTCAGGGCCTTTACACTGATTTATGATCATGGCAACGTCCAAGATGATGTGAATGTGTTTATCCACACTGATTCTTATTTAAAGCTACCAGATGTTGTTGGCACCTTTTAACCAAAAGATTTGGTCCATTTAGTCAAAACGATTAGTAGGCAAGCACATGCTAGAATGAATCTACTATTCTGTAAGCAAAGCTGAGGCAATGATGGAGCAAAATAGCTTATCCACAGTAAGTCAGCAGGAAGTTTTATTCTGTCACCTCTCTTCATTAATCTGCACACACGGCTGCTCAGAGAGACAGTGAGTTGATGAGGTCTGCAGCCGCATCAGCATGCAGACGCTCAGTGCTACCTCTCGTTTTCATATGACCCAGATGGCGTAGCTGCTTGCCTGCAATTTTCTATTATATGTGTTTTTAATAGGTTCCTTTTGGAGATATTCACTTTACACACTCTTATAGATATTTAAACCAAACTGGTTTCACTTTTATTTCAATAACAGCTCAAAGTCATCGCATATTGGAAAAAGTAGGTATTATACAAAAATGATTGCTAATCATCGTATTATTAATGAAAACCTCATAACTTGTTTCTGCAATGTTAAGCAAGAATAGCTGACAAAGTTTCCCAGCATACAGTTGATGGAATAGAAGCAAATCTTCACTTAAACAAACAGACAAAAGAGTCAAATTAAATATCTGACATGTCAGATTATTATTATTATTACTACTATTATTATTAATAATGTGGTGAAATGAAATAACTTCAAGGTGAGAACATAGAAGTAAGTCTTGAGAATTGAAATTTTGTAACAAAGATTACACCAAAAGTGAATGGAATGCCAGAGTGATATGTAAGAGTGAAGTAATAAACTTTACCATATTTTCAAATATTTATGATTGCATACTCTAAATTTGAGTTGGAGAACACTATCCTTGAAACCCTAGATAATCACCTTGAATCCACAGTCATACAAAACTGAAAACCTACAAATTGACATAGTTAAGGCTATTACTAGAGTGTGCATTGCTAAAAATTTGTGTTTTTAGTAAGGTTTGTGTCACCCTTGTTAATGTATAATTTAGTTAAAATATATTATAAATTTCACTGTTTCAACTGAATTTTAATGATTTATTGATAAAATCATAGAATCATGGATACAAAACTAGTTTATATCACTTCTATATCCAATAAACCGTGCATGTGAAATTTTTCATTTTTCTTTTTTTGCTTCTTCATTTCTAGGAAATAGATCTTCATCTCTGCTGTCAAATGTGTTTTCTTGGGTTAATTTAATTTGTTCAATGTTTATAGTGTGCTCAGTGCCCTTGAACTTTGGAACTCATTTGCATTGGAACAAGGTAGAAATTTCTTCTACAGTTCCATTTATTTAGTAGCAATTACATTATTATGATAATTCTACATTATTCATCATACTAACCATGAATGCCATCTTTCAATTACCCGCTCAAAAGATTGTTACTATGCTTCATTAAAAATGACCATAAATACAAGAAAATATGAATAATAATGTATTTGGTGTTCATATCAATGTATAATCCAGAATTGGGACTCTTTCATGTCATAGTGCAAAACTGAATAATCATAAGGGAGATTTAATATGGCTGTTGGCAGCTTTCATGCAATTTGGATGCAGGAAACTCAATGCTGTGTACTACCAATCGTTCAATGTTGGCACTGGTGTTTGAAATATTGGCACAGACCTTGTTTGGCTGTATTTATCTGTGGTATCACTTGTAGTCTATTTGTCTATCTGTCTGTCTGTGAGCATGCAAACTCCTCATCCCTGCTTGCTGTCTTTCTTGGGAGAAAACAAACCTTTTACTATGTTCATATACTACCAACATGAAAATGGTGTTTCTTTTTTTTTTTTTTTTTCAGTCGTGAGGCTTGAACTCTGGGCCTGGATGCTGTCCCTGAGCTCTTCAACTCCAGGGTAGAGCTCTACCAATTTGAGCCACAGTGCCACTTCTGGTTTTCTGGTTGTTAGTTGGAGATAAGACTCTCACAGATTTTCTTGCTTTGGCTGGTTTTGAACCACTATCCTTAGATCTCAGCCTCCTGAGTAGCTAGAATTACAGGTATGAGTCACCAGCATCAAGTTTTTTGCTCCTGTCTTTCATTCTCTTCTCAGTAAGTAATCTTGAAGAGAGGCGTGGTAGAAGGAAAGAAAACTAACAAGTAACCAAAACGGTTTAATTATAACTATAATTCAGTATAACCATATTTTGTGAAGAATGAAAACGTGTCCGCCTTTGTACTAACTACAAAATACTGCTTGTAATATTTCCAGGTTTTGTTGCATGATTTAATTTTTATATCTGAATTAAAAGTGGCAGTGTACAGTATGAAGATGGACAGAAAAATATATGAAATAATTAAAATGTTAAATTATTACTTAGAATGACATGGATTAACAGGCAAAACATGTCAATTGCATTATTTTGATGTTTCTGTGTGTGATTTAATATTTTTATATTTGAATTAAAACTGACACCACACAATAGATTGACAATAAGATGTAGGCAAGAATTTATTTTAATTATTGCTTAGAATCATATTAATTAAAGAATAGAAACATGACAAGCTGACAGACTAATGGGATGAAAGGTAAAACTGCATGTCTGAATATGATTAATAATACCTTTACCTGATTTTAAAATAAAGGCCTTATAGTGTAACTTGGCATTAATCCTCACAAATTAAGTAGCCAGAATGATGGAAGTGTAGTATTTTCAAGTGATTAAACATTGTAAGTAATTACATCCAATTTCAATTTTTTGTTTCTGCCAAGCTTAGAGCTTGAACTTAGGGCCTAAGCATTGCCCCTGAGCTTCTTGCCCAAGGCTACCACTTGAGCTACAGCTACACTTCTAGCTCTTTGATAGTTTACTAGAGATAAGAGTCTCATAGAGTTTCCTGCTTGGGCTGGCTTCAAGCCCCAATCCTCAGATTTCAGCCTCCTGATTAAATTTCAGTTTTTTTTCCCCAATATCATTAGTTATATTAGATGTATTTAAAAAATAAATTACCTTTTAAAAATGTAAGATACCTTGGCTATTGACAGTAGTTTTCAGAGGGGCAGGAATGGAGACACAAGGATCACTAGAACACTCATACACTAAATTCGGGAAACTGATAAATGGCATATGGAACTGCATTTGAGAAATGACAAGTTGTTAGGAAATGGAAAGACTTGAAAAAAATATACTAAGTGAAGTAAGCCAGGCCCAAAGAAATATAGGTCCCATGGTTTCCCTTACTTGCAATAACTAGTATAGCTGAGACAAGCAGAAAAGGTCAGATAAGATGATGTTAAGCAAAATGAACCCCAAGATAGGGACACAATTGTTTTCTTCTTTCTTGCTATTGTTTCTAACATATTTATAAGATACCATATGATTTTTTTGTTGCTTTGTATGCTCCTTCCCCACAGGTATAACCCCTGTTTTCACTGTATTTGATGTTGGTATAACTTGGGAGGGGAAGGGAAAAAAACAAATTGTTTAAATAGGGATACAGGTGGATCCATTGCAACAATGAGCTGTACAAGACGTTATGTCAAAAAATGAACTTTACAATTTAGGTGGGGGTGTTGGGGGTTGGGGGAGGTGGGGATTAGGGGTGGAGGGGGGAGTGTAGTTGAGGAGGTAGGAGGGAAGGGATGGTAGGGGAAAAACAAAGGAGGAGGCAACAATGCTTAAGAAATGTACTCATTGCCTTGCTCATGTAATTGTAACCCCTTTGTACAGCATTTTCACCAAAAAAAACTTATTTAGAAAAAAAAAATGAGCAGTTGTGAAAATCTCCCTGTCTATAGTAGCTAGACAATCTTGTTGGTTACTCATATGGACAAATGATATTCAAGACACTTAGTATGATTTTGGAAAAAAAAAAAACATAAAATAAGAGAAGGTTCCATTATTTTTTTAATTTAATGCTAATGTTATCAAGTAATGTTGATGGTCCACTGCAACATTTAAGCTGAAATCAAAAGGAAAGGATGGGAATGCATTAAGAGGAGAGAAAAAAGATGTTAAGATCAATTTCTTTGCAGTAAAGCCCACGTTGTATAATTAGTATACACTAATAAAATTTTGAAAAAAAAAAGCAAATCCTGTTTAAACTTCATGGAAACTGTAATACTAGAAAAAGTGATATTTACACATTTATTGAGTTTTATTTATAAAGCATCATTGTTCCAGTGATATGAAATAAGCTAGTGCTCACAATTGTAGAATCAAATGTAATTACTTCTAGATTTCAATAACAATTTATGTTTAAGATATAGTGCTCTTATATTTATCCTAAAATGTCATCCCTGACAACAGGTACTGGATTTTCATTCAGAAGAGAGATTAGACAGAATAATCTTTTGTGTATGTTTTCTCCTATGGAAAATGATTATGGTTTCTTCCATTCCATGTCATCATTTGATCAAGCTTTATTTTTCTTCTACTCCAGAACAAAGTGAAACAGAATTAATCTAAGCATATAGAGAGGAAAAGTTTATCAGAGGTAAATGTGTTTAAGATCACTCTAAAACTTCTGCTGTACTAGGTGCCATATAACAGTTTCATTTTTCAGAATTATTATCACTGCCTTGGCCTTATTTATTTATTTATTTTTAATTTTATTTTATTGTAAAGATGCTGTACAGAGGGGTTGCAGCTACATGAGAAAGGTACTGAGTACATTCCTTGTTGAACATTGTTACCCCCTCCTTTAGGGCTTATTTATTTATTTATTTTTAATTTTATTTTATTGTAAAGATGCTGTACAGAGGGGTTGCAGCTACATGAGTAAGGTACTGAGTACATTTCTTGTTGAACATTGTTACCCCCTCCTTTAGGGCTTATTTATTTATTTACTTGATGTCTCACCTTGCCATATTTTAGAAATCTTTTAGATTTCGTGAATGGCTATTGCAATACTTGTAATACTGGTATTCAGCTAGTGCCAGACACAGGAAATGGTAGGTATGTACCTGGGATACATAATATATATGTATATGTATACATATATATATACATATACATATTCATGTTTGTATGCATATATTGCCAGAAAAAATACAATGAAAGAATAAGTGTGTACTAAAAGTAAACCTGAGAAATGCCTTGAAAAATTATCCTATAATATGCAGTATCTTATATTTGAAGAAAATTTAAATGTGATAAACTCTCAATGGTTTATGTCTTATCATATTTATTAGTCTTACAAAAACCTCAGGTAGTATAATTTTTATGATGATATGCATGAACTTTGCCAAGTGATTCCTTATTCAGGGTAAATCAAATTGGCAATTAGAGATCTGTTAGGTACACAACAATTTGAGAGAAAGAATTTACTTTATAAAATATGTAATAAAATTTATGACCTCTGATAATTTTGTGCCCCTTTGTTACTAATGTAAGATTGTATTTTTAACAGTTAACTTGATGACTCTGAAAATACAAGATCTTGATTTCCAAGATAAACATCCTTTCTTTCCCCCTGATAATAGCAGAAAACTATTCAAAATGACCATGAAGACAGATATGTATGTCTAACTATGATATAATCTTAGAAGCAGAATAAATATAGAGGAAAAAATCATACATGACATATGGAAGATCTAAAGTGATTAGTTACTTAACTTTTATGTTATGCAGATAATGAATAGAGAAACAATAAAAACATGTAGTTTTATGAAGCTAAATTTCTAAGTATCTAATAGATTGTATAAGTATATAGAACACAAGGAAATCTGATTCCAAGTAGTAATTATTTATACTGAGAATTTGCCGTGAGCAAGTAATTAATCCCAACTCTTATAGGGGTCTGAATAGTTCATAATTTATATAATATGTAAACTGAAACATAAAAACTATTAGATCAATGGTGAAAAGAACTTCATTTATGAAAAGAGCTGACAATGAAATATGTTTAGAATTTGATCTGCTGATAGCTAAAGCATTCATTGCATAAATTCAAAGCATAATTTGTGAGGAAAATGGGAAACTTGTAAATTCTATGTTCCAATAAATTGGTTTCTCAACCAACCCATTGCCAAATTAGAGACCCACTTAAAAAACTTCTCACTTGTTCAAGTGTACAAAGACATTTTGCCAATGGAAACATAAGTCTGTAACTGTCTCTTTAAAAATATGTATTTCCAGAGTATATGGCCACTTCTAAGAAACCAGTGAGGGTATTTTTGGCTATTAATGAGAAATCGAAATGCAAATTCCTTTAAAGACCATGCAAAATAATTCGAATGGTAGGGGCAAAAGATAATATCTTTAATTTAAGTGCAGCAAAATTGCAGAATAAAGATTTTAAATGACAGGATAAAAGTTTAATTAAGTTTAGAATTGTATGTTTCCAATTAATAATACTTTCTCAAATATTGGTATAGTCTCCATTTCAAATTTCTTAGATGTTTTTAATATTTGACAATTGATTTATTAGGTATCTTATAAATACCCACACTATTTTCCAAATCTTGTCCAAATCTTGCCTTTTTGCTTTGTTGTTATTCGTTTGTTTTTGTTTGTTTCTTTTTGCCAATCCCAGGGCTTGAATTCAGGGCCTGGGCACTGTGCCTGAACTTCTTTTGCTCAAGGGTAGCACTATCACTTGAAGCCAAACCACCACTTCTGGCTTTTTCTGTTTATGTGGCACTGATGTATTAAACCCAGGCCTTCATGCATGCTAGGCAAGCACTCTACAACTAAGCTACATTCCCAGCCCTTGCTGTGGTTTAAATGTTTCATTCAACTCAGTCTCACATCGGATTTTCTAACGATGAAAATCACCAAATTTCTGACATGTTAGTGTTGTCACCTACTTACATGATTTTTAATTTTTAAGTAATATTAGTCCTAGGCAGTAGATGAGGTGTAAATTTCTCAAAAATACTTCCTGGTATTACCTTGAACTAATCTCATAATAATACTTGCTTATCTTCAAAGTTGTTATTACTGCTTGACATTTTACGTAGCAACTGGCATATCTTATCATGCTTTTCCAACACTTAATAATGGAATAGACTGTATCTTTGTGATTTCAGGAACTTGGACTGAATCAGACATGGGATAGGCACCCTATAATATTTAGCAGATGTGTATATGAATGCACAAATAGAAAGATACTCAAGGAACATCTCATGAATTTGCTAAGCATACTATAAAGTGTCTTATATTGGTAAAATGCTAACATATTGATGACCTAATGAACTATTCCTTTTCCAGGAAAAAAAAAAAAGGTTTGTGTTAGGAAAGGAATGTTAAGCAATTTGATGTTCTTTCTCAGAAGGAGACATAAAAAATAAAGAAAGTGGCTCTAAGATAACATTTGAGAAAGGGAAAGGAAAGGAAAGCAGGATGCTAAGGAGAGGAGGGGTTTAAAATGTTCACTACCACCCTTAACCTTGGGAGAAGTAAATTTCATAAGAGAAGAAATGAGGTGTCCCACATTTTTCTTTCATCTACCATTAGGTATGGAATATAAAGGGTCTGGGAGAGAGAGCAACCACCCAAGAATATCACTGTGAACAGAGAATTTTAGGAATACGAAATTTGAAGAAGAGGCAACAAAGGAAGAGTTAGGTCATCCAGGGGAAGGAAAATAATCTGTCTTAATTGCCAGCAGCAGCTTCTGTTCAGAATGACTCCTTTAGGGAAAAGGCTATCGGTTTTGTGAGTTTTTTCCCAACCATTCTCATGGAACCACCTGTCACATGACTCAGAATAAACAATTGTCCACAGGAGCAAATGTGATTTGATTAAGTATAGATTTCATGTCGTGTTAATTAAATTAAGTCTTTTGTTCCCCACTTCTCTTGCCAAATTATACTTGGCACCAGAATCAGGGAGGATAATAAATGCAAGCTGAATTTTTCATTGACGGTCCTGAAAACAATGCTACGCACCACTAAACATCTTTTTTTAAAAAAATGTCAAAGTGAAACCTGACTATGACAATCAATGCTTATTCGTATTATTTTGAATTTAAAATTTTCCTATCAGTAGAGCTTTCCCCCAGCGATGACTATAAGGCATGATGAAGGTGTAGATAGAAAAATAAAACTGATAAAACCAGGTCAATGGTTAAAGAAAGACGTCTACATTAAACTGGGAGAATTTTGGTAGGTATCAAGATTGAAGCCTTTACTAATCAGAAGCCAAAAGGACATACAATTTTGAATAATACCAGTGACAGTCATGGGGCCTGAACTCTGGGCCTGGGCGCTGTCCCTCAGCTCTTCAGCTCAAGGCTAGTGCTCTACTGTTCAAGTCACAGCACCACTTCCAGCTTTTACTGCTTACATGGTGCTGAGGAATCAAACTCAGGGTCTCATGCATGCATGCCACCTTCCCAGCCCAAATATTCCACTTTCATCACACAATTTTGATTGCTTTCACAATACTGATGATTCATATTCTGCTTCTTTTTTAATGTATATTTTTATTGTAAAGATATTGTACAGAGGGGTTACAGTTATTTGAACAAGGTAATGTTCATTTCCTATCGAGCATTGTTACACCCTCTTTTGTTTTTGCCCTATCATCTCTTTCCTCCCCACCTCCCCATCCTCCCTCCCCTCTCCCACCCCCACAAAGTTGTAAAGTTCGTTTCAACATACTGTCTTGTACATCTCATTGTTACAATGAGTCATCCTGTATCCTTATTTCAGCATTTTATAATTTTTCTTCCCATTCCCAAATGAGAAAAATGTATACACAAGATGCAGGACATGGAAATCAAATACAGTGACAATGGGTGTTGTGCCATGGGGGAAGAATATACAAAAGAAACAGTAACAAAAGCAGCAAAAAAGAATCACATAGTACATTATAAGTACATTAAGAAGAACAGCAACAAAGATAAAAATTTTTGTGTCCCTATCTTGGGGTTCATTTCACTTAGCATCAGGGTATGGTCATATGTACATAGCTTTTGCCCTCTTCTGCTTGTGCTAGATATATTCTAGTTATTGCAGATAAGGGAAACCACGGGACTTATGTTCCTTTGAGTCTGGCTTACTTCACTTAATATAATTTTTCTAAATCTTTCCATTTCTTAACTACTGGAGTGGTGTCATTCTTTCTGATGAAGGCATAGAATTCCATTGTGTGTGTGTGTGTGTGTGTGTATGTGTGTGTGTGTGTGTGTGTGTGTGTATCACATTTTATTGATCCATTCACCTACTGAGGGGCATACTCTGCTTCTTAATCTTTACATTTACTAGTTTAACTTTCTGAGATATTGTTCCCTTAGATAAGCTACTAATCATCATATCATGAATACTTCTTCTTAAGTGTCATCAGTAAGAAATGGACTTTTCTATTATCATGTCTTTGTAAATAATCTTTTTAATACTCTGTTGGAGCTGAACTTCCTACTTTAGTCTTTTTATTCTTTTCTTGTTTCTTTCTTTTTATTGTGAACATACTGTACAGAGGGGTTACAATTACATAAGAAATGAGAACATTTCCTTTTTAATTTTAATTTTAATTTTTTGTGAACATACTGTACAGAGGGGTTACAATTACATGGGCAGTGAGAACATTTCTTATCAAGCGTTGTAGCCTCCTCCTTTGTTTCCCTTTCCCATCCCTTCCCATCTCCTCCTTCCCCCCCCACCAAGTTGTAAAGTTCATTTTTCGACTTAATGTCTTGTACATCTCATTGTTGCAATGGGTCCACCTGTATCCCTATTTAAACTATTTGTTTTTTCCCTTCCCCTCTACAAATCATACCAACATCAAGTACAGTGAAGACAGGGGTTATACTGTGGGGGAGGGAAATACAAAGCAACAAAGAAATCATCTTATAAATATGTTAGAAACAATAACAAGCAAGAAAAAAACATTTGAGTCTATATCTTGGGGTTAATTTCACCTAACATCAACTTATCTGACCTTTTCTGCTTGTCTCAGACATATACTAGTTATTGCAAATAAGGGAAACCATAGGGCCTATGTTTCTTTGGGCCTGGCTTACTTCACTTAATATAATTTTTTCCAAGTCTTTCCATTTCCTAACAAATGGGGCAATGTCATTCTTTCTGATGGAGGCATAGAATTCCATTGTGGATATATACCACCTTAAGTCTTAAGTCAAGGTGCACTCACTTTTTTGGGAACTTAAAAACATTAGATTTACACTTATCACTATTGTGAGCACAAATTCCTTGATCATAATTATGTACACAATTTTCAATGTCCATGCTTTCTCTTCCCATTAAGTTTCTTTGGTTTTATTATTAGAGCTTACCGGACATTATTTTGAATATCGCTTTTGTTTTCTTTTTCCGTTAGGCAGCAATTAAGTTTTGTTTATTTGATAATCAGAAAATGTGGTTATAATATATATATATATATATATATATATATATATATATATGTTGTAAATATTACACATAACATGCAAAATTCTAATCTACATGAGGATATTATATTTATATACATATATAATATGGTATCACTTCATATAATAAATCCATCTGTCAATGCATTCAACAGCTCTTGAATGTTCCTAGTGGAATCTTTTGTTATCATGAGTTTATTTATTTATATAAATTAGCTACTAACTTTACTTTTTACATAAAACACTTTATAACCTTTATTCTTCATCAAAATTTCATCTGATATTTTGTCCTTTATTGTCTGAATGACATATGTCCACAGTTTAAATGACACTAAAGCTAACTGAATTAAATTATCAAATTTCACTAGGTAATTTTCTCATAAAAAGCAATTGAAAATATTTGTGAATTGTAATGTTTACTTCTAATTGATATAGCATGATGGGTACAGATTTTTTGTACGTATTATTTCACATCTGTTAAACAAAGCTGGGGTTCTTGTGACTATGCAGAAGTAGAAAGGCAAAAACACATGAGAACACTTAAGCTTTTACCCTGGAAAGAGTGACAAGCCTCATTTCTGTTTGAATTGACATATGAAGAATGCTTATGTTAATGGTACACAGCACAATTCTCAGTTAGGGATAGATAGTCAATGTATGGAAAAAGAAAAATCCATAAGACAGTATATCAATACTTTAGAATTCAATACAAATAATTATTCCTCCTCAAATAGATGCAAACCATAATACATCTAATATCTGACTTATAAAATCAATCTAATTACTTTAAAAATAAATAAGATTATTGTTTAAATGTACTAGAAAGTACAAAATATAAACAATTTAAACCAAGATTTTCATAGATTTAAACTGTTTCCCATTGATTATAAAGTTACATTTAAAGCAAAATTTTACAAGACAAATGTATCTTGGAAATGTATATAAATTACATATACATACATGTGTATATCTAAAAATGAATCATAATAGAATAAAAATCATTTTGAGCCAGGTGCCAGGGACTCACACCTGTAATTCTAGCTAATCAGTAGGCTGAAATCTGAGGTTTGAGGTTCAAAACTAACCCAGGAAGGAAATTCCCTGAGACTCTTAGCTTCAATTAACCAGGAGAAAATCAGAAGTGGTGCTGTGGTGTATGGTCAGTGAGCGATAGCCTTGAGCAAAAATAGTTCATAGATAGCACTCAGGTCCAGAGTTCAAGCTCCATGATTGACCACAAGATAATAATAATAATTTAATATTTAATTTAGCTAATTGTTTTATTTTAAACTTGCATAATCTCTCATATCTAATCTACAAATCGCTTTCCCAAATATTAAATCATCTATGTGCTTAATAATTAAAATATATTATTGCAATTCATATGCAAAATTGGCATCTATTCAGGTACAAATTCTTTTTTTATACATGTAAGCTTAATTATAGCTGTTGAACTAAGTGTTGAACTCTCAGTTGTTTAGAAAAGGCAAGTATTTCACGGTAAAAGTTATTATTATTTTTTTCTGATAAGGCACCAGAAATCTGCCATTAGCACCTCAAGATCTGCTCCTCTCCACCCACATTTCCTCCCCAGCAACATGCAGTAGATTAGCTGGAGTCCCAATCAGTTTGTGAGAAATCCCATCATAAAAGACGCTAAAATAGATTGGACTCACTGGGTGCCAGTGGTTCACGCCCATAATTCTAGCTACTCAGGAGACTGAGATCTGAAGATCTAGGTTCGAAACCAGCCTGGGCCAGAAAATCTGTGAGACTCCTATCTCCAGTTAATTGCCAGAAAAACTGGAAGTAGCACTGTGGCTCAAGTGGTAGAGTGTTAGCCTTGAGCACAAAGAGGCTTAAGGACAGGGCCAAGGCCCTGAGCTCAAACAACACAATTGATAAAAGGTCAAAAACCGATTGGAATGTTTACATCTCTGATTATTTTCTTCTGTATCTAGATCACTGGCTACCATCTCTTTCAAAGACAGTAACTGTTGTCAGGCTATCTTCTCCTAAGTTCTCTCTCTCTCTCTCTGTAGTACACAAACTGTATGCTTGCAAAAGTCGTCAAGATGTTGGTAATCCTACCAAATATGAGTAGCTTTTGTGCTCCACGATCTCACGCTAGCAGATCCCTGCAGCTTTCCTAAGTTTGTATGGTGACACATAGTTTAAATTTCCTCAATAACCAATAAGAAGATGGCATTATTACCAACTGAGACACTTTTCAAAAAAGAAATGGATGTAAATGTCTATGAAAAGACAAAATATATCATATGCTGTCTTTTGTATTTCTAATATTTTTATAGTTTCAGCAATATTCACTAGCAAGTTCTATAGAGTATGTGAAAATCTAGATGTTATAACTGAGAGTCTAGAATTGATGTTGTGTTGTTCATTCTCTGAACAGCCATGTGCTTCTTACTTAGGAATACAACCTAAGAACAAGTCACTCCAGTCTCTTTGCTTTTAATTGGGAAAATAGAAAGGAGAAATCATTGAGAATAAAAGGATATTTATGGATATCTATCTATCTATCTACATAACTATCTATTTATCTATCTATCTAAGGTAGCTACCTAGCTAGCTAAGCTAGATATAGCTATTTCTCTATATAAAGATCTATATATCAATATACCAATATCTATAATATATAGATCTATATATCAATATCCATAATGTTCTAAACTATATGTATAGTGCACTAAACTTGACATTTTCAAATGTTATTTTATTAGCTCACACTTTCTAGGGGATTAGTCTTTATTCAAATACTGCAATTTATTTCAGAAAGTGAGTAAAATACAAAGAAAATAATGTGTTTATTGATTTCACTTAGAGTAATAAAAAGACCTTCAAACCTTATTGGATATCCTTGTTGAAACTAAACTAGAAATGGACCATCAGGCACAATTATTGCTCTTATTCCTATTGACTTGCTCCATGAGGAAGAGTAATTTAAGACACCCTCAAGGTCACTTGGAGAGAGAATAATTCCATTAATGCTATCAAACTTGTCTTAACCACTGTGTTTCTCATTATACTCTAGTGAGAGTACCCTTTAACATAAATAAAACTGAAACTTGAATTTACAAAAGTACTTAAAAGCAGAAGCTTCCTATAAATGGAGCCAACATAGAGCAATTATCTAAATGCACAGTATGTAATGAAGGAAAAATGGTTAAAATATAAAAAATGAATATATTAAAACACAGTAGATAGCGTGGGTCATACAATATTTCTGATTTTCCTACTAATTGTAAGAAAATTAGTTAAATGACATGTATTCTTATAGGGATAATAAGTGTTAGACTACCAAAAATAGATTTCTCAAGCCAAGTGAAAGTAGCTGAAATGATAAAAGATGACAAAAATAGAAATATGATTAATAAATTAATACCTTTCAAGGACAGTTATTCTTTTACTTTATTGTTATTGTAGAGGTGATATACTGAGGGGCTACACTTATATGAGTCAGGCAATGAGAACACACATTTATTTTTATCTTTCAAATATAATGTCTCGATTTTGTTTCAGTGTTATCTTCTGTTGTTTTTGTTGCTGTTTCTGGTCCTCAGACTTGAACTCTGAACATGGTCACTGTCCCTGAGCGCCTTTTGCTCAAGGCCAGCATTCTACCACTTGAGCCACAGCTCTACTTCCAGCTTTTTTCCATAATTAGTTGGAGCTAAAAGTCTCATGGATTTTTCTGGCAGCTCTGGCTTCAACTTGTGATCCTAGGATTACAGTCATAAACCACCCATGACTGACTATTTTAGTGTATTTTTAAAATGCAATTGTAATATATTTTCAAATACAAAGAAAAATTCCTTACACATGGTTGACAGAGCAAGCAGCCATTCTTTGTCTGAATTGTTTGGAAGGATGATATAATTCCTGTAGAGTCTGTCCCCAGAATTATTATTTCCTTTCTATTTATGAAGCAAATGCTGTAAATCACAGTGAGGGAATGAAAGGTTAGGAAAGGATGAGCCAGGAGGACACTTACAGACAGGGACCATGTGAACTCTATGACTTTTGCTCGACATCTTCAGAACCGTTTTCATCCATGGGCATTCAAAGCTGGTTGTTTGAAGATAGTGACAATAATTACTGAGTTTCCTTGATAATGCTAAATTTAAGAATGACCTGACTCTTTGATGGGCTTATACCTTTTAAAACATGATGAATAATAAATAAACATCAAAATGCACAGAAATTCTCACTCTTAGGAGTTTCTTGAATCTGTGTGTGTGTGAGACAGATTGCTATATTCAACCTGTACATATATAGAACACAGCAAGTCTGTGATGCATCACTAAAATAAAGACATTGCCTGGAGAGAGTAATTAAATATTTAATCAGTTGACTTTTAAACTTACTGTGTTCAAATCTTCAAAAGAATCAAGCATACAAATAAGAAAATTAAACTAGTAATTTAAAGTATTTTTAAACAAAATATTCTTAAACACAAAATGTTATTAGGCAAACAGATTAGTTCTTAGAGCTAGTGACACATTCCTGAAAATCCCTAGCAACTTGGGAGGCTAAGAATTGGAGAATAATGGTGGATGCCACATGAGACTCCATCTCAACAGAGGGAAGCTGAGCACAATGGAATATGTCTGTCATTTTGGCATGGCTAAAATGGCTTATGATAGATCACACCCTCAGAAACTTCCCAAAGAACAAATGACATTCACACTCAAAAATAACCAACAAAATAATAATAAAACCAGTTAAAATACAGAAGTAAGGCTGTTGTGTTCAGTGTATTGTTGCATTCCTAGTTACCTTTGAGGTTTTAGATTCAGACTCCAGCACTGCCAAAACAAAATTGCATATGGAAATAAAAATATGTAAAAACGAGTTATTTTTATTGACTTTTTTCCAGTCATAATCTTATGGATCACAATGTTTAATAATTTATTTTTGTTGATTTGAACTCAGGATTTGAACTCAGGCCATGAAGCTTGCTCAGATTGCATAAGCTGACATCTTACCACTTGTACTAGAGCTCCACCTGTTTTTGTTTTTGTTTTTTTGCTAGTTATTATGAAGATGGAGTGTTCAGAGTTGTTTTATTTTCGTTTGTTTGTTTTGCTGTTTTGTTTTTTGGCCAGTGCTGACTTGGAAGTTTGGTATCAGTGTATCTATGCTCTTGAGAATCTAGGATTAGAGGCATGAACCACTTAGTAATCTTCCTAAGATTAGTAACATTTTTACATCCTTTTTATGCTTTTAGAGATCATATCTATTCTTTAGTAGAAACAATGGAGACATTAAATCTGTTGACCTTCTGTTTAAGTTAAAATTTTGTTCCCGTTCTATAGTTTTCTCAGTAAATATCAGAGTTTGTCTGTATAGACTTCGGCATTACATATTTTCAGGTGACAATGCTCATACCAGTGAGCATTTCCTTATTTTTTAAAATATTTTTAATTTAATTTTATTGCCAAGGTGATGTACAAAGGGGTTACAGTTACATACATAAGGTACAATTTCTTGTCGAAATTGTTACTTCCTCTGTCAATTTTCTCCAACATTCCCTCCCAAGCAACATTTTCCTAGATTTTAAGAGTCTGTAAACTCATACATTATCATTCAACCACAAAAATAAGTATAAAATCACCTATATATATGATAAACCAAATTTAAAGTATGAAATAAATGTTTAACATTCTCAAGAAATGTGGAAATCAACAGCTTAAAACTCTCTAAATTGGAAGATTAACTATATGTTAGAAACTGAAGCTTATTTGTGTGTAATGTAAATAATTATATTCAAATCTCACAACTCTCTTAAGGAAATTGACAGATTAAGTACATTCATAGCTCAAATAAAGAGAATGGGATGTTAAGTGCATTGCTGAAATTTATGCAGTGACTTTGTTATGTGGCTGGGGTTAAATGTTCTGGATACACAAAATGTGTCTATGAGTCAATGTAAATGCACATGAATATTCTAGAAATAATTTAGAGTAGCAGGATTCTATTTTAAAATACAGACGTTCAGAGTATTTTGTAGGCATTCAATTTAGTGAAGATGAAAAGTAACATTTTCTTCCTTACAGAATTGGCAGATTCTTAAAAATATACTAATTTGAGAATTCTGTGCATTATCAAGATATTGCTTGTCATGTAAGAGTGATAAAACAATCACCAAAAAACCTGGATACCTGAATTCAGTGAATGAAACTTATAGAAAGAAAGATAAATTGGAAAAAAAGTACCTATGAGTTGTCATTGACAGTAGTCTTTAATTTTCTGTGTCAAAGCTTTGGTTTAAAATTTGGTTTAAAATTAAACTAAAATAATCACAAAAGCCAGCCTTTGGAAAGTGCCATAAACAAGCAGGTTAGTATAGAAGAACATAGCCCCCTCTCTTATACATCAGAGCTTCTGCTTTGCTACAATTAGGCTGAGAATTAGAAATGCTTAAAAAAATGTCCAGGTGAAGTAATCAGCACAGAGAACATACTGCAATCAAAGAGCAAATTCCAATACATGTTTGGATTTTTTGATTAATTGTAAAAGGAACCTATATCCTAAGCTCAATGTCTTATTTGGATTCATGAAAGGAAGTTTTTTTCAGTCCCACTGGTTGGAGCCCCTTGATACATTTGTTCAGCAAGAATTCAGAATTACTGTGGATCGGCACAGCTTATAATCACTATCTCCGTGGTTTTCCAAATGTGAGATTTGTGACTTATATCCCTTCTCTTTTCCTCTTTTGGGTTTGGTTGACAAGGGAAAAGTAAGTTGCCCTTTTAGTTTAGAGGCTTCAGAGAAAAAGGAATCATTTCCAGATATGACTTATGAATAATGAGATCTTGTGAATTGACTTTCACTACATTATATGGTTAAGCTTGCTTTCCACGTGAAATGAAAGCAATGAGCACCTGCAATCAAGGAGGAAACTAGGATTGATTTTATTAATAACCTGAGTCCATATTCATTTGGTCATCATAATTGATATATAGTATCTTTTATGGGGACATCATAATAGTGTCATAAAAATTAGCCACAGGTTGACTTATTATAACCAGTGATGTGTCAATGGAAATAATGCTTATTACAAGGAAAGAATTCAAGTCATAATTTAGCCCCACCTGGATGCATTTTTTCTCTGTATAAAGTCTGCAATATTCTACTTGTGTTTGATCACTTGGTTTGGATTTTTTAAAGTATGCAAACAATCTGAACCTCAGATAAGCCTCTAACATGAGTCATTTTTTTATTGTAAGCCATGAACACATTGAAATCACTAATTAGAAACAATGAGGTTTAAAATCATGTCAATCATAAAAATAATAATGGAATACGTTTTTCACTGTAGTCACACATAACTATTTCTTTAACTGTTAGTTTCAAAGTTAATAAGCATATGTTAGATAATATGTAAGTACTTTGCTCCCAATGTGTTTTCCCAATGTAAAGCAAAATAAAAATTTGCTAAATACGTTAGCTTTCTATTACTTTAAGTTGTTTTGAATTTGTAAAAAAAAGATACTACAGTTGTAAATATTATAGTAGTAAGTAATATAGCAGTAAATCAATTGCTATGTAATTTATAAACTTACAAAGAATCAATGTTATATAAGGGAATTTGTAGAAGAACATATCAAGGATTTCTTGATAAACAATGTCTATCCTGGCCATTGCCTCTGGTCACAATAAAATCCGCTGAAAATTTCAAGATCTAACCTCTAAATTTATAGACACCAGTTTTAGACTATTAGATAAATCAAGAAATTTTGTAGCTCTTACAACACACCATTTGTTACCTTCAATAGAGACTGCAGAGAATGATTTGCTATGTTTCCTAAACATAAAGACTGTTCTGTTGACATCCAGTCTGACACAAGAAGAGATGATGTCCTGCTACTTTTATGGCAATCATAAAAGAACTTTAAGTCCACAATGATTTGTGTAGGTTAGAACTTTCTAAATTTTTAGAACACTTAAGAGTTTTCAAAGGAATACGATTGAAGTACTGTTTAACATTGGTGAATACTGACTATCCTATAATTTAACTCAGTGAAAACATCTATTTTCACTCATATATTAAAAATAAGAGATAACTAGCAAAATTATCATTTGTATCATACAAAATATAACATATAAAAAGATAACATCAAAATTGTCCTTAGAATACATTTGATTTTTTTGCAAAGTATGAAAGGAAATTCATTTTGTGTTGTTACTTTGCCAGAATAATTTTACAAGATAAAGAAAAAATGAAAAAGATGTTTTTAATTTGTAGTAAAAAAGAAACTCTATATCCATTCTCATTCTAAAACTACAAGTGTAACATATACATAAAACAATTTTTACAGTCCCAATAAATTTAACTCTCTTGAAAATAATTTTAACATCCACATTTGACATGCCGATCTGGGGAGCTCTTCAGGTGTTCTCCAAAAAAGAGAGTGAATCCTATTGCATATAAATGAAGTGTTGGGTCTGAGAACTGTGAAAACTATGTTTGCCTACTACCACATAGACATTATATTTTAAGAATGATCTTGTCAATCTTTGTACATGTACCTCAAAAAAAAACAGTGATGGATAAAAAAAATAGACAAGTTACTTGAACAACAGTAATACAATTCTCTCCTGGAATTCTCAATTTTAAGAATTTAGAAAATAGATCTATAAAATACAGAGGCTTGACTCTCCATTGCAATTTAAAAATCCCACTGAGTACAGTTTTCTCTTACTCTGGAAAGTTCATATAGTAGAATACAATGAATCTAATGCATAGGAAATGAAGAAGACAATTATTGGGAGCAGTGTTCCTTAATTTTGCATTTATTTGGAGTTTTCCAGAGACAGAAGTTATTTTGGTTTTAAAATTTATATATAACGTAATAGCTGATTTGGGCATAGTGAGAAAGAACATTGTCTCAATGATGATGAAAATATTGCACAAAATGACTGAAAATAATTGTTATAATATTGAGAATTAGATATGTAAAAAATGAAAATAAAAATGCATGTAATAATTGAGAAGTCTAATTTGGGGATATAATGGAGTACTTACAAAGGATCATGAGAGTTCATGACTAAATGAAGCAAGCTCATGTTTGACTTCTGTATTATTATAAAATGATATTTGGGATACTGCATCTGTTCTATTTCTCCTAGAGATTTTGAGGGTTCTTATCTTCTTTGAGCAAAAAGTAGAATCAATACTTACATTGCATCTATATTAAAATAAGATGATATATAATCGTGGTGTAGAAGAAAGCCTGTACATAATCGCTAGAAAAGCAATTACCCTCATTAAAATGAAATTATTCCATCCAGTTTACCTTCTTAAAAGTAAACATTCTTATAAATGAACTAGAAATGAGTTTAATTAACATTTTATTTAAGTGTTGTTAATCAATATTTAGCCTTTTTAGATAATCACCATGTTCCTTTATCACCGAGATAAATCAGTTTTTAAAAACCCTGTTATTGGTGTTGGGAATGTGTCTTAGTGGTAGAGTGCTTGCCTAGTAAAGTTGTAGAGTGTTAACACAAAGATGATCAAGGAAGTGCCCGGGTCCTGAGTTCAAGCCTCAAGATTGGCCAAAAATAACAAAACAAAAACAAAAACCTGTTATGTTACAACAATAATTGTCATTAAAATTAATAAAAATTCTCAATAAATTATAGCATATTGTGGATATATTTAGAATATAAAAAGATAATTTATCAACACGGCCAATGAGTGATATCTTCATGTAGTCTCGTGATTTCCATTCAGAAATATTTATTTCAGAGTATTCTTTAAAGAAATATGAAACTATGATTAATACCTGTCAAATTCCTTTAAATATTTTACTTTCAACATGTCACAATCTCCAGCAGTCACTCTTTAAAAAGCTTCATTAAAACATAATGTACACTAAAGGTCTTATCTCTTTTAAGTGTACTATGATGTTTTAAAAAATTCTGCTATATATTTAAAATGATACAAGTCAGACTTAAAACTTACTTTTATTTTTCTTAGTGAAAAACATCACACTTTGCACACAAAACAATTTTCTGTTTCACATTGTATATTCTTAAAAATATCTAAAAATGATTATACTATTTCTTTTAAAGTGATTTATGTGATGGTAAAACTGATAGTTAAATTTTCATTCTCTCCCAAAATACCTTAATCATTTTACATATGATTTTTCTTGTAATACTCATGAGGAATATTGTTAAAAAAAAACAAGAAATAAATCTTTAACACCATTTAAATATTATAAAATGTTATTCCTCAACTGTAACGCAAGTGAAAATAAGATCTCCCCAAATGTGCATTGTTACATTTTTAAAATGTCATAATTACAATGTTAATGAATGCATTTTGACTTGTTAGTTTTTATTGCAAGCCCAAACTCATTTATTCAAAGATTTTTTCTTTTTCTCTTTTACTTTTTCTTTTTCTTTTTTTCATCTTAAATGGAGCTTGAACTCTACCTCTTGAACTAGATCTCTATATCCTTTTGCTGGTTAATTGAACATGGAGTATCTCAGACTTTGTTGCTCAAGCTAACTCCAAATTGTGGTTCTCTAATTTAATTCTCTTGCATCACTAGCATTGCTGACATGAGCCAGCAGTGCACAGCAAAAACAAATACTTAAAATATTAACATTAGCAAAAATAAAACAAGTACTTCTACAACCATCAAAAATAATTGGACTGTTTCCTGCTGTAATTTAGACACATGAAACATTAACATAATTTTTAAAAATCAGAAGGTGATTTTATTCTATATTTAGAATCCTATACCTTCTTGAATGAACACACACCTAATTTGTTTCTTCAAAGGTCAAGGGTAAAGCAATATCCAAATTATGGATCCACGTCTAACACAAAGATGAAAACTGAACTTTGCATTACATATCACCAATTCTATTTTCTGTCCCATTATTTCTATTTTATGTTCCCTCCTTGAGAGCTGTATCTGTGGTTGTCTATTTTCATTAATTCCCCAGATTTCCTACCTACTCTTGTTTCGTTTATTTATTGTTTTATATTTGAGTTGTCTTTCATAACCATTTCTTATTACATTTTATTGAGGACATTATACTTTTTACTAAATTGTTATTATTAATAATAATTTTCAGTGTTTAAGTTGAGGTTAAAGAATATTGCATCAAAAGGCCAGCTAGAGATCAATTGACTGAGACCATGCTTTGATGGCTTAGCTGAGTCACAGCATCCTAAAAATGTATATTTATATGTATATGTATATCTATCTATCTATTTATCTATCTATATATCAAAGGGATGCCACCACAGTTTTGTTGATTATGGGCTAATTAATAATTAATCCAACAGGATGTCTTATTTAAGGGGAACAAGTGGGTGATTTTAAGTTAATATGGCCCTGAAATAAGAAACAATGCCAGTTTTTTTCATAATAACCCTCCCCACTAATTTTGAGGCACCCAGAACTTATACTAATTCAGTTTTCATCTCATAAAATTCTTTGAAATTACAATTTTTTTGCTTACTCATGAATTTATTTCCTATCTGAGGCTTTTTTTTGTAACCTTAGAAAGATGTATCTTTAGTTTCTTCTTTGAGCTCCAAAATGCTATTCAAATCTTTCTTCCAGAATTTAACTTGAATATTAATTTGATAGAAGAATTGTTATCTCCATGAAGAAATGCACAACATTTCTGGCCATAAAAGAAATGCAAATCAAAATAATACTGAGATTCCACTTTACTCAGTTAGAATGTCAATTGTTATGCCACTTAATAATAAGATATGCCTGGGGGATGTGGCCAAATGGGAACACTACTGCACTGTTGGTGGGAGTGTAAACTTGTTCAGCTACTCTGGAAAGCTGTATGGAGGTTTCTCAAAAGACCAAACCCTATCACCCTGGATTAGCACTTCTGGGCATTTATCCAAATGACCACAAACAAGGACATACTAAAGCTACCAGCACACCCATGTTCATTGCAGTATAAGTTACCATAGCTAAGATATGGATCCAACCCAGATGCCCCTCAGTAGATGAATAGGTTACATGGTTTCCCTAATTTTTAAAAAATAGAATATGTCTATTATATTTTTAACAGGGAATATCAGCCCAATTCTAAATGCATAGGACAATATATGAGGAAGTGTGTCCACAAAACTCCAAAAATTGGAAACAAGAGGTTCTTATTATATCCTGTATAGAATTATATCTTTTTTTTCTGTTTTAATTTTCTATACGCTTTGTCTTCTGTGTAAGTTTATCTGATCTGCGGAAAGGAAAGGCAATCACAGAAACAGCAGGACAAAGGATAACCTAATGAAACAATGATACTCACTTGATACTATGTTGGAAATGAACTATACAACTTGGCGGGGGTGGGGAAATAGAAAGGCATAAGCAGGAGTAAATGAGGTAGGGGGTAGCAGTGTTTTTAAAAATGTACTCATAACCTTACTTATGAACTGTAACTCCCCTGTTCATGTATGTGTGTATGTGTCTGCAATTTCATCAGAAGAGAATGGGGAAAGATCTAGAGTGATAACTCTAGAACTCTGAAATTGAATTTTGGTGTAATCATTCTTGTCTTTGGAAGGTTTGATCTAGATTATGACTGGTCTCTTTATCAGGCATGGCTTCATCTCCCACAGATGGAGGAATCCCTCTTGATTGCTCAATGTCAATTTTATATAGCAACTGGGGATATCTCATTTTAACAATTTTTTGACATTTAATTTTCATCAAGACAATTTAGTTTTCCCTTTTCTCACACTTTTTTTCCCATATGAACCAACATGATTAATTGAAAAATGTAGACCAATTTTACATTATTTCATGACCCCATTGCTTAATATTACAAAATTCCAAAGAAGATTTAGGCAATTTGTTGGCATATAACAATTGTGTGAGAGTATTCTAAAAATATATTGCATTCCTGATAACCAATATTCTACTTAGATACAATATGTATTCCCTTTTACATGATATAAATAATGCCAAATATTACACATGTCAAAATATTGAAAATGGAATGAATGTAATGAAAATGTAAATAATTATTGAAGAGAAAAGGCTTTAGATTTTTTCCAAGTTACAAAATATCTATGAAAAAATTGAATTAGAATGATTGATACATATAACTATCTTTTCTAAGTTAGTAATTAGTCAGAGTAGTCATCAAATATTTAACCACTTCCCAATGCTAAAAAGATATATATATATATATATATATATATATATATATATATACATACAAATATGATTCTTACTTGCTTTAGATATCCGCTACTTTAAGTAGTTCTTAGGGCTGTGATAATTACAATGGAATATGTGAAAATCCCAATGTGATAATTGTCTTATTGAGAATATTAGGATCAATAATCTGGGTGCTGGTGACACATAGTTATAATCCTAGGTATACAGGAGATTGAGAATTGAGGAGCCTTGTTCAAAACCAAATATGGTAAACCTCTGAAATATTTTATCTTCAATTAGCCAGAAAATAATCCAAAAGTAGAGCTGTGTCTCAAATGGTAGAGTGCCAGCCAAAAGGTCATCTAGTATCTATGGATGGATGGCAAAAGGAATGCAGATTCTAGGAAGGCTTTGGGTGAATAGCTCAATCTCTGTGACTAAAACTCTAATAGTTATATGGTCATTATATACTGATAGCACAATAACAACCTGTTAAAAACACTATTTGATATTCCAAAGACATTAGTTAGAGATACTTATTTTTAGCATTTAGGTGATTGTATTGAATCAGAGCCAAAGTTTATTCTGCCACCAGAAGACATTTTTAAGTCACACACTCCTTAGAAAATCAAAATATTTCTTAAAGTTAAACAGTAAGCCATAATGCTTCAAGTGTTTTTAAAAATTGTTTTGAACTAACTGTATTCCACAGTTTATGGGCCTACCTTTAGAATTATAATATTCAGTGTGCCATAATTATTCAGCTTTATATTAGTCATTATTGTATTATAAAAATTTTAACAAGTACACTAGCTAATTTCAAAGGAACTAAGTGAAGCTTAATGCTCTATAATTAAATGATTAAAATTTAAAACAAAGCAGATCGCAGTAATAGGAATTAAGAAATTTAGTGTTATTAGGCATTTTGGAAAAGCTAATTAGTAGCTTCAAAATCCAAATATGACTAGTTTTTGCTGTTGTGTTCAGAATTAGTTATATGACCTACTGGTTCAAAAAATAAGTTCTTTGTTTCTGGAAAAAATTTTTGTCCTGGAATTATTATATATATATATATATGCACACACACATAGAGTACCATAATGACCACAAATTATAAAAAGTCATAAGAAATTCCAGTTGAAAATAGAAAATTACTTTTCTATTCTTTTTTTTATTGTGAAAATATCATATAGAGGGGCAGATAATGAGTGCATTTCCTATCAAGCATTGTTGCCTCCTCCTTTGTTTCCCCTTCCCATCCCCCCCAATCCCCCTCCCCCATTCCTCCCTCCTCCCTTACCCTCTCTACCCCCTCCCCTGCCAAAGTTGTAAAGTTCGTTTCTCGACATAACGGTCTTGTACATCTCATTGTTGCAATGGGTCCACCTGTATTCCTATTTAAACAATTTGTTTTTGCCCTTCCCCGCCACAAATTATACCAACATTAAATACAGTGAAAACAAGAGTTATACCATGGAGGAATTGAATACCAGTGGGAAAAATGTATCTGGATGTTATATGTAAACATTCTAAGAGCATAATATTTAAGTCATAGTAGTGTATGGATCTACAAAATAATTAAATCATATGGCTTCAGACAAAATGCTATCTCACTGTGAAAGTCTATAATCAGTGTTCCTTTTAAAGACCTCACTGTATTTTTTGCTAGTTTATTATTATTATTATTCTATTTAAGTAATTGTAAAAGCTCAATCGACCTGTTGGTTGTGAGTACAATCTTTCTGACTGAGGTCATCCCTTCGTTACTGGATCTTCATTGTACCTTGAGAGCTGACCACATTTAGTTGTTATCATTTTTTATTCCCAAGCTGAAAACAAAATTGCAAGTAGTTGATAGGAAAGGCATGCCTGTCGATTTTTATTGTGCTCCTATTATACTTTTATGTTCATCTATTTGCATAGATTATTTTTTCTTCTCTGAAGTCTTTTGTATACATCCTATGAATTTGCCCTTTGCTTATGAATGTTTAGTAAAGGACAAATAGAGTTCTCTGACTCACTAACTTTGTTTGATTGCTATTTTTCTATTTAGAAACAAGAAGAGTTAAAATGTATTATTACTGAACTTTTATCATGAGGATATGTTCATTGGGATGCATTTCCATATAGAAAAAATATTCTTATGAAACCAGGTAACTGAGAGGATGGATGGTTGGAGGAGATGTGGGACAAAAGAGGAAGAGGTGGCATTGATCAAGATGAATTGTACTCATAAACTGATAGATTGAAGTGAAACTCCTTGTACAAGTTCTTAAAGATAAAATATAAATTACAAAGCAAATAAGCTGGGCACTAGTGGTTCACACCTGTAATCCTAGCTACTCAGGAGGCTGATATATGAGGATTACAGTTCAAAGCCAGCCCAGGCAAGAAAAGTCCATGAGACTCTTATCTCCAATAATCCACTCAGAAAACTGGAAGTGGCACTGTGGCTAAGCTTGAGCTGAAGAGCTGATGGACACCACTCAGGCACAGAGTTCAAGCCCAACAAGACCAAAAAAAAAAAAAAAAAAAAAAACAAAGAAATAAATATCCTTGTGTGTCTGATACGCAGAATATGTTAAAAAAAAAAAAAAAGGTATAAGAAAGCTGAAGTTTTCAGAAAAAAATAGCATAAAAATTAGGTATACTATTATGAAGATAAAAATTTATTCACTGAAGTAAAACAAACTGATAAATTTAAAATATTTGTTGACATAATATAGTATATCTCTAGTATAAAGACTAAATTAAAAATTAACCCTACATCCTTGGAGTTTGTGTAACACTTTCTTACTCCCTTCTTGATCTTATTTCCCTTTTAAACTTGACAGACGAGGGACAGATGATAAATGACAGATTGAAAGAGAGAGATTCTACTTTTGAACCTTCTTCTAATGCTTGACACCAGTTCCATATTCTATGCCTGTCTTATTATGTAAGTTGTATAACAGCTCTGTACAAATGCCAATGGTAGAAGAAAGGTGTTAAAAGAGTGATAAGTGCTGAGCACAGAAGCTGAGCTGAGCTAACAAGGACTTCCTGTCACTGGAAAAATGATAAGAGAAGAAGGTAAAAAAGCTTCCAAAGACTGAACCAGCATGATCAAAGTAAGGAAGCAGGTGTGAAAAGTGTAGGCTTATAATACTGTAGTGATGCAAATTTGGATGAAGCTCAAAGTACCAAAAGGTGGACTGGGAGAAATGTTTCTGTTTATAAGGATACAGCACAAAAGGACTTTCAATTGTCATGTCACAGATAAGATGTAAAAAAGGTTTTCATTTTAGTATGAATGAACAGGGCAAGCTTAGCTTGGGGTTGGCAAAGCTACCCAGAGAAATTAAGCAACTGGATTCACTCGCTAATTCTCAGACATTCTTTTCTGGCATGGGTTAGAGAATGCAATTATTATATAATCCTATAATGCTAAAATCTGATAACTCTACTAAAATCTTTCTGATACTGTAATTTTATATGGTGCTAAGTCACCAGCTGGACAAAAAGATCTGAGAAATTCTCTTAAAATACAAGCATTCCATATTTTCACGTCGTCTTTTTTCAGGGGGGACAGGGGAATTATAGCAAGCCTGGGCAACATGCTGAGGACATCTGCAGCTAAACATCATAAAGCAGCCCTGAATGTGCTACAAACTTTGCATAAAATGGGATACCGCATTGACTGGAACATGAGAGCACATGTTGGCTTTTATCCCCATAAAAGTTTGTGTGAGGGGAAATCATTGCAGGCAATATTATAGTCACCAACATTTAATTACCCATACAGCAAAATATATAAATCAATCAAGTTAAAGGTAAAATCTAGGGAGACAATGTTCACAGAATATTTCATTGGGCTCATCTATACTTAGTCAAATGCTACAGAAACATTTTTCAGGGTAGGAAAATATTTAGGAAGAAGACGTAAAACATGCATTTTTTAAAACTTCAAGTCAGCAATCATGTGTCCAGATTGAAGTTGTTGTAACTGAATATCAAGTATTTAGGTGATATTCATCCTCTTGCTTTTAATGAAGGACTTAAATTCTTCATAGAAATTTCATATTTCTTTGCAAACTAGAAAAGATTGTTTATTTCTGAGGTTCTCTAGCACATGGGGCTTCTTCCCAGCACTTTTGAGAGAGAATTTATAAAAGCTTATTAGCCACTGAGCTTTATAAAGTAAAGACCTCTGTCAGGATGATTAGTTATGCCAACTAAGCACATTTCACCATACAGTGGGGGCAAAATATGTATTAAATGAGTTCACATGTTCATTTCATTTTATATAAAATGAAGTCAGTAGTTATAGTTGGAGCTATTAGAAGTAACACTCAAATTGATATTTTAATATTCAAAATAAAGAAAAACAAATAATCGGGTGCCAACCAATGAATAGATAAAGAAAATGTGGTATACATGTATACATAACAGAATATTTTTCAGCCATCACCCCAAAATGAAATTATGACACTTTACAGGCATATGGATGAAACTGGAGATCATTATGTTAAGCGAAACCAGTCAGAATTAGAAACACAAATGTAGGCTCACTCTCATATGCAGAAGGTAACTCTTAACAATAAATAGGAATTTAGAACAGGTTCTGTTCTGCATGGACTCCAGCAGGATACAGGAAATAATCCTTAGTATCTCAGCCTTCTGAGTAGCTTATAGGTAGTGACATTTAATTATTTTTCCATTGTTGATATGCAAATCACCATATAATGAGTGGCTTAAAGAGACACATATTTATTATCTTAGAGTTCTGGAATTCACAAGTATGAAACATGTTTTATTGAGTGAAGCTCAAGTGCTGGCAGGGACTTCTTCTTTTTTTTTTTCTGAAGAACGGACTTTTTCAGCTCTAGAGACCCATCTGGCTTCCTTGATTTAAAGCCCCAGTTCTAATTGTGTGTGTGGCCTCATCTTAAGTTCAGCAGTGCAGCTTCTCTCTCTCTCTCTCTCTCTCTCTCTCTCTCTCTCTCTCTCTCTCTCTCTCTCCTCCTTCCTTCCTCCCTCTCTCTCTCTCCACCCTACTCCTCTTTTTCTCCTCTCCCCTTTCCCCTCTCCTCTCTCTCTTCTCCCCTCTGCCTCTCTGCCTCTCTGTCTCTCTGTCTCTCTGTCTCTGTCTGCTATTTTTTTCTTCCTTTTTCAACAAGATAGAACCTTGTGATAACGTGGACCATCCTGGACAACCTTTCTACTTCAAAATCTTAACCATATAACCCACTCCCTTTTCACATGCAAGTAATGTATTAATGGGCTCAGAGGAGAAGAACATTTTCTTTAAGGTCCATAGTTTCTCACAGCAAACTAATTTTATTTAATATTTAAAAAACAGTAGTTATTGATTTGCTGTGTTAATCAAATGTGTAAATCACTGTTTCTTAAAGACCAGCTGTCCTAATTTATCTGATTTCTCTTTGCATCCTATTTTCTACATTTCTCGTTACATACATAAAAGTTACTTAAAACCTGGTAAATCTTCTTTGTCGCCTCATTCTACTCAGGTTTTACGTAGGAAAATACTGGTAAGAAATGTAGAATGATTGTAGTTCTTGGCATAAAATGTTCAATAAATATTTTGTTATTGCCAGTATGAATGTCCAGCAGGCAAGTGTTCCTCTATTGTAAATTTCTTAATGCTTTCTGTGTAGGAAAATTAAACAATCCCTTGTTCCCAGGAGCTTAATTGACTTTCTACTTTATGCCTATTTCATGTCTACCATAGCCTTCTTTGCATTAAAATACATGAATATTTTGTTGTTCTTTCCAGAAATACATACAAAGCAACTAGGCTGGTATCAGAAATGAGTTAAATAAATATTCTGTGGCTTTTCCACATTTATATCTAAAATATGTAGTTATAAATATGATTCCTCATTAGTAGAAGTCTTTATTGTGATATTATTATACTTTACATAATTTTCATCTATATTTACTTGCCATCGATATGCCAATAGACATTTATATATTCAGAGGTTGATGTCTGGAAAATATTGAAGTGATAAAATAGGTCTCTACTTGACATCATTTCACTTTTGAGTTCATTGCTCCATTATAATATGAATAATAGCTTATTAATTCTATAAATGCCTGTGTGAAATATTTCGTAGATGATTGAAAATAATAAATAAGCTGGAGAGTTGTAAGGTAATCAACAGCTAAAAAAGTGACCTAAGTTTTAAAAAGCTTAGAAAGGTAACTGCCCTCAGGAATACCAGCGACTCGGGAAGCAGAAGCAGAAAGGTCTTGAGTTTCAAGCCAGGCCAAACAAAATACTGAGGTCTATTGCAAAGCCAAAATATAATCCAGTGGTAGTTTGCTTGCTATGCATCTGAAAGAAATGAAGATTCGTGAGAAAGGTAAGAAAAACTCTAAGGAAAAGAACATTTCCTGGATACCGACCATGTGCTATGAGTGCTTTATAAGTGAAGATCAAACATTTTGCTCTTGTGAAGTCTCATCATGTCCCTCATCTATTTCTTCTTCCTTACATATCACCAATTTCTTCAATAATCCACATTAACTGTGTAACCTTGGCTAGTTTAGAATAATAGGGTAACTATTTTCTTAGAAGTATATTTGTGGAAACTAAATAGCCTACAGGTTTGTATACTTTGCCTACAATCTGGTGTCTTGTCTTGTCCATACATACACAGACAGGGAGAGAGAGAGAGAGAGAGAGAGAGAGAGAGAGAGAGAGAGAGAGAGAGAGAGAGACTGACTGATTGATTAATTGATTCCAGGGACTTTCTCCCAGACTGGCTTGGAACTCGCTCCTCAGATCTCAGCCTCACAAGTAGTTAGAGTTACAGAAGTGAGCCACTGGTTCGCAGCTTGACACTGAATCCTTGGGACAGATGCTTGTGAATTTCTGAGCTAATAAATTGTGAACCGTTTGATTGCTGTTTTATTTTAGTGTAGTAGTTTCTGATTTGGTAATAAATCTGAATATTTTCTGCCTTTTAAAATAAATGAGATTGGTGTATGGAGATTATGTAGTCATGTTTGCAAGCAATTTTCGGAGCATAATAAATATACTTTAGTCAATAACAAGCACATTTTATTATTTACATGGTCAAATGGATAGATATTTGATATTCTCCCTCTCTGTCTCTTTTTATAGATCAAATTTAGCAGGTCTTTGGGATACAACTAGATTTTAGATACCTACTTACTCAAAATAAGACAACCCAATAAGTAAGATCATATTCAAGTGGTAGACTCATATTGTTTACAATATTCACTCCTGAAAAATTATTATAAATTTCTATTTCAAAGCTATCAAATATAATCAGCTGATAATTTTGAGTGGAGGTCTTGTACTCCTTTTATCTCAAGTATGGCACAGGAATATAATATAGGCTGTTCATTCCATTTATAGTCACATCTAATTCTTATCTTACAAAGTAAAGCAAAGATTACCATGAACAACATTATTTTCTCTCTTGCCATAAACTCTTCTACTCTTGTCTGCATCCTGACTCGTATAATTCTACAATTCCTCACATTACCATATACATTTCCTATAGCATATGTATACAGGTGATTAAAATAATCAATTTGCTACTTTAAGCAGGTCTACTTGCTTATTCATTAATATTTTCTTCTTATTTGATATCCCTTAATTATTTTTTCTCTCATTTTCTCTCTCCTTCTCACTTGATCTCCCACATACATTACAAATAAAAGTAACATCAGCATAAACAGTTTGATGACACTTTTTCTATGCTCTTTAAATGGAATGTTTTTGTTATTTGTAAATGATTGCTGCAAAGCCTCATACAGTTGTTTTATCTAATGCAAATATTCATTATTTATGTTTAAACAGTTTACATAAACGATCACCTACAATGGTAACAAAAAGTATTTACAATCATATCCGGTTTGATCAAACATTTTCTAAAAGTAATAGATAATTTTCTGCTTTCTCCCTTTTGTCCCTCTCCTACTGTCAGATCTGCTGACATATTTTTGTCAGTATTTGTTTTGCTGGGATTTTGTGGAAAAAAAGTATACATTGTGGGACTTTAGCCTGATTTTACCAGTTAACATGTTTGAGATTCATGTTTTTTTTTTTAATCAATCTTTTCTTATTTAATTCTATTACCTTATTAATTCTTGTGTCAGTTGGTATTTAGTTTGTTCCCAGCTGAGTATTTTAAGAAAAAAAATGTTATTTTAAGCATTACCACACAAATATTTGTAAAACAACTTGTGTCTTTTTTTTCCTGCATGGATACCTACATAGGGTTGAAGGGCTGAGTGATATAATGTGGTTACTTGCTTAAGAAACCATCAAGCCGGGCGCCAGTGGCTCACGTCTGTAATACTAACTACTCAGGAGGCTGAGATCTGAGGATCGCTGTTCAAAGCCAGCCTCAGGCAGGAAAGACCGTGAGATTCCTATTCCAATAAACTACCAGAAAACCGGAAGTGGCGCTGTGGCTCAAGGGCTAGAGCACTAGCCTTGAGCTGAAGAGAGGGACAGTGCCCAGGCCCAGAGTTCAAGCCACCGACCAACAAAACAAAACACCATTAAATTTTTTCCATAAAGTTCTTTCATAAAACATTGCCAGCTGTGAAGTTGGAGCCCCAGTTTCTCCAACTTTTTAACCACAATTGATCATGTGTCTTTAATATTAGATATTCCACAGGTTATGGAGTAGTGTCTCAGGTGCCTTCACTTCCAGATTCTCACTATGGATTTATGTTGAGGGTGTTTTCATGCATTAATTTATTATTTGTGCATTTTAATTTGGGAAATAACTTCTGAAATTGTGTCTTTTTTGGAAAACATGTGGCCTTTACTCTTTATATTGGATATTAGAAAAAGTTACATATTACAGGTACACAGAGCTTGCTTGCATTCACTGTTATTAGGGTTGATACTCTGCATTTTACTGATTAATTGAAAATTGCATCTCATCTAGTTTTCTGCTTCGACTGACTTACAATCACCATTCTCTAGGTCTCAGACTTCTGACTTGCTAGGATTACAGGTATGAGCCTCTACTTCCCAAAGAAAGTCTGTATTATTTTTCTGTGAGATTGTATCATTTTTTTCATCATTGGTCATATTTCTCTACTTTGCAAATAGCTAGTTCATTTTAAAGATTAGAATTATGTAATATTTTAAAAAATGCCATAATAATTTCCAAATCGTTTTTTAGAAGTAAATACTTGCAAAAGTATTGTTGAAATTCATTCTATCATGCAGATACATTTCTTTAATTTCTTCCTTCTAAGGCTTACCTTTAGCCGTTGTCATTTAGAATCCGAGAGTCTACTGTTTTGTTGTTCTGTTGTGCCAGAATATATCAACATTTTAGGCTCTCTACCATGATGATTCAGATATGACTCCAAGAGAATCAGATAGGAAATATTTCCTAATTTTTTCTGGTTACTAATGACTCTTTCTTTTACTCGATACTTCGAGTGGCCGCGTGTAGTTGTAACTCACACAATGTTTCAGCACTTAGAAGCCTTTCTCCTTCCTCTTCTAGTATGTCTTCTGGAATTTTGTCTTCTTGAAGTATATAATAGGCTTCTGCTTGACTTCCTTTCCTTCACTTACAGACAGTGTGCTAGGAGTTATGTGACTAATTTCACTCATCATATCCTGCCTAAACGTTAATACCTGAGAAGCACAGATTTTAATATCTTTCCTGAATGTTTATCTTTTTCATGCAGGATAGTAAATATGTCTGCTGTTTTCTAGGGTGGCTTGAAGTAGAAACTGTTTTATAGCTCATCTTAGTTTTTTTTTTTTTTTGCATTTATGATTTACCTTAACAGTAAAACTACTGAAAATTCCGCACACTTACCACATCAATATTGCATTAGTATTCCATATACAGTGTTATAATAATTAAGTAGATGCTTGAATTTATTAGCATTTAATCAGTATAATGAATATAATAGCAGGCCTATGGGTATAAGAAGAAAAGAAGAAATAAAAATATTTCAAGATTTAAAAATATACATCAGAAGCTTGATCACCAGGTGAATGTCAATATAAAATCAGTTGCAATAACCAGCATACTTCTTTGTGCATACAAATCAAAGAAAGTAAAAGTAACTTAATTCAAACTCATCAAAGAAGATGGAAAGAAGTAAAGTTCACTTTAATTCCACTGGGGAACATAAAAATACGTTTTTACTGTCAGATTATTTGCAAGTTATATTTAAAGATACCATCTCTGTGAATATTTATATACTGTGAACATGGCTTCTCTTCCAGGAGTCAGAAATTTTTGTTCAGCTGTCACTCAAAGTGGCTACTTCAAGACTTATTGCTTTAAAAAAAAGTCATTGAAAGTTTTAGCATCTTTCTTCAAGGACATCTTTCATAAGACACCAAAAATGACTCAGGAGCTGGGGAAGGAACATTTTATGGTCTTTTTTCTCAACAACATAACCTAATAACAACCCATGAAAAATGCTATCATTGTTTTGGTGTTAGGTAGTATGGGGCTAGAGATTTTAAAACATTTTAGAATACAAATACCTGCTTACATAAAGATTCTTATATTTAATTTTTATTTGCCCACAAACAACAGCTTTACAATAAAAATAATTGATAACACTGTCTTTTCTTTAGGTTAATTTAGATTGTGTTAGTGACTTATGATGTGAACTTTTCATGTAAAGTATCTGCCTCAAGTGTTCTAAGTCGATTATACATTTACTACTTAAAAATTAAAATGGTATTGGCTTAAATAAAAAGTGCATAATACTGTATACTTACCTACCTACACCCAGTTTCTATATTATCAGTATCTTCGGTTAGTACTGAATGCTGCATATTACTGTATAATACTGTATAATACTGTATAATGAGCCAATATTAGCATGTTGTTATTAACCAGAATCCCAAATGCATTCACATTTTCTCTTCATCTTATGTATTTTTCTCTTCCAGAATCCTATCTAGGACACTAATTTATTTCATTGTCATATCTTTTCTGAGTTGAATATGACACTTTTCAGATACTTCTTGCTGTTATAAGGACAGTATAGAAGAGAAAAACTGTCTAAGTATTTGTAGAGTAACTCTCTTTTGGATTTTTTACTCTTAGGATCAAACTGATTTGAAGTATGTTTTCTGGACTGTCCTAGTATTAAACTGCCAGTTTTATCTCATCAAGTCGAGTACAAGATAAACATCACTTAACTCTGGCTGATATTGGGCTTAATCAATTGTATGTAGTAACCAAAAAGTTATGTCCTCTCTATCCTAATTTACTATTTGAAAGGAACTATTTATGTACAACTCACACTTAATGAATAGGAATGATAAACTACTCCCTTGAATAAGCGTAACTACAGACATTTTTAGGGTCCTTCTCTATTAGATGATTCTCTTTTCTACTATATATTTTCTAATATTTATTTATAATGTTACAGACCCATGGATATTCATTTTATGCTTTTGACTACATGATTTATTTTTACTCAATTTTTTATTGGTCACTGGGAAATTTTTCAATGATTTTTATGTATCTTCATCAGTCTCCCATTGTAGAATGCGAATTTTTTTGGGGGGGGCTCCGGTTGTGGGGCCTGAACTCTGGGCCTGGGTGCTGTCCCTCAGCTCTTCAGCTCAAGGCTAGCGCCCTACCATTTGAGCCACAGCACCACTTCCGGCTTTTTTCTTTTTGCTTATGTGGTGCTGAGGAATCAAACCCAGGGCCTCAGGCATGCAACGCAAGCGCTCTATCACTGAGCCAACTTCCCAGCCCAGAATGTGAATATTTTTTAAACCACTCTTACTTTCTAGAACTGGAAGATCCTTCAGAGCCATTTTCATGATTTCATCACTCAGTCCAAATATCAACAATTTCTACATAGTGCTATTGGATACTATGGGATGATTATATTTTTTATTCAACTTTAGTGTTCTCCAGTGCAATTATCTCTGAAGTTCCATTTTTGAGAGATTATATTTTTAAAATAATTCTTTTAGTGTGTATTGTACTAAAGTATATCCCTTTCTTTTTTTTATGGTTTTTTTTCTTTATTCAAGCTCTTTGATCAATTTTAAGTTAATATTATTTTATTTTATTTTTTTATTTTTTGTGAACACACTGTACAGAGGGGTTACAATTACATGGGCAAGATAGTGAGTACATTTCTTATCAAGCATTGCAGCCTCCTCCTTTGTTTCCCCTTCCCATCCCTTCCCATCCTCCCCCCTCCCCCCCCACCCAATCCTCCCCCTTCCCCCCCCCACCAACATTGTAACGCTTGTTTTCCACATGACAACTTGTACTTCTCATTGTTGCAACAGGTCCACCTGTATCCTTAAATGACTTGTTTTTCCCCATCTCCTCTACAAGTTATACTGACATCAAATATAGTGAAAGCAGGGGTTATACTGTGGGGGAGGGACATACAAAGCTACAAAGAGATAATCTTATAAATGCGTTAGAAACAAATGCATGAAAGAAAAAACATTAAAATACATATCTAAGGATTCATTTTCTTAAAGGATCAATTTTAGGTCTTTCAAGAAATTGTGCCTAACTGCCTTTTACAAAGCCAATGTTTGGTTTGAGCTGATTATTACTGCTTTCCTTAAAATTTAAGACCTTCTTATTGTCGCCACTGATGTCACCACTTTCCTGTCTCATATTAGTGATTTCTGTGCCTCTCTCTTCTCATTCTTTCTTTCTCTCACCCCTCTCTTCTTATTTCCCTCTCTCCTTTCTCCTGTCTTCATTTCATACTTGACAAATGTTTTTTCACCTTACTTGTAATTTTTAATGAAAACGTATTATATTCATTTTAGGATTTTAATTTTGTTTCTTTAAATTTCTTTTTATTTCCTTTTTTGTTTTTCTTCCCCTTTAGTGTGGTAGAAGTGTAAAAGACTAAGTTACTTACAATGCATCTGTTTTTATTTTAAATATATTTTATCGTAAAGATACTGTACAAAGGGGTTACCGTTATATGACCAAGGTAATGAGTTCATTTCCTATTGAGCATTGTTACCCCCTACTTTGTTTTTCCCCTACCATCCCTTTCCTCCCCACCTCCCCAACTCCTTTCCCTCCCCCTGCCCCCGCAAAGTTGTAAAGCTCATTTTCAACATACTGTCTTGTACATCTATCTCATTGTTACAATGGATCACCCCGTATTCTTATTTTAGCAGTTATTTCTCTTCCCCTCCCCAAATTAGAAAAATGTATACACAGAAGCAGGACACTGGAATCAAATACAGTGATAATAGGGTTTTTTTTATCTTGTTCTTTTTAATGTACTTATAATGTACTATATGTTCTTTTGTTTCTTTGAATGAATCTGTTTTTTGAATGTGTATGTTTCTGCAACAAAATTTCCGGTGCATTTTTTAAGATTTCTTCCCATAAACACTAAAATTTTTAATTTTTTAAGATATTTTTGTATAGATTTTTTCCCAACAATCAGACTGTGTAGTTTTTTTCCTCACTTCCTGAACACCTGGGAATTTATCCCAAGTTTTCTGTAATTGATTCCTAGTTTATTTCTACAGTAGTCAGAGAAAATGATAACAAAAACTGTATGATTTTTATTGCTTTAAACTTTTTGAAATGGGTGCTCTGCTTTAAAATATTCCATATGAGATTGAAGAAAAAAGTGGCCTTTGTAGTTTTGGGATGAAATGCACACACATTACAGCTAGAAATATGAGATTGCTATGTTATTTCCATACTGATCTGACTTAACTGTGTGTATTCATTATCTAGGAAAGCATGACTAAAACTATAGTAGTGATTACCATTTCTTCTTCCTAACATTTTGACCTCATATGTTTTAATGTTCTGTAATTAGTTAGTTATACATTTTTTAACACGTTTTCTGCTAGACTCCACTCCTGTGTTACTACATACTACCCATCTTCATTCTTGCTGAACTTCATTTTACTGAAATGTTTGCTTTATTTCCCTGTAATTACTATACCAATTGAATCTTATTTCTTATTAGCGCTAGCATGTTCTTTAGTTTGGATGTTGAATATTTCCCAAAGGATCACATATTACAGGCTTAATTTTCAGGGTAGTTCTGTTGGGAGATAATAAAAATGTTTAGGCAGGGTATGCCCACAGAAGGGATTATAAGAGTCACGTCCCTCATTTTGTTTCTAACTCCAAGTTGATTTCCTGAGCAGTTTGTTCCACTACATATTTCCTACCTTTGTTATCCCTTTATTCACTGGATAACCAATCTGGCATATCCACTATTTTTGTAAGTTAATTGACTGAGGTAATTTTGTAATAGTGACAGAAGATTGAGTAATACAGGATGAAATATACCATCTCTGATTTTCCCAATCTGAGTCACATTATTTAAAGTTCATTTTCTATAGACAGAAGATAGATATTTTTCTCATGGGCAATCTCTGTCTTGTATTAGTGTTTTCATATTTAAATGTATTACTGATACAGTTCAACAAGTTCAAACCAGATCTCATTGTAATTTTAGTTCCCCCTTCCTGCCTTTTATAAAAAATATTTTACCTCTTCTCACAGCATATTAGTGTAGTAGTGTTTAATTTTAAGTATGTATTCTACTATTTACTATGCAGATTTATTGAATATAAAGCTGCCTTCAAATAATACTATAGAGAGTCCCTGACATGGCAATATGACTTTGAATTTTTAGATCTTGTAATATTATATATAATATCCACCATTAGAAACTACACTTTGAGGTATGAATTTTGATGTTCCTTCCTCTGTGCTAGCAATATGCATATGATATTCTATTAATGCTGGACAGTGTCAGTGACACGGATTCTAGTGAGCACATCATTAGGATACCCAGACACTACAGTGTACTGTGTGCTAGGCTATAAAGTTTTGTAAATTAGAGCATTTTGTACATTTTGATATTTTAATCTTATTATTAAATGGTACTTTAATCTTGTTATTAAATGGTACTTGATGACCATCTGTGGTTCTGACTGTTGATTCTTCATTATCCCTTCATAGTTCCTGTTGCATGGCTGTCATTCATTTCACTTATATTCATGTTGTAATTGCCCAATGTATTTTTACTTTTTTCATTTAAATGAGTTTATTTTAGATAGAGCAAGAAAAAGAAAAGAGATTTGATTTTACTTTCCCTATCCCCGCCAGTTATTATTTAGATCTGTGACCTTAACGCATACAATTTTTCTTCTGTCTGAAACGATGTTCTAGCATTTCACACAGGGCAGACATTGTGATAATACATCTCTTAGATTTTGTTCATCTATAATACTCTTCATAATGTTTAAAAAGGTATTTTTAGAAATAAAATTTTAGGATATAAAAAGATATTGTTAATTAAGTATTTTATTTCAGGTTCATTTGGCTGTAGGGATGCTATTGAGAATTGTGTTAAAAATCCTTGCCCTGTTCCATTGTGTTTGTCTAACTTATATCTTTTCAATGGCTTGTTTCAATATTCTTTACCTTAGTGTTTTTTGAGTTTGAATATGAGATGACAAGACCATAAATTTTTCATGGTTATTAAATGTGTGTTTTTCTTGAAGTACTATATTATGTTATGTTTTCTTTTTTTCCACTCATTATGTGCGACATTTGGATGGTGTGATGAAAGAAAAGAGAGTAATTTGCTTTCTTCAGCTGGCACAGACTTTAGCAATGTCTTTTGCTAGGATAGGTAGGAAATACATAAAGAAGAGTATTTCTGTCTTTTATACACAAAAAATATTCTTTTTCTGACTTGCTACAGGCGTGAACAGCTTTTCTTAGTCCCCTAGCTTGTGATTCTAATGTAGTCCTAGATATAGAAACTTTCTCTTAAAAATGAAAACCCAGAGATGTTTTCCACTCTCATACTTACCCATATTTTATTTCCAAATCAAGAGAGTCCTTCTTACTACTAGCTCATTGTGATTTCTATTTCAGGCTCTTCTAGTACTGATTCTTCAGGTAAAAGAAATTAATTGATTTTAGATATTGTTTCAAATGATGACTTGCATTCTCTCAAATGTCAGTGCTGATACTAGATGATCGCAATCATATATTCTGAGAACATCAAATATTGCCATGATTACTATACCACAAAAGATTATAACAAAATGACTATAACATACTATGTCCTTTCTTAAAAATTGTATTTATGTACAACCACTGAGTTCTACATCCTCAGCAAGGTCTTAGAACACAGTAATGATTCAGCTTCACCTTTGCTTTGTAGAAGCTTCTAACATGTTACCCAAACTTTTAGGTTTCAATTAATAGTTTTTACAACTGTAAAATTAGCCCTTCATCATCTCTCCTGTTATGGTGTTTTCACTCAATAAGCAATTTTATTACTCACCTACAATATATATAGATATAAACTAAAAATAAAAATGATAAAAATAGCAAAAAGTAGAAAAAATGTTAACAAATAGTTGTTAGAACTTAAATGGTAGAAAGAGACTTAAGAACATTTCTCAATCTTATTTACTGTTGTTTTTTAAGCCTATATTTTGGACAATTTGTCAGGGCATTTTGTAATGGTTGCTTATTTATTGAGCATCTGCTACCTATTATCCTCAATATGGAAGTCATTTGGTCCAATTTACACTACTGATTACTGTAAATTTCTCAGGAACTTTGGCAAGAGCCTACAAAAATCCTTCCTGTGTTAGGATAATCTTCCTGACATATTTTGAGTCTTCTATTTTATGTTGTAATTGCAAATTTGTGTTACATTATTAAGGTTTATTTTTCAAATAGTACATAAACACCAACAGACACTTTACTTAGTGGCAAAATAAGAATCTTCTTTGACCTGAAGTAGGAAAAGAAATGATAAAATGAAGCTGTAATACTGATTTTGGAATAACTTCTCTATACAATTGTTCTTGCAATCGGCAAGTTCAAGAGATGACTTTAAGTTAGCTCTGAGTTAAGAACTTCACTTGAACAGCTCACTTACCTGTCATTTCTCAGAACACTGAATTTATGTCACTTTTTGTGTCTATGCTTCCAATCCAGAAGATGTGATATGAGGGAGAAAATATGAATCTGTTTCAAATTCCATTTTCTTCCACTATCTCTTAAACTCGAGATTTTAACTTAAATTTGTCACACAGTGTTTAGATCAATAGCCTCACAAAATACACTCACAAAATATTTCAGTTTCATTTCAGACACAATTATACTGTCACCATTCACAATTATTTTTTACAGTTGAAATTGTTTGTCTTTTCTTCTGGATTATAACATAATAAATTTGCATACTTGACATCAAGTAAAGAATGTATACAGATGCCTATGCATTGAACCAAAGCACATTTTGAGTATACTGTTTGTTGAAATTAGATTAATAATGAAATATTTGCATAAAAATTAATTATCCTCAAATACCTGTTTATTCCTTTTGTGCTTTCAAAATCAAGAACTTTCTGACTTGTTAGAAATACTTGACTCTGAAATTAGAGATATTTCATAGCCTACTGTTTTAATTCTACTATGAGTATACATGATGTGTGTGAGCCATGAGTTTTAAATTGAATTTTCTTAATTTACTGCCACATAACAACCTTTAAGACCATCTCTGATGGTAAGAAACTATTTAACAATTATAGCTTTTTCAGCTTAAGATTGTAAATCTAAAAAAAACCCAAAACCTGGGTACACTGAAAAAATATACTCTCAAAAATGCAAATGAAATGTATACCTCTTTGCAAAGTGACAGTTAAAATATTATTACTTTCAGAGTAGACATCCTGAGACATAACTTCTGTTTGTAAATATACCTCATCCTTATTAAACTTAGGCCTTCTCAGTGAACGAAATGCCAACTATAAAAATCACCTAATTTATACAACTTTTTATGTTAATCTTTAAGTTTATAGCACCTTTATACTTCTTAGTCTCATTGCTCAAAACCTATCTAGAAGAGATCATGCAAATCAATATTTTTCCAAATTAAGTTTTCTAAATACTTGTTCAAGTTCTGGCTCAATGATTACAGTATTCAACAGTTTAAATATTTGGAAGTGCAGTGACTAGTATTTTTATTATAAAATTATACTTTAGAAAGTGTCAATTTGTAAGAGTTTAATTACACCAGTTAACTGTGGAATTGCTTTAAAGTTACCACGTTACCATAAATTTGACTCCATTTTATGGAGCTCACAATTTGTTTTTCAGGCCACTTATTATTCTGAATGACTTTGATCTGATGTCTACATGTACAAACTAAAGGATCTGTGGCACAGAAAAATTTACTCAGTTGTTAACTTTATTCTGTTCTGCAGTAATGAAAGTGACTACATTTTCAATGTAAATTTCAGAAGTATGTTCTATTTTTCTTTGAATGTTGATTGTTTTCATATATAATTCTAAAAGGAATTTGATTTGTTTGTTTTTGAAACAATTATTGCAAAGTGACTCTTCCACTTATTTTTACTTTCCTTACATAGTTGTACAAATGAGTTTGTTGCTGTTGTACAACAAAGGAGTGAAGTACATCTTGATCATTGGCTTGATCCAAAGGGACTCTTGAAAATGGAGACATTATAACAACTTGGGCAACTATGAAGCGTTCAAAAAGATATTCTCAGAGCAATTTGGTATTCACTATTCCCCTTTAATCTCACTACTAGTTTAAAGGAAATAATCTCGGTCCCTTTTCTGCAATATTATATACATTCTTAGATATAACCTGAGCTCTGAATCAGTTTGAGCTCAAATCCATTGTTATCCTTCGCTATAAAGCACACTGTTCAATTGATTCTTCTGTTCTTACAGGAAAAGTTTGTAAAGATTCTAGAAATTATATTAAAGAAAACAGCTTAAGCACTCCTAAATTCATCAGTGGATGAGGTGGTTTCCTCTGTCACACTTGTATCATGTAATTCAACATAGTAGGAAAGGAAATGAAGCTCACTCATATGTTAGAGATGAAGTATACTCTGGACATAGAAAACACTAAATTGTTAATATCAAGATAGAAATGTAACCAACTGTTCTTTTTTTATGGCGATAAGATCAAGAATGGGTCAATTAGTCTTCATTCTTAAAAAATTGAAGAAATTCAGATTTACCAGTTTTAGAAAGAAAATTGAACCAATCCTGTTATTAGAAGAATGAGAGGATTTATTCCTTGAAATGTTAGAAAAGACGAAAATAAGCCGGTTATGGTAGCTCGTGGTGGTATTTCAAGCTACTGACTGAGATTGAAAGAATTGCTATTGAAAGACAATTCAAACAAAAGTTTATAAGATATCATCACAACCAATTAAAATCTGAATGTAGTGGTCCTTGTCTGTAATCTTAGAAACACAGTTAAGAATAAGAGTAAGACCCTGGGCTGGGAAGATGGCTCAGTGGTAGAGTGCTTGCCTTGCATGCCTGAGGCCCTGGGTTCAATTCCTCAGCACCACATAAGCAAAAAGAAAAAAGCCGGAAGTGGCTCTGTGGCTCAAGTGGTAGAGCGCTAGCCTAGAGCTGAAAAGCTGAAGAACAGCCCCCAGGTCCAGAGTTCAGGCCCTACAACTGGACCCCCCCCCAAAAAAAAGAGTAAGACCCTATACCAAATATAACCAAATAAAAATTGCTTGTGGCACGGCTCAATTGGTAATATGCTTGCTTAACAATTCAGAGACACTCAGTTGTTAGTTCAAACCTCAGGACTGACAAAAATAAAAGAGGAACACATATTAGAATACTATAAAAGAAATATTGTCTAGCACTCATATTGCAAATAGAATCCTATTAGAGATCATGCTAGTTTTCCTTCTGATTTCTTAACACAAAGATAATATTGTTTTCAATAAAAGAAACAGAATGCTATTAATTTTTCAGTATCATATTATAACTGAGGTAATATTTGAAAATCTAGATTCTCATGTATGAACAAGAAACACACAAAATCAAACAATCTTCACCAATTTATGAATTAGTAAAACTAAGATACATTGAAATAACAAAATTATAAATATTGTTCAATGAAAATATTGTGAAAGTGTATTTCTTTATTGAGTAAAAAGTAAAAAATATTCAATAATTAAAACAACAGCATATTTCTAAGTACAAAAATTAAGAGAGAGAACAAATAACAGAAGAGCAGAGACATGATATTAGTTTCTAGATCATTCACATAACTGTAATTATTTTGGAATAATTCTTCTCAGTCATAATGTTCAGCAAAAGGGCTGTTTAAGATGAAGGCATTTTTTACAAGTTTGCTAATGTAAATTTTATGAATGAACAATTTATTTTCATTTCCTGTTTAAAAAAATTTATGTTATTTTATTTTATTTTTATTGTGAGAATACCATACAGAGGAGTTACAACTACATGGGCAAGATAATGAGCACACTTCCCACCAAGCATTGTTGCCTCCTCTTTGTTTCCCCTTCCCATCCCTTCCCATACTCCCCCCCTCCCCGCACCTGATCCTCCCCCCACCCTCCACAAAGTTGTAAAGTTTGTTTTTCAACATAAAGACTTGTACATCTCATTGTTGCAATGGGTCTACCTGTATCCCTAGTTAAACTATTTGTTTTTTCCCTTCCCCTCCACAAATTATACCAACATCAAATACAGTGAAAACATGGGTTATACCATGGGGGAGGGACATACAAAGCAACAAAGAAATCATCTTATAAATATGTTAGAAACAATTGCATGAAAGAAAAACAAAAAACAAAAGCATTTGAATACTTATCTTGGGGTTCATTCCCCTAACATCAGTTTATTTGACCTTTCCTGCTTGACTCAGATATATACTAGTTATTGCAAATAAGGGAAACCATGGGACGTATTGTTTCTTTGGGCTTGGCTTACTTCACTTAATATAACTTTTTTCAAGTCTTTCCATTTCCTAAGAAAGGGAGCAATGTCATTCTTTCTGATAGAGGCATAGAATTCCATCGTGTATATATACCACATTTTCTTGATCCATTCATCTACTGAGGGGCATCTGGGTTGGTTCCATATCTTAGCTATGGTAAATAATGCTGCAATAAACATAGTTGTGCTGGTAGCTTTAGTGTCCCTAAAAACAAATCTTCAAAGAAACAACTGCCCAATAAATAAGTGGGCTAAAGACTTAAAGAGAAACTTCTCAAAAGGAAAGAAGGATGGCCAATAGACACATGAAGAAATGCTCAACCTTTCTAGCCATAAAAGAAATGCAAATCAAAACAACATTGAGATACCACCTCACCTGTTAGAATGGCTATAATCAAGAACTCTAATAACAACAGATGCTGGAGGGGATGTGGGCAGAAGGGAACCTTACTGCATTGTTGGTGGGAGTGTAAACTTGTTCAACCACTTTGAAAAGCAGTATGAAGGTTCCTCAAAAGACTCCACATAGAGCTTCTGTATGACCCAGCAATCCCACTTTTGGGCATTTACCCAAATATTTTCATTTCCTTTATGCCCTCATATATTTATTTTCATTTATGACTCTAATAAAACATTGGTGTTCCCTTAGAATTTAACTTTTATTATAATTTATCTTGTATCATAATTAAGTTCCAATTTCTCAAAGTATGAAGTAACTTTCAATGATCATATAACTGAGATTCAGAAACCCATTTGATGCAAAATAACCAGGTATTTTTTTACATTTGAAACCAAATCATCATTCAAGTTCTTTAAAAATTTAACACAAAACTCATCAAATACTTGTGGCTCAAGCCTGTAATCCTAATTATTTATTAGGCTAAAATCACAGGATCCTGGTTCAAAGTCAACCCAGGAAAGAAAGGCTATGAAACTTTTATCTCCAAAAAACCACCAGAAAACCAGAAATAGAGCTGTGGTTCAAAGTGGGAGAGTGTTAACCTTGTGCAAAAGAGCTCAGGGACAGTGCCCAGTCCCTGACAAAAAAGTAAAGCAAACACAAAACTTGTGTACAAACTTTCTAGAGTGAAACTAACCGACTTCCATAAAAATTCATATCTATTCTATTTCTCAAAACTCTTACCAGTATCAATAATTGTCAGATCTTGATGTGGAAATGAGTTAGCTGATAAATTAATTTTTTCTAGGATCAGTCATTTAGGAAATGTAATTCCTCATCAACAACAGTATGACACACTAGTAGATATAAATCAGTAAGCAAGTCTTATTACAGCCTAAGGGCTTCTTCTGTAATTGTTCTCACATTTTAATTCTTACTGCATAACTGAAAAACATGAAGAGAATTATAGCAGCACAGAATGCCATGCATCTCTTAGATGTGATCGTGTCCTCAATTCTGCGATAAAAGTTAGATGCTTTTAGGACGTGTTCCTTTACTTTGCTGGTGACATTTTCCTAATGTACAGAATGTGATAATGAAAAAAATGAGTATTTCATGGCCACTCTTTGTCATTCCTCTCTATTCTGCTCCACAATCAACTTTCTAAGTCTTTATAAGTGAGTTAGAATACGTAGGGTTTGTCCTTTTGTATCTGGCTTCTTTTGTTCAACCCATAGTCCTACCTTTCCTCCAGATTGCCACAAGTGGAAGGATGCCGTCCATTTCACAATGGAATAATAATTCTATACTTGTTTTTGAATCCCCTTTTTGTCTTTTGATAGCCCCTTGAAGGAGAACTAACACATTATGAACCTTGTTTTCACCAGCAACTCAGTCTGCAAGTGTGGACATTTGATCCTCATCAAAATAAAAAAAAATAATAATAACCTTTTGTTCTATACTTTTTAGATTCAACAATTCATGGGCTTGATATTGCAATAATATTTCCAAAATAAAAAAGAGCATGCTTAGAAAGTGATATAAGCTAGAAGGGAACCATGCAAAATGGATTGAAGATGATTTTGACGCTTATAAGCTGCACTGTCATGGGAAAATGTCTTCCTTATTAAAATGATTTGCAATAGAAATGTTTAGCTTAAAAGATGAAGTGACCCAGTCATATCAGTTGGTAAAATATATCACTAGCAAAAACAAGTATTAGATAACTCTGAGGTAGAGATTCCACACATCTATAAAAATTCATTTCTAAATCTGTTTTTAACCATAATCTCCCTTTAAAATATAATATTAAATAACTTCAGAGAGAAAAGCAAAACCATAAGGCATTGCGATGAGGTAGAATAAATATCTATTATTAAAACAAATAAAATCAAAACAAAATCCAACATTTAAAAACTCTTGGAATAGAACTTACCAACCATATTTATAATTTCCTTTGTACAATTAATAGAAAATAGAAAGTAATGATATACTTGAGAATGAAAGACACACATTGCAATATCCTGAGTGCTGTAAATTTAGTTGGTTTGATGCAGAGAAATATACCATATTCAGCTTATTAATTTTTATGCCTTAGAAAGAGTTGTAATTTATAATTATGATTATTATCATGTCATAGATTCATTTGAAAATATTCTTTTATAATTTCCAGTTCATTACCATTTCCTGTAGTGTTAAATTTTAATTATGATAAGTAAAGTAAAGGCTATGAGGACAATTTGAGGATTAAAGAGAGTCAGACATTAAGACAAATTTGGCTTGAATTTTTTATGGCAGACCTGTTTTCAAAGGGCTCATGTAAATTGGAGTCCAATAAAAGATCATCTGAATTAAATAAATTGGAAATTAGAAAGCAAAGCCATTAGAGTTTTTCATAAACACCCAGTTGTTAATGTTACTTATATAATACGATAATGAGGCAATAGGAAACAGAATTTTTTAGAAAATATAGTCCTAGTATCTAACAACTTTCTCATGTGCAGTACTCTGCTAACAAGCTTCTAGAGAGATTAAAGTGATAAAAAGGATGCATTTTTATATTTAACTGAAAATGTAAAAAATAAGACAGGCTTAGATTACTGGCTTAGGCCTGTAATCTAGCTACTCGGGAGGCTAAGATCTAGTAAGATATATTTTGAAGCTATCCTGGGCATGAGACTCCATAAGACACTTTCTCCAAAATAACTAGTAGGTATAGGTAAAGTGGTAGTATGCCAGTATGCCAGTCAAGTAATTATAAGGTTTTGAGTTCAAACCCAAAAGTGAAAAAAATAAAGTATGTGTATAATAAAATGATGAGACAAATTTTTTCACGTGATATTCACCTGGGAACTCTGATATTTGGCCTTCTGACTACTAAGTTGTCGGTTCTTACCACTGTTTCTATATTGAGGAGTTGTAATGTTGTACAGCTTTCTTCCATCCGCCACTTTCTTTGTTATCTTTCAGGCTTGTAAATTTTAGGACTTATTCTACCTATCTTCTTTCCCTTTCCTCTTTTCTCTTTTTTTCTCTTTCTTTCATTTCTTTCTTCTTTCCTACCTCTTTCCTTCCTTTCTGTTATTTTTACATTTTCTTTTTCTATTTAAGTAGTTGTGTAACAAAGTAGAGTTTGCTTTCTTAATGTCGTTTTCTTTGTTTCAGTGTAGATATCGCTGTAGAATATATTTATATTTGCAGTTCATAATGTTATCTCTAATTTTATATCTCACTACATATCATCTATCCTATTCACCTATATTTCTGTAAAACTTAATCAGATCAAGGAACACTCAAAATGGCTTCTCAACTAAACTTGTTAGTAAATAGGGATAAATGATTTTTTTGCTTTTGTTTAAATGACCTTCAGGATTTTACTTTAACATTTGATCAATTTCCTGTGCCATATCTTGAATAATAGTGGAGAGGTTTCTTTAGAAGGCTTAAAATGTTTGAAGGTCATTATCTAGACTTATAAATTACATATTGATATAGAAAATGAGATGGAAATCAAGAGTTTTACCTAAAGCTCCATATCTACAGATTGTCTTATTGGCAAATCCTGTCATTTTGTCATAAACCAAATTGAATTGATCTATCCTGTCTGGCCTTGCCTCAAAGCCAAATTAGTTCCTGTCTAGATTCCTGAACTCTGCTGTATAATTATAAAGTTCTCATTTAAATGTCAAAAAGGTTAATCATGTCTCCGTCTGCATTGCATCGCATCTCCTTCACCACTAACAATGCGCATTCACAGCTCTGACACATTTCTTCAATCTGCTAGACTTTTTTTAAAAATGGAAATTCATTTTTTGGCATTTTTACTGTCAAGGTGTTGTACAGAGGGGTTACACTTTCATAAGTAAAGTGATAGGTACATTTCTTGAAAAACTAGTTTCCCCTTCCCTCATTTTTCTCCTACTTTCCCTTCCCCCATCTCCACATCTCAAGTTGCACAGATCATTTCCAACATATGGTCCTGTGTATGTCACTGTTGCATTGGTTCCCTCCTTGTCTTGAGACAAAAGTCTCACTATTCTGTTGTTCCCTTTCCATTCCCTAGCTGCTGTTTCCATTCGAGGCCAACCACACAGTGACTGGCCTGTGTTAGTGTTGTAATCATAATACGGGGCACCATGCCCTCCAATGAGTGCAGGAGAATGCAGATGCTAACTATGGGATGGCTAGGAGCAAGTAACCTGTTTCTTTTATGAGTGATTTCTGTAACTTTGGAGAGGAAATCGTTTTGGAAAATTTGTTCTGGCAACCAAGGTCTTCTAATAATAAAAGATAATACATTACATATAAGAAAGGAAAACAGGGGCTGGGAAGGTGGCTCAGGGGTAGAGCGCTTGCCTTGCATGCATGAGGCCCTGGGTTCGATTCCTCAACACCATATAAGCAGAAAAAAAAGCCAGAAGTGGAGCTGTGGCTCAAGTGGTAGAGTGCTAGCCTTGAGCTGAAGAGCTGAAGGACAGTGCCCAGGCCCAGAGTTCAGGCCCCACGACCAGACCCCTCCCCCCAAAAAAAAGAGAAAAAAAAGAGAGGAAAACATATTTTAGCGTCTTAAGCTCTTGTCTTCTTTCTGATTATTGGTCATTATTTTTCATCAAAGGTAATGATGCATTGAATTTTATCTGTTTTTTTTTCCTGTGCATTAAGTACAAGACATATGTGAGTGTGTGTATATACTATGCTACTCAATACTATTATGTATTTCTTGAAAAAACTAAGTAAAAGAGAAATGACCATTTATTCAGTTTTCACTCATTTAAATAATAATGAATGCAATACAAAGCCTTGTGTAAAAATCTGAAGGGAATACTATTTCAAAAGATCTTAGTAGCAAAGTTAGTAGATATTACATCACAAATATTAACAAAAATCAACTATTAAATTAGACAACTGTTCTTACATTGAGTTTTAGAAGTTATGAGTTTTATCAGTGCTGGAATCAAACTCAGAGCCTTGAGCATGCTGGGCAGAAGCACCATCACAGTACATTGTATCTAGCTGTTGTAGTTGTTGAAATTGCCTAGAATTACAAAATGTTATATATATTCAAACTATGGACAAATGTGATACTTTTATGTTTATTCATTGTTAGCAATCAATGATTTAAATATAACATATACAAATGTGTTATGTTTCACTAGATGGTATTGACTCAATACAAAGATCAATATTTTCTATACAAATTTTAGAAAAAATACTGATATTTTATGAATAATAATGTGAGAATGTAAGCTATTACAACTCTTAAGTTCAGCAACCTAAACTCGGATTGTATTCTATGTACTCTTCATTTAACAGTACAATAACATTAAATTTATTTTACTAATATTGTATCAATCACTTATTAGTCAATTGTTCTTAGCCAATTAATGATAATTCTTTAACATTACAATATTTTGCACTAATTTAGGAGGAGATACATTACTATTTTTAAATATTGATAGCAGAATAAGATAAAAGTGTTTCCCAATATAAGGAGATACATAATGCTGTAAAATATGTAACAGTTCCTTATGTGTGTTTTCTTTCTCTGGATTTTTTGAGACAGGTTCACTGTGCACCCCAGGGTATCCTATGACCTATGAACTATGACCTGCGTGCCTTATCCTCCAATTTCTAGGGTTATAATGCACAATCACATCTGGCATCAAATTTATCTCAAACTTTTGGAATAAGATTGATAATTTGAATTTGAAATGATACTCAACAAGTGAGTCCATACAAAAAGTCAGTACAGTATTAGTACACAAAAGCTGTCCAAATGTAAATTTGTCCATTTGTTTATCTTTAGCACAATTTCAGAAAGACACACATAGACAAGGATATGTGAAATTGAAATGTGTCAATGGAAAAATATTTAAGTGATGGGAAAATCTCTATAAAATTAATGGGATATGATGTAAATAAACTATTTTGAAGATAAATGACTGGACAAATTTTGTACTTATTTTTAAATTTTAAAGAAATATTTTTAACACAAGAACAATTTTAAATAAGGGTTTTACAATGATTTAAGAATTTGTAATTTGACTTGGAGACATGAACATTTTGCTGTAAATCCCATTAGGCATCCTGTTAATATCTGGGCATGATTTAAGCATGATTTTTTTTGTCATCAAGCAAACTTGAAAGTTGTTTTTGTTTTTTTTCGGTCCTGGGCCTTGAATTCTGGGCCTGGGCGCTGTCCCTCAGCTCTTCAGCTCAAGGAGAGATCTCTACCACTTGAGCTACAACACCACTTCCAGTTTCCTGGTGGTTTATTGGAGATAAGAGTCTCACGGTCTTTCCTGCCCTGGCTGGCTTTGAACCTCAGATCTCCGATCTCAGATCTCAGCCTCTTGAATAACTAGGATTACAGGCGTGAGCCACGGGTGCCTGGCTGGAAAGTGTGTTTAATGTATTATTTCCCTTAACTGTACTATTAAAGAACATTTAATATTGACTCCTCAATGTCATAGTACTTAGTATATGCATCTAAATCTCTTGTGGAAAATGGCAAAGAATTCCATTCTGAGTTCATCATTTGCATGCAAAGATACTCTTTTTTTCAGCATAGTCAGTTTTGTAACTTGATCCAAGCTGTGCATTTTTGGCCACCTTCTGTGTAATCCATATGATTGATCATTTTGTTGCCTCTTTGATTTCATTTCACTGCTTGCTTGTTTATTTCTTTCCAGCAGATTCCAAATTTTCTCAGATGCATGCTCATGTGTCTGCATCCTGATTAAAGTTACATGCACTGATGTACTCTTGCTTTCATTTGGTACTACATCGCTGATGTACTGAGTGAGTTGGGTTGGGATTGTTCCCAGAGCCTTAGGAAATATGCTAATCAAATGTTCCCATGCTTTACAACATCATTTGTGTATTCCATATTACACACTTGCAGAATTCCACCTCTTAGGAAATAAATGTCGTACTTCTATATAAATCACCATCATATTCCATACAATTTTTCAATATTTCATCATTTTTGCTACCATGACTATATTTACAAAAATATCCCTGCATAAAGTTAATATTTTTAATTTTCTTTAATACTAATTAATCTACATAACGATAAAAGCCAGCAATTAAAATTTGTATAGATTATATACATCTGCAGTCTTATATTTGCTTCAAATGGAAAAATATGATAGGTACACATTAAATCCACAAAATATCCTTTAAATGAATTAACTTTCTCTCCAAAGATGGAAGAAATTCAAGAATGGCTATCTGGTGTGAAGGGGATGACAAGAAGTTGGAAATAATGATGTGGTCCATCATGTGGGATTCTAAGATTGTCCTAAAGAATTGCAAACAAATTTGGTGATATTTTAAACTAAATATCAAATAGTTGCACAATTTCTTTGAATTGAAATTTAGTTGTGGTTATATTTTCACAATATTGTTACCATAGACATATAAGGCACAACATAATTTTATTTTGAAGAATCAAACTACAAGTAAATAGATTTTCACTAACAAAAACTTCAATAACAATTCAAAGCATAGTAAAAGCACGTGTTTTGTGTGGAGTGTAACTATGTATATGTTAGCATGAGTGTGTGTGTATGTGTGTATATGCATGTGAATGAGGTGAATTATGAGTTTATGTGTCCATGTTAGAAGATAATTAGAAAAACAAACAAATAAAATAAATATGCAATATAGAATTTGAGCGAGATGTCCCAATGTAAGGAATAGGAGGTATGAGTAAAATGCTTAGAAACCAGAGTGCCAGGAATAAAAAGAGAATAAAATTTATTTTGTTGTTTATATTTCTTAATTATTATTTATTGTTATTCCGACAATGCTTTCTTTCTTATTTATCTCATTTATTTCTTATCTTCTCTCTCATTTATCTCTCATTGTTTCTTCCTTATTGTGCAGGTATTAAGGTATGATAATTATAATAAAATTATATTGTATCCAGGCAAAACCTCCTTTCATTATTGGTAGAAATTTCATAGCTTTGCTTGCTTCCATATATAGCTATACAAAATACATGTGGGTCCAAAGATAGTTCATTCATTAGTACATCTTAATTGAATATTTAAAATTTGTACTTGTATAAGAATCTTCAGAATGTTACAACTGACTATGCAAAAGAGACTTTATAAGTCATGTGTGAAAATTATAAATAGTCAAAATACAATTTTTATCTTGAATATTCTGAATTTAACCTGATGATGACCATAAGTCTCAATGCAGAATTATTGTTAACCTAAAATTGTAGATTAAATTTTCATTACACATTTTTCCTGATGTAAGTTTCATTTTATATATTTTTCCTAACTATATGAATATTCAATCAAATATATTCAATGAAAATATTTGGATATTTTTAACTGAATTTTTTTTCTGCATGATAGATTTGTATCATTAATCTATTGCTTAATCACTGTTGTAAATAGAAAAGTAACTCAAAATGTTATAAATACTATTATGAGTATATTGATTATGTATTTAGAAACAAAGATTTTCAAGAATCTTTCATCCATTTATTGACACAAGAAATATCAAGTGGTATTATCTAAATTACATACTCCCATGTTGATATAGACCATATTTTATTAACATTGTTAATGTCAAATTGATGAAGTTTTCTATGGTATATGGAAAATGAGATCAATGACAGGATAGAAAAAAATAGCCTTAACATGTTTTCACATTTGTAATTCATGTTTTCCCAATTAGTGCAGTTCATTTTTCTCTAGTGATATTTTAGAGCAAAACGATTGTTTTTACCATATTGCTAACCAGATTTTTTTTTTTGATCATCGGGCTTGAATTCTGGGCTTGGGCATTGTCCCTCAGCTCTTCAGCTCAAGGCTAGTGCTCTATCACTTGAGCCACAGTGCCACTTAGGACCTTTTCTGTTTATGTGGTGCTGAGGAATCGAACCCAGGGCCTCATGCATGGGAGGCAAGCAATCTACCACTGAGCTAACTTCCCAGCCCCCTTCAGATGTTTTCATGTAATACACTTTTTGTCTCAATCACTACTCTTTCTTTGTGTAATTAATTTTTATGACATCCTAATTTTCTAATTTGGTTGACCAACTAGTATGTACATAGATTAAAAATTTGTATGTGCTTATTCAGTCAAGGGGAGTAAGGAAATTTGGGGGAGGGGAGAAACACAAGCAATTTTATGACTAGAAAAGGTAGACATATGTAGCACCTTTTTACAGAGCCAAATAAATTATTTTTTAAAGTAAACATCAATGAAACTGAATTTAACATCTTTTGAAACTTCAAAGAGAGATGTTTAATGAATCATATTAGATCTTGTCTCATAAACTTGCTTTCAGTGGAAAAGGAAAGATAAAATACATATTAATATTTTGTGTTAGATTAATTGGCTGCTAGAGCCCTTACTATGATGCATTTTAGTACATAATTTGTTAGCATTTTAGCTCTTGCTGTTTTGTTTTTAATTCCATGTAGAGTATTTAAAATTTAATTGAGTCAAATTCTCAATTTATTATGGCTTCATTTTTTGGTATGTGTAATAAAGACCACAATATCCACATATAATTATTCACTCATGCATTATGATAGTCCATCAGTACTTTTATCCACATTTTCATATTTTATCTATGGTCTAGTTTGAACTATATATTTTGAGAACCAGGTTTTGTATAGTCCCACATGGACTTTCAGTGATACGAAAAACATATCCCCTACAGCTACTAATTTATCACCATTTTTACTATGGGGAAAAATGCTTCATGTGATACTGCCTAATTTATTGCCATTTTTTGTCATTAAAATATTTGTACTGCTGCAAATTTTGGTTCTTTAATATACTTTCAGTTCATTTTTCCCATTCAGTTAAGGGAAATTGGATCTTCAAGTTTTTTGGGGGGGTTGTTTGTTTGTTTGCTTTCAGTGTTGGTGTTTTTTTCTGTTCAAATACTAAGCAGAGCCTTGTAGTATTGTCACATAGGCCCATAGGTCCATTAACCTTAGGCAACCTTTCACTTGAGACTTCTGTTTTCCATTGCTTTGAAGATCTTCCTGTAAGCATTCACTGCTTAACTTGTATTTACTTTTGTTGCAAAAAGAACAAGAAATTTATCTTACAAGTGGCAAATTACAACTGCATCATGAGTGGCAAGACAATATTAGTAGCCATGTCCGTTCTTTCTATTTGGAACAACCACAGGGTCTAATATGCTCTGTCATTGAAACATCTCCAAGGTAGAACCTGCACTGATCTAGATGAGGATAGCATCCGTGTGATTTAGTTGATAATCAGCCTTTAACTGGCTCTTGTCCTCTGTTACCCCATTGTCCTAAGAATAAATAATTTGCTATCAGATTTTCCTGTGAGTGAATAAATTCCTACTATCTAAATGTTTCAATGTTTTGGTTTCCAAAAATTCTGTTTTTTTTATTTGTTGATGAATTCTACTTTAGGGTCATTCATACCATGTAAAACATAACGAAGGCAAAAAATGCTACAACCAAGAAATATATCATCTTTGATTAAACATAATAATATTCCTTCTATCAAGTTCTGCTCATATTCTAAATACTTAGCATATAACAATGAATACAACAGATGAAGATTCTGTTCCTAAAGAGTTTCCATTCCAACTGAAATAAGGATAAAAATACAGAGATTCAAACATAATACATGCATACATACTTAGAGTAACAAGATGAGCCTAAACATATGAGGCCCAAGGACATTATAGCTAAAAGTTACTGGAGGTAAAAGGGTCCCACATGGAAATAAATGCAGAGACAAAATGTGGACAGACCATTTAGATTATAATAAGTAAAAATCAGAATAAAAAGTGAATTGGAGGGGTTGGAGGTGTGGCTCAGTTGGTAGAGTGCTATCAAAAAGGAAAAGAATTAGGTACCGATTTCAAATCTTGGCATGGGACCTAAGAAAGAGAAAAATGAGTTAGAGATAATCTGAGTTTTATTTGCTAGGTGCTTCAGAGTCATGCCAATACTTTTAAAAAATCTGTTTGAAAGACTTTTAGATACATGAAAAAATAGAGTGAAGTAAATGGAATGATTTTTCTTTTTTATTGCTATTATCATATTTTTTTAAATTAATTAATTTATTTTATTGTGAAAATACAGTACAGAGGGGTTACACTTACATGGGCAAGATAACGAGTACATTTCTTATCAAGCATTGTAGCCTCTGTGGCTAAGTAGTCTTAACATGGTGTTGTTGATTTAGTTCCCTAGAAAGAGAAGTAGATAAAATGGGTCTGGAAAGACATTGAAGCTTGGCATATTTGTAAGAAAGCATGTAAGAGTTAGTTGTTGCACGCAATCCCACATTCTTGCTGGAAGTTGTCTCTTAAAGTGGTTGATGCCTATGAACCCTCAAATAAGACAATTACATTGATGTAATCAATCAACTTCTCTCTGGCTAAAGATTATGTTAAGAAAAGGGCAGAGAGAGAGCTATTCCAAGAACTTGAGAATGTGAGCATCCTCCTGGAATATCAGAGCTTATGCTAATGTGAAACAAAAAGATTGAGAGAAAGACTTAGTTTTCAGTACATTTGGAAACAAATTCCAACTTGCTATAGTTTTGACAGTGGATTGAATACTTGCGGGTCATTAAGTCATTGATAATTAAATATTATATAACATAAAATAGCAGAAATCAAGCAAATTTGATGGTGGAAAAGCTATTCTAATATGTAGTGCCATGGTAGTGCCCATTATATATTGAATATTCCATATCAGATATATACTGTATTATGGAAGTCTAAAATTTTGAAAATGGTTATAATTGTAAGAGATGCCACACACAAATAGCATTTACAATATTGGGGATTAATGAAATTACCTCAGGAAGTACCTATCAAGCTTTCTTGATTGACAAAAACATTTTATATCTTAACCCACACTAATGCACAAAGAAAAAAAATTCACAGAATTACTTGCATTGATTATGCAGGAAAGATATTTGAAAGTTTCACAAGGCATAGGAAGTCATACACTTTTTAAAGTTTTAGTATGATGAGAGAATATGGTACTACAAAAGAAAAAAAAGTATACAGTTATTGGTGAAAAGGTCCTTTATAAATTTCACGGAATGCACATTATCTTTAATTTATGAGTATTCATCTCTGCATATGGCACCCTTGTTTTAGGAGGTCCATCTTGCTTTCCAATAGAGCCATCTTCACCTCAACAGTCACATTGCCAAATTGCTCAAGGAGTTAAATCAGGTGTAACTTTATCAATGTATATATTGATGAACAATGTGAATACAACCTGTGCTGGATGTTTTCAGATAATTTTTGACAGATAAATAACACATTTATATATTGCTAGTTATTCACATGCATTCTTATAATAAAAAAACTCAATACAAGATTTGGAGTTTCTTTAGAGTTAAAAATATGCCTACTCCAGTCTATTTATAAAGTAACTCATCGTATATTCTTTTTCTTCATAGAGGTACTACATATTTTAATTTTTTAAGGAGTTGGACAAAGGGGCTAAAATTTCATACAGTTATGAGTACACAATTCCTTGGACAATGTCACCCCTTCCATCATTTTCTTCCGTATTGTCCCTCCCATCCCTACCACCAAGTGACATAGCTCACTTATTACATAGCGTATATTGAATACATGTAATGACTTCACTTTCTCACCCTCCTTCTCTCCTTCCTGAGCTCCTAACACATTCTTACATACTTTCTATTTGTGGCGTAAACTAGACTTATCAGTGAAATTGGTCAATACTATTTCATTAAATCTAAAAAGCTATTTACAATCCTCTTAATTTTGTCACAGGCTTGTTTCAAGAAGTGTTGTCTTAGGGATGGAGCTTAGAGGGAGAAATGATAGGATACATAATGAAGACAAATGATGAGGACTCAGTCTTTAGAACTTGATATTGAAACACTGCAAAGAGGATCAGGAAATTGAAAATTATCAAGAAAAAGCTATGAACAGGACTATTAAGAGTTTGGATTACCATAGAAACGAGGAGGTACAATTACTGGAAAGAAGAAGCAATCAGATGAGACTACTATGGCTCAGATTACAGAATGTAAAAAATAGTTATTCTCTTAGGTAGTAAACAATATTTACTTGATGGAGTGAGGAATATAGTTTTATACTGAGTATTATTCCTGAAACCCTCATAACAGTTATTATAGTCACACCTAAGTCTGTATATTTTATTAAAAGCAGCACATTTTCAATTAAAGAATTAATTCTTGTCTTGGTTACAAGGTTACAGATGGTTGAAACTAAACTGGGAAAGTACAGTAGACTGATGGAAAAGAAACAGGTAGAGTGTAGAGATAAAATTGAACTTCCAGAATTAGGATTAAGTTAGGATATAAATTAGCAGAGTAGTAGACTATCAGACAAATAATAGCATATAAGCCCAACAGAATAATATCTAAAATGACAATTTTATAGCAAGTAGATTACAAAGAAATATAGCTTTTAGCAGATAGTAGCAGCAATGATAGCACCATTATTATTGGTTGTGATACATGGTGAGAAAAAAACAGAATTTGAAATACAAAGAATAAATTAAAACTTGGAGGCTCAGAGAGCAAGAAAGATTATCTCCATGAGTTTTTACCTTTCCATGAACAAATACTGAAATTGGAAGCTGGAAGTAAAGCAGAAACTATTTTTGCTTCTAAAGCATACACCCTGGTTTTGTGGCTCTGCCAGTTTTCAGTACTGAGCAGAGAGCAATGCTTGAAGAATCTCTGTCTTTGTGCTCCTGGCTGCTGAGATGTTCAATAGAAATTTCTTCACTCATTCATCTCCTTAGTAACCTAAAAATATCTATTATTGAGACTCAGTTCAAGTATCATATCAATGATTAAACCTATACTACTTTTTTATCCTCATTTTTCTCAATAAACTTAAAATACCCAGGGATTATAGCCTATTGACTTTCATCAGAATATACCAGGTTGTATATTTTTTTTGTTATCTCACTTGAAATGTTTGACAATAACAGGTGCTTCCTTTCCTTGTTTGTTTTACTCTTGTTTAATATAAAATACATAAAATGCATAATAAATGATTGATGGATATGTAAGTTAATAAAGCATCAGTTTATACTTACAGCATGTTAATCTTGGACATATAACATCTTGATATGTGTCAATTGAGTCTTTTTTTTGTCGGTTGTGGGGCTTGAACTCGGCCTGGGCACTGCCCTTCAGCTCTTCAGCTCAAGGCGAGTGCTCTACCACTTGAGCTACAGGGACACTTCCGGTTTCCTGAGTGTTTATTGGACATAAGAGTTTCAGGGACTTCCCTGGTTTTGAACAGCGAGTCTCAGATGTCAGCCTCCTGAGTAGCTTGGATTACAGGCGTGAGCTTCCAGCACCCGGCATTTTGAGTCTTATTTCCCATAAAAACCCATGTTATCTTCATATATGTATTTTGTTATTTTTCAACAAACTATATCAAACTAAATTTATTAAACACATTTATTTTGTTTTAAAAAGTTTTATTGACATGCAGAAAATTATTAACCATTTTTGACTATAATGAATCCATGAAATCGTTAGTTATGTGAACAGAAAAATTTAAATACTACTCATTTCTTTTTTCGATTTAAATGTCTTTCAGTGCCACTGATAAACAAGTACATGTATGAACTAGGCACAGGCTGTACAAGACCTTATTTAAACATTTCAACAAATGGTAAGAGTGGATATGTTATTTTTGTCAAATATCCTTGCTTTTTGACCCTCCCCTCCCCTCTCAAATATCCTTTTGATAGAAGTGATATAAATACCCAGTTGTTCAAATTTTGATCCGATTTTGCCTAGCAAGTCTCTTTTATGTGGACAACGCTGAGCCAGCAAAATACCCCTGTGATTGCTTTGACATCATAACAGTTTCTTGGCAACAATGTGCTCTCGATAATGCAAATATAGTGCATAATTAAGGTAGAGAATAGCCCCGTCGTCAGCAGAATGCTTCCTCTGGAGCAGATAGAGTGTCCCTGCATTATTGCTAAGAGAGCAGTGATTACATCCTGCATCTTCTGAGGACAGCACATAATGGAGCAATGTGTGAGCGTCACAAATGATGAAAACTATATGTGCAACAGCTGTGTACCACTGGCTGCTCAGATGTTTATTTAGAAAACACATATGTTTTTGAGATTCTGCCTGGTACTATAAGTGCACAGCACAGAAGAGATTGGAAAGGAGTTAATCAAACAATTCACTGTGTTTAAAATTGAGTTAAAGTAGAAGCCACTTTGAGTAGTATGGACTATTTGTTAATTTATAGTGTATACAAATTGGAAAATGTTTTATTAATGTTCTGAAAGTGTTCTTTAATACCTTAATACTTCAAAGCAAATTCTACTTTATAATTATTCATTAATTTTTTATAAGAGACAGTCTAACTTAATATTTGTTTCTATTTTCTCCTTTCTATTAAGGGATCCATACTGCGCAATACTATAAGTTTTAATACGTTTTTTTATTGTGAAAATACTGTACAGGGGTTACAGTTACATGAGCAAGGTAATGAGTACATTTCCTATCAAGCATTGTTGCCTCCTCCTTTGTTTTCCCCTACCATCCCTTCCTTCCCCCTCCACAACTACACTGTCTCTCTCCTCCCTACCCACCCCCCCCCCCCCCCCCCCCCCCCCCCCCCCCCCCCCCCCCCGCCTAAATTGTAAAGTTCATTTTTCAATATAGTGTCTTCTACCTCTCATTTTTGCAATGGGTCAACCTGTATCCCTATTTAAATATTTTTTCCCTTTCCCTCTCCAAATTATACCAATATCAAATACAGTGAAAACAGGGGTTATATCTTGGAAGAGGGACATACAAAGCAATAGTATATGTTTTATTAGATTTAAATTAGATAATATAGAATTGTGGTTAGCTCAGTGAATGTTGCAAAGTACATAATGAATGTTAGTTATTATTGTAATTTGTCAAAAGGTCCTTGTCTTTTATAATCACATTTAATCAAGTGATACCAAATGACTTAGTGTGTGTGTATATATATATATATATATATATATATATATATATATGGATGAAATATCTCTCTACAGGTAGTGACATTGCTTATTTTAATCACAATGTGTAAAACAGTCCTTGACTTACAAACACTGAGACTTTGGCATTGATTAATTGGACTTAAAGGTAAAACAGAGCACATACTATTTTAAACAAAATACAAAATCATTTTGAATTTCAAATCATACCTATTTTTCTTTTTTTTAATTAGAGGAACACAAAGCTGTGGGAAATTGCTGATTGTATAAGAAATATTCTTAAAATGAAAATTGCATTTACTTTTCTGATAATCAACTTATGAGTTATATTAATTAATTTTGATTACTTGAAGGTTAGGTAATTCTTTACCCATATTTTAAGTAATTAAATAGATGAAATTTTGATGTATATTTTTTAAATTATTCAGCCAAATAAATTATAATGTATCTGACCATGTTCTCAGCTGATTCTAAATGAACACTCTTCCTTTCATGAATAATATTATTATGATATTGTCTTTATTGTGATTATTATGATAATTAAAATACAATTGACCTCTATGCACTATTAAATCTTTTCAAACCTGAAATGTTAACTTTCTTTACGTTCTCATATTTTAATGTATTTGACAATATGTTTTTAGTTATCTTGTCACTATCTCTTAGTCATTTGTTTTGCTATCAAAGTAATGTATGTTCATTCTTTCATTCGTGCTTTCATTATTGTTTGAATCAAATTGTTTATTAGTGGCCAAGAAATAGTTGGTCTTTAATGACAATGTTAGATGAATGGAGCAATCTAATCTTACCTTTAGATTATGTGTGTGTGTCTGTATGTTTGTGTGTGTTACCTAATAATCCTCTATTTTTCTAAGCTAATTTAGGATTTAAAAGTTTTTTCTGTATTGACCACTTTCTTAAAACTTAAATAAAAGTAGTAAATTCATATTCTCAATAATTCTAGTAATTATTTGAAAGTTGTTCTCAGACTGAAAGGGAGAAACCACATACAATTTGTATGAACAGATAGAAGACAGCAGAGCTTCACTTAGCAATATCTTTCCATTCTATTGAGAAGAGTGAAACATTTTTATCCTCAGAGATGTATTTATATATCTATCTAGTCTTTTTTTGTTTTACATTGTAAACATCCTAAAATTCCAAATACCCAAACAGTAAATACTAAAATGAAGACATTATGGTAATACAAACAAACTTTAAAATGATAGCTATCTTTGGATCTACATGTTTCTATATTTTTTAGGTTAACTGACTGCTTTCTAATTTAATAATTTATAAAAATCTCAGTTCTGTTATGTAGCAGAATTCAGTATATATATATATATATATATATATATATATATATATATATATATATATTCAGTATACATATATATTGATGTTATAGTTACATAAATATGTATAATATATGTAATTTTATCTGTATATTCATAGTTAAATTTGTTTCTTTCATCTTATAATTCTGGTATTAATTGAATGCATGTGTCATCTACATGTTTAAACATTGTTAGTATAGGATGCTAGGTTGATTTTAAACTTCTTGCTCTGCCCTTGATTGACTCAACATTTTCTACATTTAAATGACTTTTCTGCCCAAGACACATTACATAGAACAAAATAAAGCATTTTTTATATCAGCTAATTAGTTGTCCTGTCTCAAACATCTAAGTGATCTTGTACAGTTGTTGAATGCAAACAATTTTATAAAATATCTAATATTAGACAAAATCCTTCTGTGAGTGTGCTAGCCAACGTTCTATTACTAGATGAAATGCCTAAGGACAGCAACATAAAGGAGGAAAAATTTTATTTTAGCTTGTATTTTCAGAAACTCCAGTCCATGGTCATTTAGCCTTCTTGTTTTGGCTATATCACATAATATATCATGGTAGAAACCTAGGATATAAAGGTCTGTTCAGTTTACAGTGCTGTTTGGCAATCAAAATGCATGCAAGTCCAGGGCCTAAATGTACTGTGCAAAGACATACTTCAAGTAGACTGTATCTCTTAAAAGTTCTACCACTTACTGTAACACCCACTGTGAAGGCCAGGGTTTTAGCACATGTCCTATGAACTGATATTTCAAATCCAAACTGGTCATGATGAGTGAGACAAAAATGAGAGCTGTCCATGTCAGTCACTGAGAACTAACAACAGCCCAAGCCCTAATCAAGTTACATGAGTGATCTAATATATATATATATATATATATATATATGAAATATTATGTTATATATATATATACCACCATACACATGGATATAAGTGCTTCAGCTTCTCCACATAATTCACTGCCACTTCTTTACTCTTGCCATACAGACAAAAAGGAAGATAATAGTGTTGCACTGTATTCATGTTTCCTTGGACCTTTTACTGTTTCCTTGAATCCTTCAAAATGATTAAACACAAGGCAAAACTTTCTAGTTCCCATTGATCCTTTCTCAACAATTCCCACATGATTTCATTGTTTGCTATCACATTGATATAATTAGCCAAGAAACTGAGGCTTATTTAATTACAGATAGGTTCTTGGTGGTATCTGTCTGGTGAGAATTGTTAGAAAAACATTCTGTATCTATAGATATAGATAGATATTCATGTATGTTTGTTTACATATATGTGTATACATTTTTGCACCTTAAATACCACATGAATAAAAAATATATATATGTATATATATATATGCATGGGTATACAATCATTTTGCACCAGTAAATAACAGATTAACCCTGGCAGCTTTAACTTTTCCTGCCACACAACTTACCTTCGGCAATGGCACCACTCATGACTTGAATCGCATGCTTGTCAAATACTTTCATCACCTTGTAAAATTGACTTAGATAGACATTTAAGAATATTTGTAGTTTTTCAGCAGCAATACCCAGCTAAGCAAAGGCATAAGCATATTCCTTTTCACACTACCATGCCCCTTTCATTAGACAAGTTTGATTCTAATTGGTTGTGTTTGGATCTTATTATCTAATTATAATCTAATTTCAAAAATAAAAACCATTGCATAAAGTATTTCCAAGATGTTACCATACTGTTCTTTGAAATTTGATTTGACAGCTTCTCCAAATTCAGAAATTGGCTTGCTAGAGACCTCCAAGGTCACCATCCTTCAAAGTACTGTTTGTCGAATTGCCCTGACACACATCCTGCAGGGTAAACTACCCTTGTGATTATGAATGCTCAGTTCAAGTGGGGCAGAGCCATGCAAACTGATCTTATAGATCAAGAAAAAAATGAATGCAAGTGAGTCAATTCAAGCGCCTTGCCTCAAAGCTGACATGTATGTGATGGTGTGAGAGAGAAAAGTGTGATTTGATGTGTGGGTGTTTGTTTCTGAATAAGCAAATTCCAATTTTATAAATGTTGTTGCAAATGTGTAAAATGTAAGGTATTCAAAATCCAGATTGTGAAACACTGACTATCTGTGTAGAGGAAATTCCCTTCACATTTTAAAATGGTAATTAGCAATGCTGATGGACGTTTTAACTTATATATGATATTCATTAATGATAAAGAATTCTACCCTAGTTATTATACTGTATCTTAGATTACCATAATTGCATGGTTTCAAAACTGTAAAGAGGGCTGGAAAGGTGGCTCCGTGGTAGAGTGCTTGCCTTGCATGCCAGAGACCCTGGGTTCAATTCCTCAGCACCACATAAGCAAAAAGAAAAAAGCCGTAAGTGGTGCTGTGGCTCAAGTGGTAGAGCGCTAGCCTTGAGCTGAAGAGCTGAGGGACAGCGCCCAGGCCCAGAGTTCAGGCCCCATGACCAGACCCCCCCCCAAAAAAACTGTAGAGAATATTATGTGCATAATTATACAAGTCACTGCGTTCTACAGACATAGTTTATTCCACACATTGTATCTAAAACACACCAGATGTGCTTAAGATCTTCATTGTCATAAAGAATTTTATAATTTCTTCTTTTTGATATTTCATGAGGTGTGGTTATGTTTTAATATGTAACAAAATATTGTATATATATAGAAACACATACATAGAAATGTTTGTGTGTGTGCATGTATTTATCTACTTATGGAAATAATACTAATAGAACCAATTTCTTTTCAAAATAATCTTTTTATAAGCTACAAGCCTTAATTATATAGCAAAACTTTCAAGGATAAAGTCAACAGCTCAGAAAATTCAGAAAAAGAAAAAAATTATTTATTATCTGAATTGTCATTGATACAAGTACACTAGGGGATACTGCGAGAGCTTTCCAAGTCTTTAAAGATGAGACAGTTTCGACTCACCAATTTAATATAATTTATTGCTATTTCTCAAGGACAGAGGTAACAAAAATATGTTTTCCAGAAACCCTATCTGGCTTCTTCCCCAAGCGTCATTTTTTAGAAAGGTATCTCCAGCAAACAATGGTGACATTCAGAAGACAGAACAGTGTGGATAGAAGGTTTGCATAAAGAGCATGTGGTAACTCAGAATTTCCATGAAAATTATACAATTGATCATACTACTTCTGTACCAAGCCCATAAAATAATCTGTACAAATTTGGATAGTAAGTTTTTCAGGAGTGGACCTTAGGAGCAAGTACAGTCATGTGGGATGAAAGGTTTATAACACAAGTTACAGAGTATCTGCCAAGCCAGATCCTTTTACTGAAAAGCAAAGGAAAAAGAGAAAGAGAAAAAGAGAAAGACAAAGAGACAGAGAGAGTAGAGTATTTAATGTATGTAAGAAGGAGAGGGGTGATGGAACATACCTTATGGATGATGAGTTTTCTCTTCTGAATATATCTTACTCGATTTGCACCTAAATTTCTGCCTACAATGTCTGTAAGACATAATATGTACAGATATATGTAGAAATAAATAAATGTACTTGAGTCTTAACTGTAGAAAATAGTTTTATAATTTTTGATAACTATAAAATTGGATTATGTATCAGTATACAATAAGTGTATTTATTTAGAAGCAGGTGATTCCTTTTTCTTTCCATGTAAACTCAACAGAATTTTTTTTTCCTGATCCTGGGTCTTAAAGTCTGGGATTGGGTATTGTCCCTGAGTTTCTTTTGCACAAAGCTGACGCTCTATCACTTGAGTCATAACACCACTTCCAGCTTTTCAGTGTAGTTTACTGGAGATAAGAATCTTACAGACTTTCCTGATGGAACTTGCTTCAAATCAAGATCCTCAGATCTCAGCGTACTGAGTAGCTAGAATTGCAGGTGTGAAACAGTAACACCTGGTTCAACAGATATTTTTCTGTGCACAAAAGAATCAATAAATTCTCACCTGAAAATCGTATGAATGAAATGATTTTTCAGATCACAACTACTATAATCATGTCTCATTAGAAAATTATATTTGGTTAATCAGAAGCAAATAGAGATAAAAATGACCAAGACTTTTTTTTTCCAATTTACAAAATAGGTCATCTGTGGAAGGAGAAATGGGAGAGACAAAGGATGGACTTGGGAAGTAGTTTAATGACCGACTATGTATTTAACTTGCAAAAGAGGCCAGGCTTGATCCCAGCACCACAAAATAAACAAACAAAAACCAAAACCAAAAAATAAGACGTCCAACAAAGAAAAAAAGAAGCAACATTAACTATGTGTTGCTATATGGATTGCTATTTGGTATCAAAGATGGAAGAGAACTCTAGAGAAATAAATACTAATTTGGATAGTTAAATATTTTAATGTTATCTTAAGATGCAAAAGAGAGACCAATAGTCTATTTATATAAAATCAACAATATACATTTATATAGTTTTTCTAGCCCATATATACATTAGACATCCTTTGCACTCATTGTTAGCTTTACAGAACACCGTATTAGTGACCTTTAGCTACTGAGGTAGAAAATATAAACAATATATTTACATATATTAACATATTCTGAATTTTTTCAATCCAGAAATTATTATATACAGATCTATGTTAAACTGAATAAACATCAACAGAAATGAGTAAATAGGGTTTTAGCTAGAAAACTCTTTTCAAGTAAAATGATCTTTTCCCTACAGCCATAACTTTGACCAACCTGATATTAACAAATCACAACTCAGTACTCATTAGTGATTATATAGGATTCAGTTCATGTAAAGTAAATACATTCGCAATAAAACCATCATCAAAATATCCAACTAACTATCTTTGAAGTTTGTTTTCCATGTATTTCTTTTTTGTGTGTGAAAATACCATACAGAGGGGTTACAATTACATGGGCAAGGTAATGAGTACATTTCTTATCAAGCATTGTTGCCTCCTCCTTTGTTTCCCCTTCCCATCCCTTCCCATCTAGCCCCTGCTGCCCCCTACACCCCACCCTTGGCCAAAGTTGTAAAGTTAATTTTTCCACATAATGTCTTGTACATCACATGTATTTCTTAAGTGATAGTATAACATACAAAGATTCATGTTTCCATTTATAAATGAATGCTAAAGTTATATTGTGTTATAAATTACAGGAAACAGAAAAATAAAAGAATAGGATAGTACAGAAGAATGGTCTCATCAATTGCTATTTACTTGATTTAAAAAATAATAGTATGGTAAAACATTTTATTTTATACTGTATTCTCTCCATATGAAAGCTTAACTTCATTTTACAAGGACATCTTTTACTTCATTGACATTCCCACTAAATCCTAGCAATGCCTTCAAGGATACACCATTCTCATTTGCTTTTTCATCTGCTTTACAGATGTATCAAAATCTAATTTAACTAGTTTTCTGAACAACTCACTTTCATAGACTTTATTATATCAAGAATTGTTTTACAAGATTTTTATGTTTATCTTTTTTGTGTGTTGCATATAACTACATTATAGTTCAACATATTTAAGAGGCTAGACTTTATCAGAAAAATATTTAAGGAGAAGTCATAGACTGAATTTACATTTTTAAAAGAAAAATTGGAGTGAGACTAGTTTCATAAATATGTAGTATATGTAGAATATGTTATGAAAATTTATTAAGCTAATAATGCTCCCATTAGCAAGGTTGCTAATACGATTGGTGGGAGCATTATTAGCTTAATAAATATGCATCTCAAAACTAAGAACTCACTGGGCTTGTGCCAATGCATTTCCCATATGCCATCTGTATGGTCCTCTGTGCATGCATTGCCATCATCCTGACTCTAGAGTAGCTCCTAGCATTTAGCACAGGGTAATTTCCTCCAGTTTTTAATAAAGTCCCAAAGCAATCCATATAACTTTTCTTTCTTTCTTTTTGTTTCTTTCTTTCATCTATTTTTGTGGTACTTTAGATAAAATTAGGGCAGAAGCTAGGTAAAAGCTCTTCCATTTGGGCCAAGTCCCAACCTTCTTTTTCCTTTTTTTGAAAAGAATCTAACTCATACTCCCAGACTGGCCTCAATTTAATGATCTTCCTGCCTCCATCTTCATAATATCTGGGATTACAGGAATAAGCCATGTCAAGAAAATCCAGTTTTTAAATGAAGTTTTGACTGCTTAAAAGCTAAGTTGTTGAAGTGACTAATGTTATTTATAGAGTACATTTTTATTTTATACTATTTTTTAGAAATAGCATGTACACAGTGCTGAAGACAACAATGTGAAAAAATGAGGCTATATATGTTTATGGGTGACAAGAATGATAACATAATATAGTCCAAATACATAGCATTCTTTTTTACTTTTCATTAATTTTTGCAAGTGCTTGCAAACATCTAAAGGGTAAATTTAGGGTTTTTTTGATCTCTATACGATAATATGTAATGCTTTTGAGATTTTTTATTGTAATTTATTTTGAGTTGTTTGTAGTAATTGCAAGGGTGCAGTGTAACGTTTATTAGAATTACCACTTAAAAGAGCATGGTATTGATCAAGGAGTTTGAAATGAAGCCTTAATATCCAACACAGTCATTACAAGAGCAGAGAAAATACAGAAAGTCAAATCAAAGTCCAAAAGTGAATACTTTTTGAATGAAAGCAGAAGCTTACAGAGTGAATCATCAGCTATGATCCATGTGATTGCTTGTGGGAATGTTTCATTGTTCAGTAGTAATCAATATGACAACCCAAGCCACAAACTGTAATAGAAGCATCTTTTAAAAGTCTTTGAACATGTATTGCTCATCTCTCTTTCATGTCATTTGATTCAGGGTGATTCGGTCTGAAATAATCAGAGTGGAATACAATCTTTGTGTTTGAAATTGTTAGTGGAGGCAGTTGAAAGAACTGTTTAGTGTTCTACTTGAATTTACTGCTACTATTCTGTGCTTTATAATAAGAACAGAGGTGAATATACTTACTAAAGATATACTTAGATATACTTAAGGTATTCTCTTCTAGTCATTTTATAGCTGCAAAATACATTCTTTTGTGTAAATACACACATTCAAATATGAACAAACATATACCCAAAGCACACAACCACCACACCTATGAGAAATGAACAACACTGGCCCATTTACACATCTAATATGCATTTCTATAGAGAAAAATATGCAGAATATGTTTTTAATATTGTTAGGTAAATAAAACCTGGAATAAAAGATAAGCATTGTTAAAGTGAAAGTATATTTTTGGTCAGTCCTGGGGCTTGAACTAGGCACTGTCCCTCAGCTTCTTTTGCTCAAGGTTAAGATTCTAATCCTTGAGCCACAGTGCCACTTCTAACTTTTTCTGTTCATGTAGAACTGAAAACTCAAACCCAGGGCTTCATGCATGCTAGGCAAACACTCTACCACTAAACCACACTCCCAATTTTAAATCAAAATTGTACAGAATATACCACATATGTAAGGTTTCAAATCTCTGGTTTTCTTAGATTTTGTTTTTCTTGGTAGTATGGGAATTTGCTATACTTCAGCCTACTTTATTTTCTACCACTTTGTTTAGATTATATGTTGCATTTTTGGTCAGTCTGGCCTCAGTGTTTAGTACTATATTGTCTCCTAATTTGAGATTATATTTGTAGTGCACAAGTCTGTACTATTTCTTTTTGAGCTGGGATCTCTTACTAATTTTTGCCTGTATAACACATAAGAAAAGATACAATATAATAAATAAATAAAACAATGTAATTAATAAGAGCAACCTGTTTATGAAGTAATTGACTTAAGTCAGGAGGTGGGTGCCTTAGAGTTCCAGGGTTTAGTGTCTATAATACAGGTAAGAAACAACTCAATTTAGAAACTGGAAAAGAGGCAACAGAGATTTGGCCTGTTGTAGACTGTAAAAAGCTGTCCTTCAGTCTAAAATCTCATCTGTTGGGATGCAAACCCTACATTACTTTGAAAGATTTTTGATATTCATATTTGCTTTGGCTCAACTCTCTTTCACTCCTGAACTATGATGGAATTTAAATGACATCTAACATTATTAAGATGTGGGAATTGATGATGAAATCATGATGACTTGATCTTAATGACTAGGAAAATGCCATTATTCCAGGAAACGTCTAACCCTCTCTTAATTTCCATGTCTCTGTCTCTTTCTGTTTTTCTCTGTCTCTGTCTTCCTGTCTCTCTCTGTCTCTCTGTCTCTCTCACTGTCTTTCTGTCTCTGTCTCTGTCTCTTTCTCTCTCTTTCTGTCACTCTACCAGGCTACCATGCTATGAAGCAACATAAAAGACAGTTTTGTCTTCATATTATTTCCACCTCCAGAATGATCCAATAGGTAAGCCAGCCTGTGTCATGGTTTATAATAATAAGTAATAGACCAAGACTAAGTTCTATAAACATGATACAATTCAGTATTAATATATAATCTTGTTGTTAAAGTAAGATATTCCAAAAAAGTGGATTATTGAAAAGTACAAAAGCAAATTGTGCTAATTTATAAATTATTATTATTATTCCTATTATTATTTCGTCTATATTTGGATTGAACTCAAGGCTTTACACTCTCTGTTTTTTGCCCATTTGTTAGTTAAGTAGAGACAATGGATCAAGATGGTATGTGCAGGGGAAGGGAGTATAAAAGGGTGGAAGAAGACTGTTAGAGAGGAAGGAGACAGAGTAAAAGATAAAAGAATATATATTTAGGATAAATTAGTGTCCATATATTTGCATAAGTGTCTAAGTATTTATATTTATAGGACCACTTTCAGCAATGTAGATAAATGTGTAACTATAAAAGAATAGATATCCCTTCATTTGTTTTATAAAATGAGCTATCTTGAATTCACGGAAACTGAATGCCTGATTAATATGCCCAATGGTTTAAATGAATACAGATATATACAATGAATTTTTGACTACATTCTCCCTCCTTTATCCCTGCATTCTTCTACCTCTCTTCCTTTGGGTCCCCCTCCTCTCTTGCAAGTACATATTTCTTTATACATATTTCATTGGGCTTTGATTTAGGTTTTCTAAAGGATTATACTATCTGAGTTCTTTATAGGGTTATTATACTTCAGCTCATTCACTTGTAACCACTTGTATACCACCCAGAACGTTTACTTACAGATTTGTAAGTACATACCACATAATTAAGAAAATATAGGAAGGGGTGGGAGGGTGACCATGGGAAGGGATGACACATATCAAGATTCACTGCAATATTTTCAAGGTTTCCATACTTACATTGGGGTCTTTGATCCACTTTGACTTGGTACTGGTGCAAGGCAATATGTAGGGATCTAGTTTTATTTTTCTGCATGTGGATAGCCTATTTTGCCAATACCATTGGTTAAAGTGGCTTCCATTTTTCACCTATGCTTTTGGCTCCCATATTGAATACTAGATGACTAGAAGTTTGTGAATTCATTTTGAGATATTATATTCTGTTCCACTAATCCTCAGGCCTATATTTGTGCTTGTACTTGGTGTTTCCTTTACTATGGTAGTATAATAAAGTTTATTTAAAGAATGTTGTTGGATTTTTATGGTTATTACATTGAATTTGTAAATTACATTGACATTACATTGTAAATTACATTGGACATTTTCCCAATCAGTTTTTCCAATTCAGGATCATGGCAGCTTTATCCATTCCCTTAAAACTTCAATTTCCTTTTTTCAGTATTCTTTTAAGTTTTCACAATAGAGGTCCTTGAAACATTAGGTAAAGTTAAGGTATTTTACTTTTTGTGAGGCTATCAAATGGAGTTGCTTTGCTGATTTCAGTCTCCATTTTTTCATATTGGCATACAGAAAAGCTATTGATATTTCTTGGTTGGTTTTATACTCTGCTACTTTGCCAAAGTTTAGGATCCCTACTAGCTTAGGGGAGGAGTCTATGCAGTTCTTTAACCACAGGATCATGTCATTTACAAAAAGGGATTGTTTTACTTCTATCCCCTTTATGTTTTTATCCTGCCTTATTGCTCCTGCTAAGAATTCCTGTACTCTATTGAAGAGTAGGTAAGAGAATGGACATTCTGGTCTGGTTCTTGCTTTCAGAGTAAATTGTTTTCCATTTTTACCATTAACTATAATGATGACTGTAAGGCTGTCATGTGGTGGAACAGACTTCTAGGCACACATCAAAACTAAGTAAATATCCAAAATCACAATAAATCAAAGAAAGACTGGATGAAATGTGGTTTCATTAAATTTAAATATTTCTACATGACAAAGGACATAGCTAACTAGCTAAATAGAACCCTATACAATGGGAAAAGCTACACATCAGACAATGGCCTAATATCTAATATGTATGTAGAACTCAAAAAATTAAACCTTCAAAGAAACAATAATCTAATTAATAAATGAGCTAATGACTTAAAGAGAGACTTCTCAGAAGAAATAAGAATGGCCAATAGACATATGGAGAAATATTCGATATCTCTGGCTATACAGGATGTGCAAATCAAAACAGCACTGAGATTGTACCACAATTCAGTTAGAATAGCCAATATCAAAAATACTAACAATAACAAATGCTGATGTGGATGTAGTCAAAATGGAACTCTACTACACCATTGATGGAATGTAGGCTTGTTCAACCACTCTGGAAATCAGTGTGGAGTTTCCTCAAAACCTAAATATACAGCCAGCCACCTTAAGACTCAGCAATTCCAGTCCTGGACATTTATCCAATAGATAACAAACAAGGCAACACTAAAGTTTTCAGCATAACCATTCATTGCAGCAGTATTTACCACAGTCAAGCTATGGAATCAGCCCAGAAGCCCTTCAGTGGACAAAAGGATCAAGAAAATGTGGTATATATATACACAATGCAATTCTACTCATCCATCAGAAAGAATGATACTCCACCATTCACAAGGAAATGGAAAGACCTGGAAAATTACACTCTAAGTGTAGTAAGCCAAACCCAGTGAATCATAAATTGCATGGTTTCTCTCATTTGTGGCTAAAATGTGCCTATAAAGCTATATGTAAATATACTGGGTGGTAAACAAGGGAATCAGATGAATTAACTGTAGTATTATAGGATATGGAAGGTGTAAGTAGTATAATTTTTTTATAAAGAAGATGTCAAAGCCTAACAAAATAAGTAACAGGAATTGGGGGTTTGAAAGAGGGGAGGATGAGGTCAAGGGGAGAAGGGGAGAAGAATAAAGCAGAAAAGTGGAAAGTGCACAGCAATAATTTATTGTACATAACACAGACCTGAAGAAAATAAGGGAAGGGGGGATCAAACGGGGAGTGAAGATGTTGAATTGATAACATAGTTCAAGATGTATTGGATACATAAACTGCTTTGGTAACTGGAAAAAATTTTAATAAATAATTCAAAATTAAGATCACTGAGGGAAGGGGTGGATTGAGAGGGATGTGTGAGAATGCTCACAAGGGTGACATTGTTCAAGATGTGAAATATTATTATCCTACTTAGTTGAATGGCATCTCATTTGTACAATTACTAAAAGATAATACAACATTCAAAATTGCATTTCATAGATAAACTGCTTTGTTAAAGGGCAAAAAAGGCAATACATAACCTAAACATTAAGAAAAGGGCGTGTTGAAAAGGTTGAAATGCGCGCAATTAATGGAGATGCAGTGTATTCATAAACTGTTTCATTAAAAGGCAGTTCTTTTGTACAAATACTTAAAATAGTAAAAATTGATAAAAAATAATATATAATGTGCAATCTTCAACTTTTCCTTTTTCTAAACAATTGTCCTCCACTTTCATTCTATTAATATTTTTCTGAACACTATTTCTTAAAATTATCTTTTAATATTAATATCCAGTTATTATTACTGTAGTTAACATGAATTTAACATCATTTACATACATAGTTTAGTAGGAAAACAAATCTCAAAAAACTCAGTTAAAGTCAATGAATTTATTACTTTATACAATATAAACTACAATAGCAAATTTCAGTGAAAAGTGCTAAAATTTGGCTGGGGTATGCCCGAACCACAAACTAGAATATATTTTAATGACTCAGCATTATCTGATTTAGCTAACTCAGCTGGTGGGACCTCCCATGGAATCAGAATTTTGTACCCATCTCCTCTCTTGAGAAGCAAACAAATAATGGCCTTTAACCCTATCAACCTTGTAAATCAATTCTTATTCCTGAAATCCTTACAATAACTAAGAGTGTCTTACCTTAATGCAATGAAGGTCACACCTGCTTTTCCAAAGTGGAAAATTTATGAAAGTTTTTATTGAAACGATATGCTTGAAAATGAACAATTTCTCAAAGAAATTAAAATTGCTACAGAGAAAAAATATACTAGGCACATTTTTAATTGTTTTACAGATTTCTTCTTTATTGTATCCAACTCCAAAAAAAGAAATTCCCACATTGGAAAATGTAAGGCAGTATCTAGATACATCAGCACTTCATTAAATATTGTTTGCATAGAATATTTGGTGGATTATATGAGTTTATGGCTATTGGCACTTTGTTCAGACATTTTGGTTCTGTACATTAATGTAGGTGCCAGGAATTTACATTTTAATAAACAAGTACCTAAGGCAAGTGCCATTTATGGTAAAGAGGTTTTAAAGAAATGCAAAATTATGTCGCAAAGCTTATTGGCAGACATTTTTCTTCAATTTTAAATTTCTAACATTCAGACTGTTAAGATTCAGCCCTTTATATTTATATAACTCCTTCATATTAATAAGTAAATTGAAAGCAATATATAATTTTATTTTAATGCTTTTATTATACATATATTTTGAAGTCATGATACTGTTATTAAGTAGTATCTTTATTATTTTGTTAGCTGTATAATTTTATTTTAATGGATTTTATATTAAATATATTGAAAGTCATTACACTTATATTTTATGTATTGTAAAACTAGGCTATTTATTAGAATATATATAACATATATATATATTCAAAATTAAAATAACCTTGTTAACATTATTGTAATACTTTTCTTATGATCTAATTTGAATTTTAATCATGTTTATAGCCATTTATAATTTTATGAAATACATGAATATTAAAAGACTCATCTTGGAATAAGTAGTTTACTTTCAGTTAGTCGAGAGGAAATCTGCTATATTTATAATTTTTGTCTCTCTTTTTATGTTTTGATATTACTGGGTTTTAATCTCTAGGCTTTGTGTCTGTTGAACAAATATGTTACCACTTTATTAATGTCTCTAGTTATTTTTTGTTTCAAAGTGTTTCCAATTCATGATAACAAATTACTAAAAACTACTTGTGTCTATATTTCTCTATATATACAAATACCCATACAAACGTATATTTGAGACTCAAATATGTGAAAATGTGCATATATACATTATTAATATTTAAGGTTTCTTAGATTTAGAAGGAAACAAAACCAGTTAGTAAATATATGAAGTAGTTAAGTGAATGACGATATAAATGTAGAAATAAGAGTTATCCCATTTCTTAAACGTCATATTTAAACTAGTCTGGAAGGCATATGCATTTTTATCTTAATTTTTTCAGTGTTTTATTGTTTCTGAAGCCCTCGCATTGGATAATATTATCATTGCAATATTATTTCCTTTAAAACTCTTCTGTTCACTTTTTTCATTTCTTAAGCACAATTCTTCCAGAATTTCTATTGTTGCCGAATCTCTCTGTATATGTGTATATGTATATATCTATATATAGATATCTATATATCTATATATATAGATATATATATATATATCTTTGCATTTATTGAACTACTTCTATTGCATCAATAGTAGTAGTACTAATAAGAGTAATAATATAATGTAATTTGTTTTATAGATCTCATGTGCTTTTCAAATCTCAAAGGCTTGGATTTTTCCAAACTAATTAGAATCATCAATTTTCAAAGACTCTCTAGAATAATGAATACAAACCTAGAGTGTCCATTGTAGTTATGATGATATATAGACTTTGAGTTCATAGTATATACAAAGTTTGTTAAACCATAGGATAGAATAGCTCAACAAACTTTGCATAGAAATGAGGGCCAAATGGAAATGATTCAGACTTAATATTTTCAAATTCAACACTGTTATTCACTACTATCTAGGACTTACATTCTACCACTGATTTAAACACATTTTTTATTCATTCTGTGTTCAATTGAACTCTGAACTCCAGACTCCAGCATGATGCTGTCTTATCTTTCTACATGCATCAATGTCAAATTTTAAATAATTTCTATTCTTGATTTCTATATGAAATCACTCATTTATTCAACAAGAACACAACCAGAAAGAATGTCATTCTGTCTTCACTCTGGTTACTAAGTTACCCTAAATTGAATGGGTCTTATTGTTATGTATCAACATCTTCATATTCAGTCTTAATTTGGATTTTATCACTACACAGAAAGTAACAAGTACACCCGGCACCTGTGGCTCAAGCCTGTAATCCTAGCTACTCAGGAGGCTGAGATAGTGGATTGTGGTTGGAAACCAGCCCAGGCAGGAAAGTTCATGAGCCTCTTATGTTCAGTTAACTACCAGAAAACCCAACTTGATCCTGTGACTGAAGTGGTAGTGCTAGCCTTGAGCTGAAGGGCTGTGGGACAGCACCCAGGCCCAGAGTTCAAGCCCCACAACCACAAAAAAAAGATGAATAGAAAAAGAAAAGATTAAAGGTAACAAATCAGTAAAACAGTTTGTAAGGCTTGAGAAATCAGAAATATCTGTGGATATTTATTGAAACAGAGTAGACCAGAAATATGGTCATGAAGAAAATAATCTCCATGTGAATAGTAGAGATAGAATTCTGGCTCACAAATGTAAACTTGAAATAACTTTAGCCATCCATGTGAAATAATGAGCCCTCACTGCATAGACATCTTAGTGTGGATCTGAGGGATTCAGTGGTAAGTATTGGAGATGTTAGTGAATGGAAGGATATTAAATTATTCACTGCATAAACTCTCCTTGATAGTGAGGGTGAATAGATGTGAGTAGCTGCTGAAGGACTGAAAACAATTTATTGATCATAAATTGAAATACATGATTCTAAACTAAGTTCATTTCATGTAGACATAGAAATGAGACAGCATGTGGACTGGCAAGAAATGTAATAATGTGCTTCAAGTAGTATGATGTACTTTGCTGTAATTTGTACTCAACTGAGGGAATGAGAAAGAGAGAGAAATTAAGTTAGGTTTTTGATTCTTCAGTCTGAAGATCACCGAAATGCAGTGGTACTTGGGACTGCTAGACTCAAAAAATAACATGATAATGAGAGATCAGATAAAGATGTGGAATAGCACACATCATTTCTTGAAAAAAAGTATTGAAGCTATAGTTTGGCACGTAATGCTGAAGACAAAAATCCCTGCAACTGTGAAACTTACAAGTAAGAAAAGTTGTACAAGCTTTTGTTTTAGAATGACCTGTCTTCTATGCTATTGAAAGATATACTTAGAAGTTACACTCATACAACAATTCATGAAGTAGTTTTCTCTTTAACAGTGCCTACACATTTGCACAGAACACCTAGCACTTGGCCTTATATTTTGAAGACATGAAATTGAATTTTCAAATATTATTTTCCAAAATTACTGCTATTTCCCTTGTGGATGAATAGAGAATGGGCTCGTGTGCTCCTTAGAAGTTGAATGAGGACTTCTATTAGCTCTAAGCATTATCCTACATTCTGGAGGGAAAGCTGATAAGAATGTGTCTCGCCTTGCAATTAACGTGCAAGTAGCCCTTGAGAAAAGCATTTGGAGAATTGCCATCTTTACCTTTTGGGCAAAATAATTAATTTAATCCTTTGCATTAATTTGTAGTTCAATGCAAAAAGCCTTCGAAAGGGCAATTAATCTTAGATCTCAAAACCAGATCATTGGAAACATCTCGTTTAGACAAAGCAAATGCCAGAACAAATAGAAGTCAAGAGACTGATAGCACAATTCTTTCTTTGCTTGAATGTAAAGCTAACTCATTACTCCTTTTCCCCATGGCTGTGCATTAATCGGAAGACATGGAGGAGCCTAACTCTCCATCCCTAGAGTCACATATATGGGCAAAATTTATTTTGGCCACTAAAAAATAATTTTACTTTATATTTTTAAGAAAGAGACTATTTTTGTTTTAAATTTGGTTTATGTAATTGTTATAAGTGCACTGTAGATTATCTCTGCTTATATTTGAAATCTGCCTGGTTTTAGAGGATAATCAACTAAAATACATTTTTGTAGTTGTAAAGAAATATGTATCTAAACTTAGTTCAATGTTAATTTGTGTTCACTGTTTTTACATATGATTCTTTCTTAGTGAAATATTTTAAAAAAATTTTTATATTCTAAGCAACTCCAAGTCCACTTGTTAATATATTGAATAGCAAATTGTAAGATATACTTAAGGAGCACATATTTAAAGATCTGTGTGTATAGGTATATACAAAAATATATGTACATATCAGTGCAATGATAAAAATTGCAATACACAGTAACCACTATCAAGCCAATACACAAAATCTTAATTTATGTCCACAAACTGGTATGTAACAGTCTTCTCAGGGAAAAACCTAATCCATAATTTGTATAAATTATGCCTTTTGATAGAGTTCTAAAATTTTATATGTATATTGTGTCAATAAGCGTTCAATTAAGGAAGAGATAACACTACAAAGCTATGGAATATAAAGTTAGTCAACAGGATTAGAATTTTCAAGTATAATTTTGGGAGAAGGTGGGGAAGAAAAGTCTAAAAGACATAAGAAGGGCTCATTGAATGCCTTCTCTGCAACTGTGTCCAGGGTTGCAATGGAAGGACAAAGGGGTTTGGTGTATAAGTCAGAGGAAAGGTTTTGATTGGTGTATACGTCAGAGGAAAGGTTTTGATTAGGAGACTGTTCTCTGTGGTGCTTTGGCCACATGTCTGGAGTGAGTGTGAGTTTCTACTGCCTAGTAGAGTGGCTGGTCAGTAAGGCCTTTGTCACCCCTTGTGTTAGCTCATGATACTATACAAACTAGTAGTCAAATAAATAGTAAGCCAGAAAATTGATATCAATGAATGTCCCCTCTACAACCGCTTCTTTTTAAATAGCAACATGAATATTTCCTAAGAAATATGACCTTTTGTCACACTATGACAATTATTTTAAGCAAAACTTATTTTCTACACACATCTCCAACTCTGTAAGCATTTCCTTTGACTGATAATGAAAGCATTTCATTCAATTTCCCCAGCATTCTCTTAAAAATCACATATTCTTGTCGTATTAAATAGAAATGCCTAAAATGAGCTATCTTCAATTAATCACAGGTATTGTTCATTGCATAAGAATTCTCTCAATAGAGATTAGTCCTTTTACCAACATCTACCTCAACTAACTCTTGTTAATTAAGTACAATTTACCACTATAGACATATGTGAATCTTTAAAAGAATATAGTGCAATATACTTGTAATCCTACATATTTCAGCACCAGACATCTGGAGAAGTACAGCTTCAGGCCAGCCTGAGTACAAAACAAGACTTAGTAAAGAAATGTCATATATATATATATATATATATATATATATATACACACACACACACACATATATATACATTTATCCATATATACATATATATACATACATATGTATGTATATGTATATATATGTATATGAAAAAAAAGTGATGTGTGTTGGGCTGGGAAGGTGGCTCAGTGGTAGAGCGCTTGCCTTGCATGCATAAGGCCCTGGTTCGATTCCTCAGCACCACATAAACAGAAAAAAAAAAGCCAGAAGTGGCACTGTGGCTCAAGTTGTAGAGCCCTAGCCTTGAACTGAAGAGCTGAGGGACAGCGCCCAGGCCCAGAGTTCAGGCATATGACCAGACCCCCACCCCCCTCCCCCTACAAAAAATAGTGATGTGGTTGTGTAGCACCTGCTCAGCTCGAATGAGGTCTCAAATTTATTCCCCAGGATCACCAAGAAAATCAAGTAATAAGTAAAAAAAAATTGAAAATAAAGTGCTTGATGCAATTTTTAAAATTATTAAATGGTGCAATTTCTTATACAGGACACCAGTCTGGTAGCTTCTTCAAATTTGGCTAGTCATATGATTCTACTATGTTATTCCTATATTGTTCCAGAGTACATTCCCAAAGAAATCAAAATCAGTAAAGAATAGATATACTCAAACACCCATAATACAGCAACACTCTTCACAAAAGGCAAATAATGGAATCAGAATAGGTAAGCATTTACAGATAAAGACTAAGAAGATGTGTCCTCTCTATATAATGGAGTATCAATAAACCACAAAGAAGAACTAAAGTAGAACTAAATTATGTAGTTTGGAGGAAAAGATGGTATTAGAGATTAGCATGTTAAACGATAGGAGAAAATTCAGTGATACAGTAATGATGTTTACTTTCCTTTTTGTAATATATTATTTTTAAAAGATACAAATGATCAAAGATTATTATTTGGGAGGAGAGGACTAGTTGAAGTTGAGAAGGGGCAATAATGGGTAATTGGGGATAAAGGCAATCAAATTACATATACATGTACATGAAAATGTCAAATTACATATGCTATATGTGAGGCACCATAAGAATATCCATTATTCATTGTATTGTGCAAATAATATACACCCAATAAAAAGATATGGAGCAAAAAACTGACTCCACTGCATTCCTTTCTCCTAAGAATGCTCAGAACCAACATGCTTCATGCAACAGTTACAGTTGTGAAACTATATTTTTGAAAAGTGAATTATACCATGGTAACTGACTCTTCTGGTTCAAATCTAAAGCTCAATCTCCCCATAATTTAAAATATTGTTATAGTGATTTTAATTAGCATTGTTTAGTTGACATCTTTTTTCATTTTTAAAGAATTCTAAAAGTTTTTCATCAAATGACAATTTATCTAAGATGATATCTTAAGTTTATAAGGCATTGATAAAATTTTATAACATTTTCTTATCACTGTGTATTGTTAAGATCCCAAATTTGAAAATACAATTACTACCTGCCAAATTAAATGTAAAGACTCCATTGTTGCATACTTGCATTTTATCTAATGTGTTATCAAAAGTAGGCATTTTCTTGATATTACCTTTTAAAATTCTATCTATGATATGTAATTAAAAAGTTCTCTTTTCTGAAAATGAAGAATATTATGATTTGTGACCATACCTTTTAATTAGACATGAATATTCACAATTTGAATGTAATTGTAACCCCTCTGTATGGTATTTTCACAATAAAAAATTTAAAAAAATGAATGAGTCATCTTGTAGTCATCAAAATCAAAATGCATTTCTAATCATGTAGGTTCTATCTCCTTAACAGATCACTCAATTTTCACTGACACCTGCTGATGGATAGATCTGTACTTTCATCTGTAAATGCCTTTCTAATAGAAAAAACTCTAGTAACCGTGAATTCAAATAGACTTTCTTTTAAATATGATAAAAAATATCACTTAAGCAATACTGTCTACATTCTCCAGATTGCACACCTCATATTTTCACATCAGGTACAGTCAGGTAAAGAAAATATCATAGGAATCAGCTAGGGCTATTTACTTCAAAATGGAACATGGCAATTGGATCAGAGCCCAAGTTCACAGAACTTCTCAAATTAAAGCATGTCAATAATCAAATGGAAATCTGAGAACCAGAATTTATAAATGCACAAAGATAAAATGGAAGTCAAGGATTTTTTAAATTATGCTTTTAGAAATCATCAGTAAGAATGGAGGATGATTTAGTTATTTCCTTAGAATCCATCGACGCTGGGCCAGGAGTTGCAGAATGAACAGGGAAGAGGACTAAATACAAGAACGAGGAAAGTGTATCACTCCTCCAGACAAACTCTATGGCTATGGAATTAAATTGGTAGATGAAGCCTTGCTAGCAAACAGATATAAAGTTGTAGTTAGGCAAGATGAATATAGAACTATTGTTTATCATTGTGCCTATAGTTATAGGTACCAAGATTGTTTATCATGGTACCTATAGTTATAAAAATTCTTTTATACAAATGAAATTTGTTAACATCGTAGATCTTTTTTTGGGGGGGGGGCGGGGGGGGGGGGTGGTCCGGTCGTGGGGCTTGAACTCTGGGCCTGGCCGCTGTCCCTCAGCTCTTCAGCTCAAGGCTAGTGCCACTTCCGGCTTTTTTCTTTTTGCTTATGTGGTGCTGAGGAATCAAACCCAGGGCCTCAGGCATGCAAAGCAAGCGCTCTACCACTGAGCCAACTTCCCAGCCCAACATCGTAGATCTTAAGCAAAATGCTAATATAATAAAGACATATGCTTCCTACTGAAGCAGTGCCTACCACACTCTGAGTGATATTTTACCTATCATTACACACAAAGTAAATGTCAGAGGCTCTTCAACAGGGATGGTGATAGTAGACAAGCACATATTAGTTGAATATCTGTCGTCTGAAAGGTTGTGAGCAACATAAATTATATATTTATACCAATTTTGTGTGAATTTAATCTCTACTAAAAGCTAACCATGTTATTTCCTTATTTAAATAAAACTCTAAAATCCAAATTAAAGAGGTATTTACTATTGATCTCATTATTCAGACATGCCAACTATACTTTCCAGTCATAGATAGTAGACAATTATTGTGTTTGCCTCCACATCTATACCAACAGTCATTATATTACTCTACTTCCCATTGTACTGCTGGATTATTAGTTTGATTTTCCTCAACTTGCTCTCAACAATGGCAAAAACAATGTAATTGAAATAAACTGAAAAAAGCAATAAGACAACAAATGCAAAATTCTCTAAATACTCTCTACCACTTCCAGTGAAGCTCTGTCTCACATCAGCCCCCCAGACCAATTCCTGAATAGTGATTTCATTACTATAGATAAGTGAAAAAGCATACAACACCAAGAAAATAGGAAACATGTAGCAACTAAATCAAAATCAAGATCATATATTTCATTAAAGTTTAAAAGATATATAAAATGCTAGGTATGTAGAGGAAACTGTAAGAGCCCCATCTCAAATATCTCATTAATAATAATTATAGAAAATTACTCAGACAATGGAGCAGAGAAAGAGCCAGAAGAGATGTTTAAAACTCATATTACAGTAAAATATATTTGATATCTCAGGTTTTACACTAATGTTTGCATATGTATTGAAAGTCTGGGATATTTAAAAGAAGCTCAAATTAGGTGGGCACTACGCAGGAAGCTGAGATCAGAGGATCACGGTTCAAAGCCAGCCCAGGCAGGAAAAGTCTGTGAAACTCTTATCTCCAATAAACCACCAGAAAACCGGAAGTGGTGCTGTGGCTCAAGTGGTAGCACATTTGCCTTGGGCTGAAAAGATGAGGGACAGTGCCCAGGCCCAGAGTTCAAGTCCCACAACTGACAAAAGAAAAAGAAAAAAGAAAAAAAGAAGCTCAAATTATTTATAAAAATGTAAAAACAGGTCTAAAGTAAGGAATTAAATAAGCAAGTGATAAGACAGACATCCAGCAAAGTAAATCTCTCTATGGGATAGCGGGCTGCCATATCAAGAGACAGGAGTAAAGCTAGCCAAGTACTGAAAACACCATTATATTTAGTATTCACAAGTAATTAATAATTCTTGTAATATAGGTTTAAGCATGAAGAAGGATGAAAATGATACTGTAATTGAATGAAATGAAGAAGAAATGAACTGTTAAGTAAAACATGAAAATGACTTTTCTCAAAATATTTTTTGGCTTGGGATCAGAGTCAATATACAAAATGATACCTGCAAGTTACATCAAATAATGTTATATTTTTATTGGAGATGCAAGATTGTGTTAATACTGAAGAAACATGGACCATGGTTAATTTTAATCATGGGGATGAATTTGGAAGATATTAAGGAAAGAATTTGAATGATATTTACAAATGAAACAATAATTTCACTTGTAGTAACGTTATATATAATTGATGACCAACTCTTCATGGACATGGCTCATAGTTCAAAGATGAATAAATTCTGCTTATTATGAATAGAGAAAGAACACTCTCATTTTCTATTCATTTAAGTGAAAGCCGGGCTCCGGTGGGCTCATGCTTATAATCCTAGCTACTCAGGAAGCTGAGATCTGAGAATCACGGTTCAAAGCCAGCCTGGGTAGGAAAGTCCATGAGACTCTTATCTCTAATAAGCACTAGAAAACTGGAAGTGTCGATGTAGCTCAAGCGGTAGAGCGCCTGCCTTGAGCTGAAGAGCGCAGGGACAGTGCCAAAGCCCAGAGTTCAAGTAAAGTTCTCATTTTATAAAATGTTTAGCTAAAATGCAATATAGCTAATGCTTTTTTTTCCAAAAAATGAATTAGAAACATATTTTCACAAATAGTTTCCTCCTGTTTAAGAAATTTTGAAGACAAGTAATAAAATCATAAACCTAAAACACAAGTTGCATATAGAGTTTTATTTTGTCAGGTGTACAGGGACATTGTTCTATAAATAATTTTGTAAACAGCATATTCAAGCACACATATAAATTTAAAAAGAGAAATACATATTAGAGTCATCCAAAGATGAAAGTTAATTTGTGTACTTCTACTTAATAATGTCAAATAAATGACAAAATACCTTTTTCAAGTAGTTGAGATACACACCCTGTTAAAAAAATAAAAAGTAAAAAGTCTTTTATGGTTCATTGAGTGGGGTAGCATTATTGAAAATGTACAGCAATTGGAGATAGAAAAAGCATGAAAAATATATTTCCTTCTGATGGAGCCTCAAATTTTTCTTCTGACAAATTAATATTTTTAAAAGAGGATCAGAGTCAATACACAAAATGATATCTGAAAGTTATATTATCTAGCCCATTGCAGCAAATGGATTTTGTAGTTCTTTCCATAGACAACACTTGAAGATTTTCTCTTATATAATTTATATTCTACTTAGGAGCTTCTAAACTAAATCTAGCTTCCACATAAATGAAAACACACATCTTTTGTCTCTCTGGCTCTGACTCCTTTCACTTAATGTAATTTTTTTCCAAGCCTTTCCAGTTCTTTAAAAATGGTACAAAATCACTTTCGTTACTAGATGAATAAAACTCCATTGTGTAAATAAACCACATTTTTTGACCCATTCATCCACTGAGAGACATCTGGGCTGATTGGCTACCTTGGCTATGGTGAATAGTGCTGCAATAAACATGGTTGTGCTGACAGCTTTATTAAATTCTAGTTTGTAATCTTTAGGGTAAATGTCCAGAAGTGAATTTGCTGGATCAAAGTTGTTCTATGCTTAATTATTGTGAGGAAACTTGACACTGCTTTCCAGAGTGGTTGAACAAGATTACTTCCAACCAACATTATATTAAAGATCCCCTAATGGCCACATTTTCACCAACATCTGTTATTGTTTGTTTGATAATGGCCATTCTAACTGGGGTGAGGTTTTATCTGTGTACACAAATGTATAAACTGAAAACTTAAATTCACTGGATATCTCAAATAATGTAATTCTTTAGAAAGTCAAAATCTAAGTTCACCAAAATAAAACTGCAGATCAAGTGGTACTCAAAAGGGGTGGGGTGGATCAAGGAGTATTCAAAAGGGGTGGGGTGGATCAAGTGTAAAGAAGTCCACAATGGAAAAGAGAAGAGGGGGAAATCGTAACAAGAATCTAATGTATGTCCTATGAAAATTGAGTGAGACAAGTGTTGAGTAGGGGAGGTTGAAAGGGTTAATATTAATCAAGATATAATGTATTCGTAAACTGCTTTGTTAAATGGCAACTCTTTTACAATACTACTTAAACATAATAATCTTCATCATCATAACAAAATAAATCATTTTATCAGATTTACAGTGGTATTTTCTTGTTATTTTAATTTGCACTTACTTAACGGTAAGTGTTCCTTTGAGTAGTGCATTCTTAACTCTATCTTTTAGAAAACTGTAAAGACTAATCTTATCCTATCAATATTGTCTTTTTGAAAATTCTTTCTAAACATATGATAAAAGACTTAAAAATATGTTTTAGCATATTTTTTTTTATTTTATAAAATATTTGTATCATATTGTTTGAAGGAGAATTCTGGATAGTGTCTTAGACACTTAGGATTTTGGATAGTATCTTGGACAGGTGTCTTAGTATAATTTCTTAATTTTGAATAGTCTTAAACTATAGTTATACCTTACATGTTTAAATTGTAAAGTCATTTTTGCTGTAAATGCCAGAGCCATCAATACTAAAAATAACACAAGTCAATGGCAAGAACATAAGTTACTTAATAAGATTATGAACCAGGACTAATTACATTCAGAAAGAAATTTATGAAAGATATTGTTTAAGTGAACAGAAATGTCGACAGATTAACAAGCAGAGAGAAAAAGTTAATAATAAAAATGTTATTAGAGATAAAAGTTTTAATAGAACTTAAGCATATATGCAATATAATTTTTTCTAACTTACTAAGACATTTTGGACCTATTTATGGCAATTATACTTTATAATATTAAATACTACTAGACTGCAATAACACTTTATCAATAAAATTCATTATTGCTTATTACCATACAATTAAATTATTCCTCAAAATCTTTCTGCATAAGTAAGGCTGTAAAAAAAACATAAAACAGCAGGAATCTCAGCACTGTACATCTAGCAATACTACTTGGTAAAATTTTCCTCGATTAGCACTAATATCAAGGAATTTGCCTATGTAGGGTGTTTATTACACTGGATAGTACTGAGAGTCAATTATAACTACAGTTAAATATAAGATACTGGGATTTAATTATTATATTGAAATACTATGTAACTACAAATATTTAAAAATAGATTCCCATTCTAACTTTGAAATTCTAATGAGGTATCTTTACATTATATCATGTATCAATGATAAATACAAAATATAAATCATAAGTTAAAATCAGTATCTGAAGTTTTCAAAGTGTTCTCTTGCATATAATTATTGCAACATTTCATTGAAAACATTTGACACTAGAGTCCTTTATATACTGAAGGTCTAATCTCACTTTCAACAACAATAAAGGCATTGCTACCACCACAACACACCCCACTGGTAAGGAAATGGAAAGACTTGAGAAAAAAATTATATTGAGGGAGGAAGCCAAACCCAAAAAAACATAAACTCCATGATTTCTCACATTTGTAATAATTAGTATACACTAAGACAGTTCTAGCAGAGGATCACAATAGCACAATAGCTATGGCAAAAAAAACTCACTACATCACTTAAAAATTTAGAAAAGTTAGAGAAGGAATGCATTGGGAGGAGTGGGTGAGAATGTTTAAAAGATCAAATTGATCAAGACATACTGTACTCAGAAACTTCTTTGTTTTATAGCAACTTTCTTGGACAACTACTTGAGTTAATAAAAAAATATTCAAAAAAGAAATCAAATTAAGTGAAACTAGAAGGAAAGAAACAATGAAGAACCAAATAAACTGGTAAAATTACAAAAGACATAAAATAGAGAAGACAAAGAACATCAAAAGCTATTTCTTTTCTGATGGAAAAGTAGGTTTCCATTGTGTACACATACAACATTTTCTTGATCCTTTTGATCATAGCAGGTATTTGGGTTGATTCAATATGTTCGTTATTTTAAATAATGCTGCAACAAACATGCTGGGCTTGGTAGCTTTACTATGGCCTTGTTTGTACTCTAATGGAGTGGAAATTATGGGTCACAGAGAAGCCCTGTTAAGCTTTTTGAGGATCCTTTCCACAGTGGTTGAACAATATTGTACCATTCCTAAGGAAATGGAAACAATTGGAAAAATTTATATTAAGCCAAGTAAGCCAAAACAAAAGAATGCATGGTGTCCTTCCTCTGTGAGAACTAGAATGTACCTTTAACTCTACAAGTAAACACACTGGATGTTAAAAGAAAAAAAATACACTGGACATAATGATAAATTATATAGGTCTCTCAGCATTCACTCAATGGAGTGTATTCTTCGGAGAGGATCTCAAGACAAAATAACTACGTGCATCTTCATCATATAAAATGCTATTTATCAAAATGAACTCCCGGAAAATAAAACAAGGTTGTTGTTGTTGTTGTTGTTGTTACTGTTTTGGTTTTCCTTTCTTTCTATCTTGTTTGTTTTATTTGTCATTGGCAGGGTAAAAGGAACACAGAAATGGTGGGCCAAAGGGTGAATAAATGCAGCAGCGGTCATTAGACTAGAAATTGAACTATACAGCTTGTGTGTGGGGTTGGGAGGAAAACTCAGGGACAGAGCAAGGAAGAGATGGTATTAATTAATACTAGTGTCCTGATCAAGGGGGAAAACAAGACAAACAAGCAATATCACTACAAAATTTATAGCATTTGAAAAGATGATTGGTAAGATGGACACATGTTGGCTCTTGATATACATTTTCTAAATCCAAAAGGCAGCACACTCTGATATTAGTATTGTTGTATAATCATTACATCTCAATAAAAAGGCAATGAAAGTGTAAATAAAAATCTATTTTTACAGGGTCTTATTCTATTAATTTTGGTTTTATTTTCTCAACTTTTTGTTAATCTCTCTTTCCTCTTTGTATCATGACTAGATTGTTTTTTACTTTTTCTTTGGAAATAACATAAAAATCCACAAATACATTATTTAATCTGCCTGAAAATCATCCATTCATTTACTTTTCTGGTGAATGTTCTCCCTCTTTCCTTCCTCATTTTTTGTTTCTTAATAAACCTCCTATCTAGACCAAGTGCCTTCCTACAGCATACATAACAATCCTAAATTTCTTTTCAAAGTATAATTGATAATCACAGTTGCTTTATTTTCATTTTATTTATGGATTTTTGTCATATCATAATACCATTTTTAGAGTCTATCATACCATCCAGCACTAAAGGTGACATCAATTGATATTGTTCGAATGAATGATTTGACAGAATCGAATGGCTAATTTGACCTAGTGAAACTTGTCAATGATAAGCTAAAGATAAAAATTGTCAGTATCTATTTTGTTATCATCACAAAAATATTCACTTGCCCATTCAAAATCAGAAATCCTATGTTTCCATTTTATTTTACATGTCTGTGATTAGCTCTTTTGCTTTTAGATTTTTTTGTGTAGTATCATTTTAACATGATTTCTTGCAACAAGTATAACTCTGATACTTTTAAAACTATTCCTACATTTAACAAATTAAATAGTTTTCAACATTTATGTTATTATATTAAAATGTCATATGACAATTCTTACTGTTCTCTGAACAAATTAATACCTGTTAATTATCCTTGGAAGTTTTACACATGCACATGGGCATGTATACACCTAATTATAAAAAAATGATTTTTTCATAAAAATTGCAACACCTTTCATTGTTTGGAAGAATGATGAAATATTTGGAACAATAAACTTGCAATTGCTGAAATAATGTACACATCTACTATATATAAATATAATAATATAATATGTGTAAATATATAATATATAAATATAATCTATAAATATATATATATATATAAACACATATACTATATACAATACCAAAGAAAAAAGTGGTAGCACAGCTTAAAACCAGGAAACAATGTAGTTTGGGTATTGGGGAAGGGGTGAAAGGAAGTCCAGGTGATATAAGGAGATGCCTGGAGTCCAGCTGATTTGTTCACACACGTGTTACTCAGCATTCATTATGCAGCACAAAGAAGTAAGACAATGTCATACAAGAGCCGTTCTTTTTGCAAAGTCATTTAAGAGAAAAATGTGTACATACAATAATTTTATAATACAAGAGTATTCATGTAAAGAAGGTTCCAGATGAAATTCATATATGATTTTATAACAACACAGCTACTTGTTATATTGACCAATCCACTTGCAGAGGGACGTTTGAACCAACTACTTTGCTCAAACCCATTTCTCTGCTATTTTATTAGTTATGTGAAACGATCAACTTGGTTAGTAAAGCTATGGCTATTATTTGTTCTTTCCCTTATCTTTCCTGACAGCAAATTAGTCAGATACACAATGCATTCTTTACTAGGTCATAATATTTTATTCACCTTTACAGTTTTATTAATGGAATGGAAGCATGCACTAGAGAAGTACATGATAGAATTTTGTGTCATTACACAAAATGATTTTGTTATACTAAAGTTATTTACATATTACAGGAACACATATATAAGAATGTAATATACAAGAATTTATGTATATATTACAAACATGCAAATCAACATGCACAGTTTTGTATGTAGGAATGTATAGTACACATATATTGAGGTACTTCTGGAATATATATGATTTTCCAATATTATCAAATAATATATGTATGCATATATTCATGTATTACATGAATTTTGGTGATTTTTTTGTTTTTTTTTTTTTTACAAATGATATTTTTGCAATGGAGTTTACAGTTAATGTCATGGGTAAAATAGATAATCCTATGAATATATCCCTTAAAGAGATAAAACTGAATTGGTTAATGAGTGATTTGTGAAAAATACTTTTACACAACGGAATATTTTTCCTGAACAACACAATTGACTGATATGATTGTCATTGAGTTACTGAAATATTCTTTTTTTCTTTAGTGATATTAGACATTGAATTGCTCTGTCACTTGAAACACAACTCTAATACTTTTCTTTTAGTCTGCTTTTCAGATAATGTACATGGATTTTGAATAACTTGTATGTATTTTTGTAAAATGAGGAAAACCAGAAAACCAACAGGTACTTTTATAAAAACAGTTTTGCATTTTACATATCAAAATAAAACATGTGTCTATACTTCTATTCTCCCTAATATCTGACAGTATGTCTGCTGATAAAATTTTATGGAAATAAGATGCCTTAGTCCATCCATCATTCCTCTGTTATCGGCCCTTATTTATCAGCTTTTCTTCCCATTATCTTAGCTTTCCAAATTTGAGTCTTAGCAATGTTTTTATTCTAATTCTGCCAAATCTGGAAATTTTACTCTTAATGACTAGACCTCAGCACTTCTCATCCATTCATGCTTGTGTGTGTGTGTGTGTGTGTGTGTGTGTGTGCGCGTGCTGTGTGTGCTGTGTGTGTGAGAGAGAAAGAGAGAGAGGGAGAGAGAGAGAGAGAGAGAGAGAGGGAAAGAGAGAGAGAGAGAGAGAGAGAGAGAGATAGAGAGAGAGAGAGAGAGAGGTGCTGGTCCTGAGGCTCAAACTCAGGAGTTTAAATGCTGTCCCTGAATATTTATTTATTTATTTATTTACTTACTTACTTACTTGCTTAAGAATTGTGATCTAAAAGTTTAGCCACAGCTCAGCTTAGGTATTTTTGGTAGTTTATTTGAGATAAGAGACTCAAGGACTTTCCTGCTGGAGTTGGCTTTGAACTGCGATTATCTACTCTCAGCCTCCCAAGTAGGTAGAAATGCAGGCATGAGCCAAGAGCACCCTTATACAATTTGTTTTAATCCTTGAATTGTTTATATGAGAAGCTTGGAACTCAGTAAGTGGTCACAGCCCTCACTGAAGCTCATTTACTCACCATGAATTAAATAAAATGTAAATGCATTCCAGGAAAGTTCATGCAAATGGTTTCTGGAATATTTTTAAATCCCTGAATCACAACAGAATTAGAAAACTTTAACATACTCTTTGATCTAACAGACTGGGTCTTAGTATAATTTATTTGTAGTGAATTAAAGAAAAATTTTTCTTTTATTTTCTTTTGATTAAGTATATTTAGAAAAGGAGAAAGTTCAAAAACGGAAATTATAATGTTGGCTATAATATATGATTCATTATAAAATGAAGTTATGCAATGCAAGTACTAGAAAAATTAAGACTATAATTTTATAAATATATAAGTACATAGATATTATAATAAAGGCAACAAATTTAATAAAAGTGTAATTTGTTTTATTTTAATAAATTGCATGTTTTTGTACCATAATAACCCTTTTAGGCTCTTAATGATACTGAAACATTTCTGTTCTACATTGATGATCAATCAAGGACAAATAAATGATGAATGATAAGCTGAGGTAAAGATTATCTTTTTGTTATAAACATACTTTCTTAACTAAAAAGTTAAAATCATTTCCAAATTCTGAAAAGTATATGTTCCAGATGCTGTGAACATTTGTCTCATGAGAGCCTGCATGAAGAAAAGCACTGATTTTGATGACTCAATACGTTCAAGATCAGCAGGAACAAAAATGTTTATCAGTTCATTGTGGGTTTAAGTAGAAAACTTACTGAGGTTGAAAGTAGCATATGACAAAAAAGAACGGAAGATATTTTCTCACGAGACTACAAAATAAATAAATTGAAATTTAACATCTGAATAGTTAGAACCATGAAGAATAATTATATAAAATATTTCAAGTTTGTTTATGAGCATATTGGATTATTTCACTTTATTGAGCAGATTGTTTTTAAATCTAGATTTACTTTTCTACAGTCTAAACATATTTTCCCATGTAGAAAAATGAAGGAAAATATAAACAAAAGAGCACTGACCAAATATTTACTACAGATTCATATTTACTTACTGAAGACTGACACATTTTTTATATTTTAATTTATTCAAGTGGAAGTAAATATCTTTGTGATTCATTATTTTCTACAAAATTTTTGAGATTCTGTATACATTGAGGTCAAAAGAATTGCATAATGGACAAAAATAACACAATATCCTCATAAATATACTTGAGTACTCTGTTACATTAGTAGTGTAACTTACAAAAAATTGGATTGACAGAGCTGAATGGGTGGCAATGTCCTAACAATTGCCTTGATTTCCCACTTTTCCACTATAAATCCATTCAAGGTATGGATCAGACATCTTTTCTGGTGATATATATTAGCTCTAGGGAGAAATTGTATAAATTATTAGGAAATGTTTTTCACTGTCAAGGAATTCTTAACCAACAGAGGACTAAAGACTCAACCATAACATGGCTGAGATACAACATGTCTAATAATGTACAAGGTTAATATGAGCTACAAAAACTTTGCAGATTCCACTAAGGATTGACTCAACAAATACATATTTAAAATCTAGTACCTACATGAAAGCGTTAATTTCTAGGTAATTCTGTAGAATTACCATTTTTGAATTCTGTCCATCCAATACTGTAATTAGGTAAATACATTTGTGCACACTTATGCATAACCCTTTATGTAGTTACTTATATACTTATAGATGCTGGGAGATAAGACAAGGATATATAAACAGCTAGAATAAAAGGGTAAGGTATTCAGAGTTTTCAGGCTTGGTATTTTTCACACTGAATTTTAGTTCTCAAAATATCTTCTTATCTATGTATGGTGGTTCAGATTATAATCTCAAGCTACTTGGGAGGTAGATATTGTGAGGATCATGGTTTAAGTCCAGCCCAGGCAAAAAATTATCATAACTAAAATTCAGTGGAAAAGCTGGCTATCTGCCTATCATTCTAGCTACATGAGAACAAAAGTAGTAGTATTGCATTCCAGGCTGTCCCTGGCAATTAAATGAAACAACAAAAATCCAACTTGACTTAAGTGCTATATTTCAAGGTCTGTAAAGCAATTCATATAGCATCAAAATAATAAATTTCCAGTTGCTTGAGTGTGAAATAGAGTTCATATTTGAATTTTCAGAAGTACTTATATTAACCATTGTCTTCAGTACTTTTCAATCCGTATTGTCAACAAATACATACAAGTTACTTCTTTCATATTTATATTTTTTGCTTTAACAGAATGATTTTTACTTATATACACAAGATGCAGACTTTTTTTTAAAGCAACAATGAAATTGTAAACATGTGTTTGTGCTGTCCTAAGCTCTCTGAGAGAGACCCACAAAAGCACAGGCAGTTTTAGGTTTTACTCTACAATTTACTTCTTATGGCTAAAACAAAATTGTGACATTCAAGTCTTTTAATGTTTTAATTATTTTTTTCTCCCTATTTACATATCCCCATTATTTTCCCCTGGATGACTAAACCTTTTAAACTAAATATCTTTGGGCCTCAAGGAAGGGTTAGCTAATGATGCTGGGCTCCATCTGTTTTCTATGGACAATTGAATTTTCTCATTTACTTAGAGAAGCTTTTTCTTTCTTTCTTTCTTTTTTAGGACATTAGAGACCAGACTATTTTTCTTGCTTGAACTGCATTTCTCTGTCAAGTAGACAGGAGAAGACACTGGGAACAATTAAAGAATTTGGTTAAACTGTTAGATTCTCAACCTAGTCATAGTGCAAAAGAAAAGTAATGATTGAAGGTGTGAAATTGTAGAGTCATAATACATTGCTAAAAAGTATTGGGAAAAAAATAAAAATAAAAAATAAAAAACCTGGCCCTCATGACCAGAGTTATTTATAACTGAGATATATTGAAGATGTATCTACAGAACTTTCACATAGGTGTACAGAACCAATGTGGAAATAAAGAGGAATCTTCCCTAGGAAGAAATTAAATCCAGTATAGCAGTCATTTGGGCTCTAAATTTCAAAAATTGTCCTATACCTCTAATGGTAATGCACTTTGAATACACAAACAGAATTTAATATTATGTTGTACAAAACACAGTACTAAATACTAAATTAAGAAGATTTGAATTAGCTGGAAAGATTCCTCATGTAGGATTGGTGTTGTAAATTTGGAAATTTAGAATTTCAAATGAAAATTTTAATTTTGTTATATTAATTTGTGATCTGTAATGAGAAGGTTGTAGAAGAAATGAAGATGTTACCAGTGTATAAAGGCCAAGTGGCAATATTAGGGGATTACCAGTTTAAGTTCAAAGGTCTTACTGTAAAGTTCTCCGGGGGTGGGGGGGTAAGGAGGTAGGAGGGAAAGGATGGTAGGGGAAATAGGAGGAGGCAACAATTTTGGATAAGATTTGGGAAGGGGAAGGGAAAAAACAAATTGTTTAAATAGGGATACAGGTGTTTAAATAGGGATACCCATTGCAACAATGAGATATACAAGACGTTATGTTGAAAAACAAACTTTACAACTTTGGTGAGGGATGGGGGATATGGGCGGGCAGGGGATGGTAAGGGGAAATAAAGGAGGAGGCAACAATACTTGATAAGAAATGTACTCATTACCTTGCTCATGTAATTGTAAGCCCTCTGTATGGTATTTTCACAAGTAAAAAATTATTTTCACTTTAAAAAAGAAAGAAATATACTCATTACCTTGCTCATGTAACTGTAACCCCTCTGTACAGTGTTTTCACAATAAAACTTAATTAAATAAAAAGGTCTTACTGTCTGCACAACTACAATAAATTGATCAGTATAATGGTAGGCTGATGATTTCCTTAATCTGTCTCATTAATTAGATAGTTTTGTGGCCTATCACAATATTATTTATTAGACTCATTTTGAGATGATTATATTCATTTAGCATATCTGAGAACTTAGTTGATCTAAAAACTGTATTTGTACTATAATATAAATAATATATATACTATATATTTGTACTATAATAATAAATAAATACTTAAATTCTTAAAAAGGTGGAGAAGATGAGATAAAGAATTGGAAAAATCCATTTCTACAAGTTGTGATGCATCCTTAGAGAAAGTATAAATGATACCTTAAATCTGTTTTAGAAGTCTCAACTCTTAAATTCTTTTGAATAGAGGCTGAAATCACAAGTAACACTACAGAAGTAAGATCTTGACTTTAATCTCTTTAAGTTTTAATTTGTGAGGATTTAATTTGGGTGTATTATTATAATTTAGGGAATTTTATAATGGAAGGATATACATTTCAATGTGTGGGCACATTATCATTGTCTCCGGTCTCATTTCAAGACCTCTGGTAAACTATGATAAGCAATGAGGATATAAGACAATGTCTAATAAAAATAAATAAAAGGAGACACTTTAGTTGAACTGCATAAACTCAATTTGGAAGAAATAATAGTAACAAATTTTAAACTTTTCCATATGCTATGGTTTCCAAAGGACATTTAAAACAGCAATGATTCATACTGGACATCATAAAACCTTATAAAAAGATTAGTGGAGTGTCCTGTTCTGATTGATGGCCAATCTTCTCGGAATACCACATCGTCTTCTTGGAAACAGCACACTAACCATCTGATGAAATAGAAATTAACGATATTCCCAATCAGTGGTGGTTTTTGTTATTTGTCTTACTCTCCTCTCCTTACTCTCTTAGTGCTACACATGGAATAAAGAGCAGAGTTCATTCTTTTTTTTTAATAAATCTTTCCACATATGGATCATATTCCATAATGATGACTTATTTTTACAATTTATTGTAGTCAAAATTTTCAACATTTGTGTAATCATCCAAAATGGTTGAAGTATTATTATCTAAGATTTCTGTGGCACAAAATTTACACTTGAAGCTATATTTAAGAGAAATAATTCATTTATATTAATATCAGCAACCTTAAAATAAAGTCATCTTTTACCCTCAATGTCTGTTTAAGCTATAACAAGAACAGAAAATGATGGTTACTCAAAGTATTCCTAAAAATCAAGCAACTTGATCTAACTGTTTTGACTCTAGTTTGAACAGAAGTGGAGCCAGGTATTCAGTTCTTTATTGAGGTCTTTGATCCAGATGATAGTGCAAGGTGATCAATAATGATCTAGTTTGACTTTTCAACATGCTTATATCCAGTTTTCTGAGGCACTTTTGTTGAAGAGGACGTCTTTCTTCCGGTCTCTGTTTTTGGCCCCAGTACCAAGATGTTTTCATTACTATAGCTCTATATGGTTTAATGAGCTAAAGAGATTTCTTAGAAGAAGTAAAAATAGCCAAAAGTTACATAAGAAATGCTCAATATCTCTGTCATAAAGGAAATGCACATCAGAACAGATTTCATTTCATCCCAGTTAGAATGTCCATTATCAAGTACACATACAAAACAGATGCTGACTAGGAAACGTCTAAGAGACCCCTAATGTTAAATGTCTATATACCTGTGGGTATCTTTCCATTTGTTCTAAGCCTGTTTTTGTGTTAGTGCCAACCTGTTTTCAGCAGAGACTGAAAGTAATAGAGATTGTAGTAGAGATTTTGAAACTTGCAGTAGACACTGAAGTTTACTATTGTTGTAGAGATTAAAGTCTGGTGATGATATACTTCCAGCACTACTTTCTCTTTTGAGGATCATCTTTGTGATTCTGGGCCTCCTATTGTTACATATGAATTTTTGGATTTTTTCTATCTCCTTAAAAATATTAGGATTTTAATTGGTATTTTATTGAACTTGTAGATTGCTTTCAGCAATACTGTCAATTTCATGAAATTAATTCATCCAGTATAGGAGCATGAAAGGTCTTTGTATTTCCTTATATCTTCTTACATTTCCTTCTTTACGTTTTTATACTTTTCACTGTAGAGATCCTTCACCATCCTTGGTAAAATTAATTCAAAGTGTTTTTCTTGTTGTCAGTGCTCTAATTTTTTTTTTGACCATTGCAAATGGAGTTGATTTCCTGATTTTAGTTGCCATCTTCTCAGTGTTAGCATACAGGAAACCTACTGAACTTTTTGTGGTTTAATTTTATATCCTGCTACTTTACCAAAGTTTTGAATGAGCTATAAAACTCGGGGGAGGAATTTACAGGGAACTTTAAACATTGTACCATGTCATCTGCAATAAGGGTAGTTTTATTTTCATCAGTTTCACATCAGACAATGGCTTAATAGAGAACATAAAAAATTAAAACCTTAAAAATCAACAACCAATTAATAAATGGGTTAAGGAGCTCTAGAGAGTCTTCTCATAAGAAGAAGTAAAACTGGAAATACATGCACCAAGATATGCTCACTAACCCTTGCCTTAAAGGAAATGAAAATCGAAACAACACTGAGATTCCAAGTCACCTAAGTTAGAATGACTATTATCAAGAAATCAAACAAGTATGCATAGTGAAGATGTGGCCAAAAGGGAATACTAATACAATGTTGGTGGTTATGTAAACTTGGTCAAACACTCTGAAAATAGCATAGAGATTCCTCAAAAAATTAAACTTAGAATTATCCCATGAATCAGCAATTCCGCAACTGGGCATTTACTCAAAAGATTATGAACTGGGATACAGGTAAGCTACCATGTTCATGTAATGAACCACAACTATGTTCATTACAGCACTATTCACCATAACCAATGTATAAAATCAGCTCCGATGCCCCTTAATGGATGGAATGGATCAAGAAAATATGGTATGTATACATATGGAATTTTCCTCATCCACTAGAAAGAATGATATCATACTATACTATTTGTAAAGAAATGGAAAGCTTTGGAAAATTTATGTTAAGTGAAGTAAATCAGGCCAGAGAGCAAAAGATGCAAGTGAGAATATAAATTCATAAGTAAATATGTTCAGTGGAATGCAAATACATACAAACAAATCAAGTGAAATATGGAAGCTCAAAGGGACCACTGAAATAGAGTAATTCCTTAAAAAGACAAAGTTCAACAAAATAAACACCAGGAAGCAGATACTGGGAAGGGGCGGGGTGTGTCAAGGGGAAATGAATACATTAATGAAGAGGAGAGAGAGGAAGAACATGGCCAAGAATTCAGTGTAGTGTTGGGATGTAGCTGAGTGGCAAAGTGCTTGCCTGCCAAGTGCAACTTCCTGTATGTGATTCCCAGTACCAAAAAAGAAAAGACGAAGAAAATACAGTTTTAAAAAAACAAGAATTCAATGTATATCTTACAAAATTAAGAAAGGTGAGGGAAGGAATGGATGAGGATGTTGAAGGAGGCGGCCTTGAGGAAGGTGCATTGTATTCATAAACTTTTATTAAATGTAAATTCCTTGTACAACTATTTTATATTTTTTAAAATGTAGTTAGATTAAGTTAAATACTATTTTAGAATTTTATTCTAAACATAATGTCAGTTCCAAAATGCTTTTAAAAATATACACATCCAAGCACATGCATTTGAAGCATTTGTATATAAAAGCAGAAACACAGAGAATGAAGAGGAGAAAACCCTTCCAAAAAAACTTTATAAAAACAGTATTACAATACTACTAAAAACAGGGAAATAAAGTACAAGTAAAAATGAAAAATGTCCAGCTATACTTTCTTATAAGAGTACGTGGAACATCCACCAAAAAATTGAAAATTTGTATATAGTTTCAAATAAAAACACTCCTGTACCATGAGCCAGTGGAATTTTCTCACCTGGTTAGGATCAATTATTCCTACTAATCTATTGATGAGATTAGTACCTTTATTAGTACCTTTGGTCCAATCACACAGCAGTACTGCCATCTACTATGCAACAACCCTTAAACATTCAAATCTTATTTGGGGGTATTTCATAGTCAGACTATAGTAGTGTTAAGATAGACACCTATTGACAATGTTAAAATAAAGAACTATAAAGATAATTAAATTTTATGAAGAGGGATGTAAGAAAGAGGAGACAAAAATGAAGAAATATTACTTTTAGTAGCTATGATGACAAAATCTTAGGTTTAACAGAATCTGAAAAACTGAAGGTCATGTTGAGAACAAGCCATGTCATAAAAAGATGGACAGATATACTTACATCTTTCCAAAATGCCAGAACTTACTGGATAATGATATATTCACAAACTACCTAGATTCTTATCAGCATTAGTTTGCCAAGTGCTTCAGATGTAATTTCATAGTTACAGCCATGGTTAATCACAGTTTCTTTTTATTACAATCTTAATTAAATAATATTACCTCTCAGATCACCCATTATACTTCACATGATGATGTCAAAGCTACAAAATATCACTCCAGATGGTTAGATATTAACTGAACTAGTCTGGGCTAAGGCTGAAAAACTGAGTTCAAAACTCAGGAGAGGTGATTGTAGCTTCCTGAGGCCACATTAAGGGCACTAGGGTGGTTTTTATCAGGCAGTAAGATCATATTGGGCTGAACTGCCAGAGAAAGATGCACAAGCTCAACCACTTTACACCCATGAAATTTCCACAGGATAGTCTGATTCCAGGTTTGTGGGTGCTGCAAAACCCCAATATTAGGTGCTTCTCCATTTATATGATCCAGATGAGATTTGACATCATCTGTTGTGCAGCTCTGCTCAGTAATTCGTGGCTCCTGTTAATCTGACATGGTGTTTACATACCCCAGTGCTCTTGACTAGAGTGTGTACGTGCATAGGTGGTAATATTTTATTTGTGTAGATAACTAGCCTGTTTCATAGCCTGTACTGGACATACAGTGGTTGTTTCACTTTAACAAATAAGATGTAAAGCCATTCTGCCCAGTAGTTGCCCCCAAAATGGAATAAACTGCTGTTTTATAAAATAGAATCACTTAGGGCAAGAACCAGCCTGAAAGCTAAAGTTCTGGACAATATGAAGTACCATAGAGTTAGGCCCAGCTTGATTTCTAGAATTTTCTTTTAAAACATGTTTGAATAAAAAAGCATCTGTTTGGTCTCCACTGATTGACAGCTTTGCAGCTTTGGTTGCCTAGAGACTAAGAACACTTATTGAGGATCCATTGTTTTGCAATCAGGCCCTATTGTGTCTCAGAGAGATTAAAGGTAAGGTTGAGAACTCAGGGCTAGAAATAGGAATTAAGCACAGGTACCAGGTACATACAACTTGTATTTTTTTCTTGTAAGTTTTAGAAGGAAATACTCTGAGAGAATAAATGGAAACATTCTGGAATGGTGGGTGGTCAGGAAATATAACAACTACATAGGATTAGATTTTCTATTATTTTAAAAATTATTTTATTATGATGATAAAGGTGATATACAGAGAGGTTGCAATTACCTAAGTTAAGAGTACATTTCTTTTTAGATAGTATTACCCTTTCCCTCACTGTCTCCCAGCTTTCGCTCCAAATCCCACTCACAAATTATAGCATTCACTTTCAAAGTAGTGTCCAGTGAATACCACTGCCGCATTTGTTCACCCTTTGTCCCTCCATATCTGTGCCTCCACTTATACTCCTCAAAACATATAAATGAAGAAACAAAAGAAAAAGGAAAGAAAACTAAAATGGTAAAAAGGAAAGAAGCCTCTTGTTTTCATTTAGTGTAATTCATTTCATTAAATAATATTTTGTATGATCAGATGCACATATAGGCATTTCTAATACTTATATAAATTATTTCTGCTAAGTTGCTAATCCCAACAAAGGTGATTCAGAGAATCTTATTAGCATGCATATGTGTATGTTCTAGGAAAATAATACAAATATTTTATAAAATAAAGAAATATATGTATGCTGTGTATCCTGTTGCTTATTTCTATGTAATATTCTAAATTATAAGCAGCATATATATTCTTTTAAAATTTTAAGTCGTTGTACAAATTGTCCAATTCCAAAAGTCAGATTTCAATCAATGTCATCCTTTCATTATTCTCCCCAGTGCTTCTCAATCCCAATCATATCCTCAAGTGATGTAGTTCAACCTTTGCATAATAAACATTGAATATAATTTTGCTCACTTTTCCTCCTTCCATTCATGTAGAATGGAACTAGTTTCAGAACCTCTTTGTATTCAATTACTTGATTGATTATTTCATCATGCATTAACTATATAACATCACCTTATGTAATTATATTACATGCCATAAATCAACATAAATTAATGGCAGAGTTTACCAAAGCTAATACGCATAAGAATAAAGTCACATCACATAGATATCAATTTTATATTTGGCCACCAAAAATTCTGAGGCAAAAATGTAAACGCAGGGTGGATCCAGACTATTCAATTCATAAGTGTGATGCAAGAGAATTAACACTTCATTCCAGGAGTCATCGGTCCTGTCATCATATGTTACACCATGAGAAGTGAATATTCACATGAGAAGTATGTTTCTAGAGTCTGCACGTTAAATATTATGCACTATTAATAATGGCATTGGATTGTGAAACATGTAATATATTTCCTATTGAAAAACCACCCTTTATGGAGGTTCTTCAAAAGACTTCACATAGAGCTCCCCTATGACCCAGCAATCCCACTTTTGGGCATTTACCCAAATGTTTACAAACAAGACCACACTAAAGCTACCAGCACAACTATGTCTATTGCAGCATTATTTACCATAGCTAAGATATGGAACCAACCCAGATGCCCTTCAGTAGATGAATGGATCAAGAAAATGTGGTATATATACACAATGGAATTCTATGCCTCCATCAAAAAGAATGACATTGCCCCATTTGTTAGGAAATAGAAAGGCTTGGAAAAAATTATATTAAGTGAAGTAAGCCAGGCACAAAGAAACACAGGTCCCATGGTTTACCTTATTTGCAATATCTAGTATATGTATGAGTCAAGCGGAAAAAGTCAGATAATGTGATGTTAGGAAAATGAATTCTTAGATAGGTATTTTAATGTTTTTTTTTCTTTCATGCATGTGTTTCTAACGCATTTATAACTTTATTTCTTTGTTGCTTTGTATGTCCCTCCCCCACAGTATAACCCCTGCTTTCACTATATTTGATGTCGGTATAACTTAGGGAGGAGATGGGGAAAAACAAGTCATTTAAGGATTCAGGTGGACCTGTTGCAACAATGAGAAGTACAAATTGTCATGTCAAAAAGGAGCTTTACAATGTCGGTGGGGGGGAGGGGAGGAAGGATGGGGGGGAGGAGGGGGGAGGCTGGGAAGGGAGGTGAAAGGTAAACAAAGGAGGAGGCTGCAATGCTTGGTAAGAAATGTATGCATTATCTTGCCCATGTAATTGTCACCCCTCTGTACAGTATGTTCACAAATAAAATAAAATTAAAAAAAAAAACCACCCTTGTACATTATCAGAATTCCCCCCCCCCAAAAAAAGTGAATATAAATAATCTTCCCCACAAGTTTTCAAGACTCACTACTTAAAAAACATTTGCAGATTATAATGTACCTCCATTCAGTTCTTTAAGTGCTATCCAGGTAATACTTCCTTCCTTCACAAAGCTTATCTGAATTTGTAATCAATTGTCTTCTTTCAGCTTTCCTATTTCAGACACTATGTCAACTTACATGGATTCACTCCTAAAAATACATTACTGGATTCACCTTCATGCTCTCTTCAAATTAATGGGAGGAAAATCAATGTGAATAGATTTGGGAAAGACTTCAGAACTCTGAGATAATTACTTTACAAGGGAGAATTCAACAGAACTGAAGGTATCCACCATGAATTCCTACCTATCTATGAGTCAGAAAATTCAATAAGGACAGAACCTTCTCAGTGAAATTTAGCCATGCTTCCAAATATCTTTGAAGAAGTTGGTGGTCATGTGTTAGCAGTTCATGTATATGAAGTACACGTATCAGTAGCTGTGTAGGTTGAATTTAAATTAGTGCTTGAATATTCAGATTTAAAGGATTTCTCTTCTGTAGGAAAAGAGTATTTCCCCAATAAATAAGCATTTTTGCCCAGGATGTCCACAGCTGTTTCATCTGTTAGGTTTTTTGTTTTTGTTTTTTGCCAATCCTGGCGCTTGAACTCAGGGTCTGGGCTAGCACTCTACCACTTGAGCAGCAGAGCCACCTCTGGCTTTTGTTTGTTTGTTTGTTTATGTGGTACTGAGGAATCAGACCCAGGGCTTCATGCATGCTGGGCAAGCACTCTACCACTAAGCCATATCCCCAGCCCTCATCTGTTAGGTTCTGGTATAAATTTGAGGACAGGATGATAATGTTGTAAACCTGTTTCACACCTACCCTTAATACTCTCCACAGCTTGTCTAGACTCTAGAACCCTGATCTTCATTTCCTTAGAGCTTTCACTTTAGAAAAGCTGCCCTGGCAAATACTTTCATTGTCCTTTGAGATGTAACTTTTAAGGGACCTTTGACTAGTTTTCCCATCCAGGTCTCTTTCATGAGGGCCAAGGTCGTCCTGTTCAAAGACACATATCTTTATGTGTCTATCAATAGTTGGCTTGAACAAATAAGATGAAGATAAACGCAAGCTTGGATCTTCTTTTGGTAAGTCCAGTTAGATGAATCCATACTCCAGCTCTTAAAACTTCCCCAGGCTTAAGTTTTCAGGCCAAATCTGTGCCTTCCTCTTTATGCCCACAATTGAATCAAAATAAAATCAAATTCACTCTACTCAGCTTGTCTGGTGTGAATTTTCTTTTCCAACACCCATATGTTCTAGTGTGCTACATTTGGGAAGTTCCTAAATATTGTGCCAAATGAGAAAGGAGAGAGGAAGGTATTTGACAGAATTGTTGAGAGACCTCAGAGAAATAATGCCTGATCCCATGTAACTGTAATATGCATGATAAAATGAAAATATAATTTCCTTTCCACTTTGCCTTAATAAAAAAATATACTTTACATGCATACTCCATGACTTTTCTGGCTTTTCTTGGATTTCAGCACATTTGGTTCTATCAAGTGTATGGAGGATCTGGTTGTGACTTACCTACATCTCTGCTTCCCTAAGTTATTGATCAGGGTATATCTATCCTGCTGTTGTCTCTCCCTACTATGTAATAATGAGGCTACAAGTCTACTAAATGAAAGAATTATCAGAAGAGAACAGCTCCAAGCTTAAAGGATCTCATATATGATAGTTAGAACCAAATAAGATGAAATAGCAAAAAAAAAAGAATTAATTTGTATAATCACAGGATGACAAAATAAAAGTTGTCCAGTGGCTGTATTTTGAAATTAACACACATACAAAACAACAACACCGGGTCTGGAAAGAGTCATTTCACATTATTTAAATAGAAATAATCATTTTAACTGACGTTATTTGTTCAGAAATCTGGGTTCCTCCAAGAGAGAAGAAGGTCTAAACATTTAAAAAGAACAGATTGTATTTCGCCTAAGATACTGCCCGACCCTCTTCTGTCCTCTAGTGGTTACTAGAAGAATTACTACATCCTAGTTCAAGTTTTACCCATCCTTGACTATTGCCTCAGGATTAGGAAAGCTAAAACATTTCAATAGCAAAATAAATCTAAGAATAATGATTTCATGCTATTTTTTAAACATACTAAACTGTCCTTCACCATGGAGAGTCTCATTTGAATTATATGTTAGTTTGAAAAGTTTAGACACTTGGAAGTTGAGATGTGGTTCAAGTGGGAAAATGCCAGGTTTACCTGTTAATGGATCAGACACCACATTAAACTGAAGAAGAAAATAATGCAATATGGCAATATAAAGAAGAAAATGAAGCCGGGCGCTGGTGGCTCACGCCTGTAATCCTAGCTACTCAGGAGGCTGAGATCTGAGGATCACGGTTCAAAGCCAGCCCGGGCAGGAGAGACCGTGAGACTCCTATCTCCAATAAACCACCAGAAAACCGGAAGTGGCGCTGTAGCTCAAGTGGTAGAGCACTCGCCTTGAGCTGAAGAGCTGAGGGACAGCGCCCAGGCCCAGAGTTCAAGCCCCACGACCGACAAAAAAAAAAAAGAAGAAAATGAAAAGCTAACTTGATTTAGCCTTTATCTTACATCTAAAATTGTGTTTTACATGAATGTGCATTTCATCCTACTAAGAAACTGTGAGGTAGATATGTCATAATGAAGGAGCTGAGAGGCTCAATGTCCTGATGACACAAATTCTGAGTAAAATACTTGCAATCTAACCTAAGCTCTCCAAATGCAAAGGTTTTATATTTAAACACACTAAATATAATCCTCTCTATCAAACATTGTACAAATAGAATTTTCCATATTGCAATTGATTTCAGCGAGTCCAAATGTCATCAGTCTCTCTCCACATTTTTCCCTTTCATAATATTTCTCTGATAAATATTCATAGCCAAGTTCATCTCAAATGATAATGGGAACATGCAAGCATAATCCCTTCTCAGTCACACCTCAATCGATCTCCTTTTGATTTCTGATTAACACAACTACACCTGGAATTGCTTTCGTTAAATGTACAAATGAAGGGTGTCAGGTACCACAGGCATATGGAGTTCTAAGTTTATTTTATTTAAGCTGTTAAGTGTATTATCTCAAGGCCACACCTATTGTTTTTAAAATGTTCATATTTTTACTACAGTGGCATACTCTTACTTTTCTTTCTTATTTTTCTCCCTTCACCTCCTCTGTCTTTGTCTTTCTCTTCATCTTATTTTCTGTGGTTGTCTTTCTGCTTATTTTATAGATATATATATATCCTCTATTTGAATTCAAAATAAAGTCATGGTCCGACCTCATGTTTGGCTTTTCTCATCCAGCCAGATTTAAAAGCAAAGCACATACTTACTCATGTTATAGTCACAATGGTTCTGAAAAAAATCCCTTGAAGATTATTAGTGCACTCTTTCATTAACAAAACTCAAAATAATTGGAATCTAAATATATTCTCTAGTTCTTCTTGGCTTTCCACCTAATCACATCTTAATAAGTATTGATTATTTCACAATCTGACAGATCTGAATAAATGATATACTCAGCTATTTTTCTCTTCAAACTGGACATCATGGATCCATGTGCTATCTCCTGTGGCTTTGCCTCTCAACCTAAACACACAACCCATACATTTCTCCTTTCTCTACATAACTGTCCAAATTTATACCAAGAACCTTGACATCAACAGATAAGATTACTGTAACAGACCTCAACATACTTCAATGGTTCCATTCAAACCTAATTCTAGACAAGCTCTTTAAAAGAACCTTTACATTTTCTAACACATTTATTTTACTGACCTATTCAAATGGGTTTCCTTAGAATAAAGGCAAAACTCTGCATTACCTGATAGAATCGGATCTCCATCAATGTTTTGCTCTGAACTTTTTACACAAACAAAAAATCACATAAATAAAAATTACACAAATAAAAATGCAGTAGTTTACATAAAATACATATATGGCTACCTATCTGTATTATAACATCATATTGGACACATGTATATGTACAATAAAATTTATTTGAAAAGAAAATAAAGGGTCTTATATAAAGAAAATTTAGATAAGACTAATTTAAGGAGCTAATCTGGGCTGTCAACACATTATTATTTTTCACTCACTAAAACATCATCACAAGAACATAGTGGAAAATACTCTTACTATAAATAAGATTTATTAAAGTACATGTTTCTTCTTACTATTGTACCTCAGTATTCAAATATGAAATCACTTAAATATATCCAATTCGACTTCTTTGAAAATATAAAAATACACACATTTGATTTTATTAAAGTGTTTCTTAAAACCCAGCAAGCCACAGAAAAAGATTAAATCTATCTAAACAGATTCAAATATAACTCAATAAAGTAATTTTATTTTACCAGTGATGAAAAAGATATGGATTATGAGGCCTGTCTATTTTAATTCTTTTCCATGTCCACAAGCTTAGAAGTCAAATTCTTAAAATCCTTTGTTCAAATATTATAGTAATTATAATATTATTACTTAAGAATTCCTAAGTCAGTATAAAATAATAGCTTAGATTCTTTCCTGATCTAGGATAATTGTTTAGCTATCCTAAAAACATAAGTGAAGGTATATACATGAATTCATTTAAATTTTTTTATTCTGATACCAACTCTTTTTCCTTTGTCTACTTTTTACAATATAATTATTTTTAAATACTTTCCAGTTCTATTTCACTTTATTAACTGATTGCTTGGAGACAATGTGTATAATCTAGTCATTTTAAAGAAGAGATTTTCCAATCTAGGAGTAAAATTTATCAGAGTTTACCGAAGTAGTTTTGTCAACTTGTACAATGTATGCGAATCCCAGTTCATTTGCATGCAGAAATTTACCAGTGGATACAATAGTCTTCAAAATGAGGGTAGAGTACTATCTCATTGATGTTTGAATGTACGCTATATCATTGACAATACAGCTATTTACCATTTCAATACATTTAGTGAAGAGACTTTATGAAACTTTCATGTATTTTTCTATAAGATTGTTTAACTTTATTGATTAAATTGTTGAGTCTTTATATTCTTTATGCATGCTGCTTAGTCTTTCTGTTTGTATCTTTTTTAAATACTTTTTTATCGTGAAAATACAGTACAGAGGGGTTATAATTACATGAGCAAAGGAGTGAGTACATGTCTTATCAAGCATTGTTGCCTCCTCCTTTGTTTCCCTGTTTGTGTCTATCTTATCTTCACCCTCACCATCTCGTGTGTGTGTGTGTGTGTGTGTGTGTGTGTGTATACACACATATATAAAAATCTCACACATATGTGAATGTGTAAATGTCTATTGCCTGTATATATAGGCACAAATGCATAGATTTAATATAGATTCTACCACTGCTCATTGTTCTTTCAAAAAATAAGAAAGATGCTTTGAATAAAACAATGGCTTTATTTCATTAGGTTTCCACGAAGCTCCTTTTCCAGACATCATTAAGGGCCTCACGTGCTTAACTTGCTTTGTTGGCTGGCGTCTACCATTACAGACCTGTCTCCGCCTAAATTTTTGCTGCTTCATTGGGAAAACCAAGTCTTGAACACTTTTCCGCTTGGCTGCCCTTGAGCCACCATCCTCCAAATCTCAGCCTGCTGAGTATCTAGGATTTTAGATATGAGCCACTGAGCTTATTTGATACAAATGTGTTTTAATCACTGTTATACTTGTGCATCATGGTTTCCCTCTTTTTATAGTTCTTGTTTTGTTTGTGTTTCCTATTCATCAATGCTATTAAACACAAAAATTTCACAACAAACACTGAAACTTTAAATGTTGGTGTCTCTACTAATTAAATTTCTTTCATATCTCTACTAATTAAATTTCTTGTTGTTTCTTATATGTTATACTCTAGGTACATTAATTTTATTTGAGGCAGTCAGTTTCAATTTTTTACCAGCAACATTGCACAACCAGTCATTAAACATACTGATTATATACAGCCAACATTTGAGTTGTGATATGAATACTTTGGGAAATATTACACAACATTGTATATGTAGAAAAATACTTTGGCTACATGAGATATAAGTATTTCCTCAGAATTGTAATTGTCAGTCAATTTGGCTAGTAAATTATTAATGATACTGCATTTTGGCTTACCAAATATTCTTTACTGCAATAGATTTATCAATTCAAACAAACATGTAGCATTTGATTATATGGATCTTATTTTCTCCCATTGTATAGAAAATACTTCATTTACTTTTATAAAATAGCAACTATTTCTTACAAGTGAGAGGAAAAATTTCCAACAGAATAAAGTATTTCTCTTTTTTGTGATGAATAGTATTATTCAATGACATTTTACTGTTTCATAATGAAAAGACCTGGAAATAATGCTGAGGAATTTTTAGTAGGCTTAAATTTTACAGAAAGAATGATTTCAATGTAGCTATTGTTCAATTGTATTATGATCCTGAGGCAAAAAATCTTATAAAATATTCCAAAATGTACTTTCAAATAAAATATTATAGTTGTCTTTGTGTCTGAAATTTAAATGATTTCTTATTTTGTAATGTATGTTCATTGTAAAAGAATCAATAAGTACAGAAAATATTTAAAGGAACCTGATAAATAATCCTTGATTACTTGAGATAAATATTAATATTTTGGTAAATCCATAATCTTAAACACAGAGAGACAAAGTGAGTGTGTGTGTATGAGAGAGAGGTATGAGCATAGTCATGCAATACATATCTAATTCTAACATACACAGAGAAAAACCAAGAAACTATGTGCCAGAGCTAGTGTGAATTTGTCTCTGTCCTTATTAAAATACTATAATAATATTTAATCTAATCAGTAAAATGGATTTTCCATCTTGTAAATTTGTATTTCAAAGGGATAGGAAACAAGTGTGAAGAAGCTATTTTGCAGTTTCAAAGGCATCTTTCTAAATAACTTTAAGTTCTTGTTTCAGCATAAAATGTCAGATTTAATTCTGCTGATCTGAGAGTGAGTTATTAGAAGGTAAGAGACAGTGAAAAGGAGTACAAGGACTTGCAGCAAAGTTGTTGACAGAGTAACCATCATTAGATAATGTACACACAGATCAGGATGGCAGATTGTCAAGAACTGATTACAGAAAGAGTAAGTACCTGTATATAAACTTTGAGATTAATCTTCTTTCTATAACTATTTATGTGATCTTGGAGAATTATCTTGCTGTTTGCCTCATCCTGCAATGGGGTTCTGAGTTTGCGGGAAAAACATTAAAATAAGAAAATCTTTTCTTGATAGTATCAGAAGTATACACTAAAACAGCAGTATACACTAAAACAATCAGTCATAAGATGAAATACGATCATTTGTACAAGGTACTGTCATGTACGTCCACTACAAAGTTATTTGTTGATTGACCTAGTGATTTGAAACAAAATCACCATAAAGGGCTATAGTTGAGGGCTAGGGATTTAACTCTCATTCTTAGAAGTTAGATTTATTTGAAATTCGGTTAGAAGACCCATTCATTTTACCCATTAATCATTTTATTCAAGCATTTCATTACAAGGGATTTGTAGATGGTTACAATATTTTGAGATTAAGAATAAGTATTCCTTGATTTATATTTATTACTTTTAGTCAGCATATAATTATCTAGGAACATTTTGTATGCATTTGCCCAAGGTCAAGGGTCTATATATTATCCAGTACATCTGGTCCTTCATAGAGAGAAAATTGTTGAAAATGTAAAAAAAATACTGAGGGACCATGTAACATTCATGCTGTCGTTGACTAAGAACCCTATTCATGAACCCTATTCATACACTTCCTTACACATATACATATATACGTATATACATACACATGCACACATGTATTTGCTCTGTGTCTATCTCTATCTATCTATCTATCTATTTATCTATCTATCTATCAAGATACACTGATGCTTTCATATACTGATTTGAAACACTAGTGATCTTTTTCTAATATGTTTTGATCCCATGATAGAATAATAAAGCTTAGAATGCCAATTATACAAAGAGACATTTCTACAATAATTAAAGTAAAATGACAAAATCAAAAGTTATAATTGTGCAACTCATGGTCTACTTATTAAAACATCTCCCTTCTTTGAAGATCAAATGGGCCCAAAGATTCCCTATAGTATTATGGAATGTGTATGTACTAACGGATCCTCTTTGGATATTTTCAGAGTCATTGGCTCAATGATAACATGATGATTTGGGGAACAATGGTAAAATGAGGTATTTCCTGAAAGAAATGAGACAAAAGCTTCCAAAAAGAAGATTTTCAATACACACAAACCAATTTATCATCTAATTATTGATGTAGATTTAATAATTTGCCCTATTCATTTAGTGGCTGAGAGAAAGTCATGAAAATTTTATCATCTCAGCTTAGCTTGTATAATTTTCTCTCATGTATATTTTTTACAGTTGAAAAGTTTTCATCTTTTCCTAATTATAAAATAAACTATGTCATGAGAAAACAAGTGAAAGAGAGAAAAAAAGTAACAATGATCAGAAAACATGTAATTTTGAAATCAGGATATCTTTATCTCAAAATTATAAGTTTTGATCTGTCTTAATTTTCACTGTGTGTCTGTGTGTATATATGTAAGCAAGATATTTTGGTGGTAAATTAATGATTACAGAAAACACATATAAAAATTCTGTCTTCTCTAAAGATTCATATAAAGTTTAACTGTAATGAAATGAGGATAATCGAAGAAACATTAAGCACAACAAAACGCCTAACTAGTAGAGGATTCGAGCTATTCTATCAGTCATTATTCATGTAGCTTGCTTCCTGCCTTTGACTCCAAATCATATGTCTCTACTTTCAAAAGCAGTATCACGCATGTATAAATTATATTTTCCTCTACAGACCTGTAAGCAGTGCTTTGTTTAATGTATACATAATCTCCATAATGTTTTGCTAGACTTGTTGAATTCCTAGGCTATAATTATCTTAAAACATAGTCACGTTTCTGTCTTCATTGATTAATTGTTGGAAAACGACCTTATGAACACTATTAAGCTAATTTATTATTTTCTTTCTTTTGGAAGCAGATACAATGGGGGTGTTCATGGCCCCTCACACAATCCTTCATTTCAACACTTTATCTCACTAGACTGTAATTATTTGTTTGCATTTGCATCTCCCATTAAATAATGATGTTATTAAAGTGATGCTATTTCTACTCAACCCTAAATTCCTGACACCTAACACAATGCTGGGCATATAATAGATGTCAGAAAATAATTGTTAAATGAAAGAAACCATCATATTTCCTAAATCACTGTCACCAGCTTATGGCACAATTTGCACAGTAGCGTTGACAGTATGGCTTGCTTTCATTAAGCTGTCTTTAGAGATTTCACAGCTGCCCGACACTCAGTGAATCACTCTTCAGTTTAGCAATCTCCAGATAAATTTACAAACCATTGAAGAATTTATCATGGTGTTTGTAAGCTTCCCAGGTTAATAATAAATTTCCAATTATAAATTGATTGCTGATTGGTCTGTAACATGGAAATAAATAGGATGACAAGTCCTCAGTACATTTAGAAAGTAATTTTATAAGCTGGTGGCTCACGCCTGTAATCCTAGCTACTCAGGAGGCTGAGATTTGAGAATCGCTGTTCAAAGCCAGCTCAGGCAGGAAAGTTCGTGAGACTCTTTTCTCCAATAAACCGCTAGAAAACTGAAAGTGGTGCTGTGGCTCAAGCGATAGAGCGCTTGAATTAAGAACTATAATAGGGATATATATATATATATATATATATATATATATATATATATATATATATAACTATATGTGATTATATATTACATAAATATAATATATAAATAAATAATATATAGAAAAATATATATCTATAAATCATTGTTGACATATAGAAAATATATTGGCCTGGCAATATCTATCCTCTTAGTTTGTCAGAAGGGGTTCTGAGGTCTATGAGCTTTTTCATAAAAGCTTTTGTTTGGCTTTTCTCATAAGCAAATGTAATTTTTTTCCTTTACCTGAGTCTGTTTTGTTTTTCTCGCTTTATTTTGTTGTTTGGTCTTTTAAGTATTTTGTTGAATAAAAATGGAGATAGTAGATAATCTTCTCCCATTTCTGACTTTAGAGAAAATTGTTTTGTCTATTTAGTATGCTATTGAATACAAGTTTGTTATTCTTAGTCATTATTTTATTAAAACATTATTTCTATTATGGCAGTTTTCATATTTTTGACCATAAAAAGTATGTTGAATTTTGTCAAAATTTTGTCTGCACCCAGATGTTCATATGATTCTTTTCTTTATGCTATGGCTAAACTACATTTATTGAATTAAATATCTTAGGCCATTCTTGAAGATGTGAGATGAACCCAACTTTACCAGTTATGTGAGCTTTGCAATGTATTACTAAATTCTGGTAGAAACATATTTTTGAGGATTCATGAACTTCTTTCCAAGAACCAAGGTTTTTGTTTTATTGATTACATTTTTGACTCTATCATAACTTTCTGTCCTAATCTTAATTATTCCTTTTTGTTTGCTAAGTTTTGATTTGGTAATAGATTTTTTTATGTATTTTATATCCTCTGGGATTTAAACTTAAGAATCAATCCATTTCTTATTGCTTTTCCAGTTTACTTGAATATAAGCTTTCACATATGCTCAGATGACTTTCTTGATGCTCTTTATGTTCTTTGTGCAATGCCCATTTTCCTCGCTATAGAATTGTTTACTTTATAGTGAAATGATTTTCCTCCCCCTTTTTGTCATGTAGACTAAGGGTTTATAAAGTTTATCTTTTCAAAGAGCTAACACTTTGTTTTATTGACTATTTGCATACAATTTTGGTCTATTATATTACATTTTTTCCTAACCTTTATCATTTATTTCCATTGGCTGACTTTTTAATTTGGCTAATTTTTCTCTTCTTATAATTTTGAGGTATATCAAGTGATTATTAACCTAAGATCTCTTTTCTCTTTTTTAATTTTTTTGTTTCTAATAATAATTTATTATTATTATTATTATTATTGTCCGTCATGGGGCCTGAACTCTGGGCCTGGGCACTGTCCCTCAGCTCTTCAGCTCAAGGTTATCATCTACCACTTGAGCCACAGCACCACTTCCAGCTTTTCCTGCTTTTTTGGTGCTGAGCATTGAACCTAGTGCCTCATACATGTACGGCAAGCGCTCTACCACTGAGCCACCTCCCAGCCCTTGCTATGGCTTCTTTAAAAATGTGATCTGTTTTGGTGAATGTACCAAAGGAAGTGGAGAAAACAATGTATTTTGAAGACGCTAAAAATTAATCTATCTGTGTATAACAAGTCCATATTGTCTGCAGTACATTTATTTCTCTTCTTCTTAAAATTTTGTCCAAATAACCTATTTATTTGTATGAATGGGACATTTAAGTCTCCCACTACGATCTCATATTTGTAGTGTTTAATGAAATTTTAGTAGCAATATTTGGTGCATATGTGTTAGGAATTAATTCTGCCTTCATGGACTAATGATCTTGAATAGTCGTTAAAAAAAATTCGTGGTTCTAGTCTACTCATGTGGATTTCTGTTTCATGGCTCCAGGCAAGTCAATTAGCAGATATAGGTCGAGGTCTGTGTCACTGATCACAACCTGTGGGTCAGAAAGTTTTCAACCACTCTTGAAGCCTGAACTTTGCTCTGCTTATAAATCCAGTGGCAAAATCCAGTGGTGGACCTGCCTTTTCCATGGAGATCTTTTGCCTTTTCCAGAAACATCTCCAGTTTAATAATGGAGAATAAGAAAAAATTATCTCCTGCTAGTAGATCCAGTGCCTTAGTTGCTAACTCCCTATGTCCAAACTTTGGGGATAAAGAGCCAGAACCTAGAGGCTGTGGTCTAGCCAACAGCTTTTTGAACATTTTATCCTGAAAATAGAAACACACATGTTCCTGAGTTTCAAGTGTGGTTGAGTAAAGTGTGGGCCCTCTATTTACTTTACTTAGAAGTTTTATAATGTTTTAGCTGCACTGATATTCCATGCTTTGTTTGGCTGGATAGGAGCCCTTAGATGATAAGACTGGCAGCCCCTGAGACATCTGCATAGAAGAAAGATTTCTCAGAACACATATTTGTCTTCTGCTGTTAAACTAGTCTACACAACATCTTTCAGGATTGAAACCTAACTATGTTAATAGTTGACTTTTTTCTTTTTCTTTTCTTTTTTTAATTTTTTCGTCAATATTATGTACAGAGGGGATAGAGTTACATTAATATGGTAGTACATACATTTTTTTGTTTACCTTGTTACCCCTTCCTCATTTTTCCATCTTTCTGCCCTCCAACCACCCCTTCCCCATGTTGTATAGATCTAATGGCTGACGTCTATGTTGGTATTTTTTGCTGTGAGTGGAGGTCACAGACAACAGTGTGTAGTTGAATGTTGGCCTTGGCAAAGCTTGACAACCTGTTCACATTTTGTTCATAAGATGCTCTGTGCTTTGTCACAGCACAGAAATGTTTATCAGGAAGGAATTAAAACTAATAAAACAATAGCACCAAACTGGGCTCTAGGGTGGATACAAATCCATGTGGTATTTCTGGCTCCCTCAAAGCTAGATTTTGCTGTTTTCTTATAGAGATTTAGTTTTCCATTTGTCTCCAGTTAATATGTGATCTGTTACCCTCAGCCTCTACTAGCTTACTACTTTAATGACTTATCTGTAGTCCATGTTTTTAATTTTAATTCTGTCTTATTGCAACACAGCAACATACCAACTTGAGCACCAGGAATTATGGGTTTTATAATTAGGTTGCAAATGTTCTCATAATCTATGTTTTTGAGTTCATGTATATATTTATACTAGATATCCTTAAATGTGGGGTATTGTAACTCCCCAACTATTACAGATGAATGGTTAGCTTCTTCCTTGAGTTTTATCAATTTTGCTTCATAGTCCTTGGATATTTGACTTTCATAAGAGTATGTTTACAGTTATTAACATTTCTTAAGGTATTACACGTCTTTATTATAAAATAAAAATCTTTATCTCTCCTTTATAACAGTATGTACTTTGTGACATTTACATATAAATAGCAAAACTTTATTTTTCTTATGATGTCTTTTTGTTCATCCTTTGTTTTTAAATGAATTTGTTGCTTTAATCTAATGAGTTCCTCTAATAGATAAACTATAATTGGAACATGTTTTATTTTCTACTATATAAATCTCTTTTTACTAATAAGAGTGTTTAACCCATTTAAACTTAAAGTTGTTTATTATGTCTTTATTCAGTTTAATTTATTATTTGTTGGTTTGTTGTTGCCTTTCTTCTTTCTTTCTTTCTTTCTTTTTCTTTCTTTCTTTCTTTCTTTCTTTCTTCCTTCCTTCCTTCTTTTCTTTCTTCCTTCCTTCTTTCCTTCCTGCCCCTCTTTCTTCTTTCTTTCTTTTTCTTTCTTTTTTATTTGGTCACAGACATGGGGCTTGAATTCATGACCTATGAGATTTTTTTGCTCCTGGATAGCATTCTATCATCAGAGCTCTGCTTCTGGCTCTCTCATGGTTAATTGGAGTGAAAAGCCTCTTTGTGCTCATGCTGGCTTTGAACCATAATCATCAGATCTCAGCATCCTGAGCAGCTAGAATTATAGGCATGAGCCACTGACACAGAGCTATTTCTTTACATGTTGTTCGAGCACATTCATTTTTAAATATTCAATTAAATTTCTAATTTTTAAAATATGTATGTATTAAAGTCTATCTTCCATTTAAATCCCAGTGAATATATGGACAGATTTAACACAGTAGATTAAAAATCTAATTTTAAGTAACTAGATCAAATTAGATACCACTACAATAACCTAATGGTCTTTAGAATACTAATCAGAAAAAAAATGACTTATGAAATGTGACCGTATAAGCTCTAGCCTTAAGAAATGCTTTAATTCCAAATTGTTTGCTTTCTCTAAAGACAAATAACCTCCTGAGCATATTACTTACTGTATAGTTGATCATTTATTTATAGTTGATAAATTATTATTATTTATTGGGCTTTTTTCTGATACTTTTTTTTTTATTGGTTGTGGGGTTTGAATCATGGCCTGGACACTGTCACTGAGCCTCTTCTTGCTCAAAGCTAGCGAGGGCTTTGGCACTTGAGCCACTTCCAGTTTTTGAGTAGTTAATTGTATATAAGAGTTTCACTGGGACTTTTCTGCCTGGGCTGGCTTTGAACCACAATCCTCACATCTCAGCCTCCTGAGTTTCCAGGATGACAGTTGTGAGCCACTAATGCACAGCTTTTCCAATATTTTTGACTGATATTTTGTGATGAATAATATTCCAGTACTAGGTGATAAGCTTCAAATATACCAATTTAATGTACATTTCAGTAGGACATATACACAAAGCAATTGTAGTAGAAATATGTTAGATAGCTACTCTTGAATTATCAGGTAAACAAACAGAAACACGCAATCTGACCAATTATAATTTGTTAGCAGATCTAAATTTGGGTTCATACTCAATAAAATTATTTTCATTATTTGAGCAAATAGAACAAACTTCTATTTTGTTATTACAGGCCTAAACATATGTAATTTCTCTGCTGGACAGTTTCATATTTCTGTCTATTTCTGGTGTTACATTAAAAATTGCCCAAAGAGATTTTAAAAAAAAGCTCATCACTGACAAGTGATAACGAGTTTCCAATTAGAATAAAGAATAAAAAATGAGCTTTTATCTAATCAATTTAGTTTTCTGCTGCAGAAAGTAATTCTACCTTTTGTTGCATTATGTAATACAGAGGGCACTTGGTATATTTAATAATAAAAAAATACAATAGTGAGATCAGATTGATAAACATATTCATGATTCAAATAATTCTCAGAAAATGTTAATTAGACATTATGTTGTGAAAATATTAATGAATTCTGTTGGGAAGTGAAAATCTTAAGTGGCTTATTTTTGTGCTTTAGTACATACAGCCTTGATTAGAAAGACCAGGCTGATTATGTTCTCAAGGACCAAAGTAAGAGTATTGAAAAGAGGCATATTTCACACTTTATCTTTTAAGGATGTACAAAAGATATACATTAAAAAATACAATGTACTAGTAAATCTATTTTGAGTAATTAAAAATAGACTTGAACTATGTTAATTATGGCACATTTTCTTTCTCTTTTAGTTATATTTATATTTACGTATGTTTATTTGTCATATATAACACTTAAATATTAATAAATGTGATATAACTTATAATGAAACATAAACTTCTAATAAGTATCTACAAATTGAAATATATTTTCCCCTCTATCAATTCTTTTTTATACCTTTATATATATATATATATATATATATACACATATACATATATATATATATATATATATTGTCAGTCGTGGGGCTTGAATTCTGGGCCTCGGCTCTGTCCCTCAGCTTTTCAGCTCAAAGCTAGTGCTCCACCACTTGAGCCACAGCTTCACTTCCTACCAATTCTTCAAGAACATAATGTCCATGAATTTTCATCTGCAATTTTAAGCTACTAAAATATCATGGTAAAAACATATTTATGGTTTTTAATATGTACTGTTAATAATGTTCCATGTGCTGTTTAAAACATAAGTAGTTATTTATTTGAAAAGTTAGAGCACAGTAGTATGATTGTTTTCTGGTCAGAGAAAGCATGGTGAAACAATTGTAAGATTTAAGAAATTCTATTGTATATTGGTGGACTTGCCAAACAAAAATAATTTTGAATCTTTAAAGCTTTATGTTTTTAGTAGATGACCATAAAATCTTCAGATGAAATTTATAGAATAAAATTTAAATAAATGGCATGTGCCCAGTATTTAGCTGTAAGAGACAATAACAATACATTTTTATTTAGATCTTGATATTAACTTTCATAACTTTTTAAATTTTATATTTATTTTCGATCTTTTGTGTTCATCATATTTTATCACATCTACTTCCAATTTAGTCACTCCAATTTTATCTGTCTGTAGTCTACAATAGAAATGGTAGTAGCACAGCCTACTTTGGAGATGAATATTACAACAAAATTCACCATGCATAATTAAATCTAATCAAATACAATTTACAGATAGATTTACAACCAAATAAAAGTACAGAATCTAATTCTATCATGAGACCCTAAACTATATAAGGTGTGTGGTTCTTTTGTTTTTAATTTCTCATAGACTGTTTGCACACAAAGTTATAAAAGAACCATACATCAACAGCACACTCATCTAGAAGTTGTTTACTTTTGGATATATCAATTGCTCAGTTTACACACAAAAGCAGTTCTGTATTACTCTAACCTAATCAGAGGTTGAACATATTAGAACCAAGATTTCCAGTATTTTAAAAAACTAGTCTACTAAAGATTTATTGTTGAAAATTAGTCTACTAAAGAGTTATTGTTGAAAACTAGTCTACTAAAGATTTATTATTTTCAAAAATTTTTTTTAATCTCAGAGGTTTGTCATTCTTATTAAACAATGCACCTTTTATTACAATTATGGATCATCTGTATATTGTTCTTCCTAATCCTTAGCAATTTATAAATTTATAAATGTAATTTATATTACATTCATTAGAATGTTATTGTAGAGCATTGAGTCCTCAGTTTAAGCTATTTTTATCAAAACAGGATTATATTAAATTTGTGTATAAATTCTCTTTACGTATAATCATTAAACTTTTCTTTTCAAGGCAGAGAGATGTCCTAAATTGGGGAGACTGATATATTTAGTCTTCAGCACTGAAGTCTCAGAAGATTTATTATTTATTTTATTTTATTTTATTGTTGGCTATGGGGCTTGAACTCTGGGCCTGGGCGCTGTCCTTCAGCTTTTCACCTCAAGGCTAGCACTCTACCACTTGAGCTACAGTACCACTTCTCGTTTTCCAGTGGTTCATTGGAGGTAAGAATCTCATGGACTTTCCTGCCAGGGCTGGCTTTGAACCGGGATCCTCAGATCTCAGCCTCCTGAGTAGCTAGGATTACAAGCATGAGCCACTGACACCCAGCTCAAAAGATTTATTTTTCATCTCTTTAATATTAAAATCTTTTCTTGTTATAATTTGTATAATAAAACGTTTGCTTCTATTCAATCATATAAAAAAGTTATGGCTCTTTGTAGTACAATCTACCTTTGTGTCCTATAAGGCTTCTAGATGAATTGATTCTGCTTCGTAGCTTGTGACCATTTACCTTCATGGTTCTACAAAATATATCTGAATTCATTTCAGTAAAAATTTCAAGGGAAAAAGTTGAATTTTCTTGTGAATATTCAGGGTCTTGTCTTGATTTTTGTTTGTTTGGTTTGCTTTGGTTTGGTTTATCTTTGAGAATTCTTTACAGATGCTGTTAAATATTTTCATACTTTCCTCTTTCTTATCCTTGAGTCGTTCCAGGATTTTGTATATTATACAGACAGAAATATAAATTCAAAACTACGCATTCATATTTGATAGTTTATACTTATTTAATCTGTGTAATTTGCATTGGACATAAATTAGGAGGTAATATTTTTCAGGTCTGAAAATAAGTGAATGAGTACGATGTTTCAGATAGGATAAAACAAGCTAGAATGTTTGGTATTTAGAATTTAAAAATTTCCTCAAGGATAAAAGAAAAATATTTCCTTAAGAACAACAACAAACCACAGGGAACAATTCAACAAACCCTCTCCAATGTATTAAAATTCCGTATGATTTTCATGCCTGAGGCCCTAACTGATGAAGAAATTTAAATTGTTACTTTAAACTACCCTATTCAAATCCTCAGGATCACACATTCATTTTTCTATATCATACAATTGATCCTCTATTAAATAAAAAAAACTAACTCTCATTGGTTATTTGGAAGTTGTAATAAATATTGCCCAAGTATGACAGTACTTAATTGCATAATGTTTCCAAATATATTTAATGTGTGATAAAGTAGTGATAGAAATTTAATAACAGGGGGCTGGGAAGGTGACTCAGTGGTAGAGCGCTTGTCTTGCATGCCAGAGGCCCTGGGTTCGATTCCTCAGCATCACATAAGCAAAAAGAAAAAAAGCCGGAAGTGGCACTTTGGCTCAAGTGGTACAGCACTAGCCTTGAGCTGAAGAGCTGAGGGACAGCGCCCAGGCCCAAAGTTCAGGCCCCATGACTGGACTAAAAAAAAAAAAAAAAAGAAATTTAATAACAGGAATATTTCAGAAGTATTTAAGTTTTGAATCAACCTAGACAACTATCATTAACATTGTAATATTAGCACTTTCTGATTTAAAAATTAATACCTACAATTTAAGATTCTAAATGACGACAGTAACCAAATTCCTAAAACTACAAGCAACAGTTTTAAGCAGTATAAGCTGCTCCTCAGCAATTTGCTGTTTTTATCATAGTAAATGATATTTCCTCTTTTCATCTGTTGTGGTTTGCAGTGGTTTGACCTTTCCCTGACAAAAAGTTCTTGTCCTGGGAGCTTATTCCTCAGTATGGTAATGTGAAATGCTACAGAATTTTACCAGTCAGGGTTTAGATGAAAACCCTTAGGTTAATTGAGGAGACTGGGAAGATAGAAAATATTTAAAGGACTAAGAAACCTCAAACTCTCATAGCTTCCCATTCAGAGATACTGTCCACTCCTCCCCGACTTGCACCCGTTCCTTTCATCAACCAATAACCAACTGGGCAGGGCCAGTTTAGTAGAACTTAGACTTTCAGCATCCAAATATGTGAGCTAAGGAAGCCCCTCTTCCTTTTTCAGTACAAAGACTTTGACACATTTTATATTAGTAACATAAAAAAAAATGGTGTGGATGCATCTGCCATTAAAAAATATAAAAATTAAAGCATATTAACTTTTAAAATCGTATATGGGTAACATACTCCAAATAAACCTACTCCTTGTAGGAATTCTTTCACCATATAGGCAGCCATATGTTTAAGGAACTGTACAAATAATTTGACTTTTTTCATATTCCTTTGTCCTCTTCATACTATTTTTTTCATCTGGAAGAGATGCCACATATATCCCAAACACCCATTTTCTTTTGAAAATTCATTTATAGCCTCAAGTAATTTGGACACTGATTTATTTTAAGACTGCATAAGGAATTTTTTTATTTGTTTTGCTCTACTATTTTATTTCTGTTTGTATAATACATTTTATTGACTAACAAAGATATTTACAGGGTAATTTACCCAGACTATTTTCAACTGCCAATTCTCCATAAGACAGTCAGAAAAACCTGTTGTGCAATCAGAACTAAGGTTACTAGAATTCTCCATGCAATGGCAATCAAAATCTCAGGATTTCTTATTGTGATTTTAAGTTTGAATTCAAAATAAAGAAACTGTTAGGATAGGATAAAGTGTAGGGTATAATAAATAGGATAGCAATACAGCAGAATGTGGAGCTTGAAGAACTCATGGAGAGCAATTTGTCAGTGTTGATAAAAATTAGTCTGTTCATTGTTTTATTTTACTGCAGCAAATATTTTCTAATCCAAGAAGTTTATCCATATTTGCCTGTTATTAGTATTGATTTTTCAATGGAATAAAGAAATAAGATCTGTATCAAGTATTTTAATGTATGAAATAAAACACATTTAGTCTTTGAATTTTTAATGATTATATGCACACACATCTACATATCTCTATTTCTATTTTCTACTTATCTATATCTATCTGTCATCTATCTATCTGTCTGTCTATCATTTATAGAAAGAGAGGCTTTACAAATTATTTGCCCTTACCTCAAAGCTAACTGCACACACACACACACACACACACACACACACACACACACACACACACACATATTTTGGGGGAGGGGGGAGTGGTCAGTCATGGGGCTTGAACTCTGGTGCTGGTTCTTGAGTTACAAAGAGCTCAGGCTCTCTAGCTCTACCACTTGAGCCACAGTGCTACTTCCGGTTTTCTGGTGGTTAGTTGGAGATGAGTCTCACAGACTTTCCTGCCTGGGATGGCTTTGAGTCATGATCCTCAGATCTCAGCCCCTTGAGTAGCCAGGATTACAGGTGTGTGCTACCGGAGCCAGGCACAAAAAAATATTTAAATATTCTGATTTTCTTTTCCTTTCTCATCCTGTGAAATTGCTCTAAAAATCTATGAACTCTTGGAATTTTCACCTAATTAATGCAACAAAAGATAATCAGAATCTCTTATTAAGTTTCTTCTCATCCTTTACAAATGTAGCTATATTGCATCTTTTTGTTTATATTAAGCTCTGTTCAAGTAATTTACATGAACGCTTAAACATAAAAGGCAGTTTTAGCACAGTGGTGTAATTTCCACTCAGTTCTGCTGTTCCCAGTAGTGTCTCATTATCCCCACATTCAATTTTCCTTCTACAACTATTTACATTGATTTTATTATATTTCTGTTGTAATTTTGTAAATATCTAGCTCCCCTCAGTGAAAGCATAGAGAATTTACACACAAGCACCAGATTGATTCACATTTTTTTCCTGATGCTGAGACATAGATCCTCATTATGCCACAATTATCAAAACAAATGATTTCTAAAATCAAGTTGCAATATCCAAAGGGAACTCGTAATGAGTATTGTTCAATCATGCTATTCTGTTTTCTAAAAACATAAATTGGACAATTCCTTCTATTATGAATAGACATTAGCATTTCTTTTTCAACTTTCCTTTTAAATATTTTAAATGATTGTAGTTTTAAAACATAGTAGGTTCCATATTTCAGTAAAACAAAGCATTATGTTTTTAAGAACAAACAAAATTGATAGTTTTTGACACCTAGAGTTTTAGAAAACATTTATGTTTGTCATATATATTTATTTATTTCAATACCCCACACTTAAGTGATTGTGAGAAACAGTTTTATATTAACTACATTCCTTTATATTAATTGTATTCCTTACACCTTAGTATAAATTTTTTATGTAAATGTATGTTTATTTCTTTATCTTTATTCTTCTTCACATTTTGGATTTGCATATTTTATTTTTCCTGTAAAATATACCTTTCTTTTAAGTAAGTATTCATACATACGGATTTCTTTATTTGCTCTGACCATCATGTATGTGATGTGTATGTGGGGATAATCTCATTCTATGTTTTGAACATGTTGATGTGCAACACAACACCATTTTAAAATTCTAGGCTATTGTGGTATTTTTAAGCTTCACTTTGGCTAAAACAGTAATAATTTACTCAACCAAGATAGTATAATATTAACTAATAACACTTAGGCCCATGTTTTACTCATGCTTTAGATAGAACATAATATATTTAGCCTTCAGCTTGATCATTTGCATTGCTTCTTCCTAATTTCATCCTTCAATTTTGTATGTCTAGGAGAAGACTTCATTTGTGCATATATCAGGCAATTCCAACCTATTACTAGAGCAGCTGGTAAAGATTATGGTAAGTGATATGAATTGTCAATATCATAGTCATAAACTAATTCTTTCACCTCATTTAAGTTAGGTGGATCTGTTGTTCTAATGCTAGGCTATATAGGAGTCTATTATAGTGGATTATGTACCTATTTCTATTAACGAAATGAAAAAGTATAGAGACATCCAAAATGGAAGAAGAGTATAAACAAAAAAATCACCCACATACATCTAACTCATCTACTGGAAAAGTGGTTTTATAAAGGGGTTCTGCATTTATAAAGGGGTTTATTGCTAGTTTATGGCTGAATTCTACAGTAATACTGCAGTCAGATAATTATTGGTAATGGAATTCCATGCCACATCCACTCCTGAATCCATATGTATAAAATATACATAGTATGATGGTGCACACTCATAAAATTTGCTATTCAGGAAGCAAAGGCTGGAGGATTACAAATTCCAGGCCATTCAAGGACATGTTTCAGAAACTTAATTTTAGGCCCAAATTAAAAGAAGAAGAAGGTAGAGGAGGAGGAGAAGAATAAGAAGAATTGGGACATAGTTAAAGAGGCAGAGTAATTGTCAAGTAGTGGGTAGCCTTGAATTCAATTCCATTATGGCAAAAAATAAAGATAAATAAATACTGATTGCTGAGGATTTTTCAAATGCCATCCTACTATTTCATTTTGTCTACCGAGCTGTTAGCAGTATTTTCTTGGGAAAATGTCCTCAGCTGATATATAATAAAAATTCATAAATTGCTGCATATTTCTGGCTCATGTCAGTAATCCTAGCTACTCAAGAAGCTGAGATTTTATGATCACCATTTGAAGCCAGCCTGGGCAGGAAAGTCCATAAGCCTCCTACCTACACTCAAGCTCCAAGTCAGCTGGAAGGGGAGCTATGTCTGAAGTGGTAGAGCAGTAGCATTGAGACAAAAAGCTCAGGAACAGTGCTGGGGATCAAGTCCTAAGACCAGTACACATGCAAAAGCTCTCTGCCTATGCCAATATCACCTTTTAAATAAATTTATCAAAGAACAACCTAACATCAACTTGTGAGTTTTTCCAGTCCACCTGTATTGGATATAGGGTATCCTCAGTCTACAGGAGGATGTCTACAGTCTACATGTAGTCTACTACTACATGACAGTGTAATTTGTCAAGCACTGTTCAAAAACTGTTATATATTGTTGTCACTAAATATATCACAGTAAAAAGGCCTTCAATCTATATGTTGGCTTGCACAATACGTAAAACCAATCCATGAACCAAGAACATGATTTTCTTCTTTCTTTCTTCATTTGTCACATGAGCACTGGAATCACTGTCCTAAATACATTCTCCATCATGAGTTTGACTCTTCTGCTTGACTCTCCTGCTTATATCTAGGTCTACTTGTTCTTCACTATTGAATTATCACCTCCATTTTACATTTTGACTACTAAAAAGTATGCCTATGCTATAATATGACAGTTGAAAACACATTATACACTTGTGGTGGACAATATTAGCTGTATTGTCTTTAGCCAGCCATTGGGTTTTTTTTGGCTCTTTTTTAATTTTTTTATTGTGAAAATACTGTACAGAGGGGTTACAATTACATGGGCAAGATAATGAGTACATTCCTTTTTTTATTGTGAAAATACTGTACAGAGGGGTTACAATTACATGGGCAAGATAGTGAGTACATTTCTTATCAAACATTGTAGTCTCCTCCTTTGTTTCCCCTTCCCATCCCTTCCTAGCCTCCCTCCCCAGCCCCACCCAATCCTCCCCCCTCCCCCTCCAACCAATCCTCCCCCCCCCCAAGTTGTAAAGTTTGTTTTCGACATGACAGCTTGTACTTCTCATTGTTGCAACAGGTCCACCTGTATCCTTATTTAAACGACTTATTTTTCCCCTTCCCCTCCACAAATTATACCGACATCAAATACAGTGAAAGCAGGGGTTATATTGTGGGGGAGGGACATACAAAGCAACAAAGAAATAATCTTATAATTGCATTGGAAACAAATGCATGAAAGAAAAAAACATTTAAAATACATATTTTAGGGTTCATTTTCTTAACATCACATTATGTGACCTTTTCTGCTTGATTCATACATATACTAGATATTGCAAATAAGGGAAATCATGGGACCTATGTTTCTTTGGGCTTGGCTTACTTCATTAATATAAGTTTTTCCAAGTCTTTCCATTTCCTAACAAATGTGGCAATGTCATTCTTTCTGATGGAGGCATAGAATTCCATTGTGTATATATACCACATTTTCTTGATCCATTCCTCCACTGAGGGGCATCTGGGTTGGTTCCAGATCTTAGCTATGGTAAATAATGCTGCAATAAACATAGTTGTGCTGGTAGCTTTAGTGTGGTCTTGTTTGTAAACATTTGGGTAAATGCCCCAAAGTGGGACTGCTGGGTCATAGGGGAGTTCTATGTGGAGGTTTTTGAGGAACCTCCATACTACTTTCCAAAGTGGTTGAACAAGTTTACACTCCCACCAACAATGAAGTAAGGTTCCCTTCTGTCCACATCCCCTCCAGCATTTGTATTTATTAGAGTTCTTGATTTTTACCATTCTAACTGGGGTGAGGTGGTATCTCAATGTTGTTTTGATTTGCATTTCTTTTATGGCTAGGGAGGTTGAGCATTTCTTCATGTGTCTATTGGCCATCTTTCTTTCTTCTTCAGGGAAGTTTCTCTTTAAGTCATTAGCCCACTTATTTATTGGGCAGTTGTTTCTTTGAGGATTTGGAACTCAAAAAAAATTAAATCCCCCAGCCATTGGTTTTACTCTATGGTTCTTCTGAAGTTTGAATCAAGAGTTGGTTGTCTTTCAGAAGTCATATAATTCTAAGTAGGTCATAACAAGGACTTCTGTTTGAAGCCCAGTGAGTTATGTTTGATTCCCCCATTAAATCATTGAACATCATGGCAATTTTCCTTCCATAGATACATTTAACACTGTAGGATCTTCTTGATCCTCTGTACCAAGGTTCATAGTAATTTACTTGCTTGAGCAACCATTCCTGCTCATTAGGCTATATGTAGAACTAGATGTAATTCTTACACGAGAATATGTACACTGGAATACTAAACCTGGTAGATAGTATTGTCTCTAGAGCACAAATATTCCTAGCTGACATTTTTATCACTTATTTTATTGTGTTCAAGTTAACATAACTCATCTTTTACTTTAATGAGAATATCTTATACCTTTGACCTCAATAATGAAATGAATAGAGTTAGCAAGTGTCTGGTGTTCTTTTGAATCTTTTTTCCATAAAAGAAATAGCACTGAAGCATTTAATACTATTTCGGATATCATGTTTTCATATTTTAATGAATGAGAGTTTCTACTAAATTATATCTCAATTGCATATGTCTTATTAACACATTTGTAATTATTACTGAAGACATTTTAAAATTGTAGTAAACATGATGACCTTAATTGACTTTTTTAAGCATTCAAAATATGTATGTGACAGCTGTGAATAGTTTCACTTCATATTTGTATCCAGAAATTAGCAAATGAACTAATACATTTATTGAAGCTAATTTAAGTTTCTCTCATTTTGTTTATCTGTGTTTCTGTTTTGTCCTGATTGATGGAAGTCAGTATTTGGTGGTTATTTTGTATTTGTTTCATTTTAGCAAACAGAGAATTATCTCTAAGGAGAAGTCAATTAGCTTTTTCTCAACTTTCCATAATTGTTGGTTAATTTCAAGATCTATCTATTTATATATCTAGCTATATACACACACATATTATATTTGGAAAATGTGAATGTAGTTAGATGATATGGCTAAACATGTTTTATTATAGGTTTTTCTTTTCTGGAGTTTTCAGCCTGAGTTGGAGGTTTGCTTGATTTTTTTTTAATTCAAACTTAACTTATTTTTCCTCATTTTTCTCCAATCAACATTTTTTTCTTTTGTGGGGAAACCCAAATGTATATGTATTTTGCCATTTGAAAGTTTTCCATATATCTCATTGTCTGTCCATTAAAATTGCATTTCTATTTCTCTTCACATTTACTGAGATCATTTTATTAGTTTTGGGATTATTTATTTTCATATAAACCACTTTATTTTTAATTACTCAGCCATTGTTTAACTTGCTTTATTTCTGTAACTCCTGTTTTTCCTTATCTTCTCACTCCTTCACACTATATTTGTTCTTGAATATTTTGAGCATATTTTCCTATAAATGAATAGTAAATTGAGTCCTCATGAATTGACACTATCTTACAATACTAATGGATTAGAGAAAGCTGTACAATGTCTTATGTTAATGTTTAGGATAAAAATTTAACGTATGAATTTTATTCCAAAACCTCTGTTTTTCTGAGTCCTGGAAGCAGTTGCTCCTTAGTAAAACATCAGACAATGTCACCTTAGTCGAGTATAACCTGCTCCTCAGATAAAGGCTTATAGGTATTTCTTGGCCATCTCCACAATATTGTCTCCATCATCACCTTACTACGTGGATTATAGCAGACAGTTCTCAAATTGTATTATTTTCTCTCATCACCAAAGTGTAATTAGGCTTTGTTTGAAGTCCTAATCTTGGCTCTGGATTAGGAAAATCATCTCCATTCAGGGATATGATGCAATTAGGGGGTACTTATATCAAGAATTTTCCTTCTTCAGAATTAGAATATTCCACTATCCATATCCACACATAAGTTTTATTCTCTTTTTTGCTCTCTGCTTTTCTATCTCTTCTCTTTTTCTTTGTCTCTTGTGGTTATAGGGTCTTGTTCAGTCAGCTTTGCTTTACCACTTGAACCATGCTTAGAAAGGACATAGTCATCTCTCATTGCCATCCTGTTGATCTCAGCCTCAGCTAGGATTACAGACATGAACCATCACCACTCTATACAGTTTATTTTTTAATTATTGTTCTAGTCATATAATAATCTGGAGTAGCAAGTATTTCTACTTACTCTTGGAACCATATGATGGTATTTTTCTGACATAATTTCCACTAGGAAATGGGCCCTAATACAGTTACTTTTTGATTCTCAAACCTTTCAAATTTTCAGTTATTTAGCTGTCTCTTTTAATATTTTGACATCAAAATGATCTCTAAAGGAAAACAGCTTCAAACATCGACTTCATCTCTCTTGACTTCTCTTCTTTCTGTTGGATTCATCCCATCATCACAACTCTGATAGCATTCCCATCACTTCAAACAAATTCTGAGTTTTTTTCTGACAAATTGTCTAGATTTTCAATATCAGACACCAAGAAACTTATTCATTGTCTGATGATTTTTGTAGTATACTTTTGTCATTTTGCTTTTGCTTTTTAGCCCACTAAAAAGAAGAATATGAAGACATATAGGCAAATGTAAACACCTTTAACAGTTTTTGAGAAATATATTATTTTAAAGGGTGTCATGCAAATCATTTTGTATGTAATTTTTGCTGATGCAGTAACATGAGGTCTGATTTGTGAACTATTACATGTTCTATTTGTTTCTCTGTGATAAACACTTGTGTGCTTTATTTATTCATTCATTAGATGTTACATGTTCCATACCTTGCATTTTAAGTCATTTAAAAATCTTCCATAATACCATTTATTTTATCTAGTCTATTCTATAAAGCATGATTTTAATATTTAATCTCAAGCACAGAACTTAAGAGATGAACTAAAACTCATTACTGATAATATATAATATCTAAGTGCAATTTTAAAAACATAATCACTCGTAAATGATTCTTCCCTTTAACCCATGGCTTTAGTGTGGTTTTTCCCAGCCTGTGTTTGAGCTTTGTTTTACATAATTTTTTAATATTTTATTTTGCACTATTATTGAATTCTAGAATACTATATAAATATATCAGATATCTTTATTGCAGACTTTTTGGAACCCTTAGAACTGTGCCTCAAGTATCACCTCATCGCTTTACCCTAGCTCTACTCTATTGAGCGGAGATAATTAAAAGCAATAATGACAAATTTGCATTCATATAATTTCTAATTCCATTAGTTGTGGCTTGATATTTTTTGAGTTTATGGCATTAAGAAGTAGGCCAGGCAGCTAACTGTAAGTGGAAGATCCAATGTCACCAAAATTGACTCTTAGAATATGAAAGGGTACATTCACATACCATCTGTGTTCTCTTCACCTTCAGATCCAGATTTAAGGAACAAATTGACGTGAGACCCTTCGATCTTCCAGTGAAGACTGACAGAAAAGTAACAGAGTAACAGAAGCTGACTGAAATAAAGGATGAAGTATAAAATTCATGATAGGAAACAAAGATCTCTTCTGGTTCTATTTGTATTTAACCAAACCAAGCAATAAAGAAGAAAATGTAACTTTTATATATACAATGGAATAAATATATTGGCCAAAAGTCTAATTTTCTTTAAAAGAAATATTTATAACACACATATTTTAGTGCAATAGAGTAAATGAATGATATGTAATAATAGTTACATTTACCACAAGTACTATTTTGTCTTATCTTGCAATGACTAGTAATTTTTAATAATCTTTTCACTATCCATTATGCCATTCATTGCTATCTATTTGTGCCTTTGAAATATGTATATGTCGATAATATATTATGCATTATTACAAAAACTCAAAATGTTAGTTTCTTTTAATAAATATATGAATAGATTAGCCAATTAAGGAAAAAATAAATTCTACTGATATTTGAAAATATTTACAAGACAGTTAATATGTATAAAAGAAAATTTGTTTAATTAAATTTTTCTTTATAAAATCTAAAGCAAGAATTATAGTTAAATACAGGATAATGTTTTAATTTCAGAAAAAGTTAAAATATGCATTATATGCATAATTGTGTTAGATATACACATGATTCAAAATAAAAATAAAAGTAACTAGAATATCTATAAAATTAAAAGTGGACTTATAAGAATATTATTATTTATAAAGTGAGATCAAAACTGATTGACATTTTTTTAAAATTTAATTTAATTTTATTTGTGAACATACTGTACAGAGGGGTTACAACTACATGGGCAGGATAATGCGTACATTTCTTACCAAGCATTGCAGCCTCCTCCTTTGGTTTACCCTTCACATCCCTTCCCAGCCTCCCCCCTCCCCCCCAATCCCAATCCTTCTCCTTCCCCCCCCCCACCCCGACGTTGTAAAGCTTGTTTTGGACATGACAACTTGTACTTCTCATTGTTGCAACAGGTCCACCTGTATCCTTAAACAACTGGTTTTTCCTGATTGACATTTTAGAAGTTGAGTCAAATAACTTGATATTTATAAGCAACCCACAAAGCCAGACACCAATATCTCAAATGTATAACACTAGCTACTCAAGAGGTGAGACATAGAACACTGTATTATAAAGCCAGCCTGAAAAGAAGAGTCCTACAAACTTCATTTCCAAGTAACTAAAAAAATGTCTAATATGTGTGACTCTGCATGACATTTAATCTTTTATATCACAAAAAGCCAAGCAAAGTAAATATGCTTCTTTTGGAGACTTTAAACCTATTGCTAAACAATAATAATAAACATAGTAAAAGTACCCAAAAGGTACTTGTATAAAAATGTTCAATGCTATATTTATAAAAAATTATGATGGCTGGGTGCTGGTGGATCACACCTATAATCCTAGCTACTAAGGATGCTGAGGTTCAAAACCAGACCAGGCAGGAAAGTCTCGAGACTCTTATCTCCAATAAACCATTCAGAAAACCAGAAGTGGCACTTTGGCTCAAGTGGTAGAGCACTAGCCTTGAATTGAAGAGCTGAAAGACAGCGCCCAGACCCAGAGTTCAAGCACCATGACTGACCCCCACACACAAAATATGAGGCATGAAATTTATTTTCCTGATATATTCCAAATGAAATGGAGAAAAATAAAGCATTCTGACTGAGGTCACATCTCCCTACCCAGTGCAAACTGGACTAGCTTTAGTCAATATTTTATAACAAACATTTTTAGATTCTTTAGTTTTTCCATATCATAGAGCAATAAATTACATACTTGATCCATACATAGCTCTTTGTTGTATATACATAGTATTTTTCATTTTCTTTTTTGTTTTTATTGTAAAATAGTGTACAGAGGGGTTACAGTTACATGAGTAAGGTAATGAGTATATTTCCTATGGAACATTGTTACCTACTTCTTTGTTTTTCCCCTACCATCATTTCTCTGCCCACCTCCCCAACTCCCCCAGCCCCCAAGTTGTAAAGTTCATTTTCAGCATAGTGTCTTGTACATTGTTACAATGGGTCAACCTGTATCCTTGTTTTGGCATTTTGTTATTTCCCTTTCCCTCCACAAATTAGAAAAATGTATATGCAAGATGCAGAGCACTGACGTCAAATACAGTCAAAACGGGTTATTGACACTGAAATGTATTTCTAAAAAACTTAGAGAGTATGTTTTTCTCAGTTTATATGAAATACATGCATATTAGATTCCACAGATAATTTCTGTAGATTGTATATGGAAATTCAATCAGAAAGTTATTAGAGCAGCAAGGAAACCTCACAGGCACTAAATTCAAATTATGAAAGATCATTTAAGAGTTATGCAAAACTAAATTTCACCATGAATAATTAACATACATAAAAAATTAGTGTTAAATCTCAAGCTAATTCAGATTGCATCTGCAAAATAAAGTGAAAAAGTTTAAGTTCCCAGAAAAATTAATATTGTCAATGGATATTATATAATTTTTGATATTAAAATTATGCCAACAATGCAATATTGATCACTTATTAAAAAAGTGAATGATATTGAAATTATTTTATGCTGCAAGAGTCCTCTCATTTGAAACATTTGAAATCATCAAGGGCACAGAACTAGTGAGTAAAAGGGTGGTTTCCTGGTAAATGATTAAGGGCGATAGAGAAATTTGTTGGTCAATAGACATAAACTCATTTATGAAAGATGAATAAAGTTCAAAGGCTACTATACACACCAAGTCTCTTTGGTATGGAAAATGGAAGGGACCTGAGAAAATACTTGATGAGGACCGTGGATATCAACTTGATTTTGGTGATATTGATAAGAATGTATACATGTATGTCTAAAGACAACAAATTGTATATAACATGTAAATGGTTATAAAGTAATATGTAATTGTATTAATTGTATGTAGATTTCTATATTTAATAAATCTTGGAGCAGATACTATTTTATGCTATAGGAAATAAAATAAATAAATAAGTAGCCCGAACAAATTGCTGGTAAAATACACACACATATATAAACTTGTATATATACATATATATCATGAAGTAAAAATAATATAGAGTCACTGAATTTGTTGGTTTTTTTATTAGAAGAAGAGAGAAGTTTGTTGGGTTAAGGTATGACAATTTCAAATGGAAGTAAGGAAGTCAGAATGAATGGAAGGTGAGAGGATAAATTAACAGCAATATGTTGTTGGGAACATTCCAATAAGACACACTTAATCCCCACAAACATATTGATTAAAGAAATCATTTAAACTTACTAGATGATATTATTCTACTGCTCAAATCACTCTATAATGATTTTGAAATATAGTTATATCTGAATGAACAGATCTTCTTGATAGATAATACATGAGTAAGTCTATTTATCCATAAAATATTTCTTTCTGATTAATAAATACAGAATTTCCTCTTCCTCACCTATGTCTGTCTTTGCAAATGGAACCAATCAGGTGCAAAGACAAAAATATTAATTAAAAATTATTATCTGCTTGTCCTCAACTTATAGTAGTTATTGCAAATAAAGGAAACGAATGGATCTATATTTCTTTGGGTCTAGCTTACTTCACTTAATATAATTTTTCCAAGTCTTTCCATTTCCTAACAAATGGGGCAATGTCATTCTTGCTGATGGAGACATAGAATGCCATTGTATATATATATATATATATATATATATATATATATATATATATATATATATGTATATATATATACATATATATATATACATATATATATATATATATATATACATATACACACACACATACACACACACACACATACCACACTTTCTTGACCCATTCATCTACTGAGGGGCATCTGGGTTGGCTATGGTAAATAATGCTGTGATAAACATAGTTGTGGTGGTAGCTTTAGTATGGCCTTGTTTGTGATTCTTTGGGTAAATGCCCTAAAGTTGGATTGCTGGGTCATAGGGGAGCTCTACATGGAGTCTTTTGAAGAATCTCCATACTGCTTTCCAAAGTGGTTGAACAAGTTTACACTCCCACCAACAATGCAGTAGGGTTCCCTTTTGGCTACATCTCCTCCAGGAAATGTTGTTAGATTTCTTGATTATAGCCATTCTTACTGAGGGGAGGTGGAATCTCAATGTTGTTGTGATTTGCATTTCTTTTATGGCTAGAGCATTTCTGAATGTGTCTATTGGCCATTCTTATTTCCTCTTCAGAGAAGTTTCTCTTTAAGTCTTTAGCCCACTTATTTATTGGGCAGTTGTTTCTTTGAGGATTTGTTGTTGGGGGGTTAGTTTTTTTGAGTTCCAAGTATATTTTAGATATGAGACCCTTGTCTGTTGTATGGCTAGTGAAGAACTTCTAATTCGTTGGTTTTCTATTGATCATGTTAACATATGACCATATAACACAATGTTAAGTGAAATGATCCCCAAGATAGGTACACAACTTCTTTTTTTCTTGCATTCTTTTTAATGTATCTAAAATGTACTATATAATTTTTTTTTGTTTCTCTTGTATGTTCTTCCCCCACAATATAACCCCTGTTTTCACTGTATTTGACATTGAGCCCTGTGTCTTGTATATACATTTTTCTAATTTGGGGAGGGGAAGCAAAATCACAAAATGCCGAAACAAGGATACAGGTTGACCCATTGCAACAATGAGATGTACAAGACACTATGTAGAAAATGAACTTTACAATTTGGGATGGGGGAGGTGGGATTTGGGGAGGTGGGGAGGGAAGTGATGGTAGGGGAAAAACAAAGGAGGAGGTAACAATGTTCGATAGGAAATGTACTCATTACCTTACGCATGTAACTGTAGCCCCTCTGTACACTATTTTTGCAATAAAACAACAACAATAATAATAATAATAAAATTATTATCAAGGTGAAGTACAGAGGGGTTACAGATATACATGTAAGGCAGTGAGTACATTTCTTGCCAAACATTGTTACCCCTCCCTCATTTTTCTCCCACTTTCCCTTTCCCTTAGTACTCTACCCACAAATTGTAAATTTCATTTCCAACATGTTGTCTTGTGAGAATTGCTGTTGTATTGGTTCTCCCTTTGTCCTTTGTCTCACCATTTTGTCGTTCCCCTTCCCTTTGCTAATTCAGATGTTTTATTAGTCACTTTATTACATACAAAACAGATATTTGGAGTCATACATCTGTTTAAAAAATGAACATAATTTGTTTTTTCTCAAAGCTAATCCCAGTGTGATATGTGCAGTGTTATGAAATATGAGTATGATATGTATACATACACATGTATGCATATATATGGTGCTCTTCTATATGGAAAGAAAATATAATTATTTTTAAATGATCAGTTAAACATAATGATCATTGAGATGATAGTAATCTTGCATAGTTAGAACGTTTAATTTTTAATTGTCATTAAGTAAAATTGATTTTTTTCTTTTTGTATCTAATTAGAAAGAGCTAGTGCATGAGTGATAGTGGAAATTCTACTTTAAAAATGGAAACTTAAGCTGGGTGCTCGTGGCTCACACATATAATCCCAGCTACTCAGGAGCCTGAGATCTGAAGACTGCGGATCAAAGCCAGACTGGGCACAAAAGTCCATGAGACTCTTACCTCCAATAAACAACCAAAAAATCCTGAAGTGGCTCTGTGGCTCAAGTGGTAGAGTGCTCATCTTGAGCTAAAGAGCTCAGGGAGAGCTCCCAGGCCCAGATTTCAAGCCCAACAATGAACAAAAATAAAAATTAAAAAATTAAAAATGGAAACATATTAAAGTCCTCAACAAAACATTTTTTCTAGTATGTTCCAGTGATTTTTTTTTCTCTCGGTCTATACTTCTAAGTAAACTAACTCTGAGCACATGATTATAATTTTAAATCATCAAAGTATTTCAAATAATAGATTTTAAATTGGTATTGTGTCATCATGCAGCTTTTAAACGCGTATTAAAATATCGCATAGTTGCCAATATTTCCCTTGCCCAGAAAATAAAATGTAAGTTGTGTTATAAGATTTATGTTCCTCTTTCTAACTTGATGTATATTTACACGGTAGGAAATCTCACAGAGGCAAGCGGTTCATTACATCCATATTCAACACATCCTCCAACTTTTTTATCAACAGTCTCTACCAGCATCCCACATAGCCTTTTCCTTTTTGCAAAGATGGTTCCACGTGGCAGCACAAAATGCAGCGTTAAATTTCAAAGACTATTGGCACCAGCCAATTGTTGGTGTCAAGAGAGAAAATGCAATAAAGGTTTGCCTATTACTGAAGGAACCTAAAGGTGATTTGTGAATCCCATCCACTCTCCAAAAACACCATATAAATCTCAGTGCCATTATCAAGCACAGTAAACAAGTTTCAAAGATTAGGTGAAGTCAGCCCTTGAGCCCTCAAGGCTTAAAAAGTCTTCCAGGATGAACTGAAAGGCAGGGTAGAAAAGCTGTTTTAAAACGAAGTGCACAATCATTTATATTTTTTGACCACTAAATATTTTAATAAGCTGAATAGAACATAAGCTTGTTAACTTTTTAAATTAAGTAGTTATACAAAGAGTTTACAATTCATTATGAGTACAATGCATGTTTTCAATGCCATCCCTCCTGCTGTCCTCCATGATTCTCTCTTTCCATCCCTAACCTTAAGTTATGCAGTTCAATTATTATGTAATGCACAGTGAATATAATGGTTACATTTTCTCAATAATTTATATTTTCCTTAAAATAGAGTAAAAATAATGAGAATCTTATCAAGTATGATTTACTTTGCATTTGTCAAGATAATTCAGAAATTATATGGTCATATTTTAAAAGATAACCACTAATGATACTTAAATGAACAAAAGAACAACTGATCTGCATATAGCAGTGTACTAACTAAATAAAATATACCAGTCTGTCTGATAAGTAGCGTCTGTGAGACCATGTACTTTCTGCCATGGACAAGAGTTCCTGTTAGGGACTGAATTTTGTGTTCCTATAAAAGACATATGTTGAAATCTTAATCCCCAAGGTAAGGATATTAGGAGGAGAGGTGAATCAATTAGCTCATGAGGGTGGGGCCTTTCTGAATGCTACAGTGAAACTTTTGCCTTTAAAAGAATTTTATGTATATTGACTTAACTGATTCATATGGTAACCCTGTAGTCCTTCATGGTTTTAGACTCAAGGTTTTAGTAGGTTAGCTTACCCACAGACGTAGGACTCAAAGTAAGACTTTTGGGTCTAAAGCTTGTCTCATAAATTATACTGTAAGGCTGGGAATGTGGCTTATTGGTAGAGTACTTGCCTAGCATGCATAAAACCCCGGATTCAATTCCTCAGTACCACATAAACAGAAAAAGCTGGAAGTGATTCTGTGGCTAAAGTGGTAGAGTGCTAGCCTTGAGCAAAAGAAGTTCAGGGACAGTGTCCAGGCACTGAGTTCAAGCCCCAGCACTGGCAGAAACAAAAACAAACAAAAACCATATATTTCTGAATACATCAACTCTGACAATACACAAAACCAAACTTAAAATTTTGGTAGTCAGAAAACATGGAACATAATGTCTATATAAACTTAATTGTTCATGGTAATCTTACATGATATGGTTTTAAAAAACCAACAATCCTGAATAGTTATATTTGATGGAATTCACAACATAATAAAGAAAAAAATGACATTAAAGAAAACAAAAAATATTTTAAGAAGTGTTAAAAAAAAAAAAAGAGAGAGAAACGGGAAGATGGCTCCCTCTAGCTGGTCTACACCAAGTGAGACTGCAAAGCAGAGAGACCTCACCGGACAGAAGATGTGTTAGCACTGTGATCTAGGACTCCACGGCCTTCCTTTCAGTAAGAAATAAACGCTCTCTTAGTTCATTTTCTGGAAGCTGAAACTGATGAATAAAAGCCACTAATGAAGCATTCCATATGGAAAAGAGAACCAGCCTAAAAGATTATAACCACAGGAAACTGGGCCAGCAACTGATGTTTGAGCCTATAAGGAAAACTTTCATCATGCTAACAGCATGACATTCAGCCTTTTGAAACATTGATAAATGACCATTGCGTAGTAGGTGGTGATCTTTGTAGAAGAGGAAGCAATTATATTCACTATGAGAGCAACTCCCTATTTCTTTGTAAGTACAAATGGAAAATATCACTAAAAGGTTGTTAATTTATCAAAATTTTTTTAAAAGAGCATACAAGAGCTTAAATATAATGTCTCCATGCAAGAATCTTACTTTGAAAATTTGTCAGAATATTGTAGTAACTCAAATAAATATTATATAAGGCTATTGTCTTGATGGCCTTAACTTTCCAGTGGGAAAAATAAATCAAAGACATAGAATTATAATAGGAATTGTAAAGACTTCATTAGAAATAAGAGAACAATTTTGGGTAAAGAAGAGGAACTAAATCACTTTTCCATGATGATTGAGGTTCATAAAGGAGTAGTGTTTGAGATAAATTATGAAAAGCATACAGGATTTTACCAGAAAGATGTGGGAAACAAGGAGCATTTTACCAAACTTGTGTAAAAATGCCAATTCACAAATAGATATGATTCTCTGTGTGTATTTCTGAAGTTCTGAAAAACCTGAATGATCACAAGAAGAAGGGAATGGAAGTAATAATAATAAATGAGGATCAAGGAAAAGTCTGTTGAGAAGACAGGAAGCATAAGTTCCTAAATTATAGTTAGTGGTATGGGAATGGAAACAAGCAATTACCACTTCTGATTGCTGATTTGTTAATGCTCATAGTAGGAATTATAATACTGATGGAAAAATTCCTCATGAGAATTGAACACAAAATTCAGAGAACTTCATATGATTGCACACCCAATAAATACCTTATTTCACTTTTTCCTGAAAAATGTAAGAAGAAAAAAAAAGCAAAAAAACAAGGAATGCACAGACAAATAGTAATGTGAGCTATCACCTGATTGTAACAGTGTCTCAAAAAGCTGTGACCGAAAAAACTGATAGAATCATTTTTGAGCTTAGGGAGAGCACTCAGGCCCTTAGTTCAAGCCCCTTGACCGAAAGAATTGTTTTCTAAGAATATAATTACTGATATCTTGTTATAAATCTACTTCAATATTTTAACATATGCCTAATGTAACATGTAAAAGTATAAGATAAAATTCTTTGATGTCAAAAACAGGTTTCCCTTTTTAAAAATAGGGAAAACATGTTAGCTTTTGTCTCTCTGGGACTGTTAATTCACTTATGTTTTCCAGGTTTTTCTATTTTTTTTTTTTTTTACAAATGGTACAATATCATTCTTTCTAATGGATGAGTATAAGTCTATGATGTATATATACCACATTTTCTTGATCCATTTGTCCATTGAGTGACTCTAGGCTGATTTCACACCTTGGGTCATCTACATGCCTTTGGATCTCTTCAAATTCCATTTCAAAGTTTTACTTGCAGTTAAGACTAAAATGACAAATATCTGAGTTACCCTCTAGTATAATTCAAGCTATCACAGGAGAGCAACGCAAGAGCAGAATAAAAATTCAAGAAAGTGGTCAGTAGAAGTAATAAGTACAAAGCACAAGTAATTAAATCAGGAGTGAAGTTTGTTTTAGGAAAAGGGTAGTCTCAAATTAAAAAAAAAAAAAAAAAATGCCAGGAACGGTGGCTCACGCCTGTAATCCTAGCTACTCAGCAGGCTGAGATCTGAGGAAAGTGGTTCAAAGCCAGCCCAGGCAGGAAAGTCCATAACACTCTTATCTCCAATAAATCACTAGAAAAACCGGAAGTGGTGCTGTAGCTCAAATGGTAGAGCACTAGCCTTGAGCTGAAGAGTTGAGGGATAGTGCTCAGGCCCAGAGTTCAAGCCCATTACCGACAAAAAAAGAAAAAAAAAGTGTTGTTCTAGGCATATTTCAAGACTGAAACAACCTGTGAAATTCCTCAAAAAATAATGAGGAACTCATTCACAATGGGAAACTTTTCTGTGCTGCATTGATTAAATGAAGGAGGACAGAGCACATCCAATCTGTAAAATGATAGTTAGACTTTCATTGGCAGTAAAATATCACTTTAGTAATTGCATTATAGATAAGATGTTTCAATTAACCATTGCTACATGCAGTTTTCAACATGATCCATTAAGATAATTTTGTAATTAACTACATTTTTAATGTGATATGTGTATATTTATGTATGAACCGGTAAAGAGGAAAAGTTGCAATTTATTCTATAAGCATATGTTTATTTCTAAATTTAAAAGTGAATTTTTCATTTTAACTGCTTTTATTTTTGTTCACACTGTTTATTTAATCATCTACAAATATTTGATCCCATTGTCATCATTAGAAAAAAATATTTATATTTGGTGTGGAACAGGACTCTGAATAATACCACATTTTGTTCCTTTTATTATTTTTTGATAAGTTAGTTATAGTTGATTTGCTCCATTTCAGTAAAAACATAAAAAGCAAAATATATTATTTTGTTCTAGGAAATGGAGAAGTAATTAAATAGCTTAAAGTTGTCATACAATAATATTTGTAAGATTAAATGATCACACTGGTTTAAAAAATCATATTAGAAGAGGTTAGGTTACAACATAAGAATAACTTACTTTAATTATGGAAAGCGAATAGAACAAAAGAACACTGATATATATTAAGAAATTGTAGAGGGTTGAGAATTATCTAAAAGATAGCACTAATATTAGACCATTACGTGAGCCTTGAGTGAAAAATCTTGTTTATATAACAATGCTACTGTGCATACAGGGCCTGGTGTAGGCTTGGCAAAATAAAAATAGCATTTTCTTTTATTATATTTTACTATATGTATTATATTTTTATTGCATCATTATTTATATATTTTATATTATGTGATTTAAAAATGTCAACAAAGAATTACAAAGAAAGACATAATATTGATCTTTCTGAAGTAGGGAAGATATATGTGTGTGCTATCTGCATTGATCCACAATACCTAAGTGATCTATAAAATCAGTGCAATTGCCATCAAAATGCCAATGTTGTCCATCACAGAACTCTTTTAGAATCAGTAATAGAGCAAAGCTGTTTTGAGCAAAATGAAAATACTTAGGACATCACACTAATCAACTTCAAAACATGAGACAAAATTCTGTCAATTAAATTAGCATGGTATTAGCACAGTAATATGCGTGCCGATAGGAAAAGTGTGAAGAGACCAAAAGTAAAGCTTCATTCACTAATACTTGATTAATTTTTTAATGTTCCTATTATTGTAAAGATGCTGTAGAAAGGTGTTATAGTTACATGAGTAAGATAGTAAGTGTATTTCTTGTTTTTTTCCTACTTTCCCTTCCCTCTACCACCTCCCTCACTCCTCTCCCTTCCCCCAAAGTTGTAAAGTTCATTTACAACATAGTGTCTTGTGAGTATCATTGTTTAAATGGGTCATCCTGTGCCCTTGTTTCAGCATTTTGTTCTTCCTCTTCACCTCCCCTAATGAGATAAATGTATATACAAGATGCAGGGTACCAAAATCAAATACAATAACTACAGGGGTTATACCACAGGGGGAAGAACATACAAAAGAAACAAGAAAAATCACATAATACATTAAAAACAACAACAACAAAGAAAAACCTCGTGTCCATATCTTGTGGTTCATTTCCTTTACCATCATGTTATATGGTAATATGGCGATAGCTTTTGAGCTTTTCTGCTCATCTGATAAGGTTATCTTAAATGTATACTAATTACTGCAAATAAGGACAACCATGGGACCTATATTTCTTTGGGTTTGGCTTACTGAACTTAATATGATGTTCCCAGGTCTTTCCATTTCCTAATAAATGGGGCAGTGTCATTCTTTCTGATGGAAACATAGAATTACACTCTGTGTGTGTGTGTGTGTGTGTGTGTGTGTGTGTGTGTGATTTTCTTGATCCATTCATCTACTAAGAGACATCTAGGTTGATTCTATATCTTATCAATGGTGAATAATGCTACAATACATATAGTTGTTCTGGTAGCTTTCGTATAGCCTTGTTTGTGATCATTTGGGCAAATGCCCAGAACTGGGATTGCTGGGTCATAAGGGATCTCTATGTGGAGTCTTTTGAGGAACCTCCATGCTGCTTTCCAAAGTGGCTGAACAAGTTTACATTCCCACCAACAATGCAGTAGGGTTCCCTTTTGGCCACATTCCCTCCAGCATCTGCTGTTATTAGATTTCTTGATTATAACCAATCTAACTGGGGTGAGGTGGAATCTCAATATTGTTTTGATTTGCATTTTGTTTTATGGCTAAAGAAGTTGAGCATGTCTTCATGTGTCTATTGGCCATTCTTATTTCCTCTTCAGAGAAATTTCTCTTTATATCCTTAGCCCACGTATTTATTAGGCAGTTATTTCTTGAGGATTTGTTGTTGGGGGATTTAATTTTTTGAGTTCTAAGTATATTTTAGATATGAGACCCTTGTCCATTGTATGACTAGTGAAGATCTTCTCCCAGTCCATGGGCTTTCCATTGATCTTGCTAGCTATGTCTTTTGCCATGCAGAAGCTCTGAAGTTTTTTGAAATCCCATTTGTCCAATCTTTCTTTAATTTGTTGTGTTTCTGGGTCTTTATTAAGAAAATTTTGGCCTGTACCAAGGAGCCGTAGCGTTTCTCCTATTCCTTCCTGTAATGTTTTAGGGTGCCTGCTTTACTCTGAGATCTTTGATCCTTTTGGAGCTGATTTTGGTTCAGAGTGATATATAAGGCTCTAACTTAGTGTTCTATGAGTGTTTAACCAACTTTGTCATTTGCTGAAGCAGCTGTCTTTCTTCCATTCTATTTTTTTAGCTCCCTTATCAAAGATTAGGTGGCTATAAGTCTGTGGGTTCATTTTTGGGTCTTAAATTCCATCAGTCCTCAGGTCTGTTCTTGTGCCAGTACCAAGCTGTTTTGATTACTATGGATTAGTAGCAGAGTTTGAAGTTTGGTATTGATATTCCTCCAGCACTGTTCTTTCTGCTGATTGTTATTGCTATTCGAGGGTCTTTTATGGTTCCCTATGAATTTTTGGATTGCTTCTTCTGTTTCATTGAAGAATGAGGTTGGCTTATTTTTTTAAACAGAGGAACTGAAAACATATATGTGGTAAAGAGTAATCTTTTAGTAATAAGTGATGCAGAAAAATGAAACCAGATCCTTATCCCACATCAGTTACAAAGACACATTTAAAAGTGGATCAAAGTTTTAACTATAAAACTTGCACATACAAGACAATTAAAAGACAATATATGATAATCACTTAGAACATTGCTCTAGAAAAAATATTTGAATACTGCCCTCCCAGAATAAAAATATGAGCAACAAGAGTAAAATATGCAAGTAAATATGAAAATCTGCAAAATGAAGAGACAACCTATAGAATGAGAGAAAAATGGGAAAACTGTATATTGGACTATGCATTTTAAAGAGAGGTAATGATATGTTGGGTCTTAACTTGTACTTCTCCAATGAATACTTGTAGAAAAGTGTGTTCTTATTTAAACTTTATCTACTGGGTCAAAGTAAAAAAATGTATAGAAATAAATATATTTACTTGTTTTGTGTTAGAATGACAGACTAAGTTATGTTCCAATAACTGTTATTTTAATTATTTTATTTGAAACTAATGTTGGCAAAGCCGGGCACCAGTGGCTCATGCCTGTAATCCTAGCTACTCAGGAGGCTGAGATCTGAAGATTGCAATTCAAAGCCAGCCCAGGCAGGAAAGTCCGTGAGACTCTTTTCTCCAATAATCCACTAGAAAACTGGAAGTGGCACTGTGGCTAAAGCAGTAGAGCACTCGCCTTGAGCTGAAGAGTGCAGGGACAGCACCCAGGCCCAGAGTTCAAGCCCAACGGCCAAACAAAAAAACAAAAAAAGGAAAATGTTCGCAAATATTTATGTTTTTTAAGAAACAAGATTGAAGCCAAGCTTGAATGGTCTTATGTACTGAGAGATTGTGGATTTCTCCTTCAGTCTTGAAATGAGGTTTAGATTTATTCTGTCCAATTTTTGTGAAAAAGAAGTCCTGAATTTCCATATTTACATGTAGGCATTTTTGAGTTTGTGTTCATGTCTATGTGTAGATGTATGTATATTTTATATATGTATGCAAGTGTGCGTTTGTCTGAGTGTGTGTGTGTGTGTGTGTGTGTGTGTGTGTGTGAGACCATAGCTGGCAAATAATTTAAAACATGGGCAGGTTATCCATGGGCTCCATTTTCTGTTTTTTGATCATTTTTTACCATTGCCATTTTCTTGCATCATTTGCAGTGGTCAGGTTACAGAGAAACAGAATCAAGGTACCTTCTTCCACATTTTGGATTTTCTCAGGAACAGAATTTAAAATTAAAATCAATGTGAACCTTGTGTTTCTCCAACACTGGCAATATCAGGAGCAGCAATAGATGGAATCCTTACTGCTTCTCCTGGTTGTTGCACAGGAGGACGTAGGAGATTGAGCCAACAGCCAAGGTAGCTTTTGAATGAAAGTGTTTTTTTTTTTTCTGCAAAATACAATTTTAAATTACAGGTATTAGGTAAATATAGAGATTTAAGCAGGTTTAACATTATGTGCCTAGCTATTCCAAAACTTTGCCAATTCCACACTACATACAATTTCATTTTTTTAACAATTGTGCTACAAATGTTGTAATTATAGGTAATTCCTGGAAATAGTAGCAGAGAAATGTTTCCAATTAGTGGAGTTGTGAAAGGAAAACAGTTTCCAGTGCAATTTCTAAAGGGTGAAAGCATTTTTTCAAAAGTTACTTTTGATTCATGCAATTCGTGGTTACTTTGATGTGGTTTGCTATTATTCAACTTGTATACCTTATTTTAAAATATGGTTTTACAAAAGAAAACTTTGTCTTAAGCTAATACAAAACATATTTCAAAAACATTGTATCTTTGTTTAGTATTTTTGTTGTGCCATCATTTTATGAATCTCTCTGCCCCCCTGCCTCTCTTTCTCCCCTTCTCTCTCTCTCTTTCTCTCTCTCTCTCTCTATATATATAGATATACATATATATGTATACGTATATCTATACATATATATGTATACATATATATGTATGCATATATGTATATACATGTATATGTATATCTATATATATCTGTCTTTCTCTCCTCTTCTCCACACACAAATACGAAAATACTGGTTTATTTTTCTGTAAAACACACAAGAGAGAACAATCATCTGGTGAAGACAGTAAATAAAATCCTTTAGAGACATGACAATGAATAAAATGTTTGGTGTGTTAAGTTGTTTAGTTTCAATTTTGTTACTAAGCAATAGACTTTGTCCTTGGAAAGTGAAGGGCTTTAAAAACAAAATAGACATTCCTGTTTCTCAATGTGATAATTGTCGTTATGCCCCTCATTGTTTTATTTGTTATTTTCTGTGTTTTGTGTTTTATTTTGTTGATCATGGGGCTTGAATTCTGAGTGCTCTACCACTGCATCACTTCCAGTTTTCTGGTGGTTAACTGGAGGTAAGAGTCTTTCCTGCCTGGGCTGGCTTTGAACCATGAGCCTCAGATCTCAGCCTCCTGAGTAGCTAGGATTTGTGAGCCACTGGCACCTGACTTATGCCCCTTGTTTTAAACCAAGAGTAGGAGGTGGAAATTATGATTGTATCCTGAAAGGAAGTACTCCTGAAACTAAAATCATCTGGATGCTTCCATGGCCGTTATTTTTCCCTTCTGTCCCTCATTTCCTTGACTGCGGTGTATCTAATCAGCTTTGCTGAAGCTCCTCCCTTATCATATATGGTTTTCAGTGCTCCTGTTTAGTGAGACCGAGTGGTTGCTGGGGCTAGAATGGAAGAAACTTTCTTCCCTAGCTAGCCATGTCTTTTTCCCTTGATATTTCACATTTTGTGATGAAAAGACTCTTCAGTATTTCTTGGTTATGTCTCTATCCATTTTCCTGCCAGGCCACATGAGGACATTTTCACTGTGAGAACTAATGGGTTTCCTGAAGGTAATTCGTGAAAGTCTGTGAGCCGCAGGCACTGACTGGGAGTCGTCTGAGACCGAGGCCCAGCATTTTCGGGGTTACGCTAGTCCACAGCCAGCTTTCAAATGCTTCATCAAAATTTCCGAGTAATTCAAGGTGTCCATGTATGGGTCCAGTCTGTCCCATAAAAGCACATCTCAGCTGTGAAAACATGACTTTCCAGAACCTAGGATGAAGCTTTGCCAGCATCCTGAATTTTCTGATCAGGGCAAGAAAAGCCATGGATTTTGCTTGTGATTTACAAGTGAGAGCTAAAATCAGTCTTTCCCATCCTTCATGCTCTATGAAGTTTTCCAAAGTTTCTTGTTGTGGTGCTGGTTTGTTTTGTTTATTTGTTTTTGGTTTTTTTCATACTTTTTACTTGACCTTGCTGTTAACCTACCTCTGCTCTAGCAGGGACTCCAAAACATGAATCACTGTGCCAAGTTTAATACTTTCAGTTAAAGTTTGGCTTTATAAACTTTAGAATATATTTTGAACTTTGAGAAATTTTATATGTTTACTGTTAAAAATTTATTATTTACTCTTCACTCGAGCGATCCATTACAGCTATAATAAACTACTGAAATCTACAAAATCTAAAATAAACAGCCAGGAAAGTTGACAAAGTGCTTAGAAATGTCAAACCCAAAAGTGAAAGTTTCAGACAAAGAACTTGGATGTGCCCACACCCACAGCGAGAAGCACAGCGTGACAGCTTCAGGCCATTTGCAGATTGATTCTCGCGCAGTACTCCATCCACTGTGAAACTTGCTACTTAGAAAATAGACCTGAAATATTCTCCCTCTCTGGGCTGTGTGTGTGTTGACTGCCCATATGTGAACAAGTGTTGATTCCATTTTTTAAAGCTATTTTAGAAAAGTATGGTTTCGTGGTGGAAAATGTGTCAACAATGCATAAGTTCACTAATTTGAATAACAGTTGCCACTTTATGAGCTACAGGTTCCAAGGGCAGTTTGATTTCAGGTGAAATTTATAGAGAAAAATTTAACAAGAATGTAGATGATTTAGCTGTTTTTCAACAAGTGAAAATCATTATGTTAAACTATAACGTTATTGTATTCTAAAATTTTGTCCTATATTCCAATGTAATCAAAGTACTTCGTCAAATCGTCATTAGTTCCAGGTAAAACAATTATTAAACTTGAGTCACTGAGATGAATTGCTTTAGTTTTACGAATGATACTACAGTATCAATACTAGAAAAACTGCAAAAACCTGGTGGTTCCTTGCAAATACACAATTTCAAATTTGGCCTTACATTTTTTTAAATCTAGCATAATTACATAAATGATTATTGACCTAGCAAAATTTGAGATTTATTTCTTGACCAACTTAGGGAATATATGGTAATGATAACATTTTATATTTTTGATACTTTTTTTTTTTTTGGTTCCGGTCATGGGGCCTGAACTCTGGGCCTGGGAGCTGTCCCTCAGCTCTTCAGCTCAAGACTAGCTCTCTACCACTTGAGCCACAGCACCACTTCTGGCTTTTTTCTTTTTGATTATGTGGTGCTGAGGAATGGAAGCCAAGGCCTCATGCATGCAAGGCAAGTGCTCTACCACTGAGCCACCTTCCCAGACCAATTTTTGATACTTTTATTCTTGGTGGAAGTGTCACAAATCACATTTGATGTTAAAATTCTTTTATTGAAGTTAGATCTATGTATATTTCACTGAGCTTATTTTTCTTTGCCTTACTTTAAAACATAGGTCCTGAAAAAAAAAGAAAACTGACCTCTAAATGTAATCATTTCTGTTGTGTGGCATTCACAATGACATAAATGCAAATTCAAATAAGTGGAGATAGAGTTGTTTAACAAGCAGCCAACTTTCAGTTTCACAAAATATTATCCTAACCAAATAAAACCTAAAGATTTTATTATAAAAACCTAATAGGTATGTTTAGATTTATAGTCGGATTTATTTCTATTTCCATATATCAGTATCTAAATCTAAGCCATATATATCAATATAGAAATATTTGGATTAGGTTCGGTTAATAATATATAGAGATAAATCTAATATATAGAAATAAATATATATCAATTTACATATAGATATATTCACTTCATACCTATCTCTGCTGTTTTTATTTTATTGCATAAAAAACTAAAAGCAATATTCATTAAGATTTAACAATTATGAAGACAGAAAGGGATACAACTTTATCTAGAGACAAATTGTGTTATTTTACTTCCGTCATTACATATTAAACATTTAGGCATGTGTCAAGAGGATTACATTTCTGATTGTTTATGTGGGAGGTACAATATGTAAAATTTACTCATCTAACTTTTGCTTATTAATTTCACAAAGCACATCATCGGTTAAAAAATGTATACAATGAAAGTAGAGAAAAGAATTTCTCCTCGAAGAATAATATAAAATTGAGCTAGAAAAGATTGAGTGGAAAAGACAAAACGCTGAACGTTACAAAGGAAAACTATAATAGAAACAAAAAGAGAAAAGTTGATGATTGAAGAACATCAGAAGTTCTCATATGAGATGGTGTTTCCTTAAAGACCATTTCCCTGTTTAATTTGCATTTATCTACTTGTTCACACTTTTTAATGAAACCACAGGCAGTAAAATCCATCATAATAATATGTAGGAAATTACCCTTGGCTTTTGAAAAGTGTCTACTGAGAGAAATTTTGTGTTTAAGAATGCCAGTCTCATGAAGGTCTTTGTTTCATAGGTTTTCTATGACTGAAATGTATTTAGTTATGATCCTTTAAAAATAAATAAAAGTGAATTGTTCATGGGAAAGGGTGAGAGCAGCTAAAAATCTCATTTGTTCAAAAATTCTTATTAAAATGAACCCACACTATTTCATTGAGTAGCTACTTTATAACAAAATCATCACAAAGCATTTTTTTAACCTCAGCTATAGCACAGTAGAGGTTGGGGGCATTGTGTCTCATTTTACGTTCACCTGTTTTAAATAGTGCTGGTGCCTTGGATACTGCATTCAATACAGCTACGGTCAGAAAAGTAGACAGAGCTCTCAAGCAAAGCCAGTACACAGCATATTTTATGTGAGATTTTTAATTCCTGAATTCTGCCTCCTGCTGGAGGGGCTTTCTCTTTATACTGTTATTGACCAAGATAGTCTTTCTTAGCGTCTCTTTGTACTCTGGGCCACGTTTATTAACTAATCATGGTTGAAGACAGAAAACAGTTCATTGCACCTAGGTTCCCAGTTTTTCACAGGATTTGCTTTAAAATTGGTTTCCATTAAAAAGAAACACATGCTGTTTTGTGTGGTTGATAGTTGTACAAACCAGTCCTATCACAGGTTAATTTGTTATATTCTGCTCATTTTCCTTTGGTCACTGCCTCTGTGCACTCTAAATCACAGCCATCCTCTCAGTTCTCAAAGGCTGTTAATTCAGATTCCCTCCCTCTTAGAGGAGCTTCTCTTCTGAGTGTGACCCTTAACATACTCTTTAAGGATCTACAGGACCTCAGCCAATTAAGAAATCCTGTGATAGATTCAGTACTCCCAACCCCCACAGAATCCATGCATACGCATTTCAGAACCCTAGAGATCTTGTCCTCTATTACAGACTCAACCCCAGCTCCTTGCTGTTTGTCTACTTTTCACGATCGTGCTGCGTGGGGGAAAGAGATGAAGAACATAAAGACAAAAATCTAAAAGACCCAACAGATGCAGAGGCTGATAACTCTCTCGCACAAGAGAAGTGTAAAAAACTCAAATCTAGCTCATTCTTACTACCAGAACTCCGGGGGGTAAGGACATTTTCCCCCACTACTACTTCATAAATGTGGTGACACTGAGAGACGTTTTTTAAGGTTTCATGGGGCCTGAACTCTTGGCCTGGGCGCTGTCCCTCAGCTTTTCAGCTCAAGGATAGTGCTCTACCACTTGAGCCACAGCGCCACTTCTGGCTTTTTCCACTTATGTGGTGCTGAAAATCGAACCCAGGGCCTCATGCGTGCATGGCAAGATCTCTACCACGAAGCTACCTTCCCAGCCCTGATTTTTTGTTTTGTTTTGTTTTGTTGTTTTTTTAAGTTTAGAGAACTAGATATACAATGTGTTTAATTCTTTGTTCATTTCTATCATCGGACTAATAACTTTGTTAAATAATGGTTGCATATTCTACCAAAACAATCCAAAAGATCGTTCTTACAAGGTAAGAACACAGCTGTTTATTGAAAGAATAAATTTTAAAAGAGAATTTTGACCCTTCACTGAGAGTATCGAATAGCTAACAAGTATATGAGTCTTCGGTGAATTGAATATGTAAATGCCTGCGTGCATTTCAATTAAATTTGTCCCATTCCGGGACACAGCGTTATGTGATACTTTCATCATTAAAAAAGAATAGCTAAGCTGGGCGCTGGTGGCACACACCTGTAATCCTAGCTACTCAGGAGGCTGAGATTTGAGAATCACGGTTCAAAGCCAGCCCTGGCAGAAAAGTCCGTGAGATCCTGATCTCCAATAAACCACTAGAAACCCGGAAATGGCGCTGTGGCTCAAGTGGTAGAGCGCTTGCCTTGAGCTGAAGAGCTGAGGGACAGCACCCAAGCCCAGAGTTCAAGCCCCATGACAACCAAAAAAAAAAAAAAGAATAGCTAAGTGAGTCTAATAACATCTCAAATTAATTTTTCAAAATTATTTAAGTGCCTATATTTTCATTCATTCTTTTCTTTCTGTTGTATTTAGTTAATATTTAATCACTCTAAAATTTTGTTCAGTCAATTCAACTAAACAGCTTCCATTGAGGAAATACTTGTTTTCTTTTCCAAGGAAGTTTTTAAGAATTTTCACCTATAGTGTTCTATTTGCCCAATAAATACACAACTCCAGAAAAAAATACATATATTCTGTAAGGTCCTACAAAGCAGGAGCCATAGAAATTCACTAAAATACCATTTAACAAGGATGCATGTAAAAAAACATATTAATGAAAGCTGTCATGTCTTTGGATTGACAATTTTTGAATGGAGACAAGATACAATGAGTTATAGCATAGAAAAAAATCTCTAATGTTGTTGCTAATAAATATTGGCGTTTACTAGAAGAAAAAAGAAGCTATCCCCTAGTCATAAAGATCATTATTCCTAAAATGATATTTATAAAAACTGATATCTGAAGTACAGGTCATTTTAATGATAATTAATCGGTATTTTTGTATGTACTATCTAAACAAAACCCTGTACAAAAGAAGAGTAAGCAAAAGAAAGAAAGCTTACCTGGGCACAGCAGAATGCACGTAGATTTAAAAAAATAACCTAGTATTCTTATTATATGTTCTTATTATACGTTAATTTTTTCTTTTAATATTTCTTTTTTTTCTTTTTATTGTGAAAATACTGTACAGAGGGTTTACAATTACATGGGCAAGGTAATGAGTACATTTCTTATCAAGCATTGTTGCCTCCTCCTTTGTTTCCCCTTTCTTTTAATGTTTTTGTTCAAATTCAAAATTCAAACTCAAATTTGCTGGAAATTAATATATTCATCTTGCTACTGTGAAAATTATTTAACGATGTCTATTTTATGTAAATTAATATTTAGGGATAAGTAAAATGATTTGCATGTAAAAAGCCTAGAATAGGGTACTATATAAGAAGATATTTGTCTGTTAACCTATAATGATCTAACTTAATTGTAGACCGTGAACTTTGAAATCTTTTTCAAAATTCTGTAAGAACTATAATTAGATATTTAAAGACATTACTGTACTAATTTAATATTACATATTGTGGAAGGTAACAAAAATCTCAGGATGTAGTTGTTCTATTTGAACAGAGTAGCATTGTCTAACCTCTCATTCTTTTTTTTTTTTAAGTCTTTTTTCTAAAACTCAATAAGGCTGAGTATTGGTGTCTTACACCAACAATACTATCTACTCACAAGGCTGAGGTCTGAAGAATCCTAGTTTGAGGTAAGACTTAAGAGAAAAAGTTACTAGATGGGGCTGGGAAGGTGGCTCAGTGGTAGAGCGCTTGCCTTGCATGCCTGAGGCCCTGGGTTCAACTCCTCAGCACCGCATAAGCAAAAAGAAAAAAGCCGGAAATGGTGCTGTGGCTCAAGTGGTAGAGCGCTAGCCTTGAGCTGAAGAGCTAAAGGAGAGCATCCAGGCCCAGAGTTCAGGCCCCATGACCAGATCCAAAAAAAAAAGTTATTCTACTCCATCTTCAAAATAACCAGCAAAAAGCAAGTTGGGGGGGGGGCATGACTTAAGAGGCAGTGTGCCAGCCATGAGCAAGTAAGTCAAGACCTCATGGCCTGCATCCCCCTAGTTCAAGCCCCAGTAAAATCTTAACAAAGAAAAGTTGGAGCATCAGAGTGTGATATATTCTTACAGAATTCAGTTATCCTGAATGATGTTTTTTGAATCTAAATTCAAAAATCATTATCAATAAAAGTAAATAATTATCAAATATGATATCCTGTTTATGTATTGAAATTATCATTCATTTATCGTATTTAACATTATATCTTAATTTTATATTAAATTAAATTATCTAAAGAAAACAGGATAATTGTTGGCAAAAAAGGGCATCCTTACTGGATTTGAAAAAAAAAGTAGGAAGCTATTTTGGAAATTAGTGTGAGAATTCCTTAAAACACTAAAGATAAGCATACCAAATGATATTGTTTATATGCCTAAAGGAGAAGCAATCAGTATGTCAGAGACACAATAATGCTCATTTATTGCAGCCTTGTTAATGATGACCAAGAAAGGAAAGCGACCTAAGTGTCCATTAGTTGATGCACTGGTAAAGAAAATGTGGCAAGCAGAGAGAAAGAGACAGAGACAGGAAGATAAAGAGACAAAGATAGACATAGGAATAAAACTTGTCATCCTTAGGTTACATGCAATGAATCAGCCACAGAAAGACAAGTCGACATGGCCACGCTCACCTATGGAACCTGAAGGTCCATCTCATAGAATCTGAGGGTAGAATGTCACATTCTGCATAGAAGAAAATGGGGAGAGACAAGGAGACAGACAAATAGGAGAGACTGATCAATGGGTACTAAAGTACATTCAGACAAAAGATAAGTTTCTGGTGTGCTATTGATGTGTGAGATACTGATAGCTAGGGGATTAGATTGCCAGAAGTAAAGATTCTGAATGTTTTCATCAGACAGTAATGATGTTTCAGAAGATAATGGTGTATTGTTTATTCTGACCCAGGAACTTGGGACAAGCTTGAGTCTCAGCTCCTGGGCAAAACTAAGGGGGAGCATTGCTTGAGCCCATGTTTTCTAAAGCAGCCTGAGAGAATGAAAATACTATATATATATGATATATATGTATACTATATATGCTTATAATTATTTAAATTTAAACATCTTATATGTTTAAAAATATGTGATACTCATTAGTATGTACATTGTTATGTGTCAAGTAAGGACATCAATCCAAAATAAAAGTCAATTATGTATGTTAACATATTACTATTTAATGATTATAAATAACCACTAAAATATGTGTTGATTTTTAAAAAGAGAAATCACAGCATATATACTTTGATATGACAGTTTTTATGTTCTTATATTTTAGCATTTTTATAACTACAATAGTAACTGATTTTCTCATTATCCTTGATCAGCTTAGCATCCATGGTAGAGAAACAGCACAATAATATTCATTTATGCTATTTCTTCTCTTTCTACATAAGTATTTTAAAACAAACACTCATCAATAAAGAAGTTTTTATATTATCATTCACCTTTCCATTTCATCCAACTTTACTCATAAAATTATGAACAATCAGAAAATATAACTATTTTGTACCTTTTATCCCCTTTAGTTCCTTCCTACTGTAGTAAATGCAGAGAAATTTGAAATTATACTCTATCTCACTAATTAAGAGCAAAATTAGAAGCAAACTTAAAATCAAAGACACCTGTTTAACAATTCCCTAGTTACCTATGTTTAAAATAGCAGAATTAAGTGAAAGAATAGCCTAAGTGAAAGAAACAGTAACCATTTTTAAAAAGATATATTCAATTAATTTAGGATTTAAATTTGAAATATACACAAATAATTATCCCTATTTATCTTGGTATCTGACCCAATGAGATGATCACTCATGGAAATAAGAACAATAAACTAACACATTCAATGCTCAAAATACCACAATAGGGGCAAATATAGCCTGAGAAAAGCAGAGGCAGATTTACAAATGTCTACCAAGATTTTAGAAATTTGTAAGTTAATACATATATGAATAGGTGATCAGATATTTTCATAGTAATTGAAAATTTGTCTTTCAAAAAGCCCACAATAATTCTCATTTTTAAAATCAAATTGTTACTTTCCTTAGTACAAACACAAAACCTGGTATAATAACTTCCTTAATGAAGTTCATTTGTATACAACTAATGTACTTCTGTTTCACTTCCAATTTTTTTAGTTGCTACCATAATACAAGGATAGCTCCACATAACCAATATGTTAGCAGGTTTCTATATTCGGAAAAAAAAAATAAACATGTGGCATCTTTTTCCAGGCATTCCAAAAGTTTATGAGTATTTATCTTTATGCTTATGTTTCTTCCAACTGTACTCTCCTCCCCAATAAGAAAACAAAAAAAGAATGTAATTGCTTTTTGGTCAGTTGATGACAATTATTTAGGCCTAGGGCTAATATGCCTTAATATTATTGGGGGAAAAAATCTACCACCAAAGCAATAGTTTTGTCATTGTTTAATTACCACAGAAAGAAATCTGAACAATCAAGTGAGAAATATTGAAGTAGTAGGGGCCTGTAGCTATAAAGTCTTATTTGAAGTGTAATCAATTTTCACATGCCATGTTAAAATCAATGCTACTGTCCATTTCCTTTCTTTCTTATCATCCCCAAATTCCAGAGCTGAGCTGAGGATAGATGGGATCTATCCTGCTTGTACATAACTGCTTGGGCATATGAAATCTTCCTTTGTGAACAGGTGTCTCTGTTATACACCAGAGAAATGATGTGCTTCAGAGAGGTCGTCTGTTGATTCCTGAAATGAGTTTGTCAATAGTACATTTTCTGTTGGCCCTTAGTGTAGTATGAAGACTTGTTCTCCCAAGTGCTTTCAAAGACTGTATAAATAATTCTTCTGAAGTTTACGGGCATGGATAAGGACTGCAATGTATCTAAGCAGCCAAAACAAGGCCAACTTGACTATATTATACAGGAAGGGATGTCTCTTGAGCATATGGACAAACTGTTTGATTCCAAAAGTAGTTTCTGAAAATGTCCCTCTTTGGTTGCAAATATTGACTAGAATTCACTCAGCTGCTCCAGAGATGCCTGAGATCTATAGCCTCAGACACTGGTATTCTGAGGCACACAAACCATTTATTATATTTTCCAGAAAGTTAGGTGGAAAAACACAATAAAAGTATCATAAATGTGCTCCCAATGTCTAAAACCTTTAAAAATACAGGCTCTTATTCTTTTCATGGACTATATATTTTCTTCAGATTTGCCTATTGCACTAAGAAAATCTCAGCAACCATGTATACTATTTTAATTCTTACACAAATAGCTCCAACACAAAGCTGAAGCACCATTTTCCCCAAGTTTATATTGCTAAAACCCAGGCCTATATAAAAATACTCACCTTCATAAAACTAACTTCTCAACTGCATAAAAGTTTTACTTGTGAGTCACCAGCAACATCTCTATCAGTTAAGAACATAGATCTAAGAAGGAAGGCTGGAACTAGTGCCTTATGCCTGTAGCTCTAAACAATCACTGTTCAAAACTAGCACCCAAGCCCTGACTTCAAGCCCTACACTCACCACCACCAAAAAAAAGAAGACAGTGAGTGTGACACACTACTGACCTAAGTTGCAAAGATAGAAGAAAACAACAATCACAAAGAGAAAAAAACTAAAAACGTACCAATTGTCTTCCTTTACTAACAACAGCTAAAATTAAAAACAAAAACCAAAACAAAAATCCTCTCATGAAATTTCCTCAAGCAGTTTCTGTATTTACCTTGCTACCAATTTTGATTCCAGCAGCTAACATCCTCCTGAACTATAATTACTGCATTCCCCCACCCCAAATGAAGAAGTTGTATAGAGAATTTAGTAAACTCACCTTCCCTGTGTGCTGAAAAGCAGAATGTTTAAAGAGAAGGAGTGAAGTCTCCCTACTTTGTAAGACAATGTAGAAGTAGAGCTAGGTGAGAAAGCGTTGTCATAATAAAAGTTTCTCCCTATGGAAGGTGACTGGTTTACAAGGATCCACCTTTGTCAGGAGATTTGTGCAGGTCTTTAGGACTGAGTTCTACTACAAGAGGATTGTTATCATAGAAGTCAGCATGCTTTTGGCCATTCTGCCAGCAATTCATCTTTTCCTGTCCTTATCATGTTGTGGTGGGGAAGAGTGGAGGACTGGGACCAGACTTGTTCCTTGACCTTCAGTATTATGAACCAACAAATAAGAAATCTCTTTTCCTGATAACATGTACATGTCTCAGAAAGTATTTTACAACAGTAAAAATACAACAGACTGTAGGGTAAGGTAAGTCTACACTGAATGAAACTTTTAACAACCAGTCTTACTTTTAATCTTGTGATCCAATTGTCCAACTAGATCATAGCTACACATGTTGTGATTACCATCATATTCGTCCCTATAATTGTTTGGTCATTACAAAGACTTCTATACTCAAATAAATCAACAATGAGGACACTTTTTTTTCTGTCAATAATCATTTGAAAGTTTAGAACATCATTATCAGCAAAATGATCAACACAAGCAAATGTCCATGGTCAGCCAGTGAGAAACATATCAAACTATTTTATGTGCTTTATATACCCTAACATGGATGGGTAATGCAAAGACCCCACCTTTGAAATAGAGGAATTTGTATGTACCAAACTTCAGGCAGTAAAGCAGGGTGAATCAATCTTAACAAGCATCTACTTAACACATTACTACTTAATGCAAAACTCCTTCTAAGGTATTATTTATTTTATGTTTGGGACAGCATATTTAATAAAATCATACAAAGCAATACAATTAACAAACTAACATGACAGAAGGAACAATGTTACATGGAAATACTAATCCAGTTGTGGCTAATTCAAGGTATGATTGATGTACTCAGGTATGGAATTTACCATTAAAGCAGAGTGTTCATATCAAGGAAAGAATCTGGGAGGACAGAGCTCTAGAACATTTGGTTTCCGTGTAATTCAACCCCATTTCCTGAATGTCCAGGAAACAAATATAATTAGTAAGTAACGAAATTTTAAAAGGAACATTGCTTCCTTGTTGATTTTTTCCCTTCCAGTATATTTTTGTTTTAGTCACAAAATAAAAGGAACATATGTTTGACAAAATAAATTCAATAACTCTTACATTTTTCTGAAAACACATAAATAATGCATTTGAAGTACAAAGGAGAGACATGTGAATCTGAGAGAAATGATAGCTAAGGTTGCTAGGAGAAATACCTGGTGGCGTAGAGAAAAGGGAAAGAGTCATTTTACCAGGACCCAGTCTTCACTGTGATACAGAATCACTTGCTTCAGGGGTCACCCTTCATGATGTCTATTCACTTTTCATTTTTCGTGATGTCTAGATAATTGTCATTTACTTAACAATATAATTCTTTCATTTATGGGTAAGAAATATTGTAGTTCAATGACATTTTCTTTCTCCCAGGTTGTATAGTAGCTGTCTGTCAAAGAACTTTAGGACGCATTAATTAAAATGCATGCGGTGTGTTCTAGTTCACAAATGGGGAAAACATGTCAACACGTTTTAAACATAAGTGTAATTTCTTTCAGTATAAAATTCAGTTTGAGTGAAACTCCTTTTGTATGTCGCTGGAGAAAAGCTAAAATCCCAAATAAACTCTCACTTGAGCAGGCTGTCAGTTTGGATATTGGTAACTGATTACAGAGAGAATAATGTCCCATTGCACTTTCCCTCTGGCCACAGCACATCTGCAAGGTTTAGTAAAATAAAAGTAGAGCCAACTACCTAATATAACACTGAGTAAATGTACACATTGCTCTGCTTCCGTGAAAACACTACTAACAGAACTAACAAAGCTCAGTAATTTGTCTTCGAATAAGCATCTCTTTTTGCTCAATAAGTGGGAATAACACTATGTTTCTCATTCTATATAATTACAGCAGATGGGAATGTTTTTTCCTTAGATTGAGAACTTGGCATTTTACTTGTTTAATTTGGCACAAGATACAACATTTATAGAACTGCATATTAGTCTGTGATTTTCTAAAAAGATTGCCTATTGAATTTAAATGTAGTTATGTTAAATATTCTACCCAGAAATTATAACCATAACCCTAAACTGTATTCCTTACACATAGGACAAAAGCATGGTATTTTATATTTTCAAGATCACTGACTAGAAATCTGAAAATTATTGTTCCATGATAATAACTGATTTAATGCTTAATATAACTACAATTAGTTCTAACACTAAAGTGTTTTTAATCTAATTAATTAAGCACAATTTTCACCATGTGTTGTTTATTATAGAATGTGTGACAATTTGAAATATCTAAGTAAAGTATTTCTGTTTTTCCTTTTTTTTGTATTTATCCTCCATGGTGAATGGCACTAGATTGGATTTACAAATAATAAAGTCATACAATGTTCATCCTAAAAATCATACACATAAAATAACCTTTTGGGTTGTAGAGTTTGTGGAAAGAGTGAGGAAGCTAGTCAATGTGAAAGAAATCTTTTAGGTGACCGAACACCCTGTAAACAAATGGATTGCTTGCTCTGACATATTTGGAGTCAATATTTCAGCTCCAAAAAAAATTTCAGATCTCATTGGATACAACTTAATATGTAAGAGACAAGGTCACCATGGGAACAAAGCCAGTGACTTACTGGGGCAGCCATTTGTCACTCTTTCTGAGCACATATTGATGCAGAAAAATCAAACCAAAAAATAGGATAAGAGCAATTTCAAGAAAGAATAAGTGAAAAATTGCGGAGTTTAGGAAAGATCCAAGGGATTCACTATGATGTTAAAAACACATAAATTATATGTGAACTTGGTGAAAATGAAGAAATGGAAAAGGGTCCTTTGAAATTGGTTTAATGTGAATTGTATGACAGGGAGAAATAGGATGAGTATAACAAACTGAAAACAAATATATGATGAAAAGAAGGGGGAGTGATCAAAGTGAAGCTGATAAACAGTATAAAATTTATAAAGAAAACAGTCTCTGTCCCCGAGCTTCACATATCATGTGATTTTTTTCTGTTATATACTTTTAATATACATGTTAAAATGAATATTTTCTTTCCTATAGAAACACATCCCCATAAACCAGGCACTGGTGGATCACACCTGTATTCTTAGCTACTCAGTAGGCTGAGATCTGAGGATTATGGTTTGAAGCCAGCCCTGCTAGAAAAGCTTGTGAGATTCTTATCTCTAATAAAAATGAAAAAGCTAGTAGTGGCAGTGCAGTTCAAGTGGTAGAATGCTAGCCTTGGGCACAAAGAGGCTCCGGAACATGGCCCAGGCCCTGAGTTTAGGCCCCAGGACTGACACAGAAACAAACAAACAAACAAACAAACAAAGAAATCATAAAATAGCTCCTACAACAGCATGGCCAACTGAAAGTTTGAAAACATCTGTGACCTAGCTTTTATGTAAACAAATTCTTTCTCTGTTCTTACTTAAATTTGAATGAAAATATAATCATTAGCTACACAGGAAAAAACAAATCAGTGAAAATATTTAAATTAAAAATATTGAATAATGATAACTTTTTGTAAAGATTCAAAAGCCAACCTTTAGTTCTTATAGGAATGAAACATTATACAATAGCTTTGGAAAATGTGCCTTCTTACAAATCTACACCCAGTTTTCTAACATACCCCAACAGTTAACATTCTTACTTTCACCTCAATTTCTTTGAAAATCTCAAGGTACCAAAAAATAAAAAATTCTTAAGAGAGTATGTTGGAAATGAATTATACAACTTGAGGGGAGAAAGGGAAAAGGCTGGTAGAAAATGATGGAGAAGATGACACGTCATAAACAAATATACTCATTACCTGACTTACATAACTGAAACCCCTCTGTATATCTTCTTTACAATAATTTTTTAAAAAAAATAAAGAAAGGGGGATACAAGAAGTAAAAAGTCAAACAGCAAAAATAAATTTCTGATCTTATAAAGGGAAGAAAACAGATGTCTGAAAAATACCAGTGCAGCACTACAAAACAGTGGCATGATCATCTCAAATAGAGATAGAGAACTATGTTGGACAATGTGTCGACTATGTGAGTAAAATCAATGCAGAAGCATTAAAGTTCATATTGTAAGCAATGTTCCTGTTATTTGTCTGTGAGACCCAGTCCTCAGAAGCATCATTCTCATATGGAAGCCAGCAAGTTGAATTTGGTCACGTTGCTGAAAATACCAACTTTTTGTCATGGCAAACCACAATGACAACAAAGCTGTAATTTCTCTGATTTCCTCTGTCATTCTCGTATAAATCCAAAGACAAGATTCTTGGGTTAAAGTTTTTTAATGGCAACTATTATATATTGCCACATCAGCTACAAGATTTAGAAAACTTATTCTTTTGGTTGTTGTTTCTTTCTTTCCTTTATTTTGTTTTCTGCCCATATTGGGGCTTGAACTCAGGGTGTTGTCCTGAGTTTTTTCGTAAAGGCTGGTTGCTCTACCATTTCAGGCACAGCTGAATGTCCAACTTTTTAGTGTTACCTGGAAATAAGAGCCTGATGGGTTTGGGGCTGGCTTCAAACCTTGGTTCTCAGATTCTACCCTCTTGGGTAGCTAGCATTACAGGTCTGAGCTAGCAATGACAGAAAAAGCAATGTATGATTCAAACACCTAGAATTCTAACAATGTAAACGTTCTGTGGGACATTTAGGATGGCAGAAGCTTCTGTAATAAAGCCAAGTGAATCTTCTAATAAAAGTATGGATATTGGGTGATAATTATAAATCCAAATTATTCTCATTTTTAAGGGATCTGAGTACCAACCAATACAAAATTATTTTTATTATAGTCACTATTATAGTTACTTATAGTACTTACTAAGTTTTATCATTCAGGGATATGATAGTAACTTCCTCTGTGTGGCTGACATAGAAGAGAGCATTATACTGAGCATTTAAGTGATCAGCAACATGAGATTCTTTCCACAGAGCGTAAGATAATTGCCTCACACATCCTTGGAAGAAGTGGATGATTACATGTTTTCTTCCGATGAATGCCTTTTAGGCAAGTTCATTATTTCTCTGATGACCATGCCTAAATTCTGTGAGTAGAGATTGAATTCATATGTACATCTCATAATCGAATTGCTGGGCATTTAAAGTCTAATTAAAGTCCTGAAAATAGAAAGAGACAGATTTTTTTCCCTCTAAAGTTTTAAATTTTCAAAAAGCATACATATATTGCTTTATTACAAAATATAACCATGTGATTGATAAAATGGGTCAATCTTGACATGTTCTCTACTTTATAATCAAATCAAATGATTTTTGTTTGAAAAAGTAATTTTACGAAGATATTTATGAAAGATAGGTCCTCATAGTGAATCACACTGAAGTGGAATTTGCTTTGCTTGTAAAGAATTTAATCTTTGAGTGCTAATTTACATCATGAAAATTTATAATACCAAACTCTAGAATCTGGGTACATTTTTCCACACCACAACCTGTGCAATCTGTAATTGTCTTTTGAAAAAAATTGGGGGGGCTGGGAAAGTGGCTCAGTGGTAGAGTGCTTGCCTTGCATGCAGGAGGACCTGGGCTTGATTCCTCAGCACCACATAAGCAGAAAAAACCCAGAAGTGGTGCTCTAGTGGTAGAGCGCTAGCCTTGAGCTGAAGAGCTGAGGGACAGCGCTGAGGCCCAGAGTTCAGGCCCCACGACCAAAACCAAAAACAAAACAAAAAAAAACAAGCGTAAGAAAATTTTGTGATTTGGGTATATGTGCTTATTTAATCACAAAACATAAATAAAATACTAAATATATATGTTTATATGGCATAAGATATATATATATTAGAGACTACCGAATTAATTACTGATTAAGGCAAGAATTTTGTACTGATCATGGTATGGAGCTCTCAATTGTTAAAGAACAGAAGAAATCCGTTCCCTTGGTCTTACATGGTCTGTAAAGAATCAAGGAAGTGGTACATGTGAAACAGGTCACTGATTTGTATTTAAAAATTCAAGTTTGCTTTGTATATTTGTGATATTAGAAACAAGAGCATTTTTTTTTGGTTGGTCATGGGGCTTGAACTCTGGACTTGGGTGCTATCTCAGCTCTTCAGCTCAAGGCAAGTACTCTACCGCTTGAGCTAGAGTACCACTTCCAACAAGGGCATTTTTTAATCAAACTTTATACATAAAAGACCATAGATCTTTCTAAAGAATCTGTGATTTCTTTTAGTTAGGGAATTTACCTGCAAATGTTGCATTTTAAGCCTGTTGAACTGCATTTTCAATAGGAAATATGGATGGTAAAACAATATGGCAATTATTTTCCAAAATCAAATTAAGATTGCTAAGATTCTAGATGAGTCCATCATATCAGACTTTGACACCATCCGCACCTAAAATGAAATTAAGGCACTAAATATTTGGTAAAAAGTGAAAAACGGAGTCCAGATAAAAAGCAAGAAAATACTCAAATTGAAATCTTAGGAAAAGCTGGGCACTGGTGGCTCACGCCTGTAATCCTAGCTACTCAGGAGTCTGAGATCTGAGGATCGTGGTTCAAAGCCTGCCCGGGCAGGAAAGTCTGTGAGACTCTGATCTCCAATAAACCATCAGAAAAACTGGAAGTGGGGCTGTGGCTCAAGGGTAGAGTGCTTGCCTTGAGCCGAAGAGCTGAGGGCGCCCAGGCCCAGAGTTCAAGCTCCACAACTGACAAAAAAAAAAAAAAAAAAAATCTTAGGAAAATAAAAATACTGATTCTATCTCTTTATATATTTGTGTAATCATTTAAGTATAGACTCTCCCTAGGATCATTTGATTTTTACTTTATAGATTTCCATTTCAAAGACACTGCATATATTTAACAAGAAGTAAGTGTATAATACCAATACGTAAGATAGACCCCAGTTGTTCAGAAACCAAAGAAAAATGATAAAGTAGTGTAATTTTGCAAATTAGTTTTAAATTTAAAGTGTACAAAAGGATGTTGGGAGAATGTTTTATTGCTTGATGAGGCATATATGCTTGCCATTGGATTACATATTTATTTTTCTCTTTTAAATGATTCATACTTTGATCCAGGAGTGGATAGTGCTTGCCATTAATCCGTGCCACTTAGGACTTAGATGTAAAATGATGATAGTTTTATGCCAGCCTGGAAAAAATTAACATCTACCTGAAAAACAGCAAAACAAAACAAAACAAAAACCTGAAGTACTGGGGCTGTGGCTCAAATGGTGGGGAACTTCTTTCTTGAGCTTCAGCATCCTAAGTTTAATTTTCAGTGCCAAAACAATTATGGTATTTCAAAGACAGTGAGTTTTGGCAAATTTAAGAATACAAAAGTTTCAAAGAACATGAGTAACTATAGCATTATTTGTGACATCATTAGTGACTTTCTCTGAAAAAAAATGTACTTATAATGAATACAATATTTTGTTCTTTTTTAAAAACAAAGTTTTTAGGATTGAGAATTGTTTATAGTGCAGCACATAGACATTGTAAAATGATGTTGGAAATAAATCAGTTTAAGCAATCACAAACATCACAAACACAGGAAAATTTCACCTTCTGAACATTTCATGACTTTCTGAAACTGAAGTTATACCTTCTTTGATTCCATGATCTTAACTGTTTTCCATGCTAGGAAAAAACTTACTGAATGCACTTATTTGTATGAGACAATTAGAAGAAAATAGCACTATTTTCCCAAATAATTTTTCTGTTTTGAAGAATATTGAGAATGTTTAGAAGAATATACTCTGTAGAATGCATTTGTTCATTTATATAATTTGATTTGCAGTAGTTTGTCAAAAAATATATTTTTTTTCAATGGCATCCAAATAACTAAATTCCTTTCTGCTTCAACTGTCAGAGTTTTTTAGTTGTCATGGATGAACAGTGCCATAATTCAAAGCTTAGTATTTTTGACTGGCTTCAGTTCAATGGCTTTCTGGGTTTTAATATTTGTGTGTGTGTGTGTGTGTGTGTGTGTGTGTGTGTGTGTGTGTGTGTGTGTGTGTGTGTGTGTGTGTGTGGCAAAAGAGGACATATATAAAGTATTTCCAAAAGAAAAAAAAATCTGACAAGCTCTCTCCAACTACAGTTCAAATGCAGTTGTTTTTATCTGACTGGCTTGGATGACCTGGTTTAAATTCTGTCAGCTTGTCAGTGGTTACTCACATATAAATGTTTTGAGGACTTGGATTAGTGTGTTTTCAGGCAGAAGCAGTGATAAAGGAAATAATTCTATCCAAGTTCAGTGTAAGTTTTCTTGGTTACAGATGCTCTGTGGGTGCCACCCTTATGGAATATATAACTATTCAAATTGAAGTTGTACATCTCTGTAGCCCAATAAAAAGATTCCGCTATAAAATAATAGTTACTAAATTACTTTCTTTTCTCATATGGTATTATTGTGGAATTATAAGTTTACATATGTTCTATTCTCCTAATTTCAGACTGATTACAAATAAAATCACACATCTTCCCCAAAATCTTTATTAAACTCAGTCTGAATTGAATATATCAGCTCAGGAATTTTTCACATATGTTTAGATTTTTTTCTCTGAATTTGTGATAGAATACCATTTTTTATGGTTCTTCTTATGTGAGGTTCACTGTGATTTGTCTTAGTAAATTAAATATTAGTGAATTGACTCTTCAATTCATTTACTTTGGAATCAGTGTGCTTTATGAAGTATCTCAACTAAACCTAGAAAGAAGATGGTGCTACCAATAAACAATAGTACTTTGTCTAAGTAACATAGTATTGAGAATCTCAAGAAAATGAGGGATAAGGAATGGTCTAGAAGCAAAATGTTAAAGGGGATTAAAAGATATGATTCTTGTACATATCATATTCATCTCAAAACAGGCAAAGATTCAACAAAAACCAAGAACTACAGACCAATCTCTATGATGACCATAGATGCAAAGCTCCTCAATAAAATTTTAGCAGCAGAATCCAGAAACATCTCACAAAAATCATATATCATGATCAAGTAGGTTTCATCCCACAGATGCAAGATTGGTTTAACATATCTAAATCAATAAATGTAATTCATCACCTCAACAGATACAAGGTCAAGAACCCAAAATTATCTCTATTAGTGTGGGAAAAGCCTTTGACAAAGTCCAACACCCATTCATGTTAAAAGCTCTGGAGAAAATCGGAATAGAAGGAACATTCCTTAAAACATTAAAAGCTATATACAATAGACCAACAACCAATATCATACTAAATGGGGAAAAACTAAAACCAATTCCTCAAAAATCAGGAAAAAGGCAAGGCTGCCCAATCTTTCCACTTCTCTTCAATATAATTCTGGAATCTTTAGCCAGAACAATAAGGCAAGAAAAGGATATTAAAAAGATCCACGGGGCTGGGAAGGTGGCTCAGTGGTAGAGCGCTTGCCTTGCATGCTTGAGGCCCTGTGTTTGATTCCTCAGCACCATATAAGCAAAAAGAAAAAGCCGAAAGTGGTGCTGTGGCTCAAGTGGTAGAGCACTAGCCGTGAGCTGAAGAGCTGAGGGACAGTGCCCAGGCCCAGAGTTCAGGCCCCATGACTGAACCCCCTCCCCCCCAAAAAAAGATCCACATAGGAAAAGAAGAAATTACACTATTCCTATTTGCAGTTGACATGATCTTATACCTAAACGACCCCAAACTTCCCCCCACTTTCAAACTCCTACAACTAGTAAACTACTTTGGTAAAGTAGCAGAATACACAATTAACCAGGAAAAAATCAGTTGCCTTTTTGTATACCAACAATGCATAAGCAGAAAGTAAAATCAGGAAAATAACCCCATTCACAATAAATTTAAAAAAATCTAGGAATAAATCTAACCAAAGATGTAAAGGACATATTCAGTGAAAACTATAAAATCCTACAGAAAGAAATCAACAAGGACACCAGGAAATGGAAAGACTTTCCATGTTCTTATATAGGCAGAATCAGTATTGTGAAAAGAGCCAATTTGCCAAAAATGATATACATATTCATTGCGATCCCCATTAAAATCCCAATGTTATTCTTTACTGAAATAGAGAAAACAAGACAAAAATTCATATGGAACAGCAAAAAATCTAGAATAGCTAAAGAAGTTCTAGGCAAAAGAAACAATGAAGCCAGGCACTGGTGGCTCAGGCCTGAAATCTTACCTACTCAGGTGGCTGAGATCTAAGGATTGAGGTTCGAAGCCAACTGGGGCAGAAAAGTCCTAGTAAGACTCTTATCTCCAATGAACCACCAGAAAACCCGAGGTGGTGCTGTAGCTCAAGTGGTAGAGCACTAGCCTTGAGCTGAAGAGCTGAGGGACAGCACCCAGGCCCAGAATTCAAGTGCCAGGACTGACAAAAAAAAAAAAAAAAAGAATAAAAGGAGGTATCACAATACCAGATTTCAAACTCTACTGTAGAGTCATAATAACAAAAACAACTGGTAATGGCACAAAAATAGACCCAAAGACCAATGGAATAGGTTAGAAGACCCAGAAGTAACACCACATACTTAACAGTCAGTTAATATTTGACAAAGGAGCCAAAGACATACAGTAGGGAAAAAAAAAACAACAAACAAACAAAAAAAAAAACATAGCCTCTTCAACTATTGGTGCTTGGAAAACTAGGCGGCCACATGCAGAAAACCAAAAATGGATCCCAGCTTGTCACCATGCACTAACATCAACTCAAGATGGACTAAAGACCTCAACATTAAAGCTGAACCTTTAAAACTACTGCAGGACGGAGTAGCGGAGACACTAGAACTTATAGGCACAGGTAAGAACTTCCTGAACAGGGTCTCAAGGTCACAACAAATTGCTGAGAGACTCCACAAATCGGACTACCATAAGATACAAATTTTCTCCACAACTAAAGATATAGCTACCAAACTAGAAAGACATCCAACCAATCAGGAGAAGATATTTACCAGCAATATATAAGAAAAAGGCCTAATATCCATTATATACAGGGAAATCAAGACACTAACACGTAAATCTAATAAACCAATCATTAAGTGGACCAAGAAGCTAAAGAGAGACTTCTCAGAAGAGTTAAAAATTCCAAAGAAGTATTGCCGTTTTCACGATGTTGATCCTTCCAATTCAGGAGCATGGGAGTTTGTTCCACTTCCTACCTTCTGCTTTCATTTCCTTTTTCAGGTTTTGTAAGTCAAACAAAGGTTGGACAAATGTGATTGCATGAAGCTGCAGAGCTTCTGCATGGTAAAGGATATAGCTAGCAAGATTAATAGAAAGCCCACAGATTGGGAGAAGATCTTCACTAGCCATACAACAGACAAGGGTCTCAAATCTAAAATATACTTAGAACTCAAAAAAATAAATCCCCCAACAACAAATCCTCAAAAAAACAACTGCCCGATAAATAAGTGGGCTAAAGAATTAAAGAGAAACTTCTCTGAAGAGGATATAAGAATGGCCAGTAGACAAATGAAGAAATGCTCATCCTCCCCTGTACAGCATTTTTACAATAAAAATGTACAAAAAACAAACAAAATGCAAAAGAAACACATGAGTAAGTGCCCATCATCCCTGGCAGTAAAGGAAATGCAAATCAACAGCCCTGGGATACTACCTCACACCAGTCAAAATGGCCCACATCCTAATTTCAGTCAATGAAAAATGTTGGTAGGAATGTAGAGAAAGAGGAACCCTATTGCACTGCTAATGGGAATGTACACTAATACAATCACTCTGGAAAGCAGTTTGGAGGTTCCTCAGAAAGCTAATCATATGACCCAGCCATACACTCCTAGGCATCTACCCTGAGCAACAGGAACCAGGATACAAGGACCCATGCACCTCCATGTTCATTGCTGCACTGTTCACAATAGCCAAGATATGGAAACAGCCCAATGCCCCACTACAGATGAATGGATCCAAAAATTGTGGTATCTATATACAATGGAATATTTCGCAGCCATTGGAAGGTACAAAACAATGACATTCACAGGGAAATGGATGAAACTAGAACAAATCTTGAGCAAAATAAGCCAAGCACATGGTCTTTCTAATATGCTGATGTAAATTCAAAGCACAAAGTAAATAGGACTCATGAAACAAAGGACCTTTTCTTAATTATTGCATCAGTTTTAGATGGCTCTGTGTTTTTGACCCCACATATGGTATAAACATGTGCACGTAAGAGGGAACCTAGGAGGGAGGAGGCCAGAGAATCAGTGGAAAATCGGTGAAAAACTAAAAATAAATGCAGGAGTAACAATAAAAGCAAAAGCAGTGGCACTACCAATAAAAATAGTACTTTGTCCAAGTAGCAATAATACTGAGAACCTCAAGAAAATGAGAGACAAGGAATGGTCTAGAAGCAAAATGTTAAAGGGGATTAAAAGATAGGATTTTTGTACTTTTTGTTTAGTATGGATTCAAATTTTTACCCTCGTACCAACACCTCCTGTGAATTGCACATTAAACACTTTTACCACTAATTCTCACTTGATGTTTAAGAAAGGGTCTCAATAACTTTTATTAGTGCCCACAGTGGCCTTGAATCATAATGTTCCTCTCTTCACCTCCTGTAGAGCTGAGATTTGAGGCAGCAACCTTGTGAGCAACCATATATAAATTTCTTTTGTTAAGTTCACTATATACTATTGTATGAAATCTTATATCTAAATCGACTGTCAACAGTCAGAAATTTAAAAAAAAATACAAGACAAATAATCTGAAGTTCTTTGAGTCATTTTGAAGATATGAGGTAATGACAGGTAATGAAAAATGCAGGTTACATTGCATTGTATATTTTATCATGGAAATGTATGCATGGCAAATTTATAAGAAGTAGTAAATTTAGAGCTACCAACTACATAATTAAGTGTATAATTATAGAAATAAAAGACTTACATATGCACCTACTGCTCATAGATGATAGTTTATGTTAATATTTTGAGCACATAAGGTTATTCACCTAACCATCCAAGTTAAAAAATATATAGGGAGTCACTTGCCTGTTAGAACGTTGGGTCTATAATATGCTCAAATGCACTTGTTATTAAATATGTTTGTTAGCACGTGGGATATGTAAGTAAATTTTAATGAAATATATTATAAGTGTTGTGGTTCTTAGCCCCTGTCAACTCAGTCTTAAAAAATACTGACTTACAGTGCATGGATTGTAAAAGGTACCAATTTTAAAAGGTACCAATCAAAACTGTAATTTTTTAAATTTTTTATTGTAAAGATACTATACAGAGGGTTACAGTTACATGAGCAAGGTAATGAGTACACTTCCTATTGGGCATTGTTACCCCCTCCATTGTTTTCCCCCTACCATCCCTTCCCTCCCTACCTTCCCTGAAGTTCTTTTTTTAAAAAATTGTGATTAAATGATTACATAATTTCCCAAATTTCACAGTATTGTGTAATAATGATGCACATTTAAAGTCACAAGCTCATTCTAACTTTCCTGGAGCAAATTGTCTATCACAGTCTATAACATATAACCGTGTACACATATACACCATACATGTGATCAGCAGCATGGGGATATTTAGTAGTGGTTCGACAAGATGAGTGGAAGTTCTTTGTTTCTTAAGTCCTATTAATTTTGTTGTATCACCTAACATTTTGGATTTAACATCCACTTATCAGGGAGACCATGTACCGTTTGTCTCTTTGCTCTTGGCTTACCTCGCTCAACATGATTCCTATAGCTCCATCCATTTCCCTGCAAATGCCATTATTTTGTCAATTCTAATGGCTGCATAATATTCCATTGTGTATAGATGCCACAATTTTTGGATCCATTCATCTGTGGTGGGGCATCTGTTTGTTTCCATATCCTCTCTATGCTGCAATAAACATGGAGGTGCACGTGTCCTTGTATATTGGTTCCTGCAAAACTGTAATTATATAAATAGTAGTGTCTTTGCACATCACCTTGACAATAAAATTAAATTAAAAAATGGTAGTGTCATGAATCCATGATTAAAATAGATTAGTTTGTGCTTCTTTCAGACATAACTAATCAATCAATGTTATTTATCCACTATTATCAAGATTGGTAACAAATAGAACAATTATTGTCATATACCAAAAATTATTATTTTATTTAGTAGAAAAATGATGCATTTTGACAATGTGAACACACTTAATGAAGAAAAAAATCAAGAAATGTATGATAATTTTCTTTTAGAAAAAGGATTCAAATTTGAATTTTCAACCATGAAGCATATAAATCTATGTCCTTCTTACTCAGGGTATACTTTTCCTGAATTATTTCTCTACTTCTTTCACATAATTTACATGGTCTTCAACACATAGGACTGGATGTCCTTCAAAATATAAATCTTATCATGTTATTATTTTATTCATCACTCAACATCTCTCTATTTCATGTTTTGTGATACCTGACATCCCTACGATGATTAAAATATCCAGTGTGACTTCTTGCAGTCCTCATTAACTTTCAAATATTTTCTCTTCATTCACTTCATTGCCATTATTTCAGCTATTTGACTGACCCCTAAACAAACCAGACATTAGTCTTCGGTTTTTATATTACATTTTATGCTTTCCTAGACACATCCTTCTTTTCTTCAACTTATTGGTTCAGCTCTCAAAGCTTTAATTGGTTTTATCCTAAGCCTCCTATTTAAAACTGAAAAATGTTCATCACATACTCATCTCTGCCATCTCAAATCTTTTTGCCTCTGTGTTTTTTCTCCATTTCTCTTTACCTTTCTTTCAGTACTTTTCATTTTCCAACAAACCACATGGTTAGTTATAAGATTTCTCCTTCATTGCTTATTTCACTTTACTACAATTTTATCTCCTTAAAGACAGAGATAGGGTTTAAGTACTTTTGAGAATAATTCCTGCCACACAGAAGTTATATATTACAATGCTTTGTGAATTGAATGGATAAATCTTCGGAGGAATTCATGAGGAAAAGCTCAGTTGAAGACTGGAACATGATAGCAATCATTGCTTAGGACAGGCAGTTCTAAAATATCATGGCAGTTTTATACAGCAAAAATAAAATACTCCAAGTACCTCAGATCTCTAAGCTTTTTGGTTTAGAACTGCATAATGAGTCTGAGGCTAAATGGAATGAACTCGACACCCAGCACTGGGCACACAGGGAACTCATAAAAATCCAAGATGTAGGCATATATCTGGGGAGAACAATAGTTTTCCAACAGGAACAATAGCAAAAACAAACACACACACACACACACACACACACACACACACACACACAACCTTTTACATTTTGTTCTAGAAAAGTCAGCTTAGGGTAATACAACCTTCAAATAAAGCTCCTCACTCAAAAGGTCTTTTCCCACTGTGGGTCAAATCCTGTGTTGATATCACCTTTAATGATGTCAAGTTTGAATGTGTTAAGTGAAATCCAATGGCTTAGCAGAATGTGCACACTGTGGGATTCATGTAATTGGCACCTTCATTGTGGTCCATGGTTTTCCCATTCAATATAACAATGGTGGTGCTGCGAGCAGACACCATTCTATCCAGGATGCCTGGGATTTTAGAGCAAAAATGATCTACATATATGAAGGAGCCAGCCAGAACACTGACCATCTTAAGAAATTAACTTATTTTCACTGAACCAAATAATAAGAGAAAGAAGGCAATCACATTTTCAAAAACACAAGAAAACAAGGAACCCTAGTAGATTCTTGCAGTGTATTTTATGTAATCGTGTTAAAACTTATGTAGAAAATTCTTAACTTTTTCATTTGCATCATTTCTGACTGAGTAAGCCAAAGGAAGAAAATGTTAGCATCAAGTACAAACTTCAATTAATAAATTTTTTTAACAAAAGGAAACTGAGTCTTTCAAGATTTACATTCTAAAACCTTGGCAACCATGAAATATTTCAGTCTGTACAAGCTGAAAAAATAATTTGTGTAATTTGATTAATTCTGTAAGTTAAGTGTCTATATTTGCATTTAAAGGGGCATTATACGATTATTACAAAGTAAAACATGAAATCCATGCTAATTATTTAAAATATGTATTTATTTACACCTACATTGTATCACAGAAATTCCATGAGGACACAAAGAAAACTATGTGAAAAAATACACTTTCTCATATTTTGTCAAGTAATGACACCTTTATCCTGTTTCTTGAACCAGAGGCCTTAACTTTTGTATACATTGGGCTCCACAACATAGGTAGCTAGCCTGTCCTCAAGAAAATGAGCTCAGTAGATATATAGATGCCATCTGGAAAAATCAGCTGAATATCAATTTTGTTTTGAGGAAGTCATTACAACTAAATAAGAACACATCTTTAACATGTATATATTTCATTCTTATATACATGAAAATTGTCACAATGCATCATTTCTTGTTCAATGTTCTTAAATTACAGGCTGTTTTTGCAAAGCATGTGGTTGCAAGCAAAAAAAGAAAAGTTGAAAAGGAAAAAAAATCAATAAATATTTAAATTCATTTTTGTATGTCTGAATTCAGACATATTATTGTTGAAATTCAAACCAATAGCTATGAATTGTTTTCTCAAGTTTTGTCTGCACTCTCTGACTATGTTGCATTGGTTTTGGGCTACACATAGAAAACGTGTAACTACAGTAACCCTTATTGTAGGCACTTTAAGTTTAAATGAAGAAAATGACAAAGCATGCTTTTCACTTCTTTCAAATATTCTGAGACTTATTCAGACAAGTCTGCTGTAGGCTACATGCTCATCTCTGATTGTGGACAGGTTTAAAAAATGGCCAGATTAGTTTAGATTGGACTCTCGGAACCTCACTGGACACTGGCTCTCAGTAATGAGCCAAATAATCTCTAAGAACTACTAAAGATTTCTACTTTATACCTGTGGGTACTCTGCATTCTATAATTGAGATCAAGAAAATGCTGTCCACTGTCTTTCAATTAAATCTGATTAATAAATATCATCCATGGGGGATTAGTAGGCAAGAGATAAGATTTAAACTCTACTATTCCTGTCTTAGTCTTTTACAGAATGAGAAAATTTTGTGGCTGTGTCCCCAGAGACTGTCAGTGATTACTCTGAAAGAAGCAAATAATAATTGATAATGGGTGGTCTTGGTTCTAAAGCTATCAACAGTCCAAGAATTAATTAAACGAATCATAAGTCTCTAGTCACATAAGCAGCAAGTGTTAGTATATGCTTTTACATCCGCTCATGCTTTCTTCCCAATCTCCTTGTTAGCTCCTTTCTCTTTTGAAAGTCATAGCATAATTTTTCTTTTCACATGGTGTTCCAACTTATCAGTGGGATGAGTATCAGAGACAATGAAAGTCTCCACTTCATTTTCTTGGAAGAAAAAAATTGATATTGGAGGCATTTCTTTCTGCAGCTCAGATTTTTTACATATAAAAGCAGTGGCTAAATTTCAAAGAACTGTTGGTATCTATGATAATCATCTGTTGTTTAAGATGTGATAGGATAAATTCATCCTCTCTGATTCCATGACATGTTAAATTGCAAGCTTTTAACTACTATACTAGAAATGGCGCCTCAAAATTATATATATTATAATATTTCAAACAACTATTATGAGTTATGTTGATGGCACATAAAGAAAATTATTTGAACCCTTTTTTCCCTTTGAACCCTTTTTTCCCTTTTGGCTGTGTGCCTTTTTTTCTTTATGATATTAGAAAATTAAAAGGAAACTTCCAGAAAACCACTTGAATAAAATCCAGATAATGAAATTAGGAAAATGGCTTACAAGATGTTTCCTATTTTCACTTAGCTCTGATTAAGTCTTGATATAAACAATGCTAAAGTTCACATGAGATTAGGTCTGATGGTCTCCAAATCCCTTTATAAATAGCTTAGATACTTGAGATATTGCATATCAGAGAGATTTTTTGTAATAACTAGAAAGTAATGTTTTGCAAAAATGATACAATTTTATGATTTGATAAAGTACTTTGGATATATAGTTCATGTTTTTCTCATAGACATAACAATTACAATTAGCAACAATAATTCACTTGTAATCAACAGTGTTGTCACATCAACTGTCAGAATTAACAAATGTTGAAATTTAATTTAATGTTATCTCCATATATATACCTACACTTATTTAAATGCATAGATGTACAAATATCTATGAATTTTAAGATGTTAACAAATTATTTTATGAATTAAAGATTAAGAATTAAATAATTATTATATTATTAATTTGATTCTCTATTCTAATATGTATTTGCATTATGTATAATGTCAAATGTCAAAGCCTGACTTTTTATCAAGAAGCTTACAATATCCTGATATTCCACTTTCATTTACTCTATGTAGATGCTGAAACATGTTGAACAAGAAAATTCAATATTCTTAATTCAACAGCACACTAGTTAACACTGCTTTCTCTGGGAGACTTCAATAAGAAAACATTTTGATACTAGATATATTCCAATTTAAGTTTTCTTGTTTGTTTTCTTTACTTTTTTGTGCTTAAGCTCAAAGCACTGTACATGTTATTTAAATATTCTGTTTGTGATCTATATTCCCCATTCGCCAAAATGAATTTTAATTTTCCAAATGATAAATTCTCTGAAATGGGCATTCAAAAACATTCATGAAGAGAAAAGTGGGAAAAAAAACCTTTTCACAATTTTTATAATTTTTATCTCTAATTTTGTTATACAACACAAAATATATTTTGATTTACAACTGTGAATACTTATGCATTCTGGTTATAGGTGATTACTGAAAATTATTTAACAATGATTTAATACAAATTAGCTATATTTCAAGTCCTGTACTTGGTTGTAGTGGTATAATAGGGAAAATGTCTTGATACTTCATTTTGACTGTATGGCATTAGTAAGAGAAAAGCAGCAAAAGGCAAAGTCAGATCAGTATAAAATTACAAATTGTGACACAATAAAAAAGAAAGTAACTTTCTTTTGATAGAGTATATTATATTGGAAATTCACACACTCTAAACGTCATTATTGAGCATTTTGACAGAGAAACAGAACCTAGCAAAAACATACAGAAAAGGCAGATAAAAATGTTGTTGCTATGGATACCAAAATAAAGTAGTACATAATAAAAGAGACTATGCATATATCTTCCAAATTATGTGCAAATTGCTTTTAAGATGAAGGATTACAATTAACCATCAAACAGAGAAACATGATCATCTTTATTTTAAATAAACACTTATTTTGGATGGTAGAACCCAAGTTGGAGAACACGTAATTTTAAAAAAACAGTATGGCAACTAAATGGAAAAACAATCTTTTGGAGAAAAATGTATATTCTTTCATAGAAAAGTATAGATATGGAGAAATAGCTGTTGAAAGAGTTAAAGATCAAGAAAACATATTATTGTGTTTTAAATCAGAGTATGCTTCCATTGTTTAAAGATAATTTGAATAAGCCAGCAGAGCAGGAAATGCAGGGAAATTGCAATAGAGATCATAATGAGAGATTGCTTCAAATCTGTTACAATAGCTGTTATCAAAAAGATAAATGAAAAAAACATAAAAAAAGATAAATGATAACCACTACTGGCAAGGCTGTGGAGATAACAAAACCCTGCCACTTATTGGTAAGAACATAAATGAGATCAACGATTAGAGAGAAGAGAATGGAGTCTATTTTATAGATATAGATATAGATAGCCAGACATATATGATATGTGTGTGTATACATATATATATGGTAGAGCCTGGGAGAGCAAAAATAAACTGAGACCACACTTAAATGAAAGACTGGAACAAGAAGAAGTAGATATTTTATAATAAGAGGGGAAAATGAAAGGATGGTTTTAAAGATATGGAACTGATGAGGTTTTTTAAAAAAATAAATTGTTTTTTTAATTTAATTGTCAAGGTGATATACAGAGGGGTTACAGTTACATATGTAAGGTAGTGAGTACATTTCTTGAACTTGTTACCTCCTCCCTTGTTTTTCTCCCACTTTCCCTCCTCCCCAATCTCCCCAAGTTGTATAGTTCATTTCCAACATATTGAATAAATTCTACTTTGTCAATAAATTTTAAAGCACATGTTTAAGTGTATCCAGGTTTGAGCAATTGTCAAGATTACATTGCCACAAAAGAAAAGGAGCAGCAGCTTTCTGAGAGGCTTTGATTAACATGACAGAATATTAAATCTGAGCTTCACACAGAAGAAAAGATTAGCATTGAGAGTGGGGAGTCAGAAAAGTCAACTTGAAAAGGAAAGAATACTGTTGAATAGGATATTGTTGTCCAAACCAACTTTAACTCATGGTAATTGTGATAAAAATCAGTGACATGATTTGAGCTTGGTGTGTTTTTTTTTGATGACAGGCATAAAAATTTGCAACATTTTGTGAATGATTCATGTTGAAATGAGAGAGAGAGAATATTAGGTAGTTGATAAGTGAATTCATCTTTTTACATAGCTAAAATTACCTATTTACCCCTATGGCCTGTCAAGTGGAAGAGCCCATATCCCAGTCAATAGTCAGATCATAGACAATGCAAGATGATTATGAATAGTTAGGTGCTACATATTTGAGAAAACTAAATTATTTTAAGATTTTTATCAAAATGAAACAACAAAGTTAGATAAGACAGGTTTAATCTAACTTAAACATTACACATATGTCTGAATTGAAGTATCACACAGAATACTATGAATATATGTATGATTTTAAATGTAAATTTAATATTAATATTTAAAAGAAGATAAAGGAAAGCAGAAGCTTCTCTAGTTAGGAAAAGCAAAAGATAAATTAAAACTTGAATCTGAAGAATTTGTTTTGCAAACTCTCATTAATTTTAAAGTGCCTTGGTTAGACAACAGGTTTTTTAAACAATAAATCAGGTTGAAGGAGTGACTACAATATGGTAGAGTAAAAGTTTCATCCACTGAACTTTGTGAATCAGAATGGTCTAGTTAAAATAGAAGATAATGTATTCCAAAGGAAAATATGAGGAAAAGCAGTAGGAAGCATTTACTTTTGTGAACACAAAATTAATCTTTGCAAGACCGAAAGGCAGCTCATTGTAGTACTCAAAAAATTTTACCTACCACCATCCTCCCATAAACCAGAATCTACGTATTTTTTTCTGGTCCATCATTTCGAAATTAGAAACTTCATATATTCTCAGCTATTTGTTGAACATTCTCATTCTTGTATGTGCTATTTTCTCATAGATCATCACACATTTCTATTTTCTTTTCATATTCATCTTTGTTTCCAATTCCTATCATCATGATGCTATTTGATAGAGGAATAACATTGCTAAAACAAATTTAACAATGAATGCATCATGCTGACAGTGTAAAGTGATAAAGCTAATATATCCCAACACCATTTGGCAAATACGATTCTCTCTTTCTATATAGGTGTATTTGAAAAGATAGTGAGATTTTTTTTCTGATATAATCACTCTTCCCCATAGGCAAGTATAAACCAAACCATCACTCCGAAGCCTATACAATGCTGCCCCCTACTGTCTACCTAACAGTAATATATCTTGGGAATGTATCTTGAATCTTCCTATCTTCCAAATGAAAGGGCTAGGTCATTATTCTAAGTAGTAACATAGAGAAGAAAATTACATCACTCTGAAATGAATAACTGACAGTTAAGTAGGACTGACTTCTGGTAAAATATCTGTGTTCCATTCCAGCTGTAGTTTTCTTTACTCTCCTTACTCCTTGACTTCTTGTCTTCTTAGCTCCTTGTCCTTCAATGTATGTTCTGTATTACATAATTCTATGGAGTACAAGAGAAATTCTTGGATTAGCTCATGTTACAAAATAAATGAAGAAGCATATTTTTATGTCTATGACCTAAGTGTCTTTCTTTAAACAGTAGAAAGATGAATGAAAGAAAGAAAGAAAACAAAAGAACAAAAGATAGATAGATATACAGAAAGCATGTGATGTTACAAAGAACTCATAAGGAAAGAAATAAGAATTTTTATAAAAGAATATATGTTCCCATGTACAGCATAGAATTTCACTCTTCTCATTACTCAATAACATATAAATTAGTGTAAATATTATATAAATTAATGAATAAGTTCTTGTTTGAAGGTATCTATTTCTTTCCTAAAGCTATCACAAATTCCACCAACACTTTTGAAGTCTTATTGTCCTATAGTGAGCAATAAATCACTATGATAATGCAATAATTTCACCATATGCTAAGGCTTATTACATTCAGTTTTGACCAGTCAAAAATCATAAATAAAAAAACAAGCAACTAAAACGTAAATATCTTTCATTCTGAAGCAAGTGCCATGCAGCTTAGCTGACGTGGTGAAGCTTTCAGGCCTTCTTATGTTAGCAGTGGCTGAGGTTAAATTGTGTGATAAACTATTGCTTTGACCTTAACTTTATAAAAAATATACCTCCCCTCAGAAAAACTGCCCCCAAAAGCAAAAAATGTTAATATGCCTACTTTAATAATAGAGTGGAACATTTTTGATTGATACCAATGGTGCACATCTTTAGTTGAAGTCTGGTGGTGGTGTGGGAAAAGTGAGGATGATAATGAAGGATGATAATGAAGCTGTGACATCCTAAGTATTTTCAGGTTGGATATAACATTGGTCTCCTTAGAATGACATACACATAGATACCAAAGATCAAACTATATGGGGTTACCAAGTAATTGTACATTTTATTTGAAGTCATAAAAGAATATTAGAGGTAAATGATGTTAATTTTTACTTAGTTATTAATTTAATATTTGATTTGTATAATACATCATAAAACATGTCACTATTTCTTTCATCATTTTGTAACTATTTGATATGTTTTATAGACATATATGTATACATGCACACATACACATGTGTATATATGTGTGTGTGTATTTATACACATATTTATATGCCATCTTATTCCCACTTTATCTTCTCTGTATCTCCTTTATCCTCAACAAACAAATAAGTAATATATGGTCTTTTCCTTGTCTACTTAAACAAAATTCTATAAAATTTAATGTTTAAACAAATCATAGAATGTAGAAAATAGATTTATGATTAATAAACTGATGCACATGTTTAGTAATAACAAATTCTTCCAAATAATGATTTGAAATTGATCTCCTATGACTCCTTCCTGGAACTTATCCAAAAGCGTTCTCTGCAAAGATATTATAGTTATTGTACATTATATTATATAGCTTCTATATTACACATTATTATACATTAATTATTTTTTATTTGCACAAGGAATATTCATGATAGATTAAGCAAACAAACAATAACATAGATTTTGGAATTATGTATACCTTGTTTGAATTCTAGCTTCATTGGTTATTATTTATATAATCTCAGAAGACTCAACATCTTTCAGGGTTCTTTAATTAATGTCTTATTTAATTAATTAAATAAGACATGCCAATAAAATGCTTACAAAATGAATATGAAAATAAAATTAGATTTCATAATTAAATGACCTAGAGCAAAATAATTTATTTTTTTCCTCTGTAATAATGAATATATGGTGAAGTTTCTTACTTGACACATAGGACTGACAACCTGACAAACTGAATTATCAATATATTCATATAAAAATCTCCAAGGTAAAAATAAACTGTTAATAATACATAAAAATCTTTATCAAGTGACCTATTCTTACTTGGACGTACACTACTCTTAGTCTTTTCAAAGCTTTTAGAAGTTTCCAATTATTAGATGTAGACAACAGTTTACTATTGCTATTATCTTCATTCCTGTCTAGAAATAAAATCTCAGACCACTTCTTCAATACTATAGATCATCATAAACATACAAGCAAAACAGTCTTACAAGTATGCTAGAATTTAGAGGGAAGCCTTGTCTCAAGGCATTATCTTTGTGATGTTCCAAAAAGAACTTTGTTGAAATATTCTAATGAATATGATTAAAGCTCCTAGAAATCAGAGAATGCCAGAAATCTAGACATAAGAAGGTGGGCAAAAGTGAAGTGTGTAAATTGTGTAAAGTCCATGCTGATAGCTCTAAATAGATGGCGGCCAACTTAATTCTTATCACCTTGGTCATATACATTGTATACATTGTATACACTATTTTAAATGAACTAGATTGATAAACTAACCTCATTTGGAATGTGGAATTCGGGAGTAGATACTAGGTACACATTCATGAACATGAATGACACGTTACTTCAAATTTAGTATTATGTTTCAGTGCAAATCAATGTGGAAACATTTGTTTTTAATGCATTATCCAAACATATATGAAAACAAATGGGAAATTACCTAAAATTATGTTACTACTAGTTTCTAAGTGATAAATTTAGATAATCAGAATTGCCATAAGAAATCAGATTGTATTCATCATAGAGGTCCTTCACTTCTATGATTAACTCCTAGTTATTTTATTTTTGTGGGGCTATTACAAATGGAGTTGCTTTCCTGATTTCATCCATGCTTTTCTCATTGTTGGCATACAGGAAAGGCATTGATTTTTGAGGGTTAATGTTATACCCTGCTATTTTGCCAAAGTTTTGAATCAGCTCGAATAATTTGGGAGTGGAGTCCGTGGGATTTTTTAAATACCATCTGCAAAGAGGGAGAGTTTTACTATATTTTTCCCTATTTGGGTCCCTTTTATGTTTGCATCTTTGAAAAAATTAATATTCAGTGAAGTAAGCCAGGCCCAAAGAAACATAGGTCCCATGGTTTTCCTTATTTGCAATAACTAGTATATGTGTGAGACAAGCAGAAAAGGCCAGATAAGTTGATGTTAGGCGAAATGAACCTCAAGGTAAGGACTCAAATGTTTTTTTTTCCTTGCTTGCTATGGTTTCTAACATATTTATATGGTACTATGTGATTTCTTTGTTGCCTTGTATGTCCCTCCCCCACGGTGTAGCCCCTGTTTTCACTGTATTTGATGTTGGTATAATTTGTGGAGGGGAAGGGAAAAAAACAAATTGTTTAAATAGGGATACAGGTGGGCCCATTGTAACAATGAGATGTACAAGACCTTATGTCGAAAAACGAACTTTACAACTTTGGTGCGGGGGGGGGGGGGGGGGGGGGGGGGGGCTGGGGAGTGGGGTGTGGTGTAGGGTGGGGGGGGGGAGATGCGAAGGGATGGGAAGGGGAAACAAAGGAGGAGGCAACAATGCTTGATAAGAAATGTACTCATTACCTTGCTCATGTAATTGTAACCCCTCTGTACAGTCTTTTCACAAGAAATAAAAAGAAATTAGATTGTATTCCCTCTAGAGACACGTTCATTATATATCTGTTTTATACAGAATTTACAAAAGAAAACTAATCTTTATTTGGTCTCTGAAGTTAAATGACAACTAATATACTCTCAGAGTAGTATAAACCTGTGAAAGCTATCTGCTCTGATCTTCCTTAGTATGAGAGTTGATGCTTCTCAAAATCAGAGCAAAAATGTTACTATCCAATGTATTATAGTCTTTTAAGGAATGCTGTGAAAAGACAGTGTCTCTGAGATTGAATTACTGATTGTTTTTCCTTGTTGCATGCATTAATAATGTAAAAATGAACACTTTGTTGTACAAGCTATTATATGCATGTACCTATTCATCAACTGCAGAAAAAACTTTCTGAAATTATTTCAGGAAAGGGAATGAAGGATGAGGGGAGTAGCAGAAACAGTGATTTTTTTTTGTCCTCAAAACTAGTGCTCTACAATTTGAGCCAAAGCACCACTTCCTGAAAGGATTGGTGAATTTTCCCTGGGCACATGACATTCATATATGGAAACATCACAATTAAATAAATCCCTATATGCACCTAATCCAGAGTAATAAGAATAGAAAAAAGTGAATAATTTATCTGCCAATTAGCAATCCAAATAATGTCCATTATTTATTTTTTCTTAATAAAACATTTAAAAACAACTGCAAGAATAAAATATCCATTTGTGCAAATAATTTTAATGTTCTTCCATGTATATAAGACATAATGCTATTAAACTAAATTTTGAAAAGACTAAATCTAGTCCACTGAATTAGAATTAAATTAGGAGAGTTAATGCTAAGGTTAAAGTTAAAGCTAAGAGTTGTAGCTTCTAAGTCTAAATACATAAATAGTTAACTAGGTAACTGTGTATAAGCAAAGCTGACTTTATGGATGTATGACCTTGGTAGTTTCTCGTGGAACTCTTTTGATTGCTTAGTTTATATGAATTGACATCATCTCTATTCTATTCACATTGGTGGATGCATGAAAGACTGTAGAAAGCTACTCACTGACTTTATGGATATATGACCTTGGTAGTTTCTCATGGAACTCTTTTGACTTAAGTCTTCTTATTGTTTAGTTTATATGAATTGACATCATTCTTATTCTAATCACATTGGTGGATGCATGAAAGACTGTAGAAAGCTACTCACTGAGTCAACTCCTTGTTACCTTGTCTACCTGATTCATTTCATATCTATTCCTCTAAAACAAAATATTTTCCCTTTACTAATGCATGAACATACTTCATTATGTTAAGTAAGTTTTGTTTGGTCTTACTGATCTCTAGGTCTTTGCTTGAAATATAGTTGCATGAGGACAGGCACTGGTCTAATCTGATCATACTCTATTCATGAATCTGCTAGATATCCAAATATTCTTTTGCTGAACATCCATGGAAACATCTATTAAGTGACAAATGAGCTCTTATATTTGGCCTCTACCTTTTTTCTGGACTTCTTTTTTGTACATAGTTTAGTACATGGTTTCATAGTATGCAGACTTCTTAGAGACTTCAACATAAATGAACGTGTTAAGACATCCAAAAGGAATTTTGGATTCCTGAATTTTCCTTACCTAGTCTTGAAAATCACATAGTATCACGCTGCTGCTATGACTCACTTGAACAAATTGTAGAGAAAAAGATAAAGTTTATACTTCTTGGTAGAATATGGTGGAATTACAATAAAGAAATGTCTTAAATAATTTCTTTAAAACTCAGAGAAACAGCATTGATTACCATGGTGTGCATTGATAATTCAGGTATTCACTTAGAATCTAGTTGCTATAAATGGATTTGTACACAGATTGTAGTGTAAAACAATGACTTTTCTATAGGCCAACAGCTGACATACCAACAACAACAAAAAAAACCAACTTAGCACAGCACTTGATCCATAATGGTTGGATAAATGCTGAATAAATACTGGCTGTCTGAATATTATCCACTTTATGGTCATTTTACTGACCAGTCATAAAAGCAAAGTATGAGTTGCATGTTACACGTAGGTTATAAAGATAATTAGAGGATTGGAACATATAAGGTTGATTAGCAGATATTTTTCTAGTAATATTAGATTTTAATAAAATCACAGGAAATAGATTATAATAGACTAAATTGGTTCCTTAAAGTAGTGCACAGGAAATTGGACTCAGGTGATGAGAAAATTATGAATTTATTATATAGTAATTTAACTGCTTTACAAAATGCTAAGTGAATTGTCTTTCCTTGGTTATAATTTAATTCTGTTTCTAAATGTATGCAGGTACAAATTGTTTTTCATAAAATCTCAAAGTATCACAGTATGAACACTGTTTAATACAGGAGTCTGAAAAATTCTGAACTTCCCATCTACTGCTTTAAACATAGTAAATTTAAACTAAGATTTTTGATAACCAAATTTAAAAGTTAGTTTCATTAGAAATTCCTATGAATCCTTTAAAAATATTTAAAAATTATATTAATATATGTCAAGAAAACTAACCGTGCATGTGTTCAAAGGCAAAGGGAAGAGCCCGGACAAGACTCCCAATTAAACTTGTAATCCAATTGAACCCACTGAGGTACTGAAGTCTGGCCCTGCTGTAGAAACACAGGTTTATAGTTATCCTCCTAGATACCGTTGTTTTATACTAAACAAACAACAAATTGTTCCTGTTTCTCAAGTCTCAGTTATACTTTCCATAAGATTAAATTCTCATTCTCAGGAAAGAGTTCCATATTCTGCTTCCCAAATATGTGTAAAATTCTAAGACAAACTTCAAGATATTTTCAAGCCTGATTATTTTAACATGAATCAGAAACAGAGAAACTTTCACCATATAGAAGTAAACTAGATAACTCAAAATTTTCACTTGTTCACTTGTCCAATGCTTAGTTATGGTTTGTTCTAAAATACTTAGATCTAGCTATTGTGAATACCTATTTAAATAAAATATCTATGATTTCATAATTATCTGAAAGACATAAAATACTTTGGATACTAATGCAAGAACTCAGAAGAAACATCCTAATCAGAAAGAAGATTTCAAAAGAAACTTCTCAGAAAAGGACAAAATAAGTTCAGAAGACTTTCCAACTAAATGGTTTTGTCCTTTGTTTTGTTCTTCCATTGAGAACATTCTGTTGACAAAACTTACAAAGGCTCCTAAATGCAGAACATTTTCTTTTGGAAATTCAATAGATCGATTTTTGCTTTCACCAAAATAGTAATTTTCAAAACTATGAGAAATTTAATATATATATATATCACTTGCTTTTAAAAAATTTAAATGAGGCTTTTTCACAAAAGATTTTATATATGTATATATACATATGTATATAAAACATTGAACACATATTTTATTCTACTTGTCAAAAAAGGTCACAAAACATTAGCTCAAAAGAAAGTTCATAGAAATGTTTTTTATTTAAATATATATTTTTATTGTAAAGATACTGTACAGAGAGTTTACAGTCACAAGAGTAATGAGTACATTTCCTATTGAGCATTCTTACTCCCTCCTTTGTTTTCCCCCTACCATCCCTTCCCTTTGTACATCTCATTATTACAATGGGTCAACCTGTATCCTTATTTCAGCATTTTGTTATTTCCCTTCCCCTCCCCAAATTAGAATAAAGTATATACAAGATGCAGTGCATCGGAATGAAAACAGGGGTTATGCCACAATGTACATAGAAATGCTTTATATGCACAGATTTTGTGTTGGTTTTAATAGTGATATATGTTGCTTAAACATATATCATTAGGCCGAGTGCTGGTGGCTCATGCCTGTAATCCTAGCTACTCAGGAAGCTGACATCTGAGGATCGAGGTTCAAAGCCAGCCTGGGCAGGAAAGTCCATGAAACTCTTATCTCCAATAAACCATTCAGAAAAACAAAAAACGAAAAAACCAGAAAGTAGTGCTGTGGCTCAAATGGTAGAGCGCTAGCCTTGAGCTGAAGAGCTGAGGGACAGCACTCAGGCTCAGAATTGAAGTCCCATTACCTATCAATAATCTATCTATCTATCTATCTATCTATCTATCTATCTATCTATCTATCTATCTATCTATCTATCTATCTATCTATATCATTAACCATATAACAGCATTAAACATATGACTTGCTAATGTAGAAGAAATAGCACAGAGGAAAAGATTTACTGTTTTTTCATATGGTAATAATTCCAGACTATTACATTAGATTATATGCTGTGTAATATTCTTTTTTTCAAGTTCAATTTCCAACAAACACTTTTGCTGAGTTGGTTTAAACTAGAAGGGAAGGAAATTAAAAAAAAATATATAACTTGCCCTAAATTCCTCCAAGCTACTTCAACCTGGAGGTAATGTGCCTTTCATCTTAATATCTTTTTAGCAGGTTTTGTCTTCCATGTTGGCACACATTACCAGGCCTATTGTCCTCCTAAGATTTCCTAGTCAATGCTTCTCAAAGTGTCTCCCTAGGTCACGTGCCCCAACTCCCTGGTCTGACCGTACTGCACACCCGGCACCATGCCTGCAGAAGGCATGCCCCTTAGGCACTGCCTTTTCTGCCAAGGTAACAGCCTTTGCTTTGCTTTTAGTATACATGTCTAACACAGGCAGCCAATGTAGTCTATACACTAATGAGGCTATTATTTCTTTTCCCAGACAGTGTTGAAGCTTGTCTTCTTAACCTTGATGCAGCATGGTATGTACAAGGTCCTTCATTAAATAATCCTCTTTTGCTTCTGGGTGTGTGTTTTCTTGCCATCGGCAAGGAAAGAGGAATCACTTTTTCCTAGTCCTCCTTTCATCTTAGCTTTTCCCTTGCATAAACCCTTCTCCTCATTCTCAGCCCCAGGTGATAACAAGAAGAATCCTTTGCAAAAGCAATTTAAAGTTATGTACAGGCACATGTGCAGAAGAGAAACCAACATTCCTCTCTCAACTCCAACCCCAATTTAAGCGTAGCCTCAACATCACAAGGTAAGTACAAAACATTTCTCCAACAATGCACTGATATGACAGTAGATGCAAATGTGTAAACTGAAAACTAAACCCCTAACTACCTTATTTTAAAATTATAGAACTGTCAGAAGCACTTTTACCAACGAACGAAAAGAAATGACTAAAGTGTGCTGCTTTTTCTAACACAAGCATTGGCACTTAGATTTTATAGTACATGTAAAAACCAAACATACCTTTAGGTCTGCAAACTCAGGGAGTTCATTGTAAGTTCAGGTACATGTAAAGAGATTAACAAAAAGTACAATTTCTATTATTGCCAGTGGCTTCATATTTATGTTTTATTCATTTCAATACTTATTAAAGGCATACTTCATCAATTCATCCGTATTTGAAGGCTTATTAATGAAGTTGAATGAAAAGAACCTCAGGAATAAGAAATAGTCCACAGGAATAGAGTTCTTTTTCAATGGCAAGAGAGCAGCAAAGGCATCTTTCAAATGCAATGGAGATCAAAACAATAAATTTCAACTTCTCTTGAAGCCTAATTGTTAAATCAAACTCCTTTACTCGAAATGCTCATAAATATTATTTCATTTATGGCAAGACATGGAATTGGTTATTATATAGTCGCTTGCTTATTTAACGTTGTCCTATTTGTCACAGGCTGCTATTTATCTATGCCCAGGTAAATAAGGGCTAGAAATGGAATGCCTATTTCTCCTTACCAAATCAGAGTGTCTTTCCTCGCTATTCTAGCTAATCAAATACTTGCAGTATTGTCCTTCATTTCCACATTGTTGTGGGCCCTGCTGAGTTATAGTTTGCAGTATTCAAAGGAGAAATGTTCCATCAACACACCACTGTTGTAGAAATTAAAACTATCCTGTTCTTTTTTATAGAACATTGGAAAAATATCAGAGAAAAGTAAATTAGGGAAGTAGAATATTAAAAGACACACTATTCTGAATTTCATGAGAAAATGATTAATTGTCACAAAAACACCACAAGAAAATTAATAGACACAATGGGCTCAATTCCCACAGTGGTAGGATCTTCAAAGACCCATATATCAAGAAAGTTTGTTGAAATCATATAAATTTTTAAAAATCCAGCTACAAGCACAACCATGTTAATGGCAGCATTATTTACCATAGTTAAGATATGGAACCAACCCAGATGCCCCCCAGTAGATGAATGAATCAAGAAAATATGATACACACACACACAATGGAATTCTATGCCTCCATCAGAAAGAATGACATTGCCCCTTGGAAAAAATTATATTAAGTGGAAAAAATTATATTAAGTGAAGTAAGCCAGGCCCAAAGAAACATAGGTCCCATAGTTTCCCTTGTTTGCAATGACTAGTACGTGTCTAGGACAAGCAGAAAAAGTCAAAGGCTATGTACATATGACCACATGAGATAATGTTAAGCAAAATGTACCCCAAGACAGGGACACAAGTGCTTTTATTTTCTTTCTTGCTATTGTTTTTAATGTTCTTACAATGCACTATGTGATTCTTTTCTTTCATTTGTTTGTTCTTCCCCCATGGTATAACTCCTTTGTTCACTGGTTTTGATGCTGGTGTTCTGCATCTTGTATATATATTTTTGTAACTTGGAGAAGGGAAGGGATATAGAGGAATGCCTAAATGGGGGTGCAGGTTGACTCATTGTGACGACGAGATGTACAGGACACTATGTTGAAAACGAACTTTACAATGTCAGGGGATGGAACGGGGGAGTTGGGGACAGGTATGAGGAAGTGATTGTATGGAGAAAACAGAGGAGGAGACAGCAATGCTCACTACGAAATGTGCTCATTACCCTTCTCATATAACTGTAACCCTCTGTACAACATTTTTACAATAAAATATATATAATAAAAAATCCAAAGCAGCAGAGATTGAGCAAAGGACAAAGAGAGCTTGAAAAATGGTGGAGATAAATTAATTGATTCAAAGCCATAAGATCAATGACAATAGAGTACAAAATACGGAGTACAAAATATGCTTACCTGATTCTACATTAAGCTGTAAACATATTTATCAATATTTACTATATTTCTCTTGGCTATCCAGTTTTCTATAGCATGTATAGAATTTTCTACTGTATAAATGGCAGTTATTGATTACCATTTCAAGTTTCTATATAATGCACAAATGGCAGTTTTATAGAGGTAAAATTAAGAGGGAATATTATGGAAGGAGTGACATCCCACACGCTATAAGCTAAACCACAGATTTCAGGAAAGTTTTCTATTTGAGGACATAATGAGAATGTGTTTCATCACAGAAGAGGCGACTGTGTTATACAGAGAGACTACTCTTTCTGCTGTTGTTTGCTGTGGCCCCAAATTTCAATATGTTATAAAGTTAAAAGTATAGCATCACATTTCAGTAGCCGAAATGGAGGACCACAGGGTATAATTTTTATTCTTTTGGTTTGTCTGTAATCTTGAAACATGGTGTGCAAGTTATTATCGTCTCTCTCCCTATTTTTGAAGTCAGAAATCGACTTTACTTGCTTTTATAAAGGGATTTGCTCCGAACTTCATTAATTCAAGCCAGTTAGGCCAACATCAAAAGACAGAAAAGAAGCAAAAGAACTGGGCTTATACTGAAGTTGATGTGATATCAGATCTAGCTGTCCAGATCTCAACAGAGTTGTTGGATTTGTCCAGGAAGCTGTTTGGATGGTGTGAACCATGGTCCAATGACCTTGATGCACTGAATTTGTTACAAAGGTCACATCTTATTACCTGGGTCATTTTTCAGAATGTTTGGTAACTTTCTACCCTGCTTGTTGGGATTTGAATAGACTCTAAAAATGACAAGAGATCTTTCCTAGCATTGATTTTCAGCTAAAATAACTTCCTCAAATTATGAACTCTAGTCAATTCAGGATGCTTCAGGAATTTTGTAATTTTCAAATGTGTAGATTTGCCAAAGTGACAGAAAACAGTGCAATATCTCACATCTTGCAGATAAAATGCAAATGTGAAAGGATTCTATTATCCCTAACACTTCTATTACAGTGAGCATAAAAATACATTAATATCTCAAAAAGTAACTTGTCCTATGAGCACACATTCTTCTGTAATCAAAGAGACTTCACATTAGAAAGCTTGAATCCTCTCCACTTAATTTTGAATAAAATATATACATGTGTATTTTAAAGAGAATTAAAAGATGGAAATGCATGAAATACAATTTACCAAAATTTACAAATCTGAATCGAAGTATTTTCAAGATATGAAGTGCTTTGAATAGCAGTTATTGTGAAACTTAAGGATAAAAAACATTCTCTATAGTTACTAAGAAGTAAGAGGAGGAGGAAGAGGAGGAAGGGCAGAAAGGTATCTGTGGTACATAATCCTACATAATTAGTTCTGAGACTTAGACGAATGAATTTCTTGTCACTCTGAAAAGGGATAAGGAAAAAGATGGAGTGGACTTACGTGGCTCCTAGTCAGAAATCCACTGTGAAAATTGGTGTTTTTTTCTGGGGAATTGGTGTGAAATGATCTGGAATTTCAGAAAAATATTCAGACAAGGGTACACTGCTCTATACTTCTCTAGGAGACACCATATTGGGCATTGTTACTGTTCCTGGGTAACAGGCAGAGAGAAACAATACCTTGAAATTAAGATATACTGATTGAACAAATTTTCACATACAAAACCAGTCCACAAGCTTCATAGCTGGAAAATTCAAAGATCCTGAGATTTAGATATAATCAAGAGAATTTGCCTTGGATCCTGGGTCTGCATGTGATTGTCGACTTGTTTTCTGATAACAATCTCTCAGAGAAACCGCCTCTGTAATGACCCAAATCACCAGAGCATTGGTAAAACTTGGAGAGAAGGTGTCTTCTCTAATCAGTTTGCATAAGAAACATTAAGCTCTTGATGTAAAAATTTAAAAACCTCACCTAAATTCTGTTTTTCCTGTTGGAAATTTCATCACCCAAATGAAAAATTTTCAAGAGATTTAATTGAAGTTAGTCTTTAGTTTTCAAACTTTTTCTCATCTACTAAAATTAACACAATATATTAACTCAATATTTTAAATATTTTATGATGTTATATTACAGATAAAATTTGCTTATAAAATTTGCTTATAAAACATTGAAGTATTTGATATATTTTCTTGTTACATATATTTATATATGTTTATTGTAAAGGTATTGTACAGAGGGGTTACAGTTACATGAGTAGGGTAATGAATACATTTCATGCATAGCAAACATTGTTACCTCATCCTTTATTTTCCCCCTACCATCACTTCCCTTCCCACCTCCCCAAATCCTCCCGCCCCCTCCCACCCAAACATTGTAAAGTTCATTTTCAAAATAGTGTCCTGTACATCTCATCATCACAATGGGTCAACCTGAATCCCCATTTAAGCATTCTACTATAACCCTTCCCCTTCCCAAATTACAAAAATGTATATACAAGATGCAGAACACCGGCATCAGATCCAGTGAAAACAAGGTTTATACCGTGGGAGAAGAACATACAAAAGAAGGAAAAGAATCACACTCCGTATTATAAGTACATTAAAAACAATGGCAAGAAAGACAAAAAACCACTGTGTCCCTGTCTTGGGGTACATTTTGCTTAACATTATCTCATGTGGCCATATGTACATAGCCTTTGACCTTCTCTGCTTGTCCTAGACATATACTACTCATTACAAACAAGAGAAACCCTGGGACCTATGTTTCTTTGGGCCTGGCTTACTTCACTTAATATATTTTTTCCAAGTCTTTCCATTTCCTAACAAATGGGGCAATGTCATTCTTTCTGATGGAGGCATAGAATTCCATTGTGTATATATATATATATATATATATATATATATATATATATACATACATATATACATATACATATATATACATACATACATATATACATACATATATACATATATATATATATATATATACATTTTCTTGATCCATTCATCTAATGAGGGGCATCTGGGTTAGTTCCATCTCTTAGCTATGGACAATAATTCTGAAATAAACATAGTTGTGCTGGTAGCTTTAGTATGGTCTTGTTTGTGATCATTTGGGTAAATGCCCCAAAATGGGATTGCTGGGTCATAGGGAAGCTTTATGTGGAGTCTTTTGAGGAACCTCCATACTGCTTTCCAAAGTGATTGAACAAGTTTACACTCCCACCAACAATGCAGTAGGGTTCCCTTTTGGCCATATCCCTTCCAGGATCTGTTGTTACTAGATTCCTTGATTATAACCATTCTAACTGGAGTGAGGTGGAATCTCAATGTTGTCTTGATTTGCATTTCTTTTATGGCTAGAGATGTTGAGCATTTCTTTATTTGTCTATTGGCCATTCTTATTTACTCTTCAGAGAAATCTCTTTAAGTCTTTAGCCCATTTGTTAATCGGGCAGTTGTTCCTTTGAGGATTTGTTGTTGGGGGATTTAGTTTTTTGAGTTCTAAGTATGTTTTAGATGTAAGACTCTTGTCCATTGTATGGCTAGTGAAGATCTTCCAGTCTGTGGGCTTTCTATTGATCTTTCTAGCTATGTCCTTTGCCTTGCAGAAGCTCTGTAGCTTTGTGCAATCCTATTTGTCCAACCTTTCTTTGATTTGTTGTGCTTCTGTGTCTCTATTAAGAAAATTTCTGTCTATGCCAAAGAGCCTTAGAGTTTTTCCTATTCCTTCCTGTAATGTTTTCAGGGAATCTGCCTTTATGTTGAGGTCTTTGATCTATTTGGAGTTGATTCTGGTGCAGGGTGATATATAAGGATCTAGCTTTAGTTTTCTACAAGTGTTTAACCAATTTTGCCAGCACCATTTACTGAAAAGGCTGTCTTTCTTCCATTCTATTTAATTAGCTCCCTTGTCAAAGATTAGGTGGCTATAGGTCTGTGGGTTCATTTCTGGGTCAAGCATCAGTAAAACTGGAAAATTCGTTAGCATAGAAACATTTAAAACAGTTATGTTTCAAATTTATATTCATAAACTTAACCATGCCTTAAAGCTTTCCGCAACATTTTTCAGCTATTCTAGCAGAGTGCAGATAAACAAACACAGTCTGAATTAGTGAATTTTTCCATTATTGTTGTATTATTGTGAATCAGAGAAAAATGAATACTTCCTTCTTTGAAATTATTCCATTTCATTAAACAAGTACTTTCAAGACAGAACATTGAATCTTAGTTTCTGATATTAAGAATATTATTCTTAAAATTAATATATCCTGTTTTCACTGTATTTGATGTTGTTGTAATTTGTGAAGGGGAAGGGAAAAAACAAATTGTTTAAAGACGGATACAGGTGTACCCATTGCTACAATGAGATGTACAAGACGTTATATTGAAAAACAAACTTTATAACTTTGGCGAGGTTGGGGTGATATGGGAAGGTAGGGGATGGGAAGGGGAAACAAAGGAGGAGAGAACAATGCTTGATAAGAAATGTACTCATTACTTTGTTCATGTAATTGTAACCCCTCTGTATGGTATTTTCACAATATAAATTATTAATTATAATTTATGTATCATGAGTCTCACAACTGAAATATCTTATTTTAATAATTCAATTATTTGAATCTTCATGAGTATATATTCTTATAAAAGTTTGATCTCTGTGTGGATCTAGAGACTATACAAAGAAAACAAATGTTAGTTCAATACTTACCACCTACAGGAGAAATATGAGCTAAAATATCGTCACAACTAATAGATCATGATAAATGTGCAATTGAATTTCAATAGGTAGTGAAAAAGAGATAGAGAATGTGAAAGAGGTTTTTTTGAGGTATCAGACACTTTGCCAAAAAATTCAGCATTTTGGTTATTCCATTTTTTACTATCTTTAAGTACTGTATAAAGAAGTAACCATTTACTAAAGCAGTTCATGCACGCAATGCATCTTGATCGGTTTTGCCCCTTTCAACATTCTCACCCATCCCTCTCCTACCCACTTGTTCCCTCATTAATTTTGCTGGATATACATTGAATTCTTGACTCCTCCCACTCCTCTCCTCTTCATTCCTCTGCCCCTTTTCCCTTGACCACACTTCACCCCTTTGGTGTTTATTTTGTTGAAAATTGACTTTGATATTTTACATTTTATTTTTATCTGTTCTGGGGCTTGAACCCAGGGCTTGGGCACTGTCCCTGAGCTTCTTTGTGCTCAAGGCTAGCTCTCTATTACTTGAGACACAACACCACCTCCTGGTTTTGAGTGGTTAATTGGAAATGAGTCTCATAGGGACTTTTCTGCCCAGACTGTATAATCTTTAGATCTCAACCTACTCAGTAGCTAGGATTATAGGTGTGAGCCACCAACATCCAGCTAGGAATTGACTTTGTCATGCTAAATAATTAAACTATTTGAGTTCTCCCACAAATCTATCATATTTAAGTTAATACATTTTAGGCACTTGTATAACACCCAATGTATTTACAATCATTCATTACCGGAAAGCGGGGAGAGAGAGAAAGAGAGAGAGTGTGTTTAATCATTACAATCATTGTAATTTAAATTTTTATTTCAAAAAGTATTTTTTTTAGCTATGAGCAGTGGATCAAGCCTGTAATCTTTGCTACTTGGAAGGTAGAGATTGGAGGATAATTGAATGAGGCCATCTTGGATATGAAACATATACATGACTCCAGCTCAATCAACAGCTGGGAACAGTGGGGTTCATCTAATAGTCCCAAGAAAAATGAAAGCCCAAACAAGAAGATCACATTCCAGATCAGCATAAAGTAATATCCTATTTTGAAAGTAGCCAACACAAAACAGTATTGATGCAATACCTGCTAAGCAATTGAAATGTAATGGCTTACAACCCCAGTACCACAAAGAAGCATATTGTGTTATTTTAGGTCTTGACATAGTCTTATTGTGATTTATGTGCTTGGGCCAGATTTCAAATCTCATATGCATTTCCAATTCAATGGCCACTGGATGTGTGAGCCTTTGATCATAATCATCACACTCCCTAGTTTGTCATACATCTTGGATATAAGAACCTATCATCTGTTTTCCCTGTCTTCTCCATGAGCTATGATAAACATTTCCCATGGAAATGTATACTCTGTTAAGAAGAATAAAAGAATGGAATTCAGCCAGACAATATTTTTTTAAAATGCACAAAAAGAGAATTTTGTTTAATTTCTAGGATCAACTTTGTTTTCTTTTGATGCTCCTCCCTGAATTTGGATATGTATATAATTATTATATACTATAATCCAGGCACAAGTATGGAACATACAACCTAATTTGAGGTAGCCATTCCTATAAAGGCATCAGTTGACTTAAACTTGGCTTTTCACCTAAGCCACATCACTCATAATAAATATTAGGAAGTCTTGAGGAATTACTCTTTGCTGATAGGTTTGAATATTGGAGAATAAAGCTATGAATCAATTATGAAAATGGAGATGTTAAGAAATACTCAGAAAGGAACTGATTGCTAGGAACGCAGATTGCACCCTGCCTCAAGTTGCGGTTTTTTAGCCACTATAGAGTCTACAGGGTCCCATTTAGGCTTTGGCAAGTTTAAGGGGATAATTAATTTCAAAATAGTGGGGTTTCTCCTTCCCATGCCTATGCTATTTAAAGATTGTATTTCATAGCTTTTTACATCCAGGTTATTGTAGTTTCTGGTACTTTAATTTGAGGGGACAAGACTACTTCTGCTTCAGTTTCTTCATTTTGAATGAGAATAAATTAGTGCGTATCTACAGATTTAAGGAGAGAAATATGGTGGGATGTGAAAGGGCAAAGATCAGAAATCAAGAGTCAGCTGACTCATGACACAGTTCAACATCCGCCTGGGCAGAGATACTGGACCTCATATAAAACTGAAGTAGGGTGAAAAGAAGGCCTGGTTTTACAGCATCTGCCCAAAAGTGTGAGGGCCCAAGCTTCATGCTCAAATCTTAGGGCTACAATAAAAAAAGAAGATGGCATATATTTAATGCTTATTACACTCTATAAATATTTTAAACTTACACTATTCTTTCCAAGTTAAAATTATCAAGCTAGTCACAAGCCAGATTTCAGCTAAGCAACATCTCACATTATATATGAAAGTTAACCTGCATCATATAATCTCAACAATACATTATGTCACTAGACAGGCAGCATTTGAATCTGAATGTCTTCATGAGAATTCAGCAGTCTCACTGATGTACCTGATTTTTCTTTTATTTGTATGTTTGTTTAATGCATCATGGTTTCTTTTATTTCCTTTTGTATCTATGAGTATTTTGTTTTTACACAACCATAATGCCTGTAAAATTTCTATATAAAAACCATCTGAAATATCTATCTCAATTTGCTATTGATTCACACGCAGATATATTCCTTACCATGACAAATATGTGTTCTTTCCAGTATTTACAGAATATCAAGAAATTGAAAGGAACGAGGTCCAGAAAAAGAAGCATAATGATAAAAGACATTTTATCATAGAATATCACTTCTGTGCAATGATGGTTAGCATGAGTAATTCAAATAAAAGTAATTTTAGAAAAGATTTCATGAATGTTACTTTTTAGAACTAAGAATACAGATCTGCAGAGTGAGTCACTTGTCAGCACTCACAAAGCAAAGGGGGAAAATAAGTGTTCTCTCTTAATTGTAAGAGAGGAGAGTGGCATCAAATTGCCTGGAACTCTTTATGTGTGCTCTCCTTTGGTAACTTGTTTCTCAAAGCAAGAATTTGGTGTCACTATTAAAGTATGAATACATTGTGGGTATCAGAAGAGATGAAATACATCTGGTTTAAAAATAAAATAAAAAGCCATTAATTAGGAAGAGTAAATACTGTTTAAAGCAGGCTTTTTGTATCTCCTGAAATTGTCTCAAAGAAAATGATGATATTGTGTGCTTAGATATTGTGCACGTTTATTTTAGTAGAGCTAAAAGCTATCCATTTTACCTCCAAGTTTTAAATGCAAAGAAATTAGTAGACAATAGCTATATAAAGTATGCTATATATGTGACAAATCTTACATAGAATTTCAATTTTTGTTTAAATAAAAATTTACTAGAAATTTAGGCAAGCATATTGCCTATTGTGTAATCTCAAATAGAAAAGCAAGAAATCAAAATGAAAGCTATCCTTAACAATTCAGTTAGATAATAGGGACAGATTATCTCTATCATTGTGAGAGAAAAAAAGGGAAAGATTAAAATAGAGTGAAAATGAATTTTACTAAGGTGTCCATGGCTCATGCCTATAATCAGGAGGCTAATACCTGAGCATCACACTATGAATCCATCCTGGAATAGATTATCTCCAATTAACCACAAAAACACAGGAGTGGAGCTGTGGCTCAAATGGTAGTGTCAGCCTTGAGCGAAATAACTAAGGGACAGTACCCCAACATATGTTCAAGCCTCAGTCCCAGGCTCCCCCCCACACACATTTATTTAGAGAGTGTCATGGTTTACAGAAATGTGTATCTTGGAAGAATGAAGTAATACTAAAGTTTCTAACCTGAAACGTAGATTAGAGAAAGAGGTAAATTTTTTGAGGGACACACACACACACACACACACACACTCACACTCACACACACATAGAGATAATATCAATACATTGTATTATGGTACATATTTTTATTATAATTACATTAAATTATTTATTATAATTATAATGTATTATATCCCATTTTGGGAAGAAACAGTGTATTCTGTTAAACATCTATACATGTATGAACAAACCTAAACTGTATCCGTATTGAATGTAATAACTAGTTTGTATAACTCACTTTATTACCAAGCACTATTATTTTCTGGTTCTTATTTGCTTAGGAGGCCATATAATAATAATTTTCCTAACTTTCAGATTTGTTTAAACTGTAAATTATAAAGTCACAATAGATATTGACACTGAATTTTGAAGTTAAGGGAATAAAGATACTGCTATCTCTTTATTTCCCCCTAAATCAACTTAATTCTTTAGTTGGTCATCTCTGGTTTATTAGTTTAGTGACTGTCATAAAATTTTAATACATGACAAACATGGCTAGAGTTTTGGATTGTTTCCAGCTTAGTACTTAACTTATTTTCAATGACATAGTCAATATATTTCATGTTGGGATATAATTGGGTTCCATGCTTAAAATTCTCTGAAATTTTCTACAGTTTTCTCTGCTTATTCAAGCCACAGATCTTACTTTGTAAGATATCATAGAATTATAATTACTCCTAGAAAACTGATTGCATATTCCATTTACAGTGGATTGCTCCAAGCCTTCCCTTTTTCTCTGCTTCAGTTATTTTTCTCTAGGTGTTTTTTTTTTAATACTTGCTGTTAGTAATAAAAATGTAGGGAATAAGGAAGCAGTTTGTTTCTTTTTTTACTGATCACTACTATGATTATTTATTGATTTTTAAAGCTAGTTTATTAATGTCATTGTCAGATATAAAAATATGGAGAAAAGCTTAAAACTTTGCCCAACTGATCTACTAGAACAGTAGTGCCAATTTTCGTTTTCACCTGCACAGTCTGCTAAAGCATACATAGTATTTAAAATTAAACAAAACTTTACATTAATTTTTGTTCCTCTTTATGTAAAAAGTTTTGATAGGAAACACCTCTGATAAAATCCATCTTAGACCCAATGATCTTCAATTGAAATTGCCTGTCATTAAAGTATAATCAAGAGAAATACCTATTTACAAGTAAAGTGTGTGTGATTGTTTTGTGTTTTTAAGAGTTCAGAAATATTGATGGTATACATTACTCTAGCTTAAGTCAAAATGTGTGAACTTTAACTGAAAATAAAAGCCACCAGAAAATGCAAACTTTTCCAGATAAAATAATTTCCACCTTTGTAGTAATCCTTTCCATCCTTTGTAGTAATCTCAAAGCAAATATTTTTATGATTAACAAAATTTTGACATTTAAATTGAAAACCATGATTTTAGTTAATGAAAGAGCATCAATGTAGATTTTGGGGAGTTCCACACACTTTGCTGATTTTTCCTGTTTTCCCCATAATTGTAAAAGTATTTTTGGGTTTCAAAAGCTTTCTTTCAAAACTTTAAAGCAGACATTATGGAAAAATAATACTCAAGCTAAATAATGTTTTATGTGAAGCCAATAGAACTGGAGGAAAATTGCCATGTAACTTACACAAAACAGTTATTCCAACTTTAATCCTGGGGTCCTCATTGTATATACTTATGTAACAGGTAGTACTGAAAATCTTAGTATATTCAATGATTCTAATATAATAAAATCATGATTGTTAAGATATTTTCAATCAACTGCTTCTCTATGTGTAAATGAATAAATAAATGAGCAGAAGGTTCAAAGAATGAATGTATGAGTATATGACTTACCAACAAACTAATTCTTGTTTTCTTTCCATTTCATTCATGATTTTATTTTCTTTCATAAGCCCCCAATTGAGACTGATTTGTTACTTGTGCCTTATGTTTGCTTCTGTCCTTTCATTTTTGTATTTTACTGGATTCATAAGGTTTTAACTTTAAATTTTCTTCATGCTGTGATGTGAACTTCCTTTAAGGCAGATTCATTCTGTGCAAAAGTAGGTTTTATTTGTGAAAATTTTGTTAAGTGGAACTTTTCTACCTTATACTTTTATAAACACCTCAAAGTCAAAGTATGATAATTTGGGATTATCTCACATTTAACTTTTGTATAATGACTTTTAAGTTGAATATAAATGATGGCATGAAGAATAATGATGAAAATTTAAAAATAAGAGTTTAGCCTTGTGTAAAGTTATTGGTCCGTTATAAACTCCAGAATATTTTTTTTCAACTTTTTTACGAGAATAGAAAATAGGTTTTCACTATTGCTTTTTAGTATAAAAGGGATTTGTTTTTGTTGTTGTTGTTGTTGTTAGTCATGGGGTTTCAACTCAGGGTCTGCCCACTGTCCCTAAACTCAAAGCTAACACTCCACTACTTTGAGCCAGAGTTCCACTTCCGGTTTTCTGGTAGTAAATTGGAGAAAGAGTCTCATGAACTTTCCTGCCTGGTTTGGCTTCCATTTCTGATCTCAGTCCCCTGAGTAGCTAGGATTACAGGTATGAGCTACTGATACCTGGCTTCTTTTGAGTTGAGAATTTACAGTGTGACCTATTTTAATAATTTATTTAACTTACAGACCATGCCATAGAGTCTTACCTGCAGTTATCTTCATCCTGCTTGGTATGTGTTTTTAAAATATTACCTGTTCATCTGACTCAAGAATTGTTTTGTGCATTTCATTTGAACTAAAACATTTACATGCAACATGAAACTTGACTTGAAAGTTATAGTAAATCAGGAGCTATCCAATTTTTAATACTCAACTTGGAGACTTCTTAGTAACTCTTTGAAATTGCCACAGGCAAATAACATTGAGTATCGGAAAGCATTGACAATAATAGAGCTCTCTACCTCTCACACTCTTAATGATCTCAATCAGTTGCATAATTCTTGTCAGAATAAGCCAAACAGGCAAAATTATGTATGCTTTGGCTCCTGCTTTTTGAATGAACTATGTGGACAAAAAAGACCAAACTGAGAGCTCACAGCACAAAGGATCAGAAGAAAGTCACTCTATGGCTTTTCATTTCTCCTGAATAACTACCCATAATTCAGCTGTGGAAACCTAATGATAATAGTAGTAGTAGCAGTAGTAGCAGTAATAGTAGTAGTGGTAGTAGTAATACAATCCTTACACTGAATTTCATTAACTTATTTAACTGAGAAGATACAAATAGAAAAAAATGAGATGATGCACTTAAAGGGTGATTTATTTAACAATACTAAAATCTTGAACCCAAACTCTCATAAGATTTAATTCTACATCTGGGGAGTTAGTTGGAATGGAAGGAAAATAATTTTAGAGAGATATATAAAATAAAATCTATGTTTTAAATAAAATTAAAACTAATCCTTCAAGGAGTGTAGATGGTAAAGAATTATCAGGAATCAATTATCTTCTATATTTTAAATAAAGCATCATGGACTCAAGTAAAAGAGATGGACTATTAAGTTTACTTCCACTGTCATACTGTAAGCACATACAAGTCAATAGCTCTTGAAGAATTATTTATTTGTATTTTAAGAATAATTGACTTATATTTGAGGAAATCCATATAAGAAATGCAATATGACCCTAAGAAAATGAGTATGGATAGACTTGTTAAAATTATGTTAATTCAGCTTAAAATACAGTTTTTAATTCACAATTTTGAAGTTGGGTTTTATTTTGTAGGTGATGAGATTGAGGTAAGAAAATCATAATATTAGATTAACTGTGTAAAAATGATACACAATAGTATTGGAATGAAAATAACCTTAATTATAAGAAAAAATATGAATCCTACAAGATAGAGACTGAAATGAGACATAGTAAATAGGTAGTTTTTGCAAGATGTCGAAGTAAGGCAGAAAAATCTACAGGATGAGTGAAGTGCTTGTAAAGATTAGAAATAGTCAAATTTACAACTTGTAGGCATATAAAAAGCCACAAGCTAATGGTTCACACCTGTAATCCTAGCTACTTAGGAAGTTGAGATCTGCAGATCAAGTCTTGAAATTAACCTGGGGAGACAAATTTGGAAGAGTCTTATCTCCATTTAAGCTACAGAAAGGATGAAGTGAAGGTTTGAATCATGTGGTATCAGCACCAGCCTTGAGTGAAAAAGCCATGTGAATTTGCAAGGCCTTGAGTTCTATCCCCTCTACTGACACACACAAATACACACAAATAAGGAATGGAGTTCAGTTTGGATGATACACATACAATGTGTGAAACAGGTTCAAAATACACACCATCATTCAAAAATGATGATCAGGGGCTGGGAAGTTGGCTCAGTGGTAGAAGCGCTTGCCTTGCATGCCTGAGGCCCTGGGTTCGATTCCTCAGCACCACATAAGCAAAAGGAAAAAAGCCGGAAGTGGTGCTGTGGCTCAAGTGGTGGAGCGCTAGCCTTGAGCAGAAGAGCTTGAGGGACAGCGCCCAGGCCCAGAGTTCAGGCCCCACGACCGGACCCCCCCCCAAAAAAAATGATGATCAATGAGGTAAAAATAAAACTGCAGAAGGAATACCTTTGAAGCAATATGATTCCTGGAAACAAAGACTAAGTGAAAATACTTCAGTATGGAGAAACTTAGGCTGATGATGGTCACTCTAAATATACAAAGCAGAAATAGCCACAATCAGCTGAGAACAGTCAACCTGTAGTTTATCTCACTAATAGATGAAAAACTTGACAGTGGAGTGAATGACAGGAAACCTAGTACAGCTTCTCTACATTGACTGGATTTATTTATGATCATAGTTAAAAGGATTATAGCCCCACAGGAGAACCTAAGCTAAAATCCATCACAAGAAAGTTTTCAAAGCTAGTACATCTCAAAATGAATTCTGGGTTGGCAGCCACTTCCTTGTACTTGCTCAGGCCAATATCTTAGGATCCATTGTTTTGGTTTGTTTGTTCTGGTTTATTTTGTTTCTTCCCCCTTCTCCTGGGTCCTAGGGCTTGAACTCTAGGTCTGAGTGCTGTCTCTGAGCTTTTCCTCAAGGTGAAAGCTTTACCATTTGCTGTCTTTTTTGTGTCTTTTATAAGCCATATGAGTCTCTTGGACTGTCTTGCCCAGACTGGATTGGAACTGCAATCCTCAGATCTCAGCGTCCTGAGTAGCTAGGATTACAAGTGTGGGTCACTGGCACCTAGCTTGTGGTCAGTTTTATTTCTCATTTTTCTCTCATTATCCAAACAATAAGGAAATCTGATTTTCCATTTGGTATCTATCATCAAAATATATTTCACCGGAGTCATTTTTGCACATCCTGTAAAACACTACTCCTATTATAACAAAATATTTTAATGGGTAAATTATAAATGGCCGATGGAATTATCACAGTTGTAGATGTCAATGGAGTACACGGAAGCTTAAGATCAAGTTGTTAAGAGTTTCAGTGCCTAGTGAAGTTTCTGTTGACAATGCCTTCTTTTTAATAAGTTTTTTTTTTATGGTGAAAATACCATACAGAAGGATTATAATTACATGAGCAAGGTAATGAGTACATTTCTTATCAAGCATTGTTACCTCCTCCTTTGTTTTTCTCCTACCATCCCTGCCCTCCCATCTCCACGACTAGGACTACATGACTACATCCCCAGCCCACCCCCAAAGTTGTAAAGTTCGTTTTTCGACATAACGGCTTGTACATCTCATTGTTGCAATGGATCCACCTGTATTCCTATTTAAACAATTTGTTTTTTCCCTTTCCCTCCCCAAATTATACCAACATTAAATACAGTGAAAATAGGGGTTATACTGTGGGGGCGGGACATACAAAGCAACGAAAAATCACCTTATAAATACGTTAGAAACAATAGCAGGAAAGAAAAAAAAAACTACTTGTGTTCTTACCTTGGGGTTCATTTCATCTAACATCAACTTATCTGGCCTTTTCTGCTTGTCTCAGACATATACTAGTTATTGCAAATAAGGGAAACCATGGGATCTGTATTTCTTTGGGCCTGGCTTACTTCACTTAATCTAAAGCTAGATCCTTATATATTACCCTGCACCAGAATCCACAAGGCCTTTTTGTCATGTCCTCACATGAGCGAAGATCGTAGGAAAGGGGAAAGAAAGAGACAAACTTACACTGAAACCAGCCAGGATAGACAATGATGCAGGATAAAAGCACTATCTCCCCTTTGGTACAATATAGAAGAAAAAAAGCTACACTTTCATCTATCATCTCTGCACACTTTTCCTTCTAAATAGAGCCAACTTTACTTAGAGAAATAATTTTTATAACTTTTATATCAATATCTTGATTTGTTTTCGTATTGTCATGGGAAGACATTTATATTTCTTGGCAACCTGAAAAACACGTTGTTCCTGGTCTCTATAGCTGAAGGCTGACACTCCACCAGTGGCAATGATTGTTTGTTTATTAGGTGGGGGAGATTTTTTTTAAGTCACTATTCATCATCATGTCTGCCTTAAAACCTTTATTTCAGTTGATTTTTTTCTCCTAACTACTTGATAAAATACCATGCATTTTATTGAAACATATGGTAGTAGAGCACTTGAGTCTAAACATAGGCATCTGACAGAGCTTGTTCCTTGCTGAGAAACAATTATTTCGATGCAGCTTGACAATATGGCTTTTCCCCACACATTCTCAGCTTCATTTTTCCCCAAAGTAAGCATGCTGTTAAGAAAATTTATTCACACAAGATTCTTTATTCAAACTACAGCCATAACAATAAACTTTCTTCCCCCTAAATCCCTCTCAGATTTCCCTCTAGTGACAATAACAATCTACTGCAGCTACCAATTCAATATTGTTTAAAATTGTAAATGTTTAATTCATTCCCTTTATAAACGCCCTACAATCTAGCAGTTGGATGAATGTCTTTTCAATTTTAGCTTACTACACAGATATCTTTCCATAAAAGCAGAATTGCATTTTGATCTTGCCTATGTTTTGCTTATGTAGGTATAATTTCTTTATTTTTATTTTGTAAATTTTATTGTAAAGGTGATGTACAGAGGGGTACAGTTGTAAAGGTGATGTACAGTAATATAGGCAATGACACGAGCACATTTCTTTCTGAAGGGTACTACTCCCTTCCTCTTTTTCACACATTTCTTACCCTCCCATATTTATGTCTGTTTTTATGTGCCAATGTTTGTTTGTAAAGTGATTTTAATGTATAGTTTTGTCAGCTTTCTTTAAGTTTTCAAATGCCATTCTATGAATTTCCTCAAAGATATTTGACAATATTTTCATTTTGGTCACTCTGTTCAGTCAAGAAAATGTTGCATAAAAACTCTTCTTGGCTATTTTTCCAACAAATCACACCAACATTTACTAAATATTTCAATACTGTCAGTGAAATATAAAAATCAATTTCTGACGGTTCCTTCTGTAGGAAAATTTGGTTGTCTGCTATATTTGGTTATCTGATATATTTTCTTTGTTGCTTATGTTGTGTTGTAATTAGTTTCTTCTCTTTATTAACACACAATTATTTCTCAGTTTTTCAGTATTGAATACATTCCTCTGTAGTCCTAAATTTCCTCTAAAACTTGAATATAACACTTCGGTCAAAATTCCATTACATTAAATGGAACCAAATAATAGGTTTGGTAGAAAGATTGTACTTTCCATAATGTGTTGAAAATGGTTCCACTCTCTCTGGCTTCCTCATCCAATGGTTAAAGTTTATCTAGAACATTGGGTGATCCATAAACACAAAACTAAAGTGACATACATTTTATTTTAAGGTTTTGAAGGTTTTGAAGGTATTTGAAGTTTTTTGTGATGATGCATATACACTAATATCAATGATTAAATATTTGTGTGTTTTAATTATGACTGGCATATAGGTTTCTAGAGTATATAGTCAACCACTCTATACTGTATACTTTCACTCCTTACCATTTAGTACCTCCATGTTGGTTGCTACAAGCATATAATATCAAAATATAATGCAGAGGCATTTGTACTGTAAAATTACTACCATTAAATTTATGGATTTTTAATCATTGTTATTTTTAGAAATTCTGGCTAGGCCAGGGGATCCAATGGGCCAATCTTCATTATGAATTTTTGTACCTGGATAAAAACAGAAGTATTATTTTAGGAATCCTATTCCAACTCATGTTGCAACATGTCTCTAATTAAGGACAGTATGGTTATAGTATCAATCATTTTTCCAAAGTAATAATTGGATTGACTGACAAATATTTCCTTTTCTGAATGATGCTTACCTAAGTAGCACTGCTCTCTCCACATCTAACTGCAAATTTCCAAATTTGCAAATAAATTCTCAAAGTCGAAAGTCGCCCTTGGTGTTAGCAATGAGAAAGGTTTAAAAAAAAGTGAAATCCCTAGTCAACCAAAATAGCTGTGTTCTGATGAGGTTATATCAAATCTTTACCAATACTTGTTGTTGTTGTTAATGATAACTACTGTGTTCTGACAGGACTGAGAGAATCTAGTGATGTTTTGATTTGTATTTCCTTTGCAATTAGGAATGTAAACATTCTTTCATGCATTTACACTTCTGTTTTAAGAAGTGTCTGGTCAGCTCCATCGTCCACCCACTTATTAACAGGGCTGTTGATTTTGTATTTATTTATTGTTGGTCGTAAGGCTTGACCTCTGGGCCTCGGAGCTGTCCCTGAGCTCTTCAGCTCAAGGCAAGTGCTCTACCACATGAGCCACAGTGCCATTTCTGGTTTTCTGATGGTTAATTGGAGAGAAGACTCTCATGGACTTTCTTGCCTGGGCTGTCTCTGAAACACTGTGATCCTCAGATCTCAGCCTCTTGAGTAGCTCAGATTACAGATGTGAGCCACTGGTGCCCAGCCTATTGATTCTTTAGAAGTAAAATTTTTGAGCTCCCTATATTAATTTTTTAGCTCTTTGGTTATTAATCCTTATCAGATGTATACTGGCAATATGTTTTTTTTAACATGACCAATTCTTACACACCAAGTCAATACCTAATTATGGCATGTCAAGGGGTATATAAATAATGAATATACTCTTCATGTGGTTATTAGAGTTTCTATTTCTTTATATTACATTTTAAAGTGTAAACTGATGATAACACAATGAGCCCAAATCATAAGGTTTCAGTTTTAATAGTCTAAATCAAGAAATGAAAATTTTATGCATTTTGAACATATTTCCTGTACTTCATTGAAAAATTGCTATACTATAGGTGATATGGTAACTGTTTGCCAATAAAATGAAAATAGCTATGCAAAAGATAATATATTATGAATGTATTATGTGTTTATTTTGAAAGAAAAATATAACTTCTGAATAGAGTGCTACCAATTATACTAACAAAATGCATAAGCTACAAAAAAACAGAAAAATAAACTTTCTGGTAATTTTTGGCAGCATAATTTAAGATTTTTTCTGCAAGGCATTATTATCAAAATCTTCAATGCATAAAATTTATTGTATTTCTCAACAATTAGTTGAAGACCTTAGTGGAAAATTTTCTTCCTTCTTTTCTTCCTCCCTCCTTCCCTATCTTCCTTCCTTCTTTCTTTCCTTCCTTCCTGCTTCCTTTCATTCCTTCTTTCTTTCTGGATCACTTTTTTCAGGGCTCATTTGTCTCTAAGCTATCTAGAAACTCATCATGTGAATTCAACTGGCCTCAAATATGTAATTTGTGTGACTCCCAAGGGTGCAGTAATTACTTGTATTTGTCACCAAACCTAGCTGAAAATTACCTAATTAAAATTTTACTTGAGGGTCGAGATAGGAGGGGGAAAAATGGAGCATAACCATGGAAGGGCTAAGTCTGATCAAGAACTATTGTACGCATAACCTGCTGCCTTATGGAATTGTAAACTTTTTATATCACTACTTAATAATGAATAAAAAAAAAAAGTAAATAAGCTACGACTTGAAAACCCAGAAAAATGCAAACAAAATATTTTGTGAAAGACTATGATGATTTCATAATATATAAATTATAGACCATAACTAGATAAATAGATGGATGATAAATAATTTGGTTGGATGCAATTTTAAGATAGAATTGGAGGAAGATGTTTAGAGTATAAGAGAAAAAAAATAATGAGGATAAATAATATCAATGTTCACTATGTCTATATATGAGGATGGTAAAATAAAGCCTACATTATATATGTTTATAAAAACTGGCAATCTGTTGACAAAAGAAATTAGTTAATACACAAAAACGTGAAAAATTTCATATTCTGAGTTAAAGAAAATATCAACACTTCACTGTGTTGTCCTCAAAAAGTAAAATATTAAATATGAGGGCTATCATTTCTTCCAACCATAAAATAAATGTATTTATTCATTCTAAACAGTAATTACCACTATATCATAGAAGGATTTCCCCCCTAACATTCTATCACTTTTCAAGTGTTAATTTTTTTCTTTTCTTGCTATTGTTTTTAACGTATTTATAACGTATTATGTTATATTTTTTGTTTCTTTGGTATGTTTCTCCCTCACAGTATAACCCATGTTTTCACTGTATTTGATTCTGGTGCCCTGCATCTTATATATACATTTATCTAATTGGGGGAGGGGAAGGGAAAAACAAAATGCTTAAATAGGGATACAGGTTGACCATTGTTACAATGAGATATACAAGACACTATGTTGAAAACGGACTTTACAGCTTCAGATGGGGGTGGGCAAGGAGGATTTGGGGAGGCGGGGAGGGAAGAGAGGGTAGGGGATTAAACAAAGGAGGAGGTAACAGTGCTTGATAAGAAATGTACTCATTACCTTACTCATGTGACTGTAACCCCTCTGTACAGTATCTTTACAATAATATATATATATATATATATATATATATGGTATGTGTGTGTTTTATTCTTCTAGAAATAGTTGTTCACCATAAGACGTGCTTTTTCATGGTGCAGTTCGTGACTGGGAAAGGAGTCCCACCCACTCCATGAGGTATCAGGATGCCAAACCACTCTTTTATTACAGGACTGAAATAAAATAAAATAAAATCAGAATAAAATAAACACTGAATATAGTTGCACTTTACCCAGGGAGGAGACAGTAAGTCACTGTCCATAGTGGGCCTCAGTACTCCACAGTGTTATCCCGCAGTCAGTGCACAATGAGAGTCTGCATAGTTGTCATAGATTCATGTGAAAGAAGCCATTACCTCCCCACAGGAAATACTTTTAGTAGCAAAATGATACACACAATTAAGCAGAACTAATGAGCACACGTTGACTCTGGAACAGAGAAATATATTTGTGTGCAAACTGATAAACCCAGCACAGACTTATGAGAGTCTCTTTTTTTAGTTTTTTTCTTGCCAAAGAAGTTTCCAGGCCCGAGGTTTGTACTTAAGCAGCTGAGCAGAGGTACAAAGACTGCGTGTCTGTGACTGCCTTTCCCAACACTGTCCATATGGCTAAATGGCTTTTTAGCAGGAAGCAATCCAACATAACTCTGAAGCCACCTGCTCCCTGGTATACATGCCCTTGCAGGTTGCCCCTTCCTTAAAAGAGGCGGATCATGTGACTTGCTCCTGACCAATGGACTGCTAATAAAGATGATGCGACTATTACAGATGTAATTAAAGCAAATCAGTTGACTGTGAATTCATCAAAAGGAAGATTCTCTTGGGCAAGCCTTACGCCAACGCTTTCCTAAAGATTCTCCAGATTCTTCTGCTGTTGTTGAAGACACACATAGTCATGTTGTGAAGAGGATTGTAAGGCTGGAATCCACAGGCTGTCTCTGGGGGCTTGGAGAGACTCTGTCCTCCACTAACAAGCAACTGAAGTCTGTTAACAGCCTTTTGTGCTTGGGAGAGTGCCTGTCTCTGAGGAGACTACAACAAGTGGTTGGCAGCTCAACAGCCTCCTTAAGCGACTGAGCAGAGGATCTAGTTAAGTTGTGCCCTGATCCTTGAAAACAGTACAATAATAACTGATATTGTTTCAAACCTTTTAGGCCTGTGGTCATTTGTTACATAGGAAGAGAAACTCAAAACACCTATTTTGCTGTGGGGATTTTGAGCCCAGTATAGACTCAATCAGAGACATAGGTAAATTATTTACCACTGTCATCCAATACCTCGTCCATCATCTTTATCCTCATCAAGATGATAATAATACCGCTGCCATCAAGAAGATCATCAAATCTCCATGCTTTCCGTCTTTTACTGGGGGTTTAGAAGGCTTGGTAGTGTGTTAAAGTTTTGTTTTTCTCCTTGAATAAATCTGAGTATTTGGTTTATTAGAAATCTGGGGGTAGATTTTTGGTAATGAAACAGTTTACCATGTACATTAGGGGGTCTAAATTCTGATTCACCATTCTTCCTACCAACAACTAAGTAAACATTTATTTTATTAACAGTACAAGCATGTAATGAATTAATATATATTTATAAATTCAAATGGGATAGACTCTTAAAAATTTAATGATTCAAAATTAGATGAGTACAGTTTATAGTCAATGTATGTGGTATTAGGCTTGTCTATAAGATGAGAAAACAATGGGAAATCATTTTATTTTCTGAGAACATGGAGTCTCCAAGTACTATTAGCTAAGTCTGACTATCTCAGAGGCACCAGGATCTGCTCCGTCTCTGCTTAGGATGAAGTTACCTGCCTACTGGCCTTGTTTGAGGCTTAAAGAGGGGAGTATTACACAAACCATGCCGCCTCACTAGAAAAATCAAGAGTTTGGCTTTTCCTTTGTAGAGTCTCTCCATTTAAGTTTAGAAGCTTTTCCCCTTACCAATTTAGCCTCTTTACCACTAGGGATGCTAAACAGACTTCTTAAACTTGCTATTTTCAAAATGCTTCAGCATTCCTTTAGGTTGTTATTGACTTATCTATTTATCTCCAAGTTTAAAATCAATATTGGGAACGCGTTTTGTGTTGGTTTTGATTCTCTGAGGTCCTTGAGCATAGTGTGCAATCTTTACTTTCATGATATTTTCCTCTACTTGGTGGTTCTAACACTGTTATCCCTCCTTATTATCTCGTGAACCCCAACTTGAGCAAAGAATGATATCTTTTACTATTTGAAGGAGATTTACTCACATGTTCTCCTCAGGGTGATTCTATACTTAAGAATTAATGGGAGTCCTTGCCTCTGGGCTGAGAGTTCTCAAATTGTCTTCATCTAAAAGATGAAAATAGAGGTCAAATTCCCCATAGACACCAGGAAATGTGGGCAGTACTGAGACTTTGTAAATATAAAGGGGATGACCAACTTTGTAATATTAGTAGCAATTCTTTTGTGGGGACCTTTTCATCTGATGATGGTCAAACAAAAAAATTCTTATTCTCAGCCTAGAACAAAATATTTCCCTAACTACCTGTTTTCTTCCTTTTTTTCAATGAGCAACTAGGAAAGACAGAAAAACATTTCAGTTGATTTATTTCATAAGTACATTAACCTTTTTCTCATTTATTAAAGAATGCAGAAAAGCTGGTAGCAAAGAGGATATATCTTCAATCATTTGTCATATTTGGTTTTCAGACAAGTTGATATTTTTTGTGGTTTGAGAAATGGAAAATTTGAAACCAAAACAGCTCGTTAATTTTAAGAATTACAAAATATTTAATAGCTCTCCTAGAAGGGTTGGCTGTATTCATATTATAAGAAAAATCTCTGTTTTATTTCTCTTGATAGGTTTGGGTTTGAGGCACTTAAGTGTGTGTTTTATAAAAAGCACCTTGGGTGATTTGTGTAGTTTGGGAAACATTAGGCTAAATCAATGACAAATTTGTGTTATTTCTTTTTTTAAAAAAGTCTCCTTACATCCTTAACAGGATGATTTAGTAAATCTGAAGCTAGATTTTGTTCTTAAGTATCATATTCTCATGTGTTTTTGTGGCCATAAATGATTGATTTAAGAGGTTCTAAGAAAGATAAGTGCTTCTAAATTTGAACTTGGAAGTGAGCTGTTCAAAAGCAGCTGTCTCAATCCCTGAGTTTACAGGAATGAATCTGTGCCTAGGAAATACTAATATGATCAGCACAGTTAAAGGCATCCATGAGTTCTTGTGTTAACCAATACGTATCTGAAGCAAGAATTCTTAGAAAGTTTCCCCAAGTTTGACCAGAGATCAGTTGTTCCTTGCTGTACCTGAGAAACTCTTTACTCCTCATTTTGAATCTCACCTCAGAAACTCAGCCTCATTATTATCTTTTCCAACTAACCTTGGTCCTTTTTGCTTTTTCATATCCCAGATTCTAGGAAAGGGAAGTCAAAGTTTATCTGAGGATTGAGAGACATACCTTTCTTAATCCTGTATAGAGACATTAATGGAGTTAGAAGACAGAAAACTTTATGCCTCAAAGTAGGACAGCTTAGATAGCACAAAAAAACTGTACGTTGTTTTTTTTTTAAACCAAAATATAGAACAAGGAAATCAAATAGCCTTTTTCTTGAAATATTAGTTTCCATAGTTGAGTAGTTAAGAACTCATATAAATATATAAAGTTAATTTACATCAATAATTTATTAATAAGCAGTTTGAGAGATGCAATAAGGTAGTAGTGTTTCAACTGAATTTGAGGAATACTGATTATATCTTCCAAAAGGAAAGTTACTTTTAATACGATAATAGCAATACTAGCATTGCATACAAAATTAGTTAAAGTAAATAAATAACAATAAATTACTTAGTGTTTGGTATTATCCATCCTACTAAAAAAAGATTATTTCTATTGCCCTCTAACAAGAATTGTTTTCAATGCCCCTGAGTTAACCTAAACTGTAAATAGCTGTAAAATTGTCAAAGCATTAACAAATAAATTGCCTAACATAGATACATACCCTTAAAGAAAAAGACATTCCTCCTAATGCTCAGCACTCTACTGAAAAAATTTTCAGTAACGGTGCACCAATTTTCATGTTTTAAATTTCATTTCTTAATACTGCTTACACTTTTGATTATAAATAATTTTCAAAAAAATTCACCACAAAAAGTTATCCTTATTTTATGTTACACCTATATGTACTCAAACAATTAATTTCCATGTTAAACCTTCTTATTCTTGTAAGAAAATATAGAGATACTAGGTGTTAGCCATTTGAGAGGTCAAAAATTAACATCTGTGTGGATATTTTATAAGGAATCAAATATTGCTTTTATATTATTTATTCTCCTTTTTTTTTTTTTTTTTTGCAAGTACTGGGGCTTGAACTCAAGGCCTGGTTACTGTCCTTATGTTTCTTTCTTTCTTTTTTTTGTCAGTACTGGGGCTTGAACTCTGGGCCTGAGTGCCATCCCTCAGCTCTTCAGCTCAAGGCGAGCACTCTACCACTTGAGCCACAGCGCCACTTCTGGTTTTCTAGTGGTTTATTGGAGATAACAGTCTCACGGACTTTCCTGCCCAGGCTGGCTTTGAACCGTGATCCTCAGATCTCAGCCTCCTGAATAGCTAGGATTACAGGCTGAGGCACCCGAGCCCCGCCCTATGTTTCTTTTGCTCACTTTACCACTTGAGCCACAGCTCCACTTCCAGCCTTTTCTGTTTATGTGGTGCTGAAGGATCAAACCCAGGGCTTCATGCATGCTAGGCAAGCACTCTTCCACTTAGCCACATTCCCAGCCCCTATTTATTCTTCTTTGTAAGGCTAAATAACAAGGGCAAATAGGCCAGGTGCTGGTGGCTCAAGTCTGTCATCCTAGCTACTCAGGAGGCTGAGAAATTTGGGTGCTCCCTTGTTTGGCTAATAGATGCTTAGAATTGTAATATCATCCTGAAGGAGAGATCCCTTAATTAGTATGTAGCGACTTTCTTTACCTCTTCTTACTAATTTTAATTTGAAGTCTATTTTATCTGCTATTAGGATTGGAGCTCCCACCTGTTTATGGGTGCCATTTGCTTGGTAGATTTTGTTCCAGCCTTTCACTTTCAAATTGTGTTTGTTTTTATGGGCAAGGTGTGACTTTTGAAGGCAGCAGATAGAAGGATCTTGCTTTTTAATCCAACTAGACACTCTACGTCTCTTATTTGGAGATTTAAGTCCATTAATGTTGAGAGTTAGGACTGAGAGGCTTTTGGTAGTTCCTGTCATGTTATCCACCTTCTTGGGGACTGCAACAATTGGGTACTTCCTATGGTTCTTAGATTCTCAGTTTGGGTGCAGGTTCTTGGATTTTATTGTGCTCTTGTTAGTTTTCTATGCATACCATTTGTTAGGAAATGGAAAGACTTGGAAAAAATTCTATTAAGTGAAGTAAGCTAGGCCCAAAGAAACATAGGTCCCATGGTTTCCCTTATTTGCGATAACTAGTGTATGTCTGAGACAAGCAGAAACGGTCAGGTAAGTTGATGTTAGGCAAAATGAATCCCAAGATAAGGACTCAAATGGGTTTTCTTGCTTGCTATTTTTTCTAACATATTTATAAGATATTTCTTTGTTCCTTTGAATGTCTCTCCCCCACCGTATAACCCCTGCTTTCACTGTATTTAATGTTGATATAATTTGGGGAGGGGAGGGAAAAAAAGCAAATGGTTTGAATAGGGATACAGGCGGACCCATTGCAAAAATGAGATGTACAAGACATGTCGAAAAACCAACTTTACATCTTTGGCTGGGCGGGACGGCGGGGAGAGGGGAGCGGGGAGGGGGGGGGGGAGGGGGGAGATGGGAAGGAAAAACAAAGGAGGAGGCAACAAGGCTTGATAAGAAATGTACCTTGCCTATGTAATTAACCCTCTGTACAGTATTTTCACACACACACAAAAAGGCAAATAATTCAACTTCATTTCTTGTTAATAATGTAACACTTGTAAAGATTCTTGGAAATTAACTTTCTTTTAGCCTATGAGACTTAGAACAAGAGTCATAGGGCTTGGTAAGCATTGTTTCCACATAAAAAATACAACAGTTTACTTGTAATGATGAGTTTTTTTTTTTTGTATTTGAGTGCATAAGTGAAATTGTTAAATTTAATGTGTATAACCTAAGTAATCTATTTAATTGTCAGTTGCTATCCTTTAATTAAAATATGACACATTCTAACAGAACTAATTGGAATAATTACACTTCAATAAAAATTAAGAAGGTTCAGAAAAATATTAACTTTAGAAATCTGAGTAATCTTTGAGTCATGTAACACTTAAATGCTTTATTGCAATTTGCAAAAGCAACAGCATAATCTGTGGGTGAAAAATAAATGAGAAAGGTCAGTGATTTTTTCCTGCTTTACCCATCAGAAAATGGCTTACTGGATTTATAATAAAAGTTTTAAAAATAATTAACTGCAATTATAGTTCTCTAATCTTTTTATATAATGCTATGTATTAAATTCTAGTTTTGCTGGCTCTTTGGTCAACAGTTTATAAATTCATCTATACTTGTAATAAAAGTGTCAGGAAGCCATACCTTTAGTTCCATAGATACTATTTTATAATTTTCTTCAAGGTATCAGCACCTAGATTGATTTTCAAAACCATTATTCAAAGTTTAAACTGTGCATAGTCCTTCTATCAGTTTTTTGAAGAGATTCAGTTTTGATTGTAATGTGCAACAGAATTTTCACACAGCGTAAATGAAAGACTGCCAAGTTTTAAGAAGATATAGGATACTTAAACATTATTTTTTACCCAGTTACACCAGTGACATATTTTCTTAATGTATTTGATCCTTATACATAGAGAAGTCAAATAACCAACAAAAACAAAATTCAAAAGATAATTTCTTGTCTCAAAAGAGGCAAAATTTGATTTCATTTCTATTCCCAGAAATCTCAAAATTGTGAGATCACAAAATAAAATTTCCATTCCAGGTTTCCCTTAATTGAGAAAGAGTAAAAATAACATATGTGAACCAGAGTAAACTTACCCGGAGCTACAAAGTGAGAGCCCCACCCTAAAACAAGCGTTAGTCTTCCTTGGGAATCGCTAACAGAGCCTAATGTTCACATGCCACGCATCCAACAGTACATGAGATATTTTTGTACACTTTAGGCATCGGATTGATGGCTGTTGGTTGGTTTGTTAGTCATTGTGTTACTCAGATATTCTTTTTTCATGATATATATTTGAAAAATAAAATTTAGAAGGAATAAAAATTGGCTGATAATTTCAGAGGTTCAGTGTAGTCTGCTGGCCCCAGTGTTTCTGGGTCAGCAATGAAGCAAAGCATCATGGCAGAAGGACATAATGGAACAGAACTCCTATCTCATACTGACAGAATATCAAAGTAAGGGACAGAGAACAAGATATATTCTTGGAGAACCCTATATCAGTGACCTACTCCCTCCCATTAGGCACAAACTCCAGAAGATTCTGCTACCTCCCAGTAATGCCATCACATTCTGAATCCATCTGTGAATTGATCCATTGAAGAAGTCAGAACACTCATAATTTAATACTTTCTAAGTGATTGCATGTGATAATAGGAGGCCAAGTCTTCAACACAAGTGATGGTAAGGGGAAAACTGTCTAGCCATCTTAGTCATCTTATCTATTTTTGTTTAAATCTGAAAATATGAATGATATAATATTCAAAAGTGAAAAGCATGTCACTAAAACATATAAAACTAACACATGAATAATTGATTAACAAGAGAGAAGTCTGCGAGATGAGAAACTTGAGCTTCAGGCATTTTTGAACAAAGATATATTTATTCTATTAAAGCAGTTTCTACAAATTAGAGATTAAGGTTGCCCAACTGGATACAAAATAGATACAAAATTAGCCAATATTTTTTGATAAATTTTGAGACTATTTTTTAAACAGGACAATGATCATTTGCATTGGTGTGAAGTAACAGAATTCCCCCCTGCAATAAGTATTTATAATTTAAATGGAACTTCTCCATAGTTATCAATTACTCAGCATTATTAGATAGAAGTATTTCCATTACATAACCTTCAAGAATCAGATGCTCTAATCATTTTATTAAGCCAATAGTTTACAACATTGTGACTGTACAGATTTTTTATTTGGCTTATATTTCAAATACTTGGATTCACACGGAGTAACTGAAAAATCCCCCCTCTCCTATCTTCAAGAGCAACAATGTGTTAATTTACTAGGACTACCATAAGAATCATGCCATATAAATCATGATTTAAACACAAGAAATGAACAATTTTATTACAATTCTGAAGAGTACTTGTATAAGCTCAAGGTATAAAAGTTCTGATTTCTCCTCAGGCTTCTTCACTTGAGTTACAAACAACTGATTTCTCTTTGTATGACCTTTTATCTTTGCTTAACCCTGCCAGGTAACCCTTCTTACAACCATTGTTATATGGGATTACTGTTTTCAATGTATGACATCTTTTAACCTTAATTATATCTCCAACAGCATTATCTGTAAATGAAGTCACACTGTTATAAGGATTCAAACATTTAAATTTGGAGAAGATATAAATTGTCTATATGGGTGTAATTAATGGTGATCATATTAAAATAATCACCTCATTTATTGGCATTTAAATATCATAGCTTCAAAATGGTTCAGATATGAAATTTCCCAGAGAAAGGATCCATAATTGTGGATACATGTAAGGAGAAGAACTGTTTCTGAGAATGCTGCATATAGTCAATGTTTCCCAGTCTTTAAAAAGAAAAAAAAACTCAATAAAACAATTTGAAAGTATTTCATAGTGGCACAAAGAGATAGCATGGTACAATGTGGTCTCATTTTAAAGCGGTCTCTGTGCAAGGAATTCCACTGAATATAAAATCCAAGTATTCTCTGGGTGAAAATTATCTTATCTTAAATCCTTAATCATGTAAACAAAACCTTTTTGTTTTTCTCCTTGGTCATGGAGCTTGAACTCAGGGCCTGGGCACTCTCTCTGAACTCTTTTGTACTCAACCACTTTGAGCCACAGGACCACTTTCAATTGTTGAGGGATTAGTTGAAGAGTCTGATGGGGATTTTCTGTCCAGGCTGGCTTTGAATCATAATCCTCAGGTCTCAACATCCTGAGTAGCTAGAATTATAGGTGTGAGCCACTGACAACCAATTTTCATCCTTAATTTTTAAAGCACACTTATATTCAGGAACAAGGAAAAAATAAAATCTATTTTATGATGGGAATACTTTACATATAGTTATCAAATGTAGAATGAAATATAATGTTTAGAACATTTTTAAGGAGTTAAAAAGTGTACAAAAAGTTAGAAAGAAACAATAGTTCCAATATCATTAAAGAATACATAAGAATATATAATATGTACATATTCATACATTTATACATATAAGTAAATTTCTAGAAACAGAGTATAAAGCTGAAATAAAAATCTCAATGACTAGCATGACAGCATTTTTAGACATTTGTAAAAGATCTTGTGAGAAAGTGCTGAACAAATTGGAACAATGAAGACTGGAAAACAAGGAAAGAGGCAAAATTGTTAAGCTGAAATGCAAGTTGACTATATAATAAAATTTACATTTGTTCCCGGTAGAGCTCTGAAGGAAGAGTAGATAATGGCTCTTAAAGGTACAGTAATTAGGATTTTTTCTGCCACTTTTCAGATAAATGGCAATACAGATATGATAATGATAATGATAGATAAATGATCTTTAATATAATGTATTCAATTTGATAAGCACAGTCAATGCCCATAAATTAGAACAATATCTATAACTACCCATGATTCTAAAATGACAACACCAAAGACAACTAAATAAAAACAGCTGGGGAGAAAAGACAGATTACTTACAAAGCATTTCCAATTAGACTGTCAAAAGACTTTCAAATGTAAGTGTATATGCCAGAAAACCAGGACATAGTATCTTCAAAGCTGAAAGGAAGCAAATGTCAACCTCAATTTCTACACCCTGGAAAAGCTCTCATTCATTGTGGGAAACTACAAAGCTGTTTGCTGATGAGCATTAAGGACATAAAAGTAAGAAGCCTATTCTTTGAAATGAAATAGGATATGTAATAATATTACAAAACAATTTAACTAAAGATAACTTACTTTTGAAATTTAAGATGAGAGAAACATTGCTCTTTGAAAATATACCAAGGACTATACCAGAATAAACTTGAATGAGGAAAGAATGAAATGGCAAAATTATTGAAAGATACTCAATTTGGTTTAGAAACTCATTAGTACCCACTTTGCTTCTCTCTCTTAAAATGTATTTATAAAACCTGTTGAAGCATTCAGATGTAATTACTTATTGTTAAGAAGTTACATGAATTCAGTTTTGCTTCTTGCAATGAGTAGTCAAGTAGTAGTGCATAAGTTATATGACAATTTCTGCATAATGAAAATGTTCCAAATCAAGACTGTCAAAAGCAGTAACTATTAGCTACATAGCCAAATAGAATCCTTGAATTATCACATTAAAAGATAATTTTAATTTTTTATTTGATCATTTACATAATAATAGCCACATGTAGCTAGTGATGCCATGTACAACAGTTACAGACAAGGTTTTTTTTTTTAAGAAAAAGTCTGATACCAACACAAAAGTTTAAGATCAAAAGAGGAGAATGAAAAGGTGAGATTAAATCATTCATTGTCGTAATGGATGAATTCCATTGATGGTAAAATTTATACACAAATAAGATAGTACTAAAAAGAAAGTCAAGTAGAGATATTAACTAAATGTATACTTTATATACATATACATGCCCAGAAACACCTAGGTATATAGTTCCAAAAATCAAATGAAAGTAGAAAAAGGAGAAACATTGCAACAACCAAATCAGATATTACAAGAATGAATGGAAAAGAAGTTCAGATTCAAAAATTAATTGTTCCTTTGCAAAATCATGAAATATGGATAATTTGTTAAAACATGAAAGCCCTTCTGATGATACAGTATATCTGTGATAAAATGTTGCCTTGTATGCACAAAGCCTTAGATACAATCTCCAACATGTCCCTTTACCTCTCCATTTATAATTTCCATAAAGTGTCCCATAAGTGAAGTAATAAAAAAGATTAAAATTTCTATGCTAGCTGTATTTCAAAAGTAATAATCATACTTTGCTCCAGTCCTTACAATAAACAAATTCTATTATCAAGAAAACCAATGGATAAAGATATAGGCTGATTCATATTCAGGGGTACCAATAATAATTTTCTGACCCCCCTTGAATGTATTTATTTTCCATGGCATATATCTCTTTTGGTCATGGATCTGTGCTACACTTCATGGAAATACTACTAGGATTTGACAGTAACAACTTTAGTCTTCTTCCCTCAAAGGTTCTAGAAAACAGTGGTGTATTTCACAGTTTTACTCAGGTACCCTCTAATTATCACAAGTTGTTGAAGAGGACTTTAAGAACACAAATTTCCTTATAATGCTTTTCTTATTAGTTGAAACTAATCATGTTTCTCAAGACCTTGGAGCTAAAATTAGTTCTAATATCGATTTTTTCTACTTACTCTTTCAGGACAGCCAAAAAGGAAAAACAAATCTTTCAATAATTAATCTTGCCAAAATATATTGTTTTGACTAGGACTTAATTCAGACCAAGCAGATAAATATCTCGCTTATGACAGAATATAAGGGAATTAAAATTTCTAATTTCTAAAAATTAAATAGTTCTTACACTCACACGAACTACTTCCATGGATGGATATTCAAATATTCAGAACCCATCATACATCTATATGGTTTGAATAAGCCTTGAAAGTGAACCAAATCTTTTCCACTAACATGTGGTAATTAACACAGTGATTTACATTGACCTATTGAATATCCATTCATACTTATCACTTATCTTCTGTTCTATTGATGCAGGAGAAAGAGGGAAAGCAAGTATCTCTTTTTGGTATGAGAAGTTTTCTCAAGTTTTGTACGTAAAATTAAGAAGTGTACCTTTCGCTTGGTTTAGTGAAAATTCTGCCTTATCTGGCTTGGAAATGAAAGCCACAGATTTTGGATCCATGACATAACTTTCTTAGTCAGAGCAGATCTCATCATCAACTAAATGTCAAGGACATGATCTGAAATCATAGCTTAATTACAGCCTTTCTCTCAACCAAATGCCTAATGCTAACCACCTTACAGCAGGATGCTAACAACTGCCACCTAATCAGTGTAGCACAAATTCCAATTTGTTTTCAAGCCCCTAACTTTGATAATAACAATTGTAAGAACAATGCTCAATCAATATGCAGAAGCTTATTAGGAAAAATGAGTTTATGAATTAGAACATTTTAGTACTTTAGTACAATGTAACTCTTTTTTATGGTTTAATTTATTTTTCAGAGCTGAGGATTGAATTTAGGGCCTTAACTTGCCAGGAAAGTGTTCTTCCACTGAGCGAAATCCCATCCTTTATGGTTTGATTTTATAAAACATTAAATAATGTGTTAAGTCCTTAAACTCATGGTCTTCTTAGAATATATCTCCTGGGTATTGGAAATGTATATGTATGTACCACACACAGCTTCACACAATACTTAAAACTTTAGAAGAGGAAGAAATTCAGTATTTCTCATTGCCTGATATAGAATTGTGTAAAAAGCAGATTTTTTAAACCCTTGTAGAAATTGCACCATTCCTTTTGTTTATTGATTATTGTTTATAGCTTAGAACAAAACCAGTATTCACAGGCTAGAATTACCATCATAGATCTCAACTTGTTATTGTTAGCAATACATTTGGAGAAAAACAAAATTAATCTGGACAATAATACTAACTGTACTTACAATAATTTTCTAATTAACAACTAATAAATGTATGGGTTATAAAGCATCTACAATAATAACACGAAGCTTGGAATATGGATGGTAATTTCAGAATGCTGCAGAAAATTTAATGTTGTTGATCTCACTAAATTCTCTAGAAAATGAGAAAACAAAGCTTAAATTTTAATGAAATACTATTTTGTTTTCTAATATTGATCTATATTAATTTTAGAAATATATTTCATTGAGTTATTTTCTTGCAGTCACATAATATATTTGAAATGAATTTAAGAATTCTTAATACTTCTGGAAAATTTGCCTATTATAATAATACAAATTGCAACCAAAACTGCAAAGCAGGCTAATGAAGAAGACTTTTCTAAGATCCTCGAATCCATTAAAGAACTCAAAGCCCAAATACTGGTAAATGCAAAGAAACTATTGTAGAGTGACACCAATTGGCACCAGAAATAGAAAGTAAAATAGCGAGATAAATCTCAATACAAACCACACAAATTTAACCTGGAAAAGAACACAATAGTGTATAAAATCATCCATAGCAATAAGGAAAAACTGGTGTGAGTTTAAAAGTAAAGTTGTCCAAAATCTTAACTTGTGTTTGATGAATGTTTCATTTATAATCACTATGACATTGGTGATCAATTTGGGATACATTTTGGATACTTGATCACCTCCCAATATATTTAAAACTCTCATCTTCACAATAGTTTTGGAAAATGAGCCTGCCACTGACTGACACATTTACAGAACAACTGAAGCTCAGAAGTGCTGGCGTTACAGATGTGAATGTAACAGAATGAGGACCTTAATAATTTCAATCATTTTACTGATTTACATATACTGTTTACATAACTTGGGTGTTCATTAAAAAAAATCTCTATCACATCATCTGAAATCATTGCAAAAGGTGAAAAGAACAAACAGAATGCCACAACTCAGATTATTGAAGCACTTTACCACAAAAATAATGGAGACTTGTAATGATTTTTACTCTGTCCTGGGGCTTGAAATTTCAAATGCAACAAGTTCCATTTCTGCGCGCGCACACGCGCGCACCTGTGTGTGTGTGTGTGTGTGTGTGTGTGAGTGTGTGTGTGTGTGTACATGAATACATTTGTTACTTTTTTTTATTTGACATATCTTTGTATGAATTTGGAGGATGTTTTTTATTTTATAGCCTTTGGGATTTATATTTATGGTGTTTCTTGATTTAAGAACATTTCAGAAATAGTACAGTCCTCTCTTTTCCTTCGGGGACTATCATAGTATGTGTAGTATTTAACTGGCAGGAATCTTATAACCAGCTTACTTCAACTTTTTTCATTCATTTCATTTTCTCTGGTTTTGTTCTTCTGCTTTATTTCATATGATATATTCTCAAGGCTGTTACTTTCATCTGTTCGTTATAATGAGTTGTTGTTGAGCATCCTTAGTGAATGTTTCTGGTCAGTTATTGTGTTTTATAGTGCTATGATTATTATTTTGTACAATTTCTGTCTCATTTCTACATCATAATTTTAAGATCTCAATGAACATTGATTAGAATTTATTTTTACTCACCTTTCCAGCACATTACAGAAATAAAATTCATGAAGTTTCATCACAAAGAATTCCCTCAGTTGAAACATCTTTGCATAGTTCTTCACTAGCTTTCACCTTCTTAGCTTGTGGCTACCCACAATCTATCTAGGCAAACTAGATAGATGTAATCCCAATTTCCATGAACCAGACTCAGAACTTAATTCTGTTGTTCTCATCCTACATTTTTGCTTTCAAAGTCTTGTGCTGTCATGAATTAACTAACAGCAATAAATTAACCTCTTTGCCTCCATTTGTTATTTGTCTTTGTTGTTCATCTGCAGTCACTTTGCAATCACCTTGAATTCTAGAAAAGACTAAAATTATAGATTATATTTTTTTATGAAAAGGACCTGAAACTACCCTAAGAATCAGTGGGGCCTTACAGGACATTTCATTCTCGGATGAGGATAATTATCTTTAGTGATCAGACTACAGCATGGAATTAAGACATATTATTTGATGGGACCCAGGTTTTTTCTTTGTAAATGATGATAGTGATAGCAATTGTTCTGGAACCTGGTAAACCAGAGCTCAGGTGATGCCCAATGAGATAACATCCATACCAGAGACTCTTCATGCACGCCTTGTGTCCCTGCCTCTAACTCTTCCTCTAGAACCTAGAAATCATGTCTGAAGCCTGAAGATGGCTCCAGTGAACTAAACTACCATCTGCCTATGGTGGCATGTCATGTTAAATTTTTCTTTCTCTATCATTTTCCTGGTAAGCTTTAATGTTATTTTCACTGCATTTCATGTCTTGCTTTAATTCTTACTACATGCAAGGACAGCAGAAGTTAGCTGCACTGACTTTCCAGTGGCAGAGACACATAACATTCCATGTACCTTATTTTCCTGTAATACTGACCAATAAATAAGCTCAACATATTTTTTAAATGGAGTATGGTGTTATTTTATTCACTAATTCTTGTTCCTGACCACTTTCATCTCAGGCCTCAGTTTTTCATTGATCTATGTGCTTATAATTGTCCTTTACAATCAATTTACCAAAAGGACTCTACACTCTTAATTTACAATTTACCATTCTAGCTTTTCACAGACCCTTAAGGGCAGAGATTGTGTCATTCATTTGTTTGCTTGCCTAAAGCTATTCATGTTGCCTTACAAATCTAATTTGATTATTAAATACTTGCTTGTGGTTTGTTGTTTATAATATTTATGAAACCGATAAAACAAAATAGACTTATTTCCACTGGCATCTTCTCACCTAGTTCATAAAGAACAATAAGAAAAATTATAGAAAAAAATAAACAAGAGCCAGGCTAATAACAGGAAAGAATTACAAATCAGACTCGGGGTCACTTGGGTTAGCATCTTCTGGAGTTCTTACTGGAAGTCATACAAGAACTATACAAAGGCTTACCATGCACTGAAATGAAAAGAACTGCTATACTCTCTGGGAAAAGCCATTAGGATTTTCTTTTTTATTTTGTTTTATTTCATTTTTTTGCAAATATTAAATTCGATTAAAGTCTGCTTAACTTATTTACCAGAATATTTCATCCTTTTCTTTCTATCTTGTATTTTAAAATAGTTTTGTTCCATGTGCAACTTTGTAAAAGTTTGAGGAACCTTCCACTGGTGATTATGCTAAAGGCCCCAAAGACTTCAGAATGATTAAGGGAACTCAATGCATACTTTTATTTTTCCCTTTTCCTTAAAATAAAATTAAATTTCAAGGTCCTGTTTGATCATTCATCATTACATGTTATGGCTTAATCTATTTCTTATGTGGACATTTCCCTCATAGACAACATATCTTCACTTAAATAGCCTTTACTTTTCCAAATCAGCATTGTACAGAAGAAATATGTTTTTAATCAAATGTGCTATAAAAGGCAGGATCAGTATTAATTTTTAAAAATATTTTCAAAGATATTTTTTCAAGTTATAGGAACAAAAAATGGTTCATGTGGATTAAAATTCCACTTTAAATTAAATGAATTCCAGAAATGGGATTGAGTCATATTGCATATTTGGAAGCTAAAATTTGGGTCTATACTGGGGAAATTCAGATGGAAATAAGTAATATCACATACACTTAACACACACACAAGAGTGTACTGAGAAGCCTTGACTTTCATTGCGTGGTAAGAAAGCTAATGCAACACTTAAAGAATTAACTAGGGAATATTATTACAGGATTATATATGAAGACAATTCCTATCATAAGAATTAATTCTGCTTACTAACATTAATGTTGAAATAGCTGTCATATACAACTGAGATAGCTCATTTTTGAATGGTTTACTACAGGTTTGATCTCTCAATTTTTTGTGAGATAGACAAAGGAAATAGTATATATTTTATAGCTAAATGATAAACAGATAAAAGGTAATTTCTTAAAGGGATATTGCCATGAAATAATAAGGTGTACTTTAGTATACTCAACAATATATTAACTTTTTGAATCTATATGCATTTCACTTGACTATGTGAACAAATTCTAAAAATATCTTTAAAGTATTAATGTATTATTCATAAAATCCTAGACTAAGTGAGTTTTGTTAAATATTAAATTTCCTTTTTTTATTCTATAGGGTTTTCATTTAAACATTCTCAGGAAAAGAAATGTATATATATATATATATATATATATATATATATATCATACTTTGAGTTTGGCTATTGTGTTTTTTACCTCAATTCCTTATACTGTTTTTACTTTTTATACTTTCCATAGATTCTAATTTTCTTAACTTTCAATGTATATAGTTAACAATAATATTCCATTCATTGGATTTTTTTATATGTTTCAACTGTTATATAAGAAAATTTTATGCCTATCTCAAATTTCTGCTAGTTTTCTAGTAAATGGAAATTGCTGATAATTGTCATCATATAATGTATATAAAGTTAATAATTTTTGGTTGCCAATAGAAGCATCTAAAATATATCACAACTATTAATTCTTTCAAACTTATTTAATCTGTTGACTGGTTTGAATCTATAGAGTATGAATGTCAGAGTCATATAGATAGCATCCAATTAATTTCTTTGTTAATTATTTCAATATCTGTTATATTCCAGGCACTAAGGATCTACTAAATAAAGTGAATACCCTGTGGTTTAAAAATTGATACTATGGGGTTGGGGATTTAGCTCAGCAGAAGAGTGCCTGCCTGGTGAGCGCAAGGCCCTGAGGTCAGTGACGCAGGGGGGGGGGGGGCGCGAAAAAAAGCTATAAAAATTGATACTATGTGTATACATGATTCTGGAGAGTATTTCTTTTGGATTAGTTGGCTTGGGAAAGAGATTTTCCTCTTTTTGTTTCCTGTGACTTCTTTCCAAATCGTATATATGTACTGATTGCTTTTTTTAATTTTAATTTTGCAACCAGAAAAACTAGTACTTAAAATAAATCAAATATTTAAAAAATAAAATGAATGCCCTTAGGGAACTTACACTCTAGTCTTCATTAACACAACCTTTAGAATTCATACATTGTTTACAATTACTTACTGTTCTAAGGTGAAACCTGGTGTAATTTAGTTAGAGATTCTATCATCTGAAAACTGGATGTAGATATTTACGTAGAGGAAAATCTAAGAAAATATGCTACATGTCAAATGATTATCAAGCCAGCAGTGATAGATCACACCTGCATTCTCAGCACTTGAGAGGCTGAGACAAGGATATAGTGAATTTGAAGCCAGCTTGGGCTACACAACAAGACTCCTTCTCAAACACAAAAATAAAAGCAAATGAGCAAATAATGACTATCAAAGTAACTGAAACAGACACCTAAGGATGTTTTGGAAGATTCTCCCACAAGGGCCATAAATTAACTAAACTAGGAGGAAATCATAGGGTCTCCTTTTAGCATTTCTATACCTGCTTTTTGTTGGAGCCTTCACCTTGAAGTTATCATGGAATCCAGAACAGCCTTACAAAGAAGGATGGAGAACACTCCCCACAGTGAAAAGAACAGCAGAACTTCTTCAGAATAGACCACCTGTCTGGCAATAACAATTTGTTTCCTGACTGGATTGCTCCTATCAAATGATGACAGGTTTAATAATAACTTCTGAAATGCTTTCAAAAGAAGTATTCAAATAGTGACCAATCAAATCAAAAGTGTGAATGGAACTGTTTCACTAAGACCGTCTCTCATGCTCTGAATTGATTTGCTTTCTATTTAAACCTGTACCCTGGAAGATGGCTAAAGAAATGATCTCATCCCATGGCACACCCATGTTTTGTAATAAATCACCGTCTCCTTCACCTAAACTCACCTCTATTCTAGCTTAGTTACTTACAATTTGCTTAACTGGTTCATATGTCTTTTTTATAAGTAGGTCAGAGAGATATTTATTTAGACATTTATGTAACCATATGCAGCTGTAGTATATTCACAGCTGATCAATTTAATTTGTTAACTGTACATCATCCTTCTACTACCAGCTACATGTTTATGCAAACATATTGTTTTTCTCAGAAGAACATTCTGCCATGTTTTTTTTTCAGATACTAATCTATAAGCACTAAAGGAGATTATATTTCATCTCAAACATGAGAGCAGAATTAACTATTCAAAAGGCAAATTTTCTAGATTCATTCTTACTGAAGAATAAAGAGGTAAAACAATACCTTTCACATTAGCAACATCTATTCTTAGAATAAAAGCACACATACAGAATCAATACATAGCATCTTCGATAACCATTGATGATGATTGTGTGCTGTTTAAAGATTATTGGCTTTAGTTGATGCAATTAATATAGCAGTAATGTATATAAATCGGCATATATACAATGAATTGAGTCCCCAAGTTTCCGTATCATCTCATTGAAGCTTGGTCTCATCATTTCTAAAAGGAAGAAATTGATATAAATATCCCTCTTGCACTCCAGAATGCACTCCACAAAGATTGATTGTACTATTAATTATTCTGTGATGAGCAAAGAGTGTGGGGAGGGATTACTGAAGAGTAGTTATAAAAAAAACATAGATTATTTTATAATCAGGAAGATGCCTGAGGCCATATACCATCCATGGCAGTGGTTATGACTATTTGAAAAATACTGTCTAATTTTTAAATATGAGGTAAAATCAGTTTTTACTTAATGTATCATAGATATTTTTGCCATATGGAAAGTTTTCATTAAGGCCAGATGTCTGTTCAAATAAAATATCCCAAAATGAGTGTATAAGCACATCTGATAAAAGCAAATTAAGTATTCTACTCTATCAACAATTCCATTCGTATTGGAATTGGTTCCACTGAAATGAGTTTATCTCAATTCTAGTATAACTTTGTCTATCTGAAGAATAATCTTTGCAAGTATGAACATACCAAGAAAGAGTATAAACAATTATATATAATTTCCAGCACTTAATAATTACAAACACAAATCAACTATCAGGTGAAAATTAGCAGAAACTTCTGCATGAACTAAGTTGGCAGCTGGTGACTAAGGATATCTACTCTTAAAAATGCTCCAAAGATTGTTTAGGTACAATTTTTTCTTCAGTCGTGAGGGATGAACTCTGAGCCTGGGAGCTGTCCCTAAGCTCTTCACCTCAAGGCTAGAGGACTACCACTTAAGCCACAGTGTCCCTTCTGCTTATGTGGTGCTGAGGAATTGAACTCAGGGCCTCATACATGCGAGGCAAGCACTCTACCACTGAACCAACTTCCCAGCCTTGTAGGTACGATTTTATAAAAATTACAAACATGATTTTGGGTAATAGAAAGAGATGTAGTTTCAAATCTATAGCAAGATACAATGTTTTTCTCTTCTAAGCCTCCAATAGAGTGATGTGTCTTAACTCAGTTATAAAGAAGGACAACATTCTTCCTAGAAGTTAAAGAAAAAAAAATCCCTGCCCTCCACTGTCAGAATACACTAAATATCTGGTGAAGAGGAAGTTTAATGTTGTATATAGTCATAAAATGAATTTAATTTCATCTATAGTCTCCATTTAAACCTTTATCATAGCTACAGATACAAGTTTAGGAAAGCTTTAAATAAATTGTCCAAATTCTTAACTTGGTTTAGATTAAATTGTAGCTATATTTGCATACTTTTAGTTCACTTCAAATAATATCATTTTGTGAATGACCTTAACTAAGTCTCAATCTCAGTTATGGAGTGAAAACAATTAATGCAGTCAAGTAGAAGTTCTTTGGAAAGAATCAAGTTCAATATGAATAATAATACAAACTACCACACAGAAAAAGTTAGATGTATGAATACCACAATTTAAAATGAATTTTCTTCTCAGAGAAATACAGAGAAGAATAAAACAGGTTTATTTTTTTTCAGTAGTAGAATTCATAACAAAATATATCACTAAGCTATAGGAAAAAATAGAAGAAATTATGAAAGAAATTTGTAGCATTTAATAAATCACTGAGTTATTGAGTGAATATAAAGAAAAATATTTCCACAATGTAAGGCACATTCTTTGATTAGGAAGGGAGAGCAAGCAATCTTGTCATTTACTCTAGATGACATTTTAATTAATAATAAAATTATTGATCTATGCGTTATGAAAAGAGGGAAATATTGAGTCCATAGCACATAAAATGATTTCTGTAAAGATTTTCAGCTGTAAGCAGATTCAGTTTTGAGTATATTTCTCACACATCTTCTTTCACCCCTAGTAAGTCTTCATTATTAAAATCCCCAAGCTATTATAAGAATAAAATTCCAGCCAGATAAATTTTTCAATATAAGCAGGACTCAAATGTGCTGTCACAATATGGTCTATGAATAAGCTATTATTTGTTTTGTTTTGTTTTTTAATTTTACTTTCTACTGTAAAAAATTTTTCAGAAGTATCTGAAATTAAATATATTGAGATAAATGATTCTAACTGAATCTAGAAACGATTATACTTTTATCATTTAGAAACTTAGAGAGATTATGTGTGAACATAAAAACTTTAGAAATTAAATGGAAGAATATAAGTTAGATATGAAAGTTTTTAGGTTAAACTTTATGGACATTCCTATACATCAAACCTTTCATGTCCCCTAAAGGCCCGTGTGGTTAAGCCTTGTTTGTTTTTAGCACTATATGATCATATGGGGAGCTGTTGGAACCTTTAGTAGGTTGGGAACAGATAGAAGTAAGTTACCATAGGAAATGTAGTCATGGTTAGACTATTGTCTCCCTAAGCCGTGTTTATCTCTTTAACTCAAGCTGCATAAGAAGAAGTGCTTCTCTTGACATGGGTTCTCCTATGATCTATACTGCTGGGAAGCAGGATATAAAGCTACAGGGTCCAATCAACCATGGACTGCAACCATGGACTGCAATTGAAAACCTGTAAATCAAACAAACCTGTCTTTGAGGTAGCTTTGTCTCTAATATTTTGTCACAGTGATAGTAAGCTTACACAAAATAATAGAACTGTGTAGTTTAGATACCGAACAATACTGACACCACCACACATTATATATTCAAGAGTTATATAGTAAGGAGGATTTACCGAGAAGTGAAGAAAGAAAAGGAAGACTTCTGCCAAAGAATAAGCATGTACAAATATGTTGGTGCAGAAATAAATTAAAGAAATATTACCAAAGAAAATATTAAGTCAAACAAATGTTACAGGTAGTGTTTCTAATTGATAAAAACAGGAAGAATGCTCAATCTAAATTCTTCTAGGTAAAAGGATTTAGAAAAAATGTATGCAGGATGTTTTTACTGCATATTACAATCATAAGGGGATCAATAATGAGACAGCATGGTTTAATCCACATAGCGCTGGGGAGAAGGGAAGAGACAAGCTGGTAAACTGCACAATTTCTGCTGTGGATAAGCAAAGATTCAATAAAAGGAAAAATGTGATTAGGAAGGAATTACACTGATGAGGAGTCTATTCTACAACTCACTGGAATATGGAAAGACCAAACTGTTTTCTCTAGAGGGAAAAATATTACCATCAGGTGAATTTAAGACCAAAAATAATTGTGGCTCATTCTATTGGAAATATTCAACTCAATCCAATTTGAGTATTCAATCCAACTTCAGAACTTTTATGAAGAATGAAAATACAAAGGGATTTCAATAAAACAGATGAACTCAGAGATTTATAATATATGGAGAACATTATAGCCAAGTTTCCCCCAAAATACTTGTAGACTTGATAGTCTAGAGCTCTAGCATTTTATGTCAACCTATTTCAAATGTAGTTGACTCTCCCTCATTATAGTTCGTGTTTGTACTTTATACTACTCATCCTCATGAGTATTTAGTAGACACTGAAAAGCCTCATTTCAAATACCATCACTATCCAGTGACTTTTTTGCTAAACTGACTTTAGGTAGATTAGAAATGTTAATGATGTTTATGATCTACAACAGTTTCTCTGTGTCATGTCTGTACCTGAACATAACCTCATCTAAAGTCCGTAGTAAGAAAAGACTAGTCTTTTGTCTTTTTTCACTTCATTATAATTTGTCTACATTAGGACACATTTGTGTGTTGTTTTTATCCTGTTTGGGTTCGCTGGGCTTCTTTGGATGAATAATAATGTCCACTCCAAATAATGTCCACTCCAAATGCTAGGTGGTGAAGCCACTTGCTGCTACGAGTGAGCTCCCTCCACTTCCACAAACTTCTTGACTTTATCCCACAATCTGAACATGGTTCTACTACTCACACATGTCACAGTGATAAACATCCCTGAACTTGGTCAGAATCTGGGTCACTGAAAAACCCATTAAATCGGTTACTATTAAACTCTGCTTTTAACAAAAATATAGGCATGATACTACTGTTGTCATGATATTGTTGAGCCAAAATAAATGTGCACAGAAACTCTTTGTGTATGATACCATAACACACAATTAAATCACTTGGATTAAAATGGAGACCATTCAGTATGTTCTCAATTAAGTCAATTAGCCCTTTGTACAACTCAAACATGGCTAGAGCTTCATCTATATTAATGCTACTTAACTTTTCAAATATTAGCTGAAGATTTTTTCATTAGTTAAAAAGAATTTTAGCCAGGGGCCAGTGGCTCATGTCTATAATCCTAGCTACTCTGGAGGCTGAGATCTGAGGATTATGGTTCAAAGCCAGCCCGGGCAGGAAAGTCAGTAAGACTCTTCTCTCCAATAAACCTTCTGAAAACCCGAAAGTGGTGCTGTGGCTCAAGTGGTCGTGTGCTAGCATTGAGCTGAAGAGTTGAGGGAAAGCGCCCAGGCCCAGAGTTCAAGCCCCACAACCGACATATCCCTTAAACAGATCCTCAAGTCTTCTGTACCATGTATGGCTTCCAAGATATCAGTTTCTCTCACATGTCAATCTCTGTACTTATCATACAAATGAAAGTGGTCAGGTGGGCAGTATTTGTTGTGTTTGTTGTCTTATCCTGAGCCAGAGAGGAAAATGAGACGTCTCCTCAGAATTCTTCAGTGTTTTCCAATGTCTTGCCCTAAATCAGCAATCTGATCTTTGATGTGGCTTAGACAGTATTTTCAACATATACCATAAATGCCTCATTTCCTCATGAGCTAAAAATGTAATAAGATACAGCAAAATACAGTTCTTTCTTTAGTAATGTGTTGGGTGAAGTAAGGTTGGATTTTTCTCATTCAGCCATGTATACTTAGCAATATGAAAGCCACTTTTGGCATAAAATTGAAGGCATGATGAATGAGACAATGGATAAGCAAAATAGAAAAGCACATTTTCCCACATGAAAACTTTAGTATGTTAGTCTCACTGAAATTGTACTAAATTCTAACGAATTGAATGGTGAATCAGTGGGCTGGTTTAATATTTTTTATTCACCATTATTATGATTATTTATTTGTGGAGTGGTGACAGGTATTTGGCTTGAATAAAGCTGTTAGAGATGACAGAGATTTCATCCTAATACATTCCAATTGGAAGTGCAGAAATTCGGGAAGTAACTCATGGTTTGGTTATATGGTTTGTTTATGCAGAGTTTCCTTCTTCTAAGATGTGACAAACTCCTGATAACTTTGTGCTATATATGTAGAAGTTTTTTTGATGTCATCAGAAGAGACTTCCAGGGATGAATGAGCAACCTTTAGCAGAAATCCTGTATTATAATGACAAGAAACAGTTTGTCACTATAATATGTTACAGAACGCAATTCACTATTGAAAATGCCTAACTGACACACATTGTTTTTATGTTATTGGACAACAACATGAAAATCTCAACAAGTATATAAATTCACTTTAAGTAGAAATCCTAATATGGAAAAATGATTTTATAACAGAAATGAAAATATAGAAACTACAAATGTTATCCTGCTAATCCTACCTTGAATTATATTCTTTAAAAGACACGGTGAACCTACTGTATCACCTACAATTTTTCATCATATATATCATTTGTGGAAAAAAGTAAGATAAACCTTTTCAATGATCTTTATATATCAAACTGTAAAACAACATTTTGAAAAATTGATGTTATAATTCCAATGGAAGTGGAAAGATTATTGCAAAGTTATACCTATAAATTTGTATCTAGTCACTAGTAATAAATTATATGCATAGTTGAAAAATCATTTCTAGGTTTAATACAAAATAAATATTGATATTTCAAAATCATTGCATAGACAGGAAATAAAACCTTCAATGCTCACTAATCCTATAGTACTAAAATTGTGCTTTGAAAGATATTATCATCAAACTTTGCAAGTTTTGGAAAAAAGGAATGCATTTTTTCATAGATTACACATGAGATTACCTATCTTTTAAGCTACAGAGTCAAAGAAAATCCTTGGACAAAATATTCCTTTCAGTCTAGTAGATTTCTCCTTGGCAAGCTTTTGCAACTTGTCAGCCTTACTAAGTATGATGGTTTCCAAAGTTCCTGTTGCCAACAAGACAAAAGGAAATACCCACTGCAAATACCTAGTGCAATAAAATAGTTTATAGTGTTTAAAAACTGATTTTCCAGGAGCTGAAAAAAACCTGATCACCTCACCAGACAACGTAAAACACTTTATGGTTAGAAGAAAGGATACCTCATTTTTTTCCATCATACCTATTGCATAACTTTGGTTTGAAGATATTCCATATATAAAGAGAAATTGTTAAACCGCTATGGTAAACCACATGACTTTGTTTCTTCCGTGAAAGAAGGCACTCTCAGGTGAAAGACAGGGAAAGCTGATGACTAAAAATAAATGTGTATGAACATTTCCTTGAGAAAGTCAAGTTGTATAATTGCAAATTATTCCTGTGTGAGGTCTCACAGTTAAAATATCATCATTGTTATTATGTTTTACTGTTGTTCTTTCCTCCAGGGTGCTTTTAAGGTAACCAACTTCAGGTGTGCCTTTAGAACCTCTGCATTTTTTAAGTCCTCTAATTTCTAAATATATATATATATATATATCTACTATATATATATATCTACTATATATATATATATATATATATATATACATGATAAATTGACCATCCAGAAAAAAGAAAAGTACTCTTTTAACTAAATTCAATAGTTACATCCAATTGAAAGAAAGACCTGCCAGGAAGAAAAGCCCTTAATCTATTTCCCAGCCAAAGGAAAACATCACCAGAAAAACTATTCCCAGACCAGAGAGAATAATGTTCTTCATTCACAAAGTGAAGGAAGCCAAGGACAACCAGAACACTTACTGAATCCAAGGAATAGCTGTGATTGAAAAATAGTCAATCTTTTGAACTAAGTAGAACTTTAAATTTACTTTGTACACAGTCACAAAATACTAAAATCCAGACAAACATGCATATATTTGCTGCCTCTTTGTGTACTTCCAAATTTCCTCTTCATTTTAAAACAGGTTATAATTTACACATCAAACACATTTCATTTTATTCATAAAATTAAACTGTTTGGGTGACTCTTCAATTATATCATATGTGTATTTTTAATAGTACACACCTATCTATGTATATGATCTATCCTACACACACACACACACACACACACACACACACACACACACACACACACACACTACTGATTAGCCGTCTATGGAAGGGCCATTTACCATATGTGTGAAGTTTCACACTATCCATCTATAGATTAGGGTGAAATGGAGGAGATGAGAACATAAAAGGAATATTAGAATTCATTAAAAGCTTAAAATTCCAATCAAGACCCTTGGCCCTCTTTCAAAGGCCATATGCTGCCATAACTGATAGTATTTTTGTTTAACTTGCTTTTTTTGGTGGTTGTTGTGTTTATTTTTTAGTTGTGGGATTCATTTACGAGATTTACACTTTATTAACATCACAAATAACTGTGTGCAAAATAAAGTTTGAAGTCATGGACAATAATGAATGATCTCATAGCAATAAAGAAGTTAAAGGAATGAAATTCTGAGATCAAAAAGAAGAGAAAATAGGCTACTGAAAAGTACTTTCAAAGTGAATGAAAGAATGCTGTGGCTTCTTGGCAGAGGAAAATGTTAAAACAAAGGGTGTAACAAGGTTTCAATATGAGGATTGAGAAGTGGCTTTAGCCTAGTAGCATGGGAATGAAAATAATGTAGAGAAAATAAAATATTCTGTTTAGGAAACTTGAGGCAATAAAATCTATGATAGCTATTTACTGGAAATCAATGTAACTAAATTTGCTAATGTTTGATTACTTTCCCCTTCAAACTTCCAGGGTCTGCCTCATGACACTGGAAACTTATCATGAAGCAGCCAAGCTGGGAAAACACAAGGTTTAAAATCACAGAATTCAGGAAAAGTTAAAATATAAAAGCTAATAGTCTCTCCCCAAAACAAAATCTTCTTTATCTGCATATTTTTAGCAAATTGCTTCTCTAGCTGCCTAATATTAAAAATATATTTTCTTTAATAATCTATATACACCAGAATTTTATTCATTGATTATATTAATTTTATTTCATAAATAGATGTTGAATAACTTTCTCTCCAGCTCTGCCAATTTTCACTATTCCTTACCTGGACAATCACACAGAGGTTAAATTTTCTTGACTCTAAATCCCTTACTTCCCTTCTCTGTCTTCATATTTCTGCCAAAGTAATCTCCAGAAATCAAAACTGATCATGCTATTTCTTGATTATATTTCTCCCATATTCTTTCATCATCACCACAAATTTTTTATTAGGAGGTTGTAGACTTTGCCCTTTCAAATACTGCTTAGAATATTCAAAAGCAACAGCTGAAGGAAAGAATATAACCATGTAGAGAAGAGAACACAGACACAAACATGTGTAGATAGATAGATAGGATAGATAGACAGACAGACAGACAGACAGACAGACAGACAGTCAGATAGATAGATAGGATAGATAGATAGACAGACAGACAGACAGACAGACAGACAGACAGACAGACAGACAGACAGACAGATAGATAGATAGATAGATAGATAGACTCTATATACACATATTTATATATGCAATGATAGATCAGGTATGTAACATGGAAAATGTTGCTATTGTTACATATGGACTCTAAGCCATAGATGAATATAGATGATATGTGTATATGTGTTGGATCTAATTAAGCACATGCACTGAATGTTGTATTTTATTTTATTTTTTTTTAATTTTATTTTATTTTATTTGAGAACATACTGTACAGAGGGGTTACAATTACATGGGCAGGAAAATGCATACATTTCTTACCATGCATTGCAGCCTCCTCCTTTGTTTACCCTTCACCTCCCTTCCCAGCCTCCCCCCTCCCCCCCACCCAATCATACCCCCCCTCCCCCCCCACCGACATTGTAAAGCTGGTTTTGACATGACATTTTGTACTTCTCATTGTTGCAAAAGGTCCACCTGAATCCTTAAACGACTTGTTTGTCCCCGTCTCCTCCACATGTTATACTGACATCAAATATAGTGAAAGCAGGGGTTACACTGTGGGGGAGGGACATAAAAAGCAACAAAGAAATAATCTTATAAATGCGTTAGAAACACATGCATGAAAGAAAGAAAAACATTAAAATACATATTTGAGGGTTCGTTTTCCTAACATCACATTCTCTGACTTTTTCCGCTTGACTCATACCTATACTAGATATTGCAAATAAGGGAAACCATGGGACCTATGTTTCTTTGGACCTGGCTTACTTCACTTAATATAATTTTTTCCAAGCCTTTCCATTTCCTAACAAATGGGGAAATGTCATTCTTTCTGATGGAGGCATAGAATTCCATTGTGTATATATATCACATCTTCTTGATCCATTCATCTACTGAGGGGCATCTGGGTTGGTTCCATATCTTAGCTATGGTAAATAATGCTGCAATAAACATAGTTGTGCTGGTAGCTTTAGTGTGGCCTTGTTTGTGAACATTTGGGTAAATGCCCAAAAGTGGGATTGCTGGGTCATTGGGGAGCTCTATGTGGAGTCTTTTGAGGAACCTCCATACTGCTTTCCAAAGTGGTTGAACAAGTTTACATTCTCACCAACAATGAAGTAAGGTTCCTTTCTGTCCACATCCCCTCCAGCATCTGTTGTTAGAGTTCTTGATTTTTGCTGTTCTAACTGGAGTGAGGTGATATCTCAATGTTGTTTTGATTTGCATTTCTTTTATGGCTAGGGATGTTGAACATTTCTTCATGTGTCTATTGGCCATCCTTCTTTCTTCTTCAGAGAAGCTTCTCTTTAAGTCTTTCGCCCACTTACTTATTGGGCAGTTGTTTCTTTGAGGATTTGTTGTTGGGTGGTTTAATTTTTTGAGTTCCAAGTATATTTTAGATATGAGACCCTTGTCCATTGTATGGCTAGTAAAGATCTTCTTCCAATCCGTGAGCTTTCTATTGATCTTGCTAGCTATGTCATTTGCCCTGCAGAAGCTCTGCAACCTTATACAATCCCATTTGTCCAACCTTTCTTTGATTTGTTGTGTTTCCGGGTCTCTATTCAGAAAATTTCGGCCTGAGCCGAGGAGACCCAGGGTTTCTCCTATTCCATCCTGTAATGTTTTCAGAGTGTCTGCTTTGAGTTCAAGGTCTTTGATCCATTTGGAGTTGATTCTGGTGCAGGGTGATATATAAGGATCTAGCTTTAGTTTTCTACATGTAGTTAACCAGTTTTGCCAGCACCATTTACTGAAGAGGCTGTCTGTCTTTCATTCTATTGTTTTAGCTCCCTTATCGAAGATTAGATGGCTGTAGGTCTGTAGGTTCATTTCTGGGTTTTCAATTCTATTCCATTGGTCCTGAGGTCTGTTCTTATGCCAATATCAAGCTGTTTTGATTACTATGGCTTTATAGTAGAGTTTGAAATTTGGTACTGATACTCCTCCAGCAGTGTTCTTTCCGTTGAGGAGCGTTTTTGCTATTCGGGGTCTTTTATTGTTCCATATGAATTTTTGGATTGCCTCTTCTATTTCCTTGAAGAATGAGGGTGGAATTTTGATAGGTATTGCGTTGAATTTGTAGATAGCCTTGGGAAGTATTGCCATTTTCACGATGTTAATCTTTCCAATCCAGGAGCATGGGAGGTTTTGCCATTTTTTAAGTTCTGTGTTAATTTCCTTTTTCAAGATTTTAAAGTTTTCATCATAGAGGTCCTTCACTTCTTTAGTTAAGTTAATTCCTAGGTATTTTATTTTTTGTGGGGCTATTACAAATGGACTTGCTTTCCTAATTTCAGCCACACTTTTCTCATTGTTGGCATACAGAAAAGCCATTGATTTTGGGGGGTTAATTTTATAACCTGCTACTTTGCCAAAGTTTTGAATCAGCTTGAGTAATTTGGGAGTGGAGTCTATGGGATTCTTTAAATACAAGATCATGTCATCTGCAAAGAGGGAGAGTTTTATTTCTTCTTTCCCTATTTGGATCCCCTTTATGTCTGCATCTTGTCTTATTGCTGTAGCTAGGCATTCTAATACTAGATTGAAGAGAAGTGGAGAGAGTGGGCATCCTTGTCTTGTTCCTGAGTTAAGAGGAAATAGCTTTAGTTTTTCACCATTGAGTATAATGCTGGCTGTAGGTTTGTCATATACAGCCTTTATTGTATTGAGGAATGTTCCATGGATTGCTAATTTTTCCAAAACCTTCATCATAAAGGGGTGTTGGATCTTGTCGAATGCTTTTTCTGCATCTATTGAGATAACCATGTGGTTCTTATTCTTGCTCCTGTTGATGTGATGAATAATATTAATTGATTTGCGTATATTGAACCAGCTTTGCATCCCTGAAATGAATCCTGTTTGATCGTGGTGTATGATTTTTTGGATGAATTGTTGAAGTCGGTTGGCCAAAATTTTATTGAGAAGTTTTGCATCAATGTTCATCAAAGAAATGGGTCTATAGTTCTCTTTCTTTGATGAGTCCCTGCCTGGTTTTGGGATGAGGGTTATGATGGCTTCATAGAATGTGTTCGGTAGTGAGCTTTCTCTTTCAATTTCATTGAAGAGTTAGAGGAGAATTGGTGTGAGCTCTGCTTTGAAGGCCTTGTAAAATTCCGCTGTAAAACCATCTGTTTGAATGTTGTATTTTATTATGAGTGAGGGTGAGGATCCACTGACAGGCAACACTAGTCTTCATTGAAGTCCTTTTCTTCTAGAATGAGAGTATTGCTCACTGCAAGACAGATAAGAAATCTCTGATGTGATCCCCTTTTCCTGCCAGCCAACTCACAGACTTATAATTAATTTATGACACAGACATTTCTGACTACATTCTGCTACTTTAATCAAAGTTTCAAGTTAGGACAAAAAACACAAACAAAAACAGCACCAGTGACATTCTTAAGCCATTTAAGAAATCTCTAACAACATTTCTTCATACAAAGAATATGTTCACCTACCTAGAAAAAACAAAAACTATGGCAGAAGGTTCTGTCAATCATCTTATATATAACACAGACACAAAGCACTTGCTGTAGTCCCAGAGCTAAACAGACTGTGTGAAATGAGTCAATGAATAAAGTAATGAGTGCAATAAGTTCATTATGTATGTTGCAATATACACAAACTGCATCCTACTGCAACTACACTTTTTTCCTACTTCCTCCCAAATAAAGTTATATGGAATTAACCAAATACAGCAGTAAGTTATTTGTAGTTAATGATAAGTTTTTCGTTGGGTATCAACAAATAATACAAAATAGTTTCTACTATTGTAAAAGAAAATGCATTAAGTAAAAAAAGATACTAAAGTAAACTATGATAATTTGACTGAGTATGGAGAAGTTGGGGAACACGAAAGGAGAGTCTAAAGCAGTGGCGGGAAATGTTGGTTTTCTATTTGTTTATTTGTGTGTCCACTAGTTTTAAATTACAGACTTAAAATTGACAACTTTGAAATTAATCACAAACTTTCAGCTAGGGAAGCTCAGAGTAATTAGGCCAATGGGAAAACTCCAGAATAGAATATTTAAAATAATATTCTACAATGAAGCTATATTTGGTGAATATTCTTCCTGAGTTAAATTTTATGTAAAACATGCATCTTTTGAATATTAAACTGTTTATATACCTCATATTTTATCAGTTTATGAAAATTATATCACCTCTTCATCATAAGATAATGGTACTGAGGCACTGGACCACCTCCCATGATAAAGGAGAAGTTCCAGAAAGCCATTCTACAAACACTCATCATCAAGTGTTTTGTAGCACTATTAAGGAAGACTTAGAATGACAGGTGCTCCTATCAAGGAAAAAAAAACAGAGCAAATCAGAGATACATGCTACATTCTCTCACAAATTGTCCAAAGTATAGACTTTATTAATTTTTCATAGAAATTTTAAACAACACTAAAACTGAAAATTCACATTATCACATGACGTTTTACCATTTTTGACAGCTAATATTTTGTACATGGAACAATTTTTGGACCAATGATTTATCATCCGAACCCCAACCTTTAATTATGTTATTTCAGATTTGCTAGAACCATAAAACTCTGAAATCTGATTTCCTAGATAAAGTAACAAAGCAAGGATTCAACACCCACTTCCCCCTCCACCCCACATTTCATTAGTTCCCCACACATACTATTACAAACATAACTGTTACAACAGTAGAATAATGGCCCAAGGTTGTCTATGGTATTAAGTGGTAGACCATGTTGAAAAAGAAAGTAAGGGCTAATGAACTAGACAAACCCATAGGCACTCATTAATACTCAGAAATACTTTCCAAATCTTATTTGTTATGCTTAATTTTATCACTCTACCTTCTTACCCCCTTAAAGGAAACACCTCAGATCATATATATTAACAGTAAAACAAACATGTTAGCCTATTTTCCATTAAAATTATACAAACACTTAAGTTCCATACCATGGAATTGAATTATCCTGTATGATGTTTTTCAAGACATTAGTAACTAATAATATTCACCACGTAAACAAGTTTTCATATCTTAGTGGAATGTTTGTTGTGTCTTATATGATGCTCTATCCTAAACTACCAGTTTTTAAAGTTAATTTTACAGCAGACAGTATTGCACATTTCAATCCATATTTAACAATATTGTACAATTGTTTTAACTTTACTTTTATGAAAAGTTTGGTTTTCTTAACTTTTTCTTCCACATTCATTCTCATCTACAGGAAATTATTTACCATACCTATTGATTTACAAAATATCTCTCCACTGGCAAATTCATGCTTATGAAATCCCTAGAGACAACTAGAGAGGACAAAAATCTCTAACAAAGAATAATTTATTAATTTTCCTCATAAATTCAAAATGGAAGAAGGAAACAGTTGTAATCATCCAGCAATTATGTATTAGGGAAAAATTGTTTAGTTAAAATCAGATATATTCAACCCTCTAGAGATATTGATCTGAATCTCAAAATAGATTCAAGGAGATGGAAACACACCATGACCTTTACCAGAAAGCATACATTTTTAAATTGTCTCTCCATTACCCATTCCTTTCCTGCAAGTTAGTCTATTTTTGCAGCTGCTAGGATTACAGCCATCACTTGGTTTAACATTAGATTCCTGCTGATAATTTATCATTTCCAAAACTTTGCACTTAATTTGACTAAATTCTAGATCTATTACATGTTAAATAATTCTCATAGGACGTTAACCATGTTATATTACTGCAAAGTACACTGATAAACTGGCTCACTGTCAAACTTACCATCATTAAAAGAGGGAGAAACAGAGAAGGGGCCTGCTTCAGTAGATATTGTGTTTGGAAGAAGGATTTGTGTGAAATATTAGAATATATTAGCCATTTGTACTGATTTTCAAGAAGTTTGGGAACTTAAAGCAAATTTCTTCCAACAGAAAGCCTCAAAGACCTTTTAAAAATTAAATTAATTTTTTTTGCATTGTTTCATCTATGCAAGATGCTGGCATATCATGTATATGAAAACAATTTCTCACACTTATGTGATGATTAAGACCATCTAAATCTACCATTATTCTATTTTTGTTCTTCCACTTAGGGTGAAATACCAAAATCACTGACTGCATAATCGCTAATATGCCAGACCAAAGCTGGAACATACAAAATCACTGTGTTATAAAGACAAAAAACTAAATTGTTACTTCTTAAAATATAGAAATTAGTTTGGTTGTGTATCCATAGAAATGATGTAATGTAAATCATACCTATGGATATGAAGGAAATAAAAAATATTTTCCAGCAGTGTTTTCCATCTAGATGAAATCTCTTGTAAAATAGCAGATTTTCAAATATCTGTTTTGTTTTCATATAGATCATTCTGATTCTTTTAACACTAAGTTCAAATTTTTATAAACTATTTGTAATGTAAGTGGAAAAGCTAGTTAGATAACTACATTCATAGATTTCATTGATATGATCTGGAAAGTATCAGTTGAATAACTGTCTACCTAATATAAGCATATTAGCACACTAATACAAGGCAGGTAAATCTAATTCAAAACCCTTAAAAGATTCACATTAATTTCATTTGATAACCTGTTTAGTTCACCATAATCTCAAAATAATAAAATGTGTCATATTAATGTCTATTTTACATGATATTCTTTTATTTATTTACATTTATTACACTTAGTCATATAGTTTAAAGAGTTATGATTATTGTAATGATATCCTTTTCTATTCAAATATTTTACAAAATAAGCAGGTGATATACAACTCTCCATATATCTATAGCCTAGATAAGTGACATCTTATTGTCTTATATTTTCACAATATTCCATTCTGTTGATCATTGTTTCAAAATTATTCCTACTCAATTTCATTTACATAATACTTTCATAAGCATATAATTTTAGTTATCTAATTACATGTTTTACAAAATAATCTTTCCTTATATTGACAGTTGCAGGTCGTTTTACTGATACATCCTGCATTATTCACTCCACTGAAAACAGAGTTCAGAAGTATTAGGCTTTTCCAGGTTATTGCTCTATAATGTAAAGATACAAAACAGATACTGAGAATTGGTTGTTGTTGTTAAAAGTTATCTTCTGTATACTCAGTTCCAAATGTCAACATCTATCCATTCTCAGTCGATTCAAGTAGATCCGAAATATCTTTGAAAGTGATTTTATATTACAATATTTGTTGTATTCCAGGATTCCTTATACAGTACTGCAGAGGTAGGGCTCATCCAAATATGAAGAAAGTGGTGAAGCTTGACTTAGGAAAGCCACTATGATTTGTTTTCATGTATTAATTGCAGATAAATGATGATATAAATTTGAAATAACAGACAAAAATTTAATAAAACGAATACACTGATATAAATGAAAAATAAGTTTATTGCAGTTTAAAATTTTATAAAAATTACAAATGCTTTATAATGCTGCACATAAAATGCACAATGTCCAGGAAAATTTATTATAATAGCTAGGACTAGTTAGGATTACACATTAACTTTAACACTAATAACTTTCATTAGAACAATATAGATGATACATAGAAAGATACATAGATAAATAGATAAGTAGATAGATGATAGATGTGTGTATGATGTACAAGCATAGTTCTAATCATTAAACATAGCATTTAAAGAAACACCGATATTAGAATGATTTCTCAATCAAACATTGATTATGAAATGATGCTATTTATTCAAGTTTCTTTTGATCTCAAAGATATAAAAAGGTGGGAAATTACTAACAGATATTTTTCAAAGATCTCTTAGCTCTCTGTTTTAGTTTATTTTGAGACACTCCTAAGAAAACATGATATAAGAGGTGAAGAAGACGTTAACAAACTGCTCTTCTTAAAACGGGCTATATGAAATTAACAGCAGGTGCTTTGGCAGATGTTCTAAAAACCCCTGGAGATCCAGCAGGAGACAGTCATTTTAGAAAGAAACCAACTTGTCTCATTAATGAATTCTGCCTAGGGAGTTAATAAATTGTCACTCCACGGGTTTTCTCTTGTTCACTGTGCAGTTATTTTCTTATCTGTATTATATTTTGTTTTCAGGATAACATGGAGAAGATAGAGGATCTCCTTTCTCAGCAGTAGTTGTTGTAGTGAAGAGAAAAGTTGTCTTCAATTCTGAACATCAAATACTCCCTCAGCAAGGCTTGCTTGTTACCAGATGAATGTTTGCAAATTATCTTCCTAACACAAGAAAATGACTACATATCCAATCCCTGTTCCTAGTCTAAGACCACAGACTCACTTCCTTCATCATGGGGTTGTTGTAAGAATAGTCAGCTTCATAATGCTCATTACATAGTAAAAACTTATTTACTAGATGTTACTGGTAAACTGTGCTATCATTAAACTTTATGAGGAATTATGAAATGAGATAATTAATGTGTTGAAATGCATGATTATCTTTCTTGTGAAAGATTTGGTATAAATTTCAGTGTTCTAAATGGAGAACCTTAATTACATTTTCCAAAGATTTTTCAGCTGCCAGTGGCATTGTCAGCTTATTGGAAAAAAGAAATCTATCATTCATTATTATTAAGAAGTTATTATTGGTGAAGATAAAAAGCATTTTTAAATATTGCCTATTAGGATCCTGTTCACTGCCATGAATTGTGGATTCCCTTTAGAGACTATGTAGAAACACACTGTGTTACAACCTTTATTGTGTATGTAGCAGTCATGGGCTTGAATTCATGGCCCCTGTTAACTAGTAAACCTCTAGTAAATAAGTTTTCAACTCAAGACTGGAGCTACTGGAGCCACACCTCCACTTCTAGCATTGACTGGTTAATTGGAGATCAATGTCTGAGTAGTCTGGGTTTGAATCACAATCCTAAAATCTCAGCCTCCAGGTGTGAGCCACAGCACCCAGAAATTTTTCTGGTTGAAATTACATGTCATTGTGTCAATAAGGGCTTTAGCATTGAGCATTATGTTTAATTATTAACTTTCAAGAAAGTTGTGTTTTAATAGAACAGAATTGTGACAAGCACTCTATAGAGAATGTTTTATTAATCTTCTCTTTCTTTTTAAAACTATTTTAACTTTTTGTTGTTACTGTAAGGATGATGTACAGGAGGCTTACAATTACAGTAGTCAGGTAATAAGTCCATTTGTTTTGGACAGTGTCATCCTTTCCCTTATTTTTCCCAGTTTTTCTCTCTAGTTCCCACCCACAAGTTTTATAGTTCATTTACAGCATAGTGTCTAATGAGTTTCACTGCTGCTACTACTTTTATCTGTGAATTTTCTCTATTAAAGTATAAGACAAAAGGTATGTTTCTCTCTCTTTTTGAAAGTTTAGCAGGGATTATTTTAGTATGATAGTGTCATAGCAGAGAAAAATGAAGAAGAGAAGCACTTCTTGCTCCCCATGCAAGGAACAGGAGAAAAGACTCCAAAAATATCATACTAATGATAGTCAAAAGCCATTTCTAGAATTCCATGTGTATTTATACCACATTTTCTTGATCCATTCATCTACTGAGGGGCATCTGGGTTGGTCCCATATCTTAGCTATGGTAAATAATGCTGCAATAAACATAGTTGTGCTGGTAGCTTTAGTATGGTCTTGTTTGTGATCATTTGGGTAAATGCCCAAAAGTGGGATTACTGGGTCATAGGGTAGCTGTATGTGGAATCTTTTGAGGAACCTCCATACTGCTTTTCAAAGTGGTTGAACAGGGCTGGGAAGGTGGCTCAGTGGTAGAGTGCTTGTCTTGCATGCATGAGGCCCTGGGTTCGATTCCTCAGCACCACATAAGCAAAAAGAAAAAAGCCGGAAGTGGTATGGTATAGTGGCATAAGTGGTAGAGTGCTAGCCTTGAACTGAAGAGCTGAGAGACAGCGCCCAGACCCAGAGTTCAGGCCCCACAACTGGCAAAAAAAGAAAAGAAAAAAAGAAAAAACAAAGTGGTTGAACAAGTTTACACTCCCAACAGCAACGCAGTAGGGTTCCCTTCTGTCCACATCCCCTCCAGCACCTGCTGTTACTAGAGTTCTGGATTATAGCCATTCTAACTGTGGTGAGGTGGAATTCTATGCCTCCATCAGAAAGAATGACATTGCCCCATTTGTTAGGAAATGGAAAATTTCGAAAAAATTATATTAAGTGAAGTAAGCCAGACTCAAAAAACCATAGGTCCCATGGTTTCCCTTATTTGCAATAACTAGTATATGTCTGAGACAAGCAGAAACGGTCAGATAAATTGATGTTAGGCGAAATGAACCCCAAGATAAGGACTCAAATGGTTTTTTTTCTTGCTATCGTTTCTAACATATTTATAAGATATTTCTTTGTTGCTTTGTTATGTCCCTCCCCCATGGTATAACCCCTATTTTCACTGTATTTGATGTTGGTATAATTTGTGGAGGAGAAAGGAAAAAAAACAAATTGTTTAAATAGGGATACAGGTGGACACATTGCAACAATGAGATGTACAAGTCCATATGCTGAAAAATGAACATTGCAACTTTGGCTAGGTGGGGGCGAGGGGAGTTAGAGGAGATATGGGAAGGGATGGGAAGGGAAAACAAAGGAGGAGGCAACAATGCTTGATAAGAAATGTACTCATTTGCTTGCTCATGTAATTGTATACCCCTATGTACGGTATTTTCACTATATACATATATATATATATATATATATATATTTAAGCCATTTCTATAGCAATTTTGGTTTCCATATATTGTTTAGTTGATATTAGTGTGAAACATGAAACTAAATATTTGAAACTATTACAGAACTTAAAGAATGCCTTTTACTTTGTTGAATATCAGAAATGCAGAATTATATTTTGTATGTTTTATTATTGTTTTCTAGCATGTCATGGTTTTTTCTTTCTTCAAAGGGTTTAGTCTAGATGGAATGACAATGACAGAAATAAACTGGTCTTTTTCTTTTTTCTTACCATAAACAAAAGAACCCTATTCTATGTGGATGCTTTCAATTTGGTCCAAAACAGACAAGGTAATTTCTGTTTCTTTCTGTCCTCTTACTCTACTTGTGATTAAAATAATTTTAACATCTTAAATGCCTCAGAAGGATAATTGAAGGCATGTGTTCTCTATCTTCAAGTAGCTTGGGCACAAAATGAAATCAAGAACGGGGAGCCTCACAAGACCTTGACTGCTTTCCAGATTCACAGCTTCAGGATTACTCCAAGGCAACAAAACAAACATATTCTCCCTGTTGCTATGAGCTTCCCTTCAAGGCCCCTGCTTGGACTGTTGAGTTCATGCTTACAAAGTGTTTAAAGTGAAAAGACAACAAAGACAGGTGGCACAGAGACAGCTGCAGAAACAACACAGTCAACTCCTCAAAAGTCAGCCATTTTCCCTTTTAATGTTTGTTTTCTTCTTTTCCTCTCCGGTAAAGGTTGCTATTGATACAATGTATTTCCTATCTCCCTAGACAGCTATTCTTTCATAAAACTAACTTGGCACAAGCATAAAGAATATACTTAATCAGATGGTTAGATCACTTCAGTACAGCAGATTCATCCTCTGTTTACCAAAGAAGCTATCTAAATCTATAACTCAGAATTCACAGCTAGGTGCTGAGCTAATCAAGTTGCCTTACTAAACCTGCAAAATGTGAACAATCAAAAGGTAAAAAAAAATCTTCAAGAGTAAGATGGTGAGTGTGTGTCAGATGGTTGCAGTCAGAAAGCCCATGCAAGTAAAACACTTACAGAAAGAAATGTAATAAACCTTAGCTTCGCCATTTCCCATCCCCTTAAAGTTATGCACCAAAAAATACACAGCATAGACAATCTTCCACATTACATGCACACATCTTTGTTTTATTTTGTTCTGTTGGTTTTTATTTAAGTTTTATTGTAAAGATGATGTACAGAGGGGCTACATTTACATAAGTACAGGAACAAGTGCATTTCTTTTTGAACAGTGTCACCCCTCCCTCATTTTCTCCCACTTTTCACCTCACTTCTCTTCCCCAAGTTGTAAGGTTCATTTCCAACACAGTGTCTAGTGAGTATCACTGTTGAATTGGTTCACCCTTTGCATGCACACATAAAAAAGAGCTATGTCTTCTTTTTCATCCATGCTGTACTATATATACAACGTTCTTGAAACAGTATTATCACTACTAAACAATGTCATGTCCTTAGACACTGGGAGCATTCCTCATTCACGTCTCTGTTCTTTGTGGGTAAGCTGTGCTCTTGCTTGTTGGCCTCTGGATTCTGAAACCAAGGCATAAACAGCAGCTTTGCTTTAATATATTATGGGCTCCATGTCTGAAAATTTAAATAATGATTTACAAAAGACAGTAATTATAAAATTATTCCTTTAATTTTCATCTAGCCCTTCAGTGCCAAATTAAGGCAGTATCATTGAGTTAAAAGAGGTCTCAGAAAAGGGTCAGAAACACAGAAACTAGATATATGTGGATGATACTGCAGCCTTTCATATCACCCTTCCTTTAGGATGTAAGGTTCTGCCATAACATTTCAGGCCTGCTTCTGTCATAATCTAGATTCTCTAAGAAGCAGAAATATGTTTGTCTGGTTCTTTCCCAGTAGTAAGGAAATGAGTCTGATCAGTACTGCCTATTGAAGTAATAGACTTATAGCCAACATTCAAAACATTTACTTATGGAAAAAGCATGGAAGGAATTTCTTTCCTTCATTTGCAATAAATATAGTTCAAATTTTATTGATTGATACAAGTATTATATACATAAAATAAACACTACTCTAGAGCAGTGTTCAGTCCTTGGGTATGAAATATAGTTTGTTTTGATTTGTATGTCTGACACATTTTTAAAGACGAGATTAAAAATGAGGAGGGAGTAGAGTACACCTTCAAATAATTACATTGTTCTCTTTAATATCCTGAAGTCAGGACAAGGGCCCATGTGCCCAGGAAATGCATTTCAGCTCTTAATGCATTCCAGATTTCAGCTTCAGGTAAGTATACTTGGAACTGTGGAACACACAGCAGCAACCAGCATGGGTAGGTATGCTATTGTACCTAGCATTGTTTGAAGTTTGCTGTTTTGGGCTCAGTACTTTATTTAGTTCTAATGCACTACCTTAAAACACACACACACACACACACACACACACACACACACACACCACACACACACACACACACACACACACACACACACACACACACACACACACAGGGCTTTTATCCACAGAAAAGGCTCTTAGACAACCTGAAGTCAGGCTGAAGTGCAACACAGGGGCCAAAGAAAAGGTAAAGAAATAGGGCACTCTGAGCTTACCAGCAAAGGTAAATAACAATATAATTCTTTTAAGTCCAGCCCTGCAAACAAAAGTACCAGGAAAAAGTACTCTCAAGTGGGAAGGGGAGGGCCAGAGGGCCAGAGGGAGAAGATAGAAGTGGGGAAGGAGGGAGTATGCAGGCAAGAATGCATTGTATAGACCACTGGATTGGGAAATACAAGGGAAAAGGTGGGTCTAGCGTGGGGGTGGAGATGTTGACGAGTTGACACAGATCATGATGCATTGTACACATAAACTGTTTGCTTAAGGGCAAATATAAAGTATGCTACCTAAGAATTAAAAAAAGCAAAGAAAGAGGTGGTCAGGGAGAGCTGGAAGAGACTGTTGAAAGGGGCTACATGGATCAAATGCGCTGTATTCATAAACTGCTCTGGTGAAGGGCAATTCCCTGTACAATTTCTAAAAGATAACAAAAAACATTAGAAAAAGAATAGTCAGCAAAATAAGTAAGGAAAAGAATAATTTTAACTCAGCAAAGGGATTGTGAGCCCCAAAGAATATCAAAATTAGAAAAATCTCTTCTCACGCTAATTTGAGTCTAGAAAATGAACATAGTTTGGTTTTGGATAAATGAAATGTGCCTGAAATTAATTTTCCCAAACCTTAACACACCATTTTGAATGGAAGAAAGAACAGTTGCATACTAAACAATTGAAGTGGTACCTTCTCTAGACACACCCGCGCACACGCACACACACACACACACACACACACACACACACACACACACACATGTGTGATGATTTATTCTTCTTTCCTCTTGTTTTTTTTTTCTTCTTACTCCTTGACAGATGGTGCAGTCTATACAAAACCATGTCATATGATAAAATTTATCACAAAACGAAAGACCTTTGCTGTAGTCATATTTTAATATCTATTTTGCTAAAGGCTATGGAAAACTAATATTGCTAAATGCAAAGCTTCACTCAAGGAAGTGATCCTTACGAGCTGACAACAGAAGGAAACTCTGTGCCCAGCTTGGGTCTAGTCTTTAAAATACATAAAGGCTCCAAGTAATATGTATTTTGAGTAACTGCAATTGTATTGCTTCAGGCAAAGCACTTACAGAAGTCAGACCAACTAACTGGCAGAAGGTATGGAACAATTAACTTTTGTTTTAAATTAGAACTACTTTCTTTTCATTTCAATAGATCATAAGATATAAAAGGAAGACGTTAAAAAATAGCTGAAGGGTGTATAGCAGGAAGGAACCCACTGTTTCACATTTACTAGTAATTAAGGCAGCTGTGTGAATAATGAAACATGTGCAAGTCACTTTTTCCTACTACCAAATATTAAGGAAATTTTGTGTTTGTACAAAGCCATAAATCCATACAATGGAAGTTAAATATTTTTAATTTAAGGAAAATATTGTAATTTCCTGCTTATACAATATGTATTTATTTCAGAGTTTTAAAAGCAGTAATGTGGCCCAAGGTCAATTAAACCAGAAAATACTATCTTAATTGTGGTTTTATTCTATAGGAATATATTCAAACTTATATCTACTACAGTTATATATCAAGGTATAAATAGGATTATGAATTGTTTAACTCCTACACTGTGATCACTATACTTGGCCTGATTATTCACATATCAAAAATAAAATCTCCACTATTTAATATTTTGAACACATACACAAAATTGGATTTAGTTTGCATAATAGCCCATATTATAGCTTATTACTGAAAATTTTACTTGTTTTTAGTGTTTTACTATTTAAACAATATCACACTTAGAATATCATAATTCATAAATCTATGGTTCTGATTTGGAATAGATTTAATGCCTGAACCTAAAACACTGTATAGTATATATGTCTACCTAAATATGTATATGTATACACCCATACATAGACATAGATACATGTGCAAATACCTATATATACAGATATATACAAGTAGATATATTCCTAGACCTATACATATATATTTAAATACACAGATTTTATATCTGTAGCTAAATGTGTGCACAAATAAATGTGTATACAAATATATATAAATGTATGAAAACATTTTATATAAACATATGTAAACACATATCCATATATGTTTATATATTCAAAATAACAGTGGTAATTGTTAAACAGGAAAAAAAATATTATGCAAAGCACCTGCAACAGGAGAGGAAAGTTGAATTAACGGAAAAGGTGAACATTTTTCTGTTTATTAATGCTGATGTGAACTAGTGGCCAGGACTGGAGAACATTATGGAGGAGGTTGGTCAACAAAATTAGACATTGGAACTTGTGAAACAGAACAGATTCTTACTTTCCCACACTTGCGGGAACATTGGGGCTCTGTCTCCTTTGATGATTGTGTTTCAAAGACAAGCTCCTAAATTCTTGGTCTGGATCACAAAACTAACAGGACACTGGGAGATTGGTTACCACTCAAAGAAGCAGAGGTAAAATGTATGATTGGAATTTTCTGATATTAGTGTATGTATTGTACAAAGCACGATTACAATTGTAAGTTATCTAAAGGAAATATACTATGAAAATGGAGATCTGGTTAAGTCCCTACAATAAAAAAAATCTGTCTAAAGTTTAATCAAACTTAAGGGAACTTTAAGGCCATCTTGAGTAGATAGACATATGCATATGTCTTTTGCATAAATCCTAATTGTCCTTATGCATTTTATAGTTACATGTCTATTATAATGATCACATCCTGGATTCATTTATTTATTGAAATTCTAACTTTAAGAGTTTTTGTACCACAATTTGTATTATAAATTGTGATGTATGTATATTTCCATAAAAAGCTTATTTGTGATTAATTATTCATGATTCGTCTATTATTGCATTTTTATTATGTGCAATTTTTCTGTATTAAATAAAGAATTTAAATAATTTACAATATGTCTGACTTTAAAACAATGCGTAGATTGTATAGACTCTTTAATATAATCTTTTCTAAAGAAATACATTGTGGAAACCAGATATAATGTCCATTTCTGTAGCTAAGAAATGTTTTATAAACTTTTATAACAAATCAAAGTCTGTGGTCTTTACAGCTGTATATACAGATTTTTTTGTACCAAAAAAGATTAACCATATGAAAATGGAAGAGCATTACATGACACTTAATTATAATTGAATTGTTTAAAGAAATTAAATTTTTGGACCAGCATTAAGGAATTTGCACTTTCCTATACTATGGTTATAGTTCTCATCAGAGAAAATGGAATTGTCAAGTAGGTTGTGTAAGTTATTACAGATTCACACATCTAGATTGTATCGCTGCCAGTGTTTCCGCCATTGTCAAGTTAAGTGACTTCAGACAGGCTAATTAATCTTTCCTCTTTGCCTTGGCCCTTTTATCCATTAAATGTGCCTATGGGGCATTTTCTCAGACTAGTAGATAATGTGGTGCCATCAAAGCATTAAATATGAAGCCAGAAGAAAAATACAAGGCCAACACTGGTGTCCAAGAGCCCTGCTTTTGAGGCCCTTTTATTTCTAACACCTGCACTTTATATCAAGTTGCCAGGTACAATTGTGTCTACGAATGGCTGGAAATGATAATGTTAATTCTACTTCTCAGCATTTGAAAAACATGATGTGAACAAAATAACTTTTAATTATAGCTGTGATTCAACTTTTAATAGGCAGGCTGAAACAAGTACTTTTTAATGTGGGGTATGAAGAAATATAGGAAATATCACACAAAAAGTGTGAAAACACAAATTAGGAAGAGCATTTCACAAGATGGATGGATAAAATCTTCTGTTCCCCCCCCCAATAAAAAGGAAAAAGCAATGTATAGGAGAATGAAATGTAGACATGCATGGACACAAATTTTATTTCTTTTCTCTGTGTCGTTCTTTTACTCCAGATGTCATTCCACCAGATTTCACATCATCATATTGAGACAACTTCATACACAGACAAAGCTGTGGGGAAGAGATGTCATGATTGATGGCATAGCATTGGCCCCATATGTCTACTGAGAATGTGAAATGTGGCTTGCCTATAAAGGAATGTAATATAATATAATATAGCAAATTTTCCTGAAATAAATTTTTCATGAAATGAAAAAAGTGTTGAAAAGATATTCATTTTTGTTTATTGATAACATTGGAATGTTTTGAACATATTAGATTTAAATTCATTACTAAACATAAATTTATGTTTCTTTTATATTTTGATTTTATTTTTGAGCCATGGTTTTGCTACATACCTCAGGTTAGCCGTAACTTTAGATATTCCTCCCTCTGCTGTCCAAATACTGCTATATTCTCCAAAATTTTAGCCAAAATATACAATACAGTGAATATCCTTGTTTGTTTTTATTTATAAGGTATTTTTATGTACTCTAGAGATTGAACTCAGAGCAACATATGCTGATCATGTTTGCACTGTTTGTAAAGTGAATTGGCCATCAAGTACTTATATTAAACAGAGTTGTGAAATCTAATGACATAAATGTCTTAGTTTTGATAATAATGACCAAACTTTCGGGAAATTTATCAAAGATCAGCTTCGCACTTTCTCGCTCTTCACACACAGAAGGAGAGAATATGTAAATAAGAATATGTAAATATTGGAGTTACACAAGTTACACCTAAATAAAATAACCTGAAGTTAAACAATAAGCTCAATATCATCTAATTGAAAATCAGCAGAGCTAATAAATTTTAGTCTATATCACAGTAGAACTAATATAAATATGCAATCCACAACATTTAAGATACTATCTCTATTATGTATTGTTAATATTAGTATAAATTAGATTACACAAAGTGGAATTAGTTACAGGTTTATAAATTTCCAGAGTAATAAAATCTTCCTTAAACATTTACCTTTTCAGCTTTCAATAACTTAGAAATAAATCATCTATGTTTTTCAAAAATGTCTCTATCAATGCCCTGGGGTTTTCCATTTTGTTTATTTTGATCCATTACCATCTCATCGTTCTGATTTGAAGAAAAATCCTATTAATTCATCGAAGCCACAAAAGCCGCAAGTAGCTGGTTCAGAACATATATTTCTTATTTTCAAACTTTTTGAAAATCATTCTATAACCATACAGAAATTGTGCTAAAACATCTCATCATGCTTAATTTAAGTTGTTTACCAACAGCTAATTTACATAAACAAGCATAATTTTGTTTAGACTTTATTTTGTGAGCTAGAATGTCATTGTCTATTTTGAAATATTCCATAATATCCATTACATCCAACCCTGGATAATATTTCCTCATGCAAAAGGAAATCTTTGCCAGGCATTGGTAATTTACACCTGTGTTCCTAGCAAGCTAATATCTGAGTGGCTCCAAACCCTAGTTCTCAGATGTCAGCCTGCTGAATAGGTAGAGTCAGAAGCATGAGAAACCAGTGCATGGCTCACATCATTTTATGCTTTGAGAATTTGGATATTATGCAAGTCAAATTTTATAAATTGTTATATACATACATATACAAAATTTCCTTATTATAAAAGGTAGCTATTTTAACTGAGCACTAGGAAATAAGGTGATTTCAAGACTGTATAATAAACAACTTTGACAATACCAGTTGATCTTAGAACTATATTCTCCATCATAACAAAAAATTATCATCAAAGTCATGAGTCTTCTATTCTCATTAGATTCCCTCTTTCTCACTTATAGACATCATTTTGACACTTGTAGATGCCCCTAACCAATTGCTTACTCTATGATGTTTATATTGTGTGAGTAACACACAATTTTTACAGGTAGACAACAGTTTTCAATTTGAGCTTTATTTTTATTTTATTTTGTTTGCGTAGGCACATGTATGTATTCCAGAAAGAAATGGAAATGTCTAGTTTCAAAATAATCATTGCCCAGTGATTGAAGACCAGGGTCTTTTGAAGTATAAAAATATTAAAACGTAATGATATTGTTTGTTTCACATACAACTATTGTTCCTTCTAAAGTTACTTTGTTTAAACAGATATTTCACAAAATTATAAAATAGAACATGCTGTAAATTAGTTTTCCAATATTTTAATGGAAAGATATACAAATTTAAAGTAGAATTCTATGAATGTTTTGAAGATCTGAAGTTACTTCAGTGTAAAAGCCATCATTGGCAATATAAATAATATAACATTTTTATCCCTAATGGAAAAATAATAAGGTAGATTAGAATTTCAAAAGGTATAATTTTTCAAAAATAAATAAAAAACCAAGACAACAAAATCTTCACCAAGCATTACCAACCTTTGTAATAGATTTAGATAATTAGATTTAGGCAATTCTGGTTCTTCATATAATGTATTGAAGACATACAATTTAGTTCTCCGGTGTTAGAGTTTTAATGTCTCTTCTAAAATTCACACATTGGAAACAATTTCAAATTCATAAATTAATAGATTTTGTAGGAAAAACCTTGGGGAACCAATTAGTTACATATGATGTCATGACAATGAAACCCCCATGATGGTGCTTTTGGTTTTCTTAGAAGAGAAAGCAGCTCAAGTTAGCACACTGGAGAGAAGTCATTGGTGTATATACTTCTTAGCCTCCAGAGCTTTAAACAGAACAAATTTCCATTCTTCGTACATCCCTGACATTTTCTAATACAATGGTAAAGAGGCAAAGACCTCAACATATATCATACAAAATTTATTATGTTTTTCAATTTACTAAGAAAACAAGAATTCAACTTTGATCAATGGTTACCATGAGTAAAATGAGATTTTTAAAACAATATTGTAAAGGTGACATACAGTTATATAAGTCAGGTAATGAGTACATTTCTCTTTGAATAATGTCACATTTTCCCTCATTTTCTCCCAGTTTTTTTTCCCTCTTGACCCCTTTCCCCCGAATTGTAAAGTTAATTTCCAACATAGTGACTACTGAATATCACAGATGAATTGGTTCACCTTTTGTCCCAATGTTTCTGTGTTTCCCATTCCCAACTATAAATCAGACAAACATATATAAAGCAAAGTTTACAGAAATAAAAAACAGAGACAAAAAGGAATACACCAAAGATTAAAGAAAAAAAAAAGAATCACAGCAGTACAATAAAAATCCACTTGCTTCCATTTCTTGAAGTTCATTTTGATAAGCATCAATTTATATGAGCATATTCATATCCATGCTGCCTAAAGCCACCAGCACAATCATGTTCATTGCAGCATTGTTTACAAAAACCAAGATATGAAATCAACATCAATGCTTTTCAGTGAATGAATAGATGAAGAACAGAATTCTATGGTTCCATCAGAAAAAAATCGCAGTACCCCATTCAAAAAGAAATGAAGGAAGTGGTGCCATGGCTAAAGTGGTAGAGTGCTGGCCTTGAGCTGAAGAACTGAAGGACAGAGCCCAAGCCCAGAGTTCAAGCCCCACAACCAACATAAAAAAAAACCCAATATGTTAATGGAAATGAAAAGGCTTGGAAGAAACATAGGTTCCATGTTTCCCTCATTTGCAATAATTAGAATGTGCCTCTAAATCTACCAGAAAATTTAATGGAGAGTAAAAGACAAATACTAAGGGCTGGGAAGGTGGCTCAGTGGTAGAGCGCTTGCCTTGCATGCTCGAGGCCCTGGGTTCGATTCCTCAGCACCACATAAGAAAAAAGAAAAAACCGGAAGTGGTACTGTGGCTCAAGTGGTAGAGTGCTAGCCTTGAGCTGAAGAGCTGAGGGACAGCAACCAAGCCCAGAGTTCAGGCCCCATGACTGGACCAAAAAAAAAAAAAGACAAATATTAACAATTGACATTCTATACATTCACACAGTGAGAACAAAGGAGGATATTCTTTGAGGAGAATCACAAGGGCTCAACAGCTTTGTGTATACGATCATATGAAATAGGATATTTAATTGCAATACAGACAACATCATTGATCTGTGCCAGTCATATTAGTATATATTAATGTATTATTTCCTGTGAGGAAAAGTTACAGTGATGTAGGAAGTATCGAAAAATGCAGCTTATAAAATAGTAGGACAAAGAACCTTGAAAACTACTTCTATATAAAGAAATAAAATCACTTGCACAAACTGTTAATTCCAACTTCCTTTGAACTCTGAAAATGAACAAAAATGTGCAGAAATCATATGATATTTATTCAGACAACAGTAAGTTATTCAAACAACAAGAAATATTTCCATTAGAAGAGCAACTTATACAGTATTTTCTTGTGATGATTGGAGCTGCTACTGAAGCTTCATCTTAGCCTTAAAATCCAAAATTGTATCGGTGCTGGAAAGTTAGGAAACTAATGTTGCACTTATATAATTAGATTTCTTCAAAAGTACCATACTTGACAATCTTCACTACTAGGCCTATCTAAAAACTTGGAAGGCAAATGCTTTGGACAACTACTTAAAGACAACGAATGTACTTTACAAAGAACACAACGAATATGACATTATCAAATGGAGTTTAAAAATGCTGAACAGAAAATATTATGAAATCAAAACTGTGATGCACATCGGGAGCTTAAAATAATCTTAAGTATATATCTGAAACATAAAAGTAAGCATGTATGCAGGACATAGGCTTTTTGAAGCAGTAAATGAAGCTTACTTCAAAGAATAAACTGCCTGACAGAGTATTAGAAATTTAAACCTAGACACACAGGCTAGAAGCTCTCAGTCAAGGTTGGGAGAATTATGAATTTAAAACATTTAAGGGCATATTTAGTTGTTAGATGAGATTATCTAATCAAGTATTGATTTCTCTGGCTAATCATCATAGGGAATTCTGATACAGAATTAGTTAAGAAATGTCACTAAACAAACAACAACTAAAATATACATTTAAAAGTAAGGACTGTGTTTTCAAGATGCCAATTTAGAGTATTCTAAATGCTCATTTTCCAAACATATTATGGAATATGTAATAATCAAGAACTATGGCTCACACAGGAATTTATATAGTCAATAGAAGTGACTGGAGATTAGAATTTCACTACACAAAGACTTCATATGTGCTATCAAAATTAAAAGTTAGCAATCTTTAAATAATTAAAGATAATATGAAAATAGTATTTCACCAAATATAGAATATCAGCAGAAGATAAATGATACATTTTCAATATTGATTAGAAATTCTGGAACCTAAGTATATAATAATTGAAATGGAAAATTCTATATTATGACATATTTGAAATGTAAGAATTAAGAAACAAAATTTGAATATAAAGCAATATATTAATCTATTTTGAGGATGCAAAATAATAAAAAGAAATATAAATAAAACTTTATAAGCCTGTGTAAGACCAATAAGCACAACGACATGTACATAAATGACCTCCTACAAAATGGATAAGAAATGGCAGATGGAATATTTGAAGAAATAAATGATAAAAAACCTTTCTATATTTTGAAACAATAATCATCTATGTCACTCAAAGAACTCCGGAAAAAAGTCCAAAAAGGTCTATATATATTTTCAATACGGTTAAACTTTGCAAAGTCATAGAAAATAGTGCAATAGAAAGTAGAATAGAGTAAAAAATTAACACAATGCCAATATTATTGATCACAATTTTACACTCAAGAGCATTGCATCTTCTTTTATTCCCAAGCAATGGTCCATTTATGATGTGCATATAAAACTGTGCACATTTTCTTCATCATTTTTCTGTTGATAGACACCAGAGGTTCATTCTTTATTTTGGCAACAACTAATATACCTGTGATAGTATGTGAATAAATATATCATTCCATTTCGTTTTGACATTTACTCAGTATTATGACTACTGGATCATATCTTAGCTCTACTTTGATTTTTTTTAAATTTTTTACTGTGAAAATACCATACAGAGGGGTTACAATTACATGGACAAAGTAATGAGTACATTTCTTATGAAGCATTGTTGCCTCCTCCTTTGTTTCCCCTTCCCATCCCTTCCCAACCGCCTCCCCCCCCACCATCCCCACCCCCCACCCCCGCAGCCAAAGTTGTAAAGTTCATTTTTCGACATAACGACTTGTACACTGAATTGTTGCAATGGCTCCACCTGTATCCCTATTTAAACGGTTTGTTTCTGGCCTTCTCCTCCACAAATTATACTAACATCAAATAAAATGAAAGCAGGGGTTATACCGTCGGGGAGGGACATACAAAGCAACAAAGAAATCATCTTATAAATATGTTAGAAACAATTGCAAGAAAGCAAAAACATTTGAATACTTATCCTGGGGTTCATTTCACCTAAGATCAAGTTATCTGACCTTTTCTGCTTGACTCATACATATACTAGATATTGAAAATAAGGGAAACCATGGGACTTACGTTTCTTTGGGCCTGGCTTACTTCGCTTAATATAATTTTTCCAAGTCTTTCCATTTCCTAACAAATGGAGCAATGCCATTCTTTCTGATGGAAGCATAGAATTCCATTGTGTATATATACCACATTTTCTTGATCCATTCATCTACTGAGAGGCATCTGAGTTGGTCCCATATCTTAGCTATGGTAAATAATGCTGTAATAAACATAGTTGCGCTGATAGCTTTAGTGCTGGAGGAATATCAATACCAAATTTCAAACTACTACAAAACCATAGTAATCAAAACAAGAACAGACCTCAGGACCAGTGGAAGAGAATTGAAAACCCAGAAATGAACCTACAGATATATAGCCATCTAATCTTTGATAAGGGAGTAAAAAAATAGAATGGAAGAAAGACAGCCTCTTCAGTAAATGGTGCTGGCAAAATTGGTTAACGACTTGTAGAAAACTAAAGCTAGATCCTTATATATCACCCTGAACCAGAATCAACTACAAATGGATCAAAGACCTTGGAGTCAAAGAAGACACTCAGAAAACATTACAGGATGGAATAGGAAAAATCTAGGTCTCCTTGGCATGGGCCTAAATTTTCTTAATAGAGACCCAGAAACACAACAAATCAAAGAAAGTTTGGACAAATGGGATTGCATGAAATTGCAGAGCTTCTGCAAGACAAAGGATATAGCTAGCAAGATCAATAGAAAGCCCGTGGATTGAGAGAAGATCCTCACTAGCCATACAACAGACAGGGTTCTCATATCTAAAATATACCTAGAACTCAAAAAACTAAATCCCCTAACAACAAATCCTCAAAGGAACAACTGCCCGATTAACAAATGGGCTAAAGACTTAAAGAGATTTCTCTGAAGAGTAAATAAGAATGGCCAATAGACAAAGAAATGCTCAACATCTCTAGCCATAAAAGAAATGCGAATCAAGACAACATTGAGATACCACCTCACCCCAGCTAGAATGGCTATAATCAAGAGCTCTAATAACAACAGATGCTGGAAGGGATGTGGACAGAAGGGAACCCTACTGCATTGTTGGTGGGATTGTAAACTTGTTCAACCACTTTGGAAAGCAGTCTGGAGGTTCCTCAGAAGACTCCACAAAGAGCTCCCCTATGACCCAGCAATCCCACTTTGGACATTTATCCAAATGATCACAAACAAGACCATACTAAAGCTACCAGCACAACTATGATTATTGCAGCATTATTTACCATCACTAAGATATGGGACCAACCCAGACGCCCCTCAGTAGATGAATGGATCAAGAAAATGTGGTATATATACACAAATTCTATGCTTCCATCAGAAAGAACGGCATTGCCCCATTTGTTAGGAAATGGAAAAACTTGGAAAAATTATATTAAGTGAAGTAAGCCAGGCCCAAAGAAACATAGATCCCATGGTTTCCCTTACTTGCAATAAGTAGTATATGTCTGAAACAAGAAGAAAAGGTCAGAAAAGTTGATGTTAGGTGAAATGAACCCCAAAACAAGTATTCAAATGTTTTTGTTTTCATGCAATTCTTTCTAACATAATTATAAGATGATTTCTTTGTTATCTTTTTATGTCCCTCCCCGACGGTATAACCCCTGCTTTCACTGTATTTGATGTTGGTATAATTTGTGGAGGGGAAGGCCAAAAACAAACCATTTAAATAGGGATACAGGTGGACCCATTGCAACAATGAGATGTTTGAAAAACGAACTTTACAACTTTGGCGGGGCGGGGGGCGGGGCATGGGAAGGGATGGGAAGGGGAAACAAAGGAGGAGAACAATGCTTGATAAGAAATGTACTCATTATCTTGCCCATGTAATTGTAACCCCTCTGTATGGTATTTTCACAATAAAAAATGTATATAAAAAAGCAAGTACAGATATGATGTTCATATATCCCCTGGACTGTGGCTACATCACGTGGAAAAGGCTATCCCAATTATCTCTACGTGACACATATTCATATATTTTTTCCAAAGAGGCTTGTAACTTCTTTAAACTAATAGTCTATGCTTTATTTATTTGTGACCTCCAAATACGGAGTCTGATGAAATTACAAATGTTAAGTGAATGATTGCATAAATATATTTTAATTTTACATCCCTATTAAATTTGTTGTTATGTCTTTACAAAATCCTTGACCATCATTTGGTGACATCATTGTTTTTAATGCCTCCTAGAGATATACTTATCCTTTGTCTTGATCTCAGATGCGTGAAAGTAACTCTGACCTGAAGAGTTCCACATAATTCTCTTTCTTTCATTAAATTGTTTTTGTCTGGAGTAGTTTTTAGCCCTAATTTAGATCATAATTCTTACTGTGTTGCTTTAGAAATACTTACTCTCACCACTCCACCAACATTAATAGTGTTCCCTTGTGCATCCTTTCATCTTTGCAAATATGTCACACCAAAGTCTTGTTGAGTCAAATGTTTAAAGATTTAGAAGATTATTTGTATTCAGTGGATTGTTTCTGTATTTATTTAATTTTTTTTTGGATCGGACGTGGGGCTTGGGCACTGTCCCTGCGCTCTTCAGCTCAAGGCCAGAGCACTACCGCTTGAGCTACAGCACCACTTCTAGTTTTCTAGTGGTTTATTGGAGACCAGAGTCTCACGGACTTTCCTGCCCAAGCTGGCTTTGAACCACGATCCTCAGATCTCAGCCTCCTGAATAGCTAGAATTACAGGCATGAGCCACCAGTGCCTGGCTCTATTTAATTTTTAATTAACATATATATAGCACAAAATTCTTAGGTAAACTTGATCAATGCAAGAAAAAACAATAGTTCTCACTTTATCAATCAAATCATGTAAACAAATTCTTCTCTGAATAGAGGATATTTCTTTAATTTACAGTAATTTAAATATAAATAGCCATCATTAACTGAGATATAGATTAATAGATGGTAGAAATATAGCTCCACATACAAAAATTTGCATATTATATGCTCATGCAAAAATAATTTTTTTGTTTCCAAATCATGTATATTGAATATGTATTCATGTATATATAATGGTTTAAAAGTTTAACATTGAACACCTTATATCACTCAGTAATACACAGAAATAATTTATATATTATTGATTCTTATTTCACATGTAGCATGCATTAATATTGTATTTAGAAAAGCAGCACCTCATTATAATTTCTATTATGTTATCACTTTGCCCTTAATGTGGACCACTGACAAAAATAAAATTCATGTTTCAAGGTCATATGATGCTAAAAGATGCCATTCAATTACATAGTTCAATGTAGAAACTGAGAAAGAGTGTGATACAAGGCTAATAGACCAGCAAAAATGCTAAGTACCCTAACGGCACTAAAGCAATTGGGCAGAACACTGGGAGAAACTACAATAAATGATTACTCCATTAATTTTAAAATTAAAGGTCAAGATAAGGTGGTTGCTACTGTAGGGTTAATAAAGTAAAACAAACCAATCAGCACATTTCAATTGTAAAGTTGTCAGCTAATCATGCAATGATTACCAGTTACTCAACATTAAAGGAGAAAGAAATTTATTTTGACTTTATCAATCAAACCATGCAGTCACATATTTCCTTGAATTAAAAAGGCTTCTTAATTTATTTTTTCCTAATATAATTTATATGTCATGAATTGATAACCAAACTAGAAGATGGCTGTAATTTTATTTCATCTTCACAAGCATCAGAAAAAAATATTCTCTTATCAAAATAATGTTAAATTTCTGTCTTTCAAGCTTGGTTAAACCGATTCCTTGAGTAAATGTGAACCAAAGATTCGTTTGTATCCCTAATCTATTTTCACAAAGGGATTTTACTCTTAGAAATATTAAAAAGCAATTATCTCATATAACATCAAAGTAATTTACAGTCTGTATTCACAGTACTAAATCTGGAAGTGAGAGAGAAATTTTATTTGCCACTATGTCTACTCTATGAGAAATGTTATATGAGGTCATTCAGAGAGACTTCAGTAGTGTTGACTCAAGTAGCCTGTAGCAGATGAAAACTGTATTCAAGTGTTGAGCAAAAGCAGACCCTAGACGGAGAATTGAAGAAAAATATCTATTATTGGAAAATAAAAATAAACATAACCATAGGGTGACAGTCTTCCTGCTGCCCATGAATTAAAAAAAAAAAACCCATGGTACAAATAATTCCCAGAACAACCATGGAGCTGAAATATTTCTTTTTGTAATTCAATCAAAAGTGGACAGCCCTCAAGGATTGTCTGAGATATTCAAGAGAAAAATCTAAAAGTCCACTGTTTTCTGAGGAAGAAAATCATAAGGAATGTCGCTCAATAAATATAACTACAATAATTATGCTCTTATTCTCACCATCATCGAAGCAACTATTATTGGAACCTTTATAGATGTCCCAAGAGAAAAAGATCATATTTTAACATTTGGTTTTAACTATCTCTACAGAAAGAATACTAGACAAATGCCCTAATAGAAAAAAAAACCTCTAAGGATAAAACTAAGCCAAAATAAATGGACTACTTGCCAGTATGAACCTCAAATTTCCTTAAAAATGATAACAAACTCAATTACATAAGAAAATAAAGTCTGAAGTATTGAAGATGCAACAAGAAGCAAATCTAATGAATAGGTAGGAACAACAATCAGTCAAAAGCAAAATCTAGAAATAACAGCTAAATTTTTTAAATAGTTTAATATTAAAATATTAAAATAGTGCTATTTAGCATTTAAAGAAAGAGTGTATATAACATACGCAGAGAAATAAGAATATAAAATGTCATAAAAAGAATTTTGAAGATCAGGAAGATAATATCTGAAAGGTAAAGCTGTAGACAGGGTTTTAGAAATTTAATAACTCTGTAATGAGTCAGTGAGCTTAAAAATTCCTAGCTGCCTTCACTTTCTTCTTTCTCTTTCTTTCCTTCGACCAATTTCTTCTTGCTCTTTGGAAATATCATCTCTGTCTACTAATGGAGTAAATTGGTTATCTATTGGGCTTTCCATCCTAACTTTACATGGCAATCCAAAAGGCTATTTAAAAAGCCCAAGAATATTTATAAAATATTGTTTTGTACCTCACATACCTACTGCAACAGTTTAGAGACATAGCAGAGAAATAACTTTGTGTTTTCCAAGATGATCTGGAAATAGTCTCAATGTCTAATCCTCAGTTTCTACTTTCTGATATTATTGTAATTCACAGGAATATGGACCATTACAAGGAAGAAAAAATACAATTTTCCATCATTGTAGCTCATTGATATAGTTCTTCTACCTTAGATTTAAGTGTGGTTTGGTAGATTAAGCTTGGAAGATCAATTCCTCTCAATTCACCCTTTTTCCTATTAGCTCAGAAACAATAAAGTTAAGGGTCTAAAAAATCCAAATATCTAAATATGATGCATTTAGTTATAGCATTATTTAAGATATTATTCTAGTACGTATATTATACTTTCCAATGGTTCACATAGTTGTTGGTATCAAAGTAATAATTGGATTATGACTTTTTTCCATTTTTGTTTATGGTGTAGGAGTTTTTCAAGTGCCCTATAATTAAGGAAATTTTTCATTCTGTCTTTATCAGGACATTGACGATCTGAAAACAGGAATTGAATAAGTACCTGAAGATGCTTTTAATTATTATGGAGAATAATAAATCAGTAACTTTTGTGTTTTGTTTTACCTTACATAAAAAATCACATGGAACAAGTTACAGCATTGCCCCTTTTATAAACCATATCCTGAGCTACATTGCAACAAATATTTTCTCTATACCACAAGAGTTTGTGCTTCTCAAAACATTTGATTGCCAATTTGGAGATATGAATAATATGATCTTCAGAGTGTTTAAAACTAATGTCCTTATGATAAAATGAAAGTATTTTGACATTTTCATCTTTACTTTGCATTTTGATAAACTTGACATTACAGAAATTACAGACATACAACTACATATAAACTAAAAATCTGGCAAACAGGACATCTACCATCTAGCTAGTTGTGGAAGCAAATCTTTATTTCATTTCTATGTATAAGTCAATAATAAATTAAAGATAAAAACATAGGCCTTACAGTTAGTAAGTGACAAGAGATGGCATTTTTGTTATATTTCTGAATGAATAAATTGTTATAGTCAGGCACTCATATTGGCTTAATCTTGCTACAGTTTACTTTTTTATCATATGAGAAAAGCTCTAGTTTATAGTTATAATAGATATTTTATGTTTTCTAATATCATACTTACTGAGTAAAACAAAGTAAAGTTTTATTTCTAGAGGACTTTGAGGTCACTTGAGTTTTTTCAATAGAAGGTAAAGAATAAATTTCTGTTATTTCTGTTTGCCTGCATGATGACTTAAGATAGATGCTTAGCTATCTACTTAAGTCAAAACAGCGTTGCAACCAAGGTGAAGTAAGGTGATTGCCACAGTTAACGAGCACAAAATGTGTAAGTCAAGTGTTAGTACGTAATAAAAAGATTCATTTTCTCAATTAGATGTCCACACCAAGAGAGCAATAATATAATGGAAAGTGTCTGTACGGTATTTTCACAATAAAAATATATACAATGGAAAGTGAAATAGCGATGCTTAAAAGGCACAATCTAAGTCTCCATTGTTGTTGGGATTTAGTCAAATCTCTGGTTAGTTGTAGTTTTCTTACGAATAGCATGTACTTTTGTGACAATTTAATGAAGCAATGTATGAGACAGATTTCTAAAATGCATAAATGCATTCACAATTTAAATTTTAAATGTTTAAATTACGTAAAAGTGATTTAGTTATTTTGAGTTTGCAATGAATAATTATGCTACTAATGATTTCATGGGCTAAAGGCATGGCAAAAAGCAGCCCAACCTAGCAAGTGCAAGGCCCTGAGTGCAATGATAGTATTGGAGATGTCTCTCTGTCTCTCTCTCTATCTGTCTGTCTGTCTCTCTCTCTTACACACACACACACACACACACACACACACACACACACACACATTCTCATGAACTTCAAGCAACTTCATACTTACTTGTTTGTTCGTTAAGTAATAGATTTCCAGCATGCCATGCAGGGAGGATCATGCCTGTAATTCCAGCATTCAGGAAGCTAAGACTGGAAGATTACGGGTTTATGAGTTTGAGACTACATGTACTTTCATTGCAAGTCCCACCCTAGCCTGCAGAAAAGGCCTCTGCTTTCTCACACATATTTACACACACACACACACACACACACACACAACAAAAATAATGAGAATAATTATAACAAATAATAGTTTTATACCATTTCTTAGTCTGGAAAGTAAGATCAGAAGGAAAAGTGAGAGAAAATCAATATTGATGCAATATAGGCACTTCCTTAGAAATTTGAAGCTACCTCAGATAGTTTTTGTTGTAGAGGTGTAAATGATATTCCCTATAGATTTGTCACATTGTAGCCTTTTGTTCTGTTCAGGTGCATTTTTTTCTAGTCAACTTTTTCAAACTTTCATATTACAAGGGTACTGAATTTTTTCTCTTATATGTAGAAGCAACATATAAAATACAAACATGCATAACGTCATATAACAAGTTCAATGCATTTACCCAAGGACAAACTGACTAAAGTATAGTATACTGTGAGAAGGAGTCCATATGTGTATCAAAATAAATACTAGGTAAATGAAACATTACACAGCTTACAGTATCCTGTCCTATGAGTGTAATTTGTTCTTTGTTCTCTTCAAATGCAATGCAGAAAACCAAGGATACTTTTGACTCTTGAAAGGAAAGATCAGTTTGGTTTCAACACTTCAGCACAAACTGCAAATTCCTGTCTCTGCCACGTGTTTGTTTCTGCAGTGCATCTGCTGGATCACTTATCACCTTCAGCCTGTACCTACAGCTCTCAATTATTTCTATATACACGTCAGGAAAAACAGTACCTTTAAGGGTAAAACTACCTTTTTTTCTTTTCTCTTTTATACTAACTCAAAAATGCCCTTGTCTATAAACTCATATGCCATCTACAGCTTGCTTTATGTTGAAAAACGAACTTTACAACTTTGGCGGGGAGGGGGGGATGCTTGATAAGAAATGTACTCATTACCTTGCCCATGTAATTGTAACCCCTCTGTATGGTAGTTTCATAATAAAAAAGAAAGACATTTCAGCCCTTGTATATATTGCATCATGTTAGGATATTATGCATGAAAATTATTGAACAATTCTGTGAGGTTATTAAAGGTTATTAAACTATTGTTGTGTACACATGCAAGTTTTCCCTTGATTTTATTGGAAAGCTATTAATTGTGAATCTTATATTTAAGTAATTCTATACTCTATTTCTAAGGGGAGGAACTCAGAAATACATGTCTGCTATGATTAGGTCAGTACACAAGATGCTTTTGTTTTCATTGGCACTTTGAGTGTTCTCAATGACAGAGTCTTAGAGGTAGCATAGCATAAAAATTGAGTCCTTTATTTTGAAACAGATATGCTGGATTCAAATCTCATGTCATTTGATTGTTTATGTCTCAACTACTGTTCGATTAGGAACATAAAGACAGTGCTAACTCATAGAGTTGCTTGATAGAAACGATTTAAAAACACATAAATTACTTAGAGCATAGCTGGTATACCACCCACAGGAACATATCAGCTATGACTATTAGTAAAACTGTAATGAGACATTACTTTTTCTATATAATTATGCTCTTTGATTTCTAAGGCATTTCTATTTAATTTCATTATTTATAACAAAGTATCGGACTAATTATTCCATCATTATCAAACTCTTGCTGACTTTTACCATGATTTTTTTCATGCGCATATTTCTCCTGTCAGTTTCAAAAAGTGCATCACTTCACATTCAACCTTCACTCCATGTCTCCCCCACGTTTCTCTTTCCCCCTTCCAACCAAACTTTTTAAGGGAATGTCTGAAAACATCTGTATCCTTCAAAGATATAGAGAATCCATTATTCCCTAAAAGAGGGACATGGTAAAACCCAGGCCACACCGTTGCCCATTAAGATGAAACCCCTATTGTATTCTTTCCTTTCATTGTTTCCTCTTTTCCCCATTTCTCTCATTATAGTGGCTTTATCTCAACTCAAAATCTTAGGTATTTTCATCTCACTCATCTCTATGATGAACTCTCAGAGGAATTATTTTACATTCTTTAGGCTCAATGAAGTGACATGTTGATGATATGAAATCAAGAGATCCATCTCAGTTTCCTCTTCTGGGCTTCAGATCTCTATGCTATCCAAAACCTCCTGTGTATAAGAGATGTGCCATCTCAACAAAGCAATCATTATCCTAGCATTGATATTGATACTTTTCATGAGTGTCTTGATATCTCTCTACATATACAATCTGTTTTTTATTGTGAAAATAGCATACAGAGGGGTTACAATTACATGGGCAAGATAATGAGTACATTTCTTATCAAGCATTGTTGCCTCCTCCTTTGTTTCCCCTTCCCATCTCCCCCCACCACCATCCACAAAGTTGTAAAGTTCATTTTTCGACCTAATGATTTGTAAATCTCATTGTTGCAATGGGGCCACTGTATCCCTATTTAAATGATTTGTTTTTTCCCTCCCCCTCCACAAATTATAGCAACATCAAATACAGTGAAAGTAGGGGTTATACTATGGGGGAGGGACATACAAAGTAACAAAACCATCTTATAGATATGTTAGAAACAACATAATCTTTTAAGTTGTAGTTTTATACAATACAAAAATTTGAAGGTGTATACATCATGATACATTTAGGTCTAGTTTACAATTGTGGAAAACTGTGAATACTTATAAAAACATACAATTTTTGCTGGACATTTAGCTGAACTAACTTTTTTCTTCAAATGCAAAATTCTCTGGAATTTTGGTATGGATTTTATTTCAATGCACTCTGGAACTTTTTTCTGGGGCTTAAATCTAGGAGGAAAATTGTTGGTCTACAGAATATTTGATTATCAGTTGTATTTTCTTGCCAAGTTCATCTCAGCACTATATCAGTCTGTATCTCAATCAAAGATGGAAGGCTTGCTTGGCTTTATCTTTGGATTTTTGCCTTCAGTTACTGTTACTTGATATTTTAATGTGTTATTTAACAACAAGTATCTAATATCTCATGGTGTATTTATTTTGAACATTTATTGTCCATTGTGATTTCAAGCATCTTTTGTATAATTGAAGACCCAATGGTTTTCCTTTTGTTAATCAAATATTAATATTTTCGCTGTCTTTATTTTTTGGTATAGAATACACAAAATAGGCAGAATTGTATGTCTATAAGTTATGGCAGGCTAGTGCACTCTGGCACTCAAATGCAAAATATTTATTGAATAGCTACTTTCCTCACAAGGAAAGTAGCAATGTAAAATGGTGACAATGATGTGTTTATGTTGTTCAATAACTTGTTACCACACAGAAGACAAGCAATACCTAAAAGGATAAGGTGCTGGATCTTTCTTGTTAGCACAAGTTCTTTTCTAAGGTCTGTATTGTGTTCTTTATATCCTTGGTCACATTCTTCATTCAAAATCTGAATAACATGGAGAGCAATCTTCTATGTGAACTGGATAAAACACTCTACAAAATTGGGATAATAATGCTGGCCACCCACCAACTTCACAGGAATATCCTGAGGAATAATGAGATCATGTTTGCCAGGTTTTATGAGATCCCTGGATAAAAGCAGTTATAAAAGAACAAAGCACTGAAAAATCTGCTGAGATCTGAATGACAGGCAGTAACTATTTAAAATGAATATAGTGAACCTAAAAAACACTGAGGGAAACTCAACTTTTAAACAACAACAACAAAGAAAATACCAAGGAAATTCAGGAAAACAAAGATGACATGGGTTTACCTAGAATCTTATCTATAACACATATTCAAATATCCTTTGTTTTCTTACTTTCATTCAAATCCTTATTTAAAAAATAAAATACATTATGAATAGTTAGGATGAGTAGTTATTAATGAGGAAACCGTCCTGCTTCTCCAAATGGAAAGGTCCTTCTAAATAGCTTTGTTCTGTGGATAAAAGCTCTTTTTGTTCTCATATATGATAACAGAAACACAAATTTAATTTGAAAATTTGAATTATTCATTTCAATTTCCCCATTCATTGAATCCATCCTTCCAAGTGCTCATAACAAGAAAAGGCAGCATAAACTAGAATTTCCAATGAATTCGTGAAACATTGTTAATTTGAAGTAGCCTTCAGAAAAAATGGTAAGATCTAATGACAATCAATAAATATATTGAATATTACTATTATTCTACAGGATCTTTTCTTTCTTCTTGTTATATTTAGTTAATAATTAAGATGTCAGTTTCTAAGCATTAACTCTTCTAACATAAATTTGAATATAGAAGTTTATTATAGGCATGAAAATAATTCTATACTTTCAAGGGGCAAAACTACATACCACTAGCCTTCAGCAACAAAGTCATTGGCTCTCAAGATGCAAACCTCAGAGGTGGTTAACTTAAATACAACATAATGTTACATGTACATAAACTATAAATGTTTATACTTCCTTGTTGGAGAAAGGTGATATATGGATCAATAGGTTTGTTTGAAATTTCAGTTTGCATGCAAGTTTTATGTCAATCTCATTCCTGAATTGACATTGTAATTTAAGTTTTAAAAAACCCATTGTAATTTAGGTTTAAAAAAACTAACAACAATGAAGAAACAGTCATTTCACCTTGAATATGTAAATGAAACCTGACATAAAGAATAATAAATCTCACTTCATGTGTCACATTCACATAAAGTGACATAGCAATTTATACAAGTAAGTAAGCATATACTTAATCATAATATGGATATTCATTTTTTCTAAATATACTATTAACAAGGTTTATTTGTTTGACTGCTCTCTGTGTTGAGATAGTGTCTTTTTATGTAGCTCAGGGTGTGTGACACAACCACTACTTACAATTCTGTCTTTGCCTATGGAGTGCTGAGATTACAAGCGGATATCACAACACCAGAATAATAACATTTACTATAATATAAATATAAGTCCGCTATCCAGAGGCAAATCTCAATAATATAATTATTTTACTATGTTAGAGGCATTTTGCACTAGGAATATGACTGAAGTAAAACTCAACCTGTTGGAAAAATTTTATAAATCAATTTTTAAATTTTATAAAAACACATAGACTGAAATTCAGTAATACTGAAGAACAATCACTGGGAGGAGCACAGAACTACTTATTTTTAAATAAGAACTATAAAAATCCTGTCCATCACTTTGAATATTGATGCTTGATAGTGTTTGTATGACAGTGAACTAGATGGGTGACATACACCTGTAATCTCTGCACTGAGATGGCTGAGGAAAGAGGGTCACAAACAGTAGGTCATCAGGGGTTATATAACAAAACTTGTCTAAAATGAGGAGGAGGAGGAGAAAAAGGGGGAGGAAGAGGAAGATTGAAAGTGTCTGGGATATGAAATTAGTTGTTATCCTAAATGTAAATAACCCATTATAATACAACTGAGATCAATTATGTCTCCAGAATTCTAACAAATAGACACACTGTTTAACTTTGTGGAATAGGAAACTGAGTCTCAGAATAGATTAAAGACCTCTCCATCCTAGCAATTTATTGACATCTATATTCAGTTCCACTTGAATTTGTGGAGTGGACATTTTTGCAATAATAAACCGTTAACAATCAGATCATATAGAAATTAAAAGAATGCATTCTTTAATTGATATTGGATGTGGATCAGGCATAGAAATATTTTGTATCCTATTCCTTCAAATGTAAGTTTTCTTTTTACCATTAAAGAATTTAAAAAAGTTGTTTCTTTTAACATCACCTTTCATTTTTTTTCCACTCACTAATTCTTTCTTACAGTCTGAGTTACCTGACTTCTTAAGATGGCAATAATTTATTTTCATTCAAACAGAGCCTACTTACCTTGATCTCTGATCTTCAGTTAGAGCCAGTATCAGAAGATGAATGCTTGGAACTGCAGACTTTACAACAGCACTAATCTTTGACACCAATGTTTTCTCAGATTAACGCTCCAATTTGCCTTTTCTAGATGGATGAGATATATAAGGTACCTTCATTAATTAGATTTGCAAAATTCTCATTATTGCTATTCATTTCACATATCTATGGACAATTTTTTATAGTTTATAGCCTATAAATATACATCACAAAATATAATATTTGACATTAGTTATCTTGGAATATAGAGTTCACTGTTTGGTTTCTGGATATTTATGTCACTGTCAATAAAAAGTAAATGTATCTAATTTACCCCAATTAATATTACTGATGGTTTCTTATCCTTATGTTAAAGTTTTATTATTAAGTTATGCAAAGAGGTAACAATTCCATAAGTCAGGATATGAGTAAAATGTGTTTTGATCAATGTCACCTCTACAATCATTCCCCATCTTTCCCCATGCCATACCTACCCTCAAGTTACATAGTTCTGTTTTTAGGTAATGTACATATAATGACTGCATTTGTTCACTCTTCCTCCCTCCATTTGTGCACCCCCCCATTTGCTATTTACCCCAACAAAACATGTTTCAGCTTCTTGGTATTCATTTTGATACACAGTACAAATATTGTTCAAAGGCTTGGCATCTTTGAACTTATCCCGAGTATACATCCTGTATCATTTTGTTTGTGTTCATATACATACAATCATGTATATATTATCGTACATGTTTGTATTTTTGTATCTAGCTTCCACATAGGAAAGAAAACATGTATTAAAATTGTCTCTCTGAACCTAACTTGCTTTAGTTTACACAATTGCTTCTGGATCTACCAATTTCCCAGAAAATGACATTATATTATCCTTCTAACAAATAAGTAAACTTGTATCTATTTACCACATTCTCTTGATCCACTCATCTGTCCACTGTAGAGCATCTGGGCTGTTTTCATGCCTTGGCTATTGTGAATACTGTGACACTGTATATGGATGTGAAATTGTCTTTAGTGTATCCTGACATAATATTTTGGTTAAATGTCCAAGAGTTGTATTGTTGTATCATAAGGTAGTTCTATATTTAGGTCATTTTATTTGTTTGTTTTTTGAGGAATCTCTAACTGCCTTTCAGAGTGGCTACACTATAGGCTGGGATGTAGCTCAGTGGCAAAATGCTGGCTTAGCAAGTGCAGTGTCCTAGGTTTGATCCCAGTACCAAAAAAGAAAAGATTTTTAAAAAGTACAGTTTTAAAAAAGAGTGGCTACTTGTTCTATTTATGTTTTCTGTAGAATATCATTCTCATAAACATTGAGAGTCATGATTTCAAGAAGAATTTGTGCAACATACTCTGTGATGTTCTTAAAAACAAAAGAAAATTAAAAGAGACAAAAAATAAAACAATATTCCTCTAAGTATAAAAATGACAGTTCTTCTAATGAGAATTACAATACCTGTTATATAGTTTGAGTGTGTTCCTGAAAGTTTTCTGGGTTGAAATGTAATACAAACTGTGAAATATTAGGATAGAAAAATATTTGAGTATGGTAGTTAGGTTGGGACTTGGAGTATCAATTAAGACCATCCATATATATGATGTTAAACATACTTCATTCACATTTTAAATGCCTAGGTTTTTTTTTGGATACAGGTGGACCCATTGCAACAATGAGATGTACAAGATGCTATGTAGAAAAATGAACTTTACAATTTTGGGCTGGGGGGGAGGGTGTTGGGTTTGGAGTGTAGTCATAGAGATAGGAAGGCAGGGATGGTAGTGGAAAAACAAAGGAGGAGGCAACAATGCTTGATAAGAAATGTACACATTACCTTGCTCATGTAATTGTAACCCCTCTGTATGGTATTTTCACAATAAAAAAACTTATTTAAAAAATAAAACAATTAAAAATGCCTAGTTTTATATGTGTGTATTTGTATATTTGTATAAGGAGAGAGATTATTTATTGTGTTATTTTATGTGAATTAAACCTAATATTACCCAAGTTGCTTAAAGAATTTTTTCATATTGAGGATACTTAACTAACTTATACTGGCATTAACACTATTATTTATGTTAATATTATTAGCAACAATGGATCTCAATAATGTAACTTGAGATCAAAATGCTAGGAGGTTTGATTTAAGGGTAAAAAGAGTCTTGAAGACTTTCCTGAATTGACAAAACAATACCAAGGAGAGAAATTAGAAAAGGGGCGGTCATCAAGACTTACATAAAAAGAGACAAAACTATAAAGGGGTTGAGCTACTAAGCAGTTTACATCTCCTATAGTTTACAAGAATGTTAGTTATGTAACCACAGATGCTTTTGTTTCTCAGATACTTATATAAACATATACCCTTTGATGGACAAGATCTCTTTAATAGGTGGAAATACAGGTATAACGAAAATGTATATTTGTTGTTATTTCTAGAGCTGACTTATTCACAAGTCACAAACTGGAAAAAATTCCAAGTATCTGCCAATAAGAGAAAGGCTGAATGGTTATTATTTGTAGACAGAATCACTGATACAAATGCTACAACATGAGGAATGTCAAAAATATTATGTGAAAGAAGTTGGACAGACTACATAAAACATTCCAAAGTCAAAAACTGACATAGTATTAAACTAAAACAGTACAATATCAAAAGACGAACAGGAGAATTGCCAGGTTATGAGGACCTTTTCTGGAATGATGCTGTTATGAATATTGTTTGAGTTTGGATCTTAAATTTTGTGTTTGTTTTCATTCTTCAGTCAGATTTCTCTCTCCCCCTTCCTCTCCCTCTCTGCCTATATATATATATATGCATGTGTATATATATGCATATATTGAATTCAATTGATAAATATGATTTGTAGCATGGTTGTATGATAGAGTAATTTTAAGTTTAAAAATTGTAGCCTGCATTTATCTGACTAAACTCTAGGAAAAAAGATCAAATTTATGCATTTGTATTATGGCTATTTGCTTCATTCTAAGGTCAGCAATCCCATTTTTTTTTTAATTTTATTTTATTTTATTTGAGAACATACTGTACAGAGGGGTTACAATTACATGGGCAGGATAATGCATACATTTCTTACCAAGCATTGCAGCCTCCTCCTTTGTTTACCCTTCACCTCCCTTCCCAGCCCCCCCTCCCCCCCCACCCAATCATACCCCCCTCCCCCCCCCCCACCGACATTGTAAAGCTGGTTTTGACATGACATTTTGTACTTCTCATTGTTGCAACAGGTCCACCTGAATCCTTAAATGACTTGTTTGTCCCCGTCTCCTCCACATGTTATACTGACATCAAATATAGTGAAAGCGGGGGTTACACTGTGGGGGAGGGACATACAAAGCAACAAAGAAATAATCTTATAAATGCGTTAGAAACACATGCATGAAAGAAAGAAAAACATTAAAATACATATTTGAGGGTTCGTTTTCCTAACATCACATTCTCTGACTTTTTCCGCTTGACTCGTACCTATACTAGATATTGCAAATAAGGGAAACCATGGGACCTATGTTTCTTTGGGCCTGGCTTACTTCACTTAATATATTTTTTTCCAAGTCTTTCCATTTCCTAACAAATGGGGAAATGTCATTCTTTCTGATGGAGGCATAGAATTCCATTGTGTATATATACCACATCTTCTTGATCCATTCATCTACTGAGGGGCATCTGGGTTGGTTCCATATCTTAGCTATGGTAAATAATGCTGCAATAAACATAGTTGTGCTGGTAGCTTTAGTGTGGCCTTGTTTGTGAACATTTGGGTAAATGCCCAAAAGTGGGATTGCTGGGTCATTGGGGAGCTCTATGTGGAGTCTTTTGAGGAACCTCCATACTGCTTTCCAAAGTGGTTGAACAAGTTTACATTCCCACCAACAATGAAGTAAGGTTCCTTTCTGTCCACATCCCCTCCAGCATCTGTTGTTGTTAGAGTTCTTGATTTTTGCTGTTCTAACTGGAGTGAGGTGATATCTCAATGTTGTTTTGATTTGCATTTCTTTTATGGCTAGGGATGTTGAACATTTCTTCATGTGTCTATTGGCCATCCTTCTTTCTTCTTCAGAGAAGCTTCTCTTTAAGTCTTTCGCCCACTTACCTATTGGGCAGTTGTTTCTTTGAGGATTTGTTGTTGGGTGGTTTAATTTTTTGAATTCCAAGTATATTTTAGATATGAGACCCTTGTCCGTTGTATGGCTAGTAAAGATCTTCTCCCAGTCCGTGGGCTTTCTATTGATCTTGCTAGCTATGTCATTTGCCCTGCAGAAGCTCTGCAACCTTATGCAATCCCATTTGTCCAACCTTTCTTTGATTTGTTGTGTTTCCGGGTCTCTATTCAGAAAATTTCGGCCTGAACCAAGGAGACCCAGGGTTTCTCCTATTCCATCCTGTAATGTTTTCAGAGTGTCTGCTTTGAGTTCAAGGTCTTTGATCCATTTGGAGTTGATTCTGGTGCAGGGTGATATAGAAGGATCTAGCTTTAGTTTTCTACATGTAGTTAACCAGTTTTGCCAGCACCATTTACTGAAGAGGCTGTCTGTCTTCCATTCTATTGTTTTAGCTCCCTTATCGAAGATTAGATGGCTATAGGTCTGTAGGTTCATTTCTGGGTTTTCAATTCTATTCCATTGGTCCTGAGGTCTGTTCTTATGCCAATACCAAGCTGTTTTGATTACTATGGCTTTATAGTAGAGTTTGAAATTTGGTATTGATATTCCTCCAGCTGTGTTCTTTCCGTTGAGGAGCGTTTTTGCTATTCGGGGTCTTTTATTGTTCCATATGAATTTTTGGATTGCCTCTTCTATTTCCTTGAAGAATGAGGGTGGAATTTTGATAGGTATTGCGTTGAATTTGTAGATAGCCTTGGGAAGTATTGCCATTTTCACGATGTTAATCTTTCCAATCCAGGAGCATGGGAGGTTTTGCCATTTTTTAAGTTCTGTGTTGATTTCCTTTTTCAAGATTTTAAAGTTTTCATCATAGAGGTCCTTCACTTCTTTGGTTAAGTTAATTCCTAGGTATTTTATTTTTTGTGGGGCTATTACAAATGGAGCTGCTTTCCTAATTTCAGCCACACTTTTCTCATTGTTGGCATACAGAAAAGCCATTGATTTTGGGGGGTTAATTTTATAACCTGCTACTTTGCCAAAGTTTTGAATCAGCTTGAGTAATTTGGGAGTGGAGTCTATGGGATTCTTTAAATACAAGATCATGTCATCTGCAAAGAGGGAGAGTTTTATTTCTTCTTTCCCTATTTGGATCCCCTTTATGTCTGCATCTTGTCTTATTGCTGTAGCTAGGCATTCTAATACTAGATTGAACAGAAGTGGAGAGAGTGGGCATCCTTGTCTTGTCCCTGAGTTAAGAGGAAATGGCTTTAGTTTTTCACCATTGAGTATAATGCTGGCTGTAGGTTTGTCATATACAGCCTTTATTGTATTGAGGAATGTTCCATGGATTCCTAATTTTTCCAAAACCTTCATCATAAAGGGGTGTTGGATCTTGTCGAATGCTTTTTCTGCGTCTATTGAGATAACCATGTGGTTCTTATTCTTGCTCCTGTTGATGTGATGAATAACATTAATTGATTCAGCAATCCCATTATTAACTTGCTCTTAAAATACCAGTTTTGCTCTTTTCTCATCTTACGATTCCGTGTGGAGTTTGGTAGAATTCAGTCTCATAAATAGTATTCTATAATCAATTTGAATTTTTTTCTGGTTATTCGACAAAATATTTGAGTCTCAAGACAGTATTTTGTACTACAGCTCAAAATTTTAACTCAATTTTATTTAGCTTTATTTCCAATGACTCAAAATAATTATTCACCATACTTTCTTATGGTGGTTGAAATTTCTGAATGCAGTTATCAGCACTTGGCAGAATCTATTGGACTAATTCAAAACCTTTGCAGAAGCAAATGTATGACTGAAGTCATGAGCTGCTCCACACTTTCTCTGGATGCTTACATTTAGCAAAGAATTCAGGGAGCTTTGACAGGGCTATATTATAACCATTTATTGCTCCAGAGTTTACATTTTGCCAGAAGCGTGAATGTCTAAAGAAATATGCTGACCATAAAATCAAATTTTACTAAAGCAAGACACTTTTCTGGTGCTATGTATAATTCATTTTCTTGAAGAAATAGGAAACTGGTGGGAACTTAGTCCAACAAGTTGGAATCCTCAGAACATGGAGGGCCAATGACGCAGGTGTAAACTGAGGCTGGAGGCCTAGAAGCCACCTGAAGATTCACTTGGGTGAATCTATGTTAACACATTAGAGGCTGGGGCCTGATGTCTGCATGTGATTGTAGCATGCACGTGCATGCACACACACATGCACACGCACGCACACACACACACACACACACACACACACAATAAACCAACAAAATTAAGAACTCTGGAGAAAAAAATGGAGCTTTCCTAAAAGTGCGAGCTTCCTATTTCTTTTGGGTTTTGTTTTGTTTTGTTTGCATTGTGCTCTCCATCCTGTTGAACATAATTAGGGGTGGTATTCTGTTTTCTGACTCACATGCAAATATTGCTAGAAAAGCCTCGATCAACACACACAAAATTGTGCTTTACCAGGTTTCCAGGCAGCTCTTAATCTGGTAACATTAACAAGTATCACACATTCTCAGAAGACTAGCCATCATAAAACCATGAGTCCTGGAAAACTGATTCACACTACAACACATTCCTGTTCATGATCCTGGCTCTCTTTACTCAAAAACTAATATAACGTGCTTAGAAAAATATAGCTTAAGTTTTCCATAAAACTAACATAATGCTTTTAGACAGTATAATAACGTTACATTGTTTTATTGCCACAATATCTCTTCAAATATACAACTGTACATTCCTAAGATACTGAGAAGACTAATTTTAAGTGTGTTCTCTACCAAAACTGATGATGAGACGCTATTATACTATCACTCTATTTTATTAAATTTTGCATTATATTGGAATGCATGACTGAGACAAGATAAGGAGTTATGAAAAAGGAATAGTTAGGAAACACCACAAAAATGAATGATGTGCCAACAAGACAAATAAGAACCAACAAAACAAAGGTAAAAACATAAAGTCACTGAAAAGACACAGAGATGTGGCTAATCAAATGAACCCTGAGGAAATTGACAAAGGTGTGTGTATGTGTATGCGTGAGTGTGTATGTTTGGAAAAGGAGTAGAAGGATATATGAAGTTTTAGTTTATTGGAGAAAAATAAATGGAGTTCATATAGACAAAAATGTGCTAGCAGTAGTCTATAAAAGTAAACTGGATGAAAAAAAAAGTAAACTGGATAGATCAACATGAGTAAGCATTATATATCATAAGGAAGAATTTCCCATTATCTTAGAATCACTAATATCCATGAAATCTTTTTTTAAGCATAGTTAGGTATGTTATAGTGTTCGTTCCCATAATGGAAGAAAGGAATGGATATTAGTGGAAGTAAAATATTCTGATACAATATGCCAGAGGCAACATACTTGTGATATTTCAAGAATATTATTATAGATGTAGAAATATATTATAGATGTAAAAAGTCAAAGAATGAAAAAAAATTAAAAATAATTTAAATAATATTTAGCATCAAAATATGTGGAAGATTTAACATGATTTTTTAAAATATTTGGTGAATTAAACAGTAGATAGAAGACAAAATGGATAGAGGACATAAGTAACTATGGTAGATGGCAATTTCCGTAATGACAGGAAAGAAGCAGAGGCACTTGGGAAACAAGGTTGAGAGTTTCATCAGATAACTTCAGCCGCATTTCTTAACCATAAGAACTAACCATTGGAATAGTTTTGCTAGATTTTACTTAAGCCCCGCAAGATCTATCGCCATATTTGAAGCTAATGTGTCATTGCATCCTAATTTAAACATAGAGGCAAAGCAAATTAATATTCAAATAGAATTTTAATCTGTCTGAGCTTGTTAAAATTAACTCAGTTTTCTCATCTACAAAGTGGTTAAATGATGGTGAGCATAGATTGAAGTTATTACAACTAGAAAACTCAATAGGTAATTTTTATTCTATCCCACAAAAGCATGTAAAGTATGTTTTTGTTGATTCTTACACTTCCTGAAATTGTAACAATCCCATCACGGGAGGTTACTTTTTTTTTTGTCTATTGAAGGAGTACCAAAAAAAGAATCTTTTGAAAGTATATTATTGAACAAATGGTCATTATTATATCCAGAGATCATAGGAGCCCCTGCCACCACCCCTATAGAAAGACTGCCTCAGCTAACACTCAATTAATCAACTGCTTCTTTAAAATGTGATTTCCAACTTTTGTTTTTTTGTTATTTCTTAATTGCTTCTATAGTATTATTTTACACACATGTGTGCCGCATTATAGCTCCAGTCTTCAGAACTGTAATTCCCCAGGATCATGGATCTTTGTTCTCCTACTTCTCTTATTCACCTTTCTCTTTAAAAAAAATGATGTAGCTGTGACTTAAACACTTCACACATTCTCTGCCAATTGGCTCTAGATGTGTTTTTCCATGGCGTATTCGAAAACCAGGTTTCCTTTTTCTCAAAATGTCAAAGCCTCTAAAAAGAATATATCTTGATATTTATTAGTTGTGGTCAAATATGTATTCTTACAAAGAATAACATTTCTAAAATTTAATATTGACTCAAGAATCATAGGAAAATGAAAGCTGATTATATCTAGTGAAACTTCTTAAAAGTTGTTAATATTTGCAAAAATCAACTTCGGTAAAAGCAACTTCATGGAATGTGTCTATCAATATTCTTAAGGTTTCCCAACTACATATGGCCTTTAAAAATCCATTATAATTGTAATTTAATTCCTCTAAAATTAACTTAGTTGATATTATAACCTACCTACAATTGTAATTCTAATAATAATGTTCATTGTAATTCAATGAAAGAACATAGAAACATAATAAATAATTGAATTATGTGAACTTTAACATGTAAATACTTATCCATTACCACACTGGAAGAGAAAATAAACATGTTTCTCCACATTGACTCTCTATACTAGGTGAAGAGTATTAAAACCATTTTCTATAAAATAGTTGACATAAATTGAAATGTACTAGATATTTTTGTACGGTAAGAAAAAGAGGAAAAATAGTTATACATGAAGAAAAAATGAAACATTAGAGCAAGTTCAAGATTTTCAAGAAAGAATGCTGAAGGAATGTCATATTGTCTAGAATGACTTTATTCATGAGGTCAATATTAAGGGAATTCTGTACATTAGGACTCAGCATGCATATAGAATTGAAAAAACTCATATATTGAATTCCAGTCATCTGACAAGATACATACTCTAGAACTTTAAAATTCACACACTGAAAATAAACTAAATTTAGTTTGGAGCCGGGCGCTGGTGGCTCATGCCTGTAATCCTAGCTACTCAGGAGGCTGAGATTTGAGGATCACAGTTCAAAGCCAGCCCAAGCAGAAAAGTCCATTATACTCTTATCTCCAATAAACCACTAGAAAACTGGAATTGGCTCCTTAGCTCAAGTGGTAGAGCGCTCGCCTTGAGCTGAAGAGATGAGGAACAGCGCCCAGGCCCAGAATTCAAGCCCCATGACCAACCAAAAAAAAAATTTAGTTTAGTTAAGAGTAAAATGTAAAGATAAGTTAGAAAAATTAGCATAGGAAACGTTATAGAAAGTCAGAGTTTTCTTCAGAACTTACTAGAAAACAGAAATGAAGAGGTAGCCAAGTAATAAACACTTTACTTAGTAATAAGCAAATAATGTTTATTGTGATTTAACACTGAACATTGAACATATATATATTAAATTTCTGATAGAAGTTTTAAATATTTTAAATATATAAGTGATTAATGATTATATAACCTTTACCAACCATCTTTTTTTTCATTTCTTAGAATCATTGAATATATTATATGTGATTTATTAATATTGACCTTTATATTTAAATGATAGTCAAGAAATAATAACATGAATCAGTCACAGGCATTCCAAAGTCATGGTAAAATTGGGGGTGTATATTTTGTGAAACTAATGCTGTTTTCAGGTATAAATTCACTGTCTGGAAGAAGAGTAGCAGTATCTCTCATATCAAAAACACATACCTCAGGGAATTGCAGCAACGTCCTGAGACCTATGGAAATAAAATGTGGAAATTCTTCTCAAAATGCAAGTGAATAACACAAAGGCAAGGAAAAATATGGTTAAAAAGCAAGGAAGATTTGGAGGTAAAATTATGACATACTTAAAAATTATTCAAATTTCAAATTAAATCTACTTTACTGAAAATAACTGCATTATACTCTTCAACATGATCACCATTCCTCCTGGTTTATATGAAATCAAAGATTTTAGGCATGGACCATCAAGCCAGCTCTACAGACATTGTTATCATTATTTGGTTTTAAATAAAATAGGGATACAGGTAGACCCATTGCAACAATGAGATGTACAAGTCGTTATGTTGAAAATGATCTTTACAACTTTGGGGGGGGGGAGAAGGGGAGCCCGGAGGTTTGGGTGGGAGGGCAGGGACAGAATGGGAAGGGATGGGAAGGGGAAACAAAGGAGGAGGCTACAATGCTTGATAAGAAATATACTCATCATCTTGCCCATGTAATTGTAACCCCTCTGTACAGTATTTCACAATAAAAACTTATTTTAAAAAAATTTTAAAAGTTGCTATATTTAAGAACATCCAGCTATGCATCTATCTATCTATCTATCTATCTATCTATCTATCTATCTGTCCATCTATCTATCTGTCTGTCTGTCTATTAACGAAGTTACTACATTTAAGAAGAATATGCGGCGATGTAAGTTAAAATGATTATTTGCCTCTGATCTTTTATTCTTTTATGTATGTTTAAACATTTTTAATTTATTTTTTTCACTGCATACCTTTATTTTCTGGGGAATTAATCTGTCCTCAAGATACTGATGCTCAGGGTTATCAGAACTCTCAGGATACACAATCTTTTTAGGGCTCTCCCTTCTGGAGTAAGTTTCTTTGTTATTCTTACTATTATTGTAAAGGTGATGGACAGAGGGGTTACATTTATATAAGTCAGATAATGAGTACAACACAGCAATGATAGTAGATACTATGTTGAAAATGAGCTATATAACTTGTGTACGGGGAAGTCAAGAGGGAAAATCTGGGAGGAAACAAGAAAAAATATGGTACTTTTCACAAAGAAATGAACTCATTACAATTTAGGCATTTGTGTTCTTTAGTACTTTAGATCTAGAGCAGTATGCAGCCACCAGAGAGAGCCCTTAGATAGTTGGAAACAGTACTAAGAACTCACTAAATTATACAATCCAAGAAGAGATTGGGGTGCCAACAATATGTTTACATCATGTTAGTCTACTCATCTTTTCTTAATATCACTCTTATTTGAAACACTTCATTCCTTTATATTATCTAATTTTTTACATCCACTAAGTATTTTAATGCTTTTGTCCTTGTAAAAATTACAGTTTTTATTAAATTTTGTCAATTCTTCATTTACTTTGGAAATTCTTATCCTTAAAAAAGTGTGTAATAAATAAAGCCCTTTCTATACCACTTTTTCATGTCTGTAAGAATTTTTTTAAACATTTTCACATGCACATTTTTATATTATAATTTTTTATTCTATCATAAAATTAATAGCAATTCTCTATGCTCCTAATTCTTCCAGAGGCCATAAGCTAATGTTAGTCTCTTTAAGAGGTACAAAATATTTTTAGGTAGTTTGAATTCCAAGTTACTCTTATAAGGAATTTAATAAAAGCAATAAAATAGCAATACATATTCATCTTAAGACTTTCAAACAACAAATATTGTCCAAACAGATGGAATACTAAAATAATTGTCTATCCAGTAAACAGTTAATAGCATTTCTTTAATTCTGAAATATTTGTATAAGAACAAATCTTGTTCCTACAAAAATTTTCATATATTTTAACTAACATTTAATCCTTGGGTTTCTTTGTATACATATATATTTACCATTATCTATGCTTATAAATGTTCCAACTAAAGCGGCCAGATTTTAGAGTTTTCTTATGAAATTGTTTAAAATTAATGTCTTCTAAAGTTCAAATGAAACCTAAGAGAATATATTAAAGTCACACATTATTTTTCCACATTTTTCCACATTTTTGCACATCATTGAGAAGTTGTTCCATGAAAGATATGTGTTGCTTAATTCACTGTGATTTTCATTATATGTTGAGTGTTGATCATAGGCAAATAACATCAGTATCATGTTTTTATTAAGCAGATAATTAAGTCCAAAATTACTTAACTAAAGCAAAAACTACTATTAACCTCTATTAATACCTAATGAATTGGCTTCCAAATGAAGACACTTGATATTTTAGGCTTAAAACCAGAGAAGTAGTTGCTACAGGGAAAAAAGATAAGATGAAGGAGGAAAAAGAAACATTATGCTTAGGTGTACATATTGTCATATACATAGTATTTTGAAGAGTGGTAGAAGTCATAGCCCAAGCAATATCAATGCACCACTACATTTTAATTTTTCAATTAAAGAATGTTAAAATGTGATGACACAATTCTTCTATATCCCAAACTAGCAAAAAAACAAGCCCAGATAATTCATGCCTCCTCGTCATATGTATTTCTTCAGAGGACAGTAGGTAATCTTTCCATTTCTCAAATACAACCACATAAAAATATACAGCACCAGTGATGATAAGTAGAAATTAAACAAGGTAAAACATTGGTACAACCCACAGGGTATAAAACAAGGTATAACTCACTGATCTGTTAACCCTCTTCTTCTATTGACAAGTGAGATTGAGGGGGGGCAGGAGTTGTTATTTACATTCTTCAAGCATGGACAATAGGTTATACATTTAATAAAAATTTAATAACATTTAATAAAATCACACAATTCTGTCTTCACTTTTAAAATAATCACCACAACCACATTTATTGAATCAATGGAAAGTATCATTAAACTGAGTGAAAAATAAGAAAAGGAAAAAGGAAAGGTAAAGGAAGGAAGGAAGGAAAGAAGGGAGAGAGGGAGGGAGGGAGGGAGGGAGGGAGGGGGGAAAGGAAGGAAGGAAGGAAGGAAGGAAGGAAGGGAGAGAGGGAGGGAGGGAGGGAGAGAGGGAGGAAGGAAACGGATAAAAATAGCGAAAAAAATTATGCGCCATGAGAAAGATAACTAGAATCTAATTTTCAACAAAGTGGCACCATAAGCTTTACAAGGAAAAAAATTAGGAATTTGAATTAGGACCTGAGTGAGGACAAAGTTTAACCATATGAACATCTGAGGAAAAAGAGCTCCACGTAGAATATTTGTCCAATTTAAAAGTTCTTAGAGTCACAGCTCAGAGGAAAAGCCCTGAGACAAGCCAGTGAAAAGGAACAGTGGAGAAGGAAGCCTTGGTGGTGATGAGGATTTCGTTCTTGGACAGGACTGCTAACTATTTTAAGATTTTGAGCCTTAATCCAGCATAAAGTCAGGAGCTGTTGCAGAGCTCTGACCATATTAGTTGTATGAAATGAGTGGTCTTTTCTGTTGTATTTAGAGATTGCAGAGTAGTAAGGACATGCTGGGAGACCAAGTGGACAAATGTTAGAATAGTATTGGATCCAGATGAAACTCACGGGCACAGTGAGAAGTGGTAAGACTCCAAGACCTACAAAGCTGGAAGCTCAAAGGACTTGCTGACAGTCTTGATCAGAGATGTTGAAGAAATGGGTTGGATCATGATCCAGAGGAAATTTTTAGAAAGGAAGAAAAGGGTGGAAATGTTCAACTGGGATGAACTTTTACATAACAGTAAAATACCTTTGCGGTCAGATTCGGAAACAGAAGGCTTCAAACAATTTAAGACAGGAGAATGTTTTAAAATAGATGCTCTGAAGAAAACTTGATATGGAAATGGAATTGAAAAGTTTCCCCAATACTTCTTGAACTTTCTTAACTTCCTCTTCACTTTGGAGAGAATGAGGACACATTGATGAGCCCCTGGTTGAAACCACAGAATTGCTTCTCATATGCTTCTCACACCACAAGTCTAAGTTAAATGGAGTCGGCATAACTAATCCTTCAACAGGTCCTGTCTTCCATTACTTCATGAAACACATCTGAGGCTACTTATTCCCACTGATCCAAAGGAGTTCAATCCTGGAGATTTGCTTTTGCCATATGCTCCAACACAGAATCAGGTTACTCAAACAGACAATAATGATGTGAATTACTATTATTATTTTATGACATTATAATTTATAACATTATAATTTATGACATATTTATGGCAATTTTTAAAACTCTAGATAGGTTTTTGAAAACATATTGGCTTATTTAAAATTATTAAAACTTTAAATAAGGTTGAAAAATTTCATGACTGATATTTGTCATTAGTGATATTAATTTTGTATGCTATACATTTTATACATATATCTGTATACACAGATATATATGTCTGTAAATACACACATTTGTATAAACAGAAAGATATATATTTATATTTACAAGGAAGATATATTAGGATAAAAATAGATTATAGATATATATTATGTCTTAGATAATTGATAACCTGACAAAATATCAATATGTATATGTTGTTCAGACTGTCACTATCTATAAAAACTCTTATGACATGTCATTGCAGTATTCATCATCAAATATTGTCTGTATCTCAGCTTGCATTACTTTATGTATAATCAATCATTGTTGATAAATATTATTCTGCCACTCTTTGTTCTCCAGTATAGCTATAAAGGTCCCTCATATGAATTTTTAAAATACCATCCTCTATAGGATTTTAAGTGACTCTTCAAAATTTGAACACAGATTTCTCTTTAATTCTGGAAAATATTCAGCACTTATTAAAATACTATATTTCTTTTTTAATAAGTTTTTTATTGTGAGAGTACTGTACAGAGGAGGGGTTACAGTTACATGAGCAAGGTAATGAGTACCGTTCTTATCAAACATTCATGTTTCCTCCTTTGTTTTTCCCCTACCATCCCTTCCTTCCCATTTTTTTCTAAAATCATTGTGTGAGTTCAGCAATTTGATTACAGAGACAAAAGGAAGTGTGTGACATGCAAATGGACCTGGACTAATAATCTCAGCATATCTTCCACATCTTCTATCCACTGACTGCTCACTACCACATAGATTGGCAGTATCTACAGTATAAACATCCATTCATAGTGTCTTGTCTTGGTTAGGAGGATGCTTTCCACAACCAGAGCACAGAATCTGGAAAGTATAACAGAATTAATACTTTTTTCTGTATGAGTATCTATGCAAAATCATTACCATTCCATATATCAGATTGTAAATACCATTGATTCTTGTTCAATGTCACCCAGAACTAATCAGCTACATAGCATTTAGCATGACTTAACAAAAATTTTAAACAATTAACAGTGTCTAAATATTGTCTAAGTATCCTAGAGAGAGTTAGACTTCTATAATATGTCTCCCTAAGACATGAAAAGATGTGTAAGGAATATAAAGTATATCAATAAATGTAATAAATTACTTGAGTAGGTCATATTATATGCAGTGTTATATGTAGGATGTTCTGGAAGAAGCAAAAGTATGGAGATCAGAAAACAAAACAATATGAGAGAACAACAAAAAGGTGGTTCCCAGTGTTAGAAGACAAGGAGATAGGAATATACAGACTACTGAGAACTTTTAGGGAAATGGACATATTAATATAAATCTATCATGGGGGATAGAGGCCATTATATACTTTTCAAACCTATGACTATACAACGCATTTGAGTACTAGGTATAGAGCTGACTTTGAAATACAATGAGCTGCCAATTCAGGGTCATGAACTGTAACCAATGCAACATGCTAGTGGCTATTGTTGATAATGGAGGGCTTATACAGGTGTTGGGCAAGATGTGTGTGAGACTGCTCTGCATTTTCTATCCATTTCTCTCTGCACTTAAAACTGCACTAGAGACAGTGTTTAGTTGAAAATGTCCCACTAAAGACAATGAAGATCTGGAGGTGCTTAGAGCTAGTAGTTATCTACCACCATATGTGTTGTACTAGAAAAATTATTCCTACAAAGGAAATCTAAACAATGTATTTTGGTATCACTTATATATTTTTTTCACATGGTGAAAATCTATGTGAGAGTGAAATTTGCAATATGGTACTATTTCAACTTAATTCCACAAAACTATCATAGGACTATCCCTGAATGAATGAAGTCTTTACCTAAAATAATTATGAAGTGGTTTACTCTAAATATATGCATTTCAACAACACAAAGTCTGAGCAACATTGTGGGACAATGAGGTATTTGATCTACTCATAGTCATAAAATGGTGTACATTGTTTCATTTATCAGCTTTAGTAGACATTAGTGAGATTTTAAACATCTCATTAACCATAAGGACATTTAAGAAAAGGTTAGAAAATTATTTTTGTATTATTTAGAAAAAATATAAAGAAATGAGAGGAAAATAAGACATACAGAAAACAAAGCTGAGTGCCATTAATGAGTTGTGATTATTTAAAATAAAAAAACAAAAAACAATCATCACCATCTAATTGCAAGCACTTTTTGAGCAGTGCAAATGTTCTAGGAAATACAAAGTAGTTGGTAAAAGAAAATAGATGTTTTCACCAATATCACATTTCATTATATTAATCATATTGGATGATAGCCAAGAAAGTACATTTCCTTCACAAAAGTGAAAAAGTCATGTTTATGGAAAATTACTCTAGATTCAGCTCATCATGAAATAGTCTGAACTCAAACAGAAGTTTTATATTTCTCAGAATAAAATTATAGTCATTTGCATTACATTTAGAAGAAATGTAAATATGTTGTAGCAAAATGTTATTTCAAAATGTATGAAATTATTTTCAAGCTTGAAAAATTAATCTTCAGCTGTCTTCCCGAATCATATGACTACTTCAAACTAAAAATTTTCCATATTTGTACAGGGCCAGACTTCATTTTAAAAAAAGTGACATCAATATTTTAAAGTGATTACCTATTATACATAATTTCCTACTGTAGTCACTAACCTTCCTTCCATTATATCAGATAGCCTCTACCATATCAGATAGCCTCTACCAAATTTGCCATTAGTAACCAAATAAATCTGATGATTTTTCCATTCTTTTTTTTTAATTTTTTTATTGTGAAGATACCGTACAAAGGGGTTACAATTACATGGGCAAGGCAATGAGTACATTTCTTATCAAGCATTGTTGCCTCCTCCTTTGTTTCCCCTTCCCATCCCTTCCCATCCTCCCCCGCCACCCCCCTCCTCCCCCGCCAAAGTTGTAAAGTTCGTTTTTCCACATAAGGATTTGTACATCTCATTGTTGCGATGGGTCCACCTGTATCCCTATTTAAACTGTTTGTTTTTGCCTTTCCCCTCTAGATAAGTTGATGTTAGGTGAAATGAACCCCAAGATAAGTATTCAAATGTTTTTTTTTCTTTCTTGTGATTGTTTCTAACATATTTACAAGATGATTTCTTTGTTGCTTTGTATGTCCCTCCCCCACGGTATAGCCCCTGCTTTCATTGTATTTGATGTTGATTTTTCCATTCTTTTATTCTACATGATAAACATGGATCATTGGATATTATTAACCACTCCTGATCATTGGTTTTTGAAATTTCTGATCTTCATCTAAAAATGTTTATTATATAGTAATTACTTCATGTGATGCCAACTATATAATTTCTCTTACCCAGGATAATTCTTGCTTTTACAAATTTTCAAGTCATGAAGTAATTCTGTATTGGCTCCCCTTTCTCACAAGCTAGATTTTTTTATCACTGTAATCTAAATTAGTTGTTGGAGAAAGGTGACTCCTTAAATTATGGCAATTTTCAAGTACTCAATTTGGAAAAAACACAAGTTATTGGATATATAGTGACAATATTGTGGACAAAAATTATTGACTATATTATATTTATAAAATATTGTATATCAAAATTGATGTCTTTAGGTATCCTATAACCTTGTTCTATCCTCAGTCCCATATTGGGATTTTTCCCCAAAGTTTTAATTTCTAGAAACACAAAGAACTATTGATAACAGCAATTGTAAAAATTTGACTTCATTAGCATTTTTTCTGAAAATATTAGGCATTAAATAGATTCTGTTGAAAAGGGAAATACTACTCAAAGGAATACCTCAAAGGAGCAGGGATATCACTATAGGTTCTTAGAAAGCCAGGATCCATGGAACAAGATTAGTTAACAAGTATCTATTCTTTGCTTTAAAGTATGTTGGCACCACCCAAAACAGGGAAGTATTTGATGATTCTTTAATTGTCAGAATTTATGTTTAGCTGATTAGGATAAGTATTTGTACTATCTCTAAATAAGGAATAATTCTGGAGAACAATGTTTGAGCTCCAAGAGATCTGTCATTTACCAAAAATATATCATTGATTTCTAGAATTTAAAGATTTATTCACATTATGTATTCCTATTATGCAGTATTGTATCAATACATGTGATAGTGTATTTAAATTTAAAACTCATTGGATTTAACTTTCTGTAAAAGGTTTGTGAACTAGGAAGTCTGAAGTTTCCATACTAAACATATATTTCATGTTTTTATATGGAATTGTGGTTTGTGGCATATAGGTAAACATTTTCTTGTTTTTTGTTTTTTTTTTTTACTATGGTTCCAAAAGAACAAATAGATTTTGTGTTGTATTAAAGATTTTAAAGACCATATTATGACTTTACTAGTCTTTCATAAATTGAATATAGATAATAAACACTGCAAAAGAGCGATAAGTTGACTAGAAATAAATAGTAGCTAAAAACTAAACTATGCTCTGATATGAGAAAAATATTTTCTGTTTATTTTCAGAAATATTAGTACAAAGGTATGTGTACATACATGAGCTGGGTGGATGTTTTTATACCTTCTTGACTATTGATTTATACCTTGGCGGTGCTAATGGTTTCCAGTAGAGTAGGCATAAAAATTTGCATGTCAACTTCTTGTGATTCATGACATTCATTTCTTAAGATGGTTGCAATTAGATATATAACTTGAGGCAGAATAAGCTTTAGTCCATAAGTTAAATCTTAAGAACAGCCATATTTAATTTTAATAAGTGACAAATATTATTATTATATTTTTATTTTCTTAGAAACATGATTTGTATTTTCTTCCTAGTCTCCATTGTAAGCTCCATAGGATGAATAGTCAATGTTGGGTTGTCCTTCATGTAGTCCTTGGCAACTAGATCATAATTTGTGACTCAGTAAACAGCTGGTGATTGAATTGTCCTCCATGATATGGTTAGTTCATATATGATGGAAAAGGATGAGAGGCTTGCTCATGGGCTTAGGTTAGTAAATTATGGTTGTGAGATAAAACTGAATGAGAATACATGCCTCTGCTTTCCCTATATAACATGGAAAAATAATTTAACAGGGTTAAGTGCAGATGAAAATGAACAACTTTGCTTATTTAAAAGGTATAATTCAATGGCAAGTAATGCATTAACAGTGTTATTCAAGTATCACCATTACCCAATTCTAGAACATCTTTATCATATGGAAAAGAAATCCCACCTCCTCTAATGTCATGGTCAATTCTCACTTTTTTCAACTCTCAGAAAATAATTTATCTGTTTTCATTCTCCCCAAATATTTCATTCTGCTTTCTTTTCTCTATTCAGCCCTTTCATTCATGCATTTTTACAGGTAATGACACATTTCATTTATCCACTCATAATCCATGGACCATTTGATTTCCTTCTATGTATATGTTTGTATGTCTAGCACTTCAAAATTCAAAGAAAACTTATTTAAATATTTGTTTTCAATCCTTTTTAGTATATAACCCAGAAGTAGGATTGATAAGTCATACAGTAATTTTTCTTTAATTGTCTGTGAATCATTAAAATAATTTCAACAGAGGCTTCACTGGCATTGACTGAATTTGCTCATCCTTCCTCTACAGTCACATCCCACCAGCAGTATCGTTCTCTCTCCTCAAATATGTTTCCATTTCTTAGTATTGTGCTTTGACAGCCTATCTAAAAATCCACTGACATGCCCAAGATTTGCCCCTATGTTACGTTTCAGGTTTATTTTTATCTGTAAATCTACCATACTTAGATTTTGATTCATCTTTAATATTTCTATATTAGCCAAATGAGGATCCACCTTCTAGTTTTCCATATGACAATCCTTTCCCCTTCCTTCCTCACTTCCCTTCCGAAACACAATTGAAAGTGTAGATCACTTTTGATAGCATTTATATCGTAACAAGGCAAATTGCATGCATGTCTTTTATGTTTTCCTCAATCTGAACAAAAGCTATTCCTGCATACTTTGTTATTTTGACATTATGTAAAAAATTGTTTTTTTTAATTTTTATTTATTTTTTTATTGTGAAAATACTGTACAGAGGGGTTACAATTAGATGGGCAAGATAATGAGTACATTTCTTATCAAGCATTGTAGCCTCCTCCTTTGTTTCCCCTTCCCATCCCTTTCCAACCTCCCCCTACCTCCACTTAATCCTCCCACCCCCACCAAAGTTGTAAAGTTCGTTTTCGACATGACAACTTGTACTTCTCATTGTTGCAATGGGTCCACCTGTATCCTGTTTTAGTGGTGTTGTTTTTGTTGTTGTTATTCTGATGTGATGTAAAAGGTGGGATTTTTGTTGTTGATTTGGTCAGGTGCTTCTGGCTTATGCCAGTAATTTGAGTGAGATCTGAGGATCATGGTTCAAAGCCAGTGCAGACAAGAAAGTACATGAGAATTATCACTGATTTATGAGCAAAATCCCATATGTAGAACTGGTTTGTAGACTTCCATACACAGCATACACGGTTTAATGGAATCCTTTCAGACTTTCTCTGTCTACCAGAAATTAATCTATTGTATCAGCAATTTATTAATTCAACACACATGATAACTAATTCATACATGCTAACTATACAGTGTGTAACTTTGTTTTGCAAAGTGAATTTAAAATATTCCCAGCCACAAAAACATCCCAGTCTACTAACTTACCATCTATTTCTGTATATCCCCTTTCATCTGTATAATACATCCAAATAGATAATTTTGTTTGGGTTTTAGTTAGTAACTTTAGTTAGTAACTTTTGTCATCTATAATAAACCATATCAATAGTTATATCTTCAATTATAAGTAAGAAAAATGGCTCTTAAAGAGTTTATGGAAATTATTGAGGAGGAAAATTCTAGTAAGAAACATTTCAGGGTAAAAATAAGTCACTAGGGTAAGAATAACACCATGAAATGAGAACAAATATCAACTGACTATAACATTAGATATACATGTTTGGAAATATTTTCTCATTTCCTTTACTCTCCATTCCTGTGTAAAACTAATATAACCCTTATCAAGGCTCCTAGCTTAAAACTATATCTAATTCCAAATCCCAACTGAGGCTTCCATTTTCACAGACCTAGGAGCAGAGTCAGTGAAGCATAAGTAGTCTTAACCAAATTCAGTTCAGGATTGTATTTTAGAAACCTAAAGACCTGAGGTCCAACTTCGATCTAGAGGCTGTTCTCATTACTGTGGTAAACTATCTGTGAGCACAAAAGAACAGAAAACCATATAAAACATTTTTATATCTCAATACAATATATTCCCAAATATATATAACCCTTAAATGCCCTCTCTCTGCTTTAGACAAAGAGATTATAAACCACAGAGATGGAATTGAATTTGCCTAGCACAATATGCTTACATGGGAAATTTTATTCAAGAGCTGGAGCTACTCTTGGCACCTGATTGATATTCAGAAATTACCTGCCCCTCCCCCATGCTCTGATCCTGTATGACATTTCACACGTGGATGCTCCTCCAATCACACAATGTGCCAGAGCTCTCAGCATCTCTTGGAATTTCTGAAAACCTATGTGTGTATACATGATAAGGCCGAAGCATTGGAATAGAGCTCTCTTCATGCAGAGTAGTAAATTTACCCAGGGCTGAGTACAACACTTTATGAGCTGGGATTTCCTTGTCCAGTATTTCCTCATCCTTTACATAGCAATGCAGACTCACAAAAACTGAGTGATATGGGCTGGGAAGGTGGCTCAGTGGTAGAGCGCTTGCCTTGCATGTCTGAGGCCCTGAGTTCGATTCCTCAGCACCACATAAGCAAAAAGAAAAAAGCTGGAAGTGGCGCTGTGGCTCAAGTGTTAGAGCGCTAGCCTTGAGCTGAAGAGCTGAGGGACAGCGCCCAGGCCCAGAGTTCAGGCCCCACGACAGGACCCACCCAAAAAAACCTCAGTGATATTAATATCTAGGCCAAAGATCTCCAATGTATTGTAAAATTAATATCGAGAAGAGTCAAAGAAATTGAAGAATGGAGAACATATGCTGAGCCTGAGCATCATTTACTTTCCCAAACCATGTTTTCAATAGGATGGTTCCTCCTGTGCTCTGAAAAATGACTCTCTACGCTCTTTTTTAATAAACAGAAAGTAAATGTTCTAATTGAGATAAAGTGTCATAATATCTCAGAAATGAATTCTAACATTGCTTTGACAGTGCATTTGTTTAAACAGACTTGCCCACACATCTTAGGGATCCGATGTTCTCTCAGGTTTTCTGAGAGCTAATCTAACAAAAAAGCACATATTAATCCAAGTACATTCTATGTAAAATGTACAAAACATGTCTTATCCCCTGAAGAAACACCAAGGAATTTAATATTGTCCGCATTGGTGGATCCAGCATTCCCAAAATCGGTTTCCTGTGACTCATCCGTAATAGTGAACAGTTCATTCATAGAATTGTTCATTCTGTGATGTTTTTATTCTGAAGATATGTCATACAAGCAGAACTAACTGTCTCCCATGAAAATACTTTACCCTTGAAAACACAATATCCCATAACTATAGGAGTGATTTTAATGAGATTAAGTTCTGAAAATCTTAACAAACTGCCAGCAGTTTTATCTTCATCAAGACTTTCCAAGGTCATCCAGGTTAACACAACCACTTAAAAGCACTGCCCAGCCGGGTGCTGGTGGCTCACGCCTGTAATCCTAGCTACTCAGGAGGCTGAGATCTGAGGATCGCGGTTCAAGCCCCGGCAGGAGAGACAGTGAGACTCCTATCTTCAATAAAACCACCAGAAAGCCGGAAGTGGCATTGTAGCTCAAGTGGTAGAGCGCTCACCTTGAGCTGAAGAGCTGAGGGACAGCGCCCAGGCCCAGAGTTCAAGCCCCACAGCCGACCAAAAAAAAAAAAAAAAAAAAAAAGCACTGCCCAGTAGTTGGTAGATGTCACATACCATTAAAGATGCTACAGGATATAAAAAGTAATTATGTGCTACTCCATTTGTAGCAGCACACATGAAATAGTATAAATTGAGCAACAATTGTTCAGTTTCAAGAACCCACTTTATTCTAAAAGGCACATTTCTTTTGGGGAATGGAAGTTTGTTTCTTCAAATACTAGATTCACTTTATTATGGCAATACAAGCAATAATTGATTAATCACAGTGATTAAGATTGTATATATTAGAATATACACAACTATATTTTAAGCATGGAGTAATAAGACTTTCTATATCAAAGCAATATTGTAATGGATATTGAATTTTTTCTTGAATTTCAAATGCTGATTTTGTAACTAAGACCCTGATACTCCTGATTTTGCAAAACATTTGGTACAGACTCTAATCCTCCAATTTTGCTCTTGCTCCCTGAAACTTCATCTTCATTTACTATTTTTCAACATTATATCTGAGAGCTTAATCTGAGTAATAATTAGCTTTATTTCTTCAGGCTTTGCTTTTTTATATTAGTTTTTTATTGTGAAAATACTGTACAGGGTGGGTCCAGTTACATGAGCAAAGTAATGAGTACATTTCCTATCAAACATTGCTGCCTTCTCCTTTGTTTTTCCCCTACCATCCCTTCCCTCCCATCTCCTCAACTACACTACCTGCCCCTGCCATCTCCCCTCCCCCCAACCCATATGCCTTTTTAAACCTTTTGTTTTTTCCCTTCCCCTCCCCAAATTATACCGACATCAAATACAATGAAAACAGGGGTTGTCTAGACTAGTCAACCAAAGACAATTTTCCTCCTCAAGGAACATTTGGAAATTATCGGATATATTTTTGGTTGCCACAATGGATAGATTTCCACTGGCATTTAGCAAACTCAGCACAGAGATACTAGTAAATATGTAACAAAACATGAGGAACACCTTTCCCAATCATCTCAGCACAAAAGAATTTTATTTATTTTATTTTATTATATTTTTGTTGGTGGTGGTGGTCATAGGGCTTGAATTCTGGGCCTGGGCTCTGTCCCTCAGCTCTTCAGCTCAAGGCTAGTTCTCTACCACTTAAGCCACAGTACCACTTCCAGTTTTCTGGTAGTTTATTGGAAATAAGAGTTTCACCTCCTTTCTTGCCCAGGCTGGCTTTGAACCCCAATCCTCAGATCTCAGCCTCCTGAGTAGCTGAGAATTTCTGTTTTTAATGCCAGTAGTGTTAAAGTTGAGAAACTTGTAACTGCACTTAAATTTCAATATACTCTCACATGGCCATACTTTTAAAAAGGGAAAATATTTCATTGAATTAATATTTTAGATTAATAATCTATCTTGGAATATTTTGACTTCAATTTTTTAAATTATATATCTATATATAATTTATATATAATTGCTTTTTTGACATGGTATTACTCTATCAATTATAATTAAAAATTAGGCATGAAATATATGCATATTTCACATATTATATTGATTTTATACTTATAGTTCAAAGTATTTGAGCTTTTATCACTTCAGTTGATATTAAAATTTTTCTAACCAAAGGCTACAAAAATTTACATCCTATTCTGAAGCCTACAAGAATATTTCTCCTATATTTTTATTAAGTATAAGTGTTTTAGTACTCCTTAATAATACCACATGAAAAACATGCCCAGTTATGCATAGTGAATTTTATTTATATGAAATTAAGTAGGAAATATTCAGATCATACAAAATAGTTGACCTATGAGCAAATAAACAAAACCTGGGCAATGTGGAAGTATAAGGGCTTAGAATTTTATGATACTCCTCAAAAGCTGGTTTAAAGAAAGAAGGCAATGTGTGAAAACTAATTCAGTGAAATAAGTAGAGGAAAAAATCAGTATTTCAGAACTCTCTGTATCCATACTAGTTATTAGTTTTAAAGAGAAGAGGAATAAGAATAGGAAAGTGATATCAGAGACTGTACTTATGGCTGTATTTTCAGTGTGTCTATTATTCTATAGAGTATCCTCATTAAAGTATGCATCACTGAGATCACAGAATACTATATTAGCTTTTACATTGTTCTGATAGGATTCCTACAACACAAAAATTGTTGAGAGAGATCATTTTAAGTCAGCCTTTGGTACAGGGTATTTATACAAATCATAAGATGGAAATTGGGAAAAAAATTTTTTTTGGTGAGATCTATTTGGCACCACTAGGTTAAACAAAATGAAAAAAAAAATCACTTTACTGTAGAGCTCTAGTTAGGCAATAGAAGCCTCTAGGGAAATATAAATGAATATAGATGGAATATGAATGGAAACTTACTTGGAAGTAGATAAGACCTTCTTTGTATTGACACAGAAAAACTTCAAGATGCAGAACCAAACTAATCAGGTGTTGAAATATGGCTTGCTGAGAACCATTAGAGTTGCCTTACAGGATGGCCTAATTATTTATTTTCCGGATACTGATAAAGGTGATATTCTAGCTCCTCTTATTGGCAACACTTTAAAATCTATGTGAGCTGCAAAAAAGTACTGATTTAGATGGCCCAACTGGATTAACAGAGAATCAACAGAGATTTTATTCTTCTATGAACACTTGCTACATAAACCTTTTTCTTTCTTAGTCATTGACTCTGGAGTAAACAAAATATACAAACAAAAGATTTGAAGCTATATAGGGAGTTAATTCCCAGACCCAGAGATTTATGAGACTATGTACATCACAAATTTTTAATAACGAGAAGATATATATGTATATATATATATTTCAGTACGCATAGTTTTTAGCCATTTGCTGTGGATCTCAAATGTCTTGAAAGCAATTTGCTAATATCTTGATCCCCTGAGTGGTACTATTGGGAGATAATGGAATAGTTAAGAAGTGCTAAGTTATTGTGGAAGGTCATTAGATAATTTGGAGCAGGTCCACAGAGTGAACAGTGAGACCTGTATCCACTTGTCTTTCTGTCATTAGTGTTTCCTGTGTATGAAGTAAACAGTTTGCTCTGCTAGATAACTCTATCCAAAAAGAATTGGATTCTACTGGCTTGAGCTGGAACTCTCAAAAATATAAGCTAGCTGGGGGCTGGTAGCTCATGCCTGTAATCCTAGCTACTCAAGAGGCTGAGATGTGAGGATCACGGTTCAAAGCCAGCCTGGGAAGAAAAGTCCTGAGACTCTTATCTCCAATAAACCACTAGAAAACCAGAAGTAGCACTGTGGCTCAAGCTGTAGAGCACTCACCTTGAGCTGAAGAGCTGAAGGACAACACCCAGGCCCAGAGTTCAAGCCCCACTACTGACTATCTATCTATCTATCTATCCATACCTATCTATGTGCCAATATAAATGTTTCATTTGGTATGTTGAATATCTTAACCATTTATGTGGAAGATAATGTTCATAGAACACAATATGAAAAGAAACAGAAAACTAGAGTTCTTGTTTTGGGTTTAAAAAGTAGTATTCAGTAAAAGAGTTGCTCTTTTGTAATACATCATTTACATAAGAACACACAATTTTTCTGTTTTGAAATTGAAAGATTTCACTTGCATACAATGACATTGTATTTGAACTAAGTCTCAATATAGTCACAAAAGACAATTTTAATGTAACTAACTAAACATCAATTAAAGAACTAAGAAAATACTATTATGTTTTTCTCCCCATCATTTATTTTGTGTTAAGAAGTCTATCAGGGTCTGGGAAGGTAACTCAATGGTAGAGTGCTTGCCTTGCATGCATGAGGACCTGGGTTCAAATCCTCAGCACCACATAAGCAGAAAAAGCCAGAAGTGGCACTGTGACTCAAGTGGTAGAGCGCTAACCTTGAGCTGAAGAGCTGAGGGACAGCGCCCAGACCCAGAGTTCAAGCTCCACGATCAGAAAAAAAAAAAAAGAATAGTCTATCAACTTAAATGCCAAATCTGCTTTTCAACTGAACATTTGTTTCAGGTTTCTCAGTCAAATACAGAATCATGAAGTAATCTTTACATAAAAATGCACTGACTGAGAGAATGATCATTACAAAAAAGTTAAGCATTCATACAGTATATTCCTACGTGAGGGAATGAAATTTTATTAAGATACAGTATTAGTGTCAAGTTAAAATTACCTACTAAAGGGCTGGGAAGGTGGCTCAGTGGTAGAGCGCTTGCCTTGCATGCATGAGGCCCTGGGTTCGATTCCTCAGCACCACATAAGCAAAAAGAAAAAAGCCGGAAGTGGCGCTGTGGCTCAAGTGGTAGAGTGCTAGCCTTGAGCTGAAGAGCTGAAGGACAGCGCCCAGGCCCAGAGTTCAGGCCCCATGACCGGACCAAAAAATAAATAAATAAATAAAAAATTACCTACTAAAGTATGGCTGGGTGTGCACTAGCTCATTACTGTAATCTCAGCTCTTCTAAAGATAGAGATCTTCCAAAGTCAGACAAGACAAAATATTAGCAAGATCCCAATTCATTCAGTAAAACCATGAGATTTTACCTAAAATACAAATAAACCCAAAAATAAACTTTAAAAACCAGTACCACTTATCCCTCCATGTCAAACTGTTCTCTAAATGCTTATGCAAACTGTATTAATATCAAAACCCATGGAAAACAGATAAATATATTGCAATGACATATTATTGACCAAAAAATATTGCATATTAAGATGGTAATTAGAACTTGAGGTACTTAGCAATTAACATAAATTAGTCCTTGAAAACAGACACAATGAGCCCTTCTTATAAAGCTCTAAAATAATGGAAACTGAATCCCACCAAACAATAATTCAGTGTTAACATGTCTAATCATAATAGACTCTTTGGGAGAAACCTTCTTACTGAAGACTAATTAAAGCAAGTGACACAGAGAGTAGATCACTGTCTTGGCATGATTTCTTATTAAAGTAAATTAAACTCACTTTGAGTCTTCTTCATGTAATGTAACTGACTGAAGAAAGATAATACGACTTTTAAAATAAGTAATGAGAAGTCTGTAGGAGTCAAGGAAGGAATACACAAAAAGTATAAAGTGAAGGAGTATATAATCGATGGAATCTCTCTTATATTTTTGTGATTCTGGTCAGATTCTCAAAAGTTCTGATATGGAGAGATAATGTTTCAAGAGGTAAATATGTTCCAAAATATCTTTAAATTTGTGAGAGAACAATACACATTTGAAAAATTTCAAAGAAATATTGTTAAGAGGAAAATGAGGCTGGTATTTCATAATTCTGTAATCTCCTTTAATCATTTGAAAGCTCAAGAGGCCAAAATGTGGAAGATGCCAGTTCAAAGCAGAAAAGTTCATAGACACAATGTCTAAACTGAACAGCCAAAAGCAGGGATGAAAGCAAAGATCAAGTAGTAGAAAACAAGTCTAACATAGAACCAGGCTAGCAAGCACAATGCCTTGAGTTGAAACCTAAGATGCAAGAGAAATAGGACATCAAATTTTAAAGAATCATATAGGAGCTAAATTATGCAGATAATAATCAAAATGTTGCACTTAGTAGAAGTGGATCATAGCGAACAAATTTTAAGAACAAGAATGATATAATGCAGATAACATTTCATAGTGACTTTATCTGTTTTTTCTTTTTTCTTTTTTTAGAATTTACTATACATTTACTACATGCTTTGCTATTGGGAATGTGACATAAATTGTCCTGGTTCATCCTCTCATCCATCCTAGTGTTACAATTTTCTTGACTGAAAATAAGGCTCAGAATACTGAACATTTTTAGATTCAAAAACGTATGAAGAAGACTTGTCTATTATACCACATTGCTTCATTATCTATTATGGAGAGGTGCCTTGTAGTTATAATTCTCATATTTAATGTGTTCTTTGTGCCTAGTAATTTTATTATATGTAAGAATTAATATTTTACAAACCTATTATCTTACTCATTTTCCTAGCACATCATATTTCCTTTTTTAAAATTTATTTGTGTGTCTGTCCTGAGCTTTGAACTCTGGAGCTCAAGGTTTACTTGCTTTTTGCTCAAGGCTAGTGCTCTGTCACTTGAACTACACCTCCACTTCCAGCTTTACTGGTGATTAATTTGGGTAAGAGTCTCACAAATTATACCGACATCAAATACAGTGAAAGCAGGGGTTATACTGTGGGGGAGGGACATACAAAGCAACATAGAAATCATCTTATAAATATGTTAGAAACAATTGCATGAAAGAAAAAAAAAACATTTGAATACTTGTCTTGGGGTTCATTCCCCTAACATCAACTTCTCTGACCTTTTCTGCTTGACTCAGACATATACTATAATTTGTGGAGGAGAAGAGGAAAAACAAATCGTTTAAATAGGGATACAGGTGGACCCACTGCAACAAAGAGAAGTACAAGTCATTATGTCGAAAACCAACTTTACAGCTTTGGTGGGGGGGGTGCAGGGGGGGGGGCGAGGGGCAGATTGGGTGGGGGGGCGGGGAAGGAGGAGGATGGGAATGGATGGGAAGGGGAAACAAAGGAGGAGTGGTTGAACAAGTTTACACTCCCTAACAATGCTGTAGGGTTCCCTTCTGTCCACATCCCCTCCAGCATTTGTTGTTATTAGAGTTCTTGATTATAGCCATTCTCACTGAGGTGAGGAGGAATCGCAATGTTGTTTTGATTTGAATTTCTTTTATGGCTAGAGAGGTTGAGCATTTCTTTATGTGTCTATTGGCCATTCTTTTTTCCTCTTCAGAGAAGTTTCTCTTTAAGTCTTTATCCAATTTGTTAATTGGGCAATTGTTTCTTTGAGGATTTGTTGTTAGAGGATTTAGTTTTTTGAGTTCTAAGTATATTTTAGATATGAGACCCTTGTCTGTTGTATGACTAGTGAAGATCTCTCAATCTGTGGGCTTTCTATTGATCTTGCTAGCTATGTCCTTTGCCATGCAGAAGCTCTGCAACTTCATGCAATCCCATTTTTCCAACCTTTCTTTGGCAGGTCAAAAACAAAAATTCCTAATCAAGGGAATAAAATATCAGAAAAGAGGTTTGCACCATGTGATATTTTTGTTTCTTTGTATGTTCCCCCCCCACACATGGTATAACCCCCGTTTTTATGTTTTTGATGTCAGAGTCCCCTGCATCTTGTATATAGGAGAAAAAACAAAATGCTTATATAAGGATGCAGGTTGACCCATTTTAACAATGAGATGTACAAAACACTTCGTTGAAAATCAACTTTACAACCTCAGCAGAGGGGGTGGGGAGAGTATTGTGTGTGAAGGAATGTTAGAGGGAAAACAAAGGAGGAGGCAACAATGCTCAATAGGAAATGTATTCATTACCTTGCTCATGTAACTGTAATCCCTCTGTACAACATTTTTACAATAAAAAACATACAAAAAGAATATATGATGTGAATTAAAAGCAACAAAGTGACATGTGAATAAATGTGAAAGAGAAATTAAAATTGCAATTACCAGAAGGCACAACTGTCTATTAGAAAAGCTATAATACCCACAACAACAACTCTGTCTGACAGTACACGGAACAAAGAAGACACCCATTCCCTCAAGCAGATAATGAAAAAGTACATGAGATTTTGAAGAAATATTTGCAGATTTTCCTTTTATTTTTAAAGCAAATAATTGTCCATAGATATACCAGGGAACACAATAATCAAAAATTTTAACCTAGGCATATTGTTTACACAAAAACTTGAACATGAAAGTAGATAGCATCTTTGTTCATAGTCACTAAAATTGTAAACAATCAGAATGTCCTTCAATAGAGAAATAAATAAATAAACCATTTGTAGTATATCCAAAAACTAAAATATTACCTTTCAATAAAAACAAATAATCTTACACTAAATGAGTATATGCTAAGCAAAAGGAAAGAAATGTAAATATCACATGATGTGGAAGAAATAGTTGTATTGTCAAAGCTCATAGAATTCACAAACCTTGTAGACCATGATAATGACAATTTGCCTTGTAAAGATTAAAATGTGTTTGTGACTTTAAGTATCACTCTTCCACAATACAGTGCAATATGTAAAATTTATGTAATAACCTAATCTCAATTAAAAAATAAATTTTAATTTAAAAAATGATCTGTTGACTCACTCAACAAGATAGCTTGACTTTAAATTTATTTCACTAAAGAAAAAAATAACTCTGTCCCAAAGTTTATCTGTTTGCTTTATTTATTTATATATCATTACATACTGTGGAAAGTTAAAGATGAAGCACAGATCACTGGTTGAAGTACATGATGATGGACAATGTAGCTGAATAATTTGTTACAAAGGAGAACACAGGAACTTTTACAGAAAAGACATTGTCATAATTGACATTGATCTGAGGAATATACAACAATATATTTACCAAAGCCCAAGGAACTATATTTTAGAAAAATGAATTTGAATGTATGTAACCTAAGACACAATTCATGGAAACAGCATTGTGTTTATGCTTTGATTAATGTGATGAACATTAATATCAATTAACTACTATCATAGTAGCTATTATGCTGTTACCAACCAAAGTCAGTGCTTAAAAAATGTTCCAGGCCCTCTACTTTCATTTCATCCTTGATACTATTATTATCCTTGCATTATAAACAAAGCATTAATATTTGAAGAGATCAAGTAAGCTGCCCATGGTTGAATAGCTAATGTGTATTGAAGCTGCAAATCAAACTCACCTCCTCTTAGGTCAGAGCTCTGAAAATCTACTCTATATTACTTCTAGCATAAATATTTAAATATTAAACACACTCTCATTTTCTATCCATGAATACAAAGAGCATTTCTTTTATTCTCTGGATTGTGATTAAGCTCAAGGTCTTACATGTGCTGGCCAGAATTCTATCATCAAGGTACATCCCCAGGCCATATTTTTGTATCCATTTTTGCACTTGATTTTTCTAGATGCACAATTGGACATCATATATGTAGGTTGATATCCACCTATTTTGAAAATCATTTTAATATTTTTCTTTTAAATGTGCCACTGAAAATTTCACATGATATTCATTTCACTCTACAATATGTACAATTATGTCAATTATCAAGAATGAATAAATTTAAGTACTATTTTTATCACATTCTCAATCCATATTGATAATCTTTGCACTTATTTATCTTAAGCACTGAAATTTTATTTGAACAATTACATATCCCATTCATCAGTCTATATACTCCAATAAATATGAATTTTAACTTTTAAGTTTATTTTGCTACCTGGAAAATCAATTCTCTTACAATGTTCATTTTCACTAATATAAACTTTACTAGTTTGACTTAGTTTTTCAAATATAAGAATTAATTCTACAATGCATACAATGCATAGAAACAGGGTTATAGAGCAAAAGCATGCATATATTAAAACATATATATTATAGAAATTTCTCTTAAGACATAGCACAAGTTTGTACCCACAAAATTCACCTATAGCTATATTTATTTTTTCCCAACTGAATATTGTATTAATCCTTGGCCCCTTTTGCACATTTTTCCAAAGACTATTCTGTCTTTTTCCACAGGTAGCATTACTTTCCCACTAACTTTGTTGATTATAGCACATCATGGTATATTTTACCAACATTATGCATTAAATCTTTTTAGTTTAGCAAGACTCCGTAACTGAGGCTACAAATCCAGCAGCTTCAACAAAATGAATTGATTGTTCCCATAGCTCTGTAACCCAAGATCAAGAGACCAGCATGGCTGATTTCTTCACTGTGATGTCTCCTCAGATTGCAGATGGCTACTGTCTTCCTGTGTCTTCACATAACTTTTGTGTGATACAGTCAATAGAGTCTTACATAGACATACATGTGTTTTTATGTATATTGTCATAGTAATTATACTTTGCTTCCTTTCTGGCCTCTTTCCTCAACATTACATCTTTACATTCAATTAATAGCTCTATAATTTAAAACTTCTGCTCAATTCTAAGTAAGCACTTGGTTTCTCCTGGCTAGTTACCATTAAGAATTGTATTTACAAATCACTTTGTTAGAGGCACTGCCCTTGTATAACGACTTAATGATAACAAACCAAAAACTAAAATTTAGGAAAGAATATTGTAGCAGTGCATGCTGGTACATGATCCTTAGTTAACATGTTTAAATTTCCTTTTTGGTTTATAGAGTTTGGAATTATTGGATCATAGACTGCATGATCAACATTACAATGTAAGACAAACTGATTTTCAAAGTAGTAACAGCTTACATTCTTGCTAGAAAGTATGAGAGTTCCTGATGCCCCATCTATTTAATAACAATTGGTGTGATCTGTAATTTAGCCACATATTCAATGGTGAATATAATGTGATCTATCATTGTTCATATCAGTATGCTACACCAGCAGTAAAGTGGAGAACTTACCTGTTTACATTCCATATCATCTTTGGTAGCTTTATTTTTGTCTTTATTTAAAGATTTTTTTATTGTAAAGATACTGTACAGAGGAGTTACAGTTACATGAGTAAGGTTATGAGTCCATTTCCTATCTAAATTGTTACCCCCTCCTTTGTTTTCCTCTACCTTCCCTCCCCACATCCCCAGATCTTTCATCCCCACACCGGTTAGTTTTCAACATAGTGTCTTGTACATCTCATTGTTACAATGGATCAACTTGTATCTTTGTTTCAACATTTTTTATTACCCTTCCCCTCACCAAATTAGAAAATTGTATATGTAAGATTCAGGGCACCAGAATCAAATACAGTGAACAGGGGTTATACCATGGGGGAGGAACATACAAAAGCAACAACAACAACAACAAAAATCACATAGTACATTATAAGCACATTAAAAACAATAACAACAAAGATAAAACTTCTTGTGTCCCTATCTTGGGGTTCTTCACACTTAGCATCATCTGGTCATATGTAATAGCTTTTGACCTTTTCTGCTTGTCCTAGACATATACTAGTTATTGCAAATAAGGGAAACCATGGGATCTATGTGTCTTTGGGCCTGACTTACTGCACTTAATATAATTTGTTAAGAAATGGAAAGACTTGGAAAAAATTATACATTTTGCCTTTTACATTACATTTACAATCTGATCCAATTCATTGACTCAGTACCACTGATTGTCATACTAGTCTCTCACAACATTCTGCAACAGCATCATGGCGACAACATAGTGTTCTGATGGCTATCAAGTCAGAGACACAGAGAAAGAAAACTGAATGAGCATTGGAATTAAAACATTCCAATCTGACCCATTGCAACAATGTGATGTACTAGTCGTTATGTGGAAAACTAACTTTACAACTTTGGTGGGGGGAGGAAAGGGGGGAGGAGGATTGGTGGGGGGGGCGGGGGAGGATGGGAATGGATGGAAGGGGAAACAAAGGAGGAGGCTACAATGCTTGATAAGAAATGTACTCATTATCTTGCCCATGTAATTGTAACTCCTCTGTACAGTATTTTCACAATAAAATTTTAAAAAAGAAAAAAAACGCTCCAATCTGAAAAAAATTGTGACATGATATATAATTTCAATAATACTAATTTTTTTCCTATTATAAGAAGATTTATTTTTTAGAACAATATTTATTTTAATAAACAATCATTTGTTTTGAGGAAGTATTTTCTTGACTTTTCCTTTTACTGTCTGTATTCAAGTTCAGTCATCAATATATTTTTTTATTATGAACATACTGTACAGAGGGGTTACAATTACATGGGCAAGATAATGAGTACATTTCCTATCAAGCATTGTAGCCTCCTCCTTTGTTTCCCCTTCCCATCCCTTCCCAGCCTCCCCCACTCTAATCTTCCCCCCACAACCCCACCAAAGTTGTAAAGTTCGTTTTCGACATGACAACTTGTACTTCTCATTGCTGCAATGGGTCCACCTGTATCCTTATTTAAACGACTTGTTTTTCCCCTTCCCCTCCACAAATTATATTGACATCAAATACAGTGAAAGCAGGGGTTATACTGTGGGGGAGGGACATACAAAGCAACAAAGAAATAATCTTATAAATGCGTTAGAAACAAATGCATGAAAGAAAAAAAACATTTAAATACATATCTTAGGGTTCATTTTCCTAACATCACCTTATCTGACCTTTTCTGCTTGACTCACACATATACTAGATATTGAAAATAAGGGAAACCATGGGACCTATGTTTCTTTGGGCTTGGCTTACTTCACTTAATATAATTTTTTCCAAGCCTTTCCATTTCCTAACAAATGGGGCAATGTCACTCTTTCTGATGAAGGCTTAGAATTCCATTGTGTATATATACCACATTTTCTTGATCCATTCTTCTACTGAGGAGCATCTGGATTGGTTCCATATCTTAGCTATGGTAAATAATGCTGCAATAAACATAGTTGTGCTGGTAGCTTTAGTGTGGTCTTAATTGTAAACATTTGGATAAATGCACAAAAGTGGGATTGCTGAGTCATAGGGGCCTCTATGTGGAGTCTTCTGAGGAACCTCCATACTACTTTCCAAAGTGGTTGAACAAGTTTACACTCCCACCAACAATGAATAAGGTTCCCTTCTGTCCACTTTCCCTCCAGCATCTGTATTTATTAGAGTTCTTGATTTTTGCCATTCTAACTGGGGTGAGGTGGATTCTCAATGTTGTTTTGATTTGCATTTCTTTTATGGCTAGGGAGGTTGAGCATTTCTTCATGTGTCTATTGGCCATCCTTCTTTCTTCTTCAGAGAAGATTCTCTTTAAGTCTTTAGCCCACTTATTTATTGGGCAGTTGTTTCTTTGAGGATTTGTTATTGGGGGATTTAATTTTTTGAGTTCCAAGTATATTTTAGATATGAGACCCTTGTCCATTGTATGGCTAGTGAAGATCTTCTCCCAATCTGTGGGCTTTCTATTGATCTTGCTAGCTATGTCCTTGGCCATGCAGAAGCTCTGCAACTTCATGCAATCCCTTTTGTTCAACCTTTCTTTGATTTGTTGTGTTTCTGGGTCTTTATTAAGAAAATTCTGGCGAGGCTGGGAAGGTGGCTCAGTGGTAGAGCGTTTGCCTTGCATGCATGAGGCCCTGTGTTCTATTCCTCAGCACCACATAAGAAAAAACCCGGAAGTGGCGCTGTGGCTCAAGTGGTACCGTGCTACCACTTGAGGGTAGTGCCCTACCACTTGAGGGTAGTGCCCAGGCCCAGAGTTCAGGCCCCACGACTGGACCCCCCCCCAAAAAAAAGAAGAAGAAAATTTTGGCCTGTGCCAAGGAGTCCAAGAGTTTCTCCTATTCCTTCCTGTAATGTTTTCAGCGTGTCTGCTTTGACTTCAAGGTCTTTTATCCATTTGGAGTTGATTCTAGTGCAGGGTGATATATAAGGATCTAGCTTTCGTTTTCTACAGGAGTTTAATCTTGCCCTTTACTGAAGAGTCTGTCTTTCTTCTATTCTACTTTTAGCTTCCTTATCGAAGATTAGGTGGCTATAGGTCTGTGGGTCTTCATTCCTATTCTATGGTCCTCAGATCTCTTCCTGTGCGAGTACCAAGCTGTTTTGATTACTATGGCTTTGTAGTAGAGTTTAAAATTTGGTATTGATATTCCTCCAGCACTGTTCTTTCTGCTAAGGATTGTTTTCGATATTTGAGGTCTTTTATTATTCAATATGAATTTCGGTGTTGCTTCTGCTATTTCATTGAAGAATGAGGTTGGGATATTAATAAGTATCAAATTGAATATCAATACCAAATTTCAAACTCTACTATAAAGCCATAGTAATCAAAACAGCTTGGTACTGGCACAAGAACAGACCTCAGAACCAATGGAATAGAATTGAAAACCCAGAAATGAACCTATAGACCTATAGCCATCTAATCTTTGATAAAGGAGCTAAAAAAATAGAATGGAAGAAAGACAGCCTCTTCAGTAAATGGTGCTGGCAAAATTGGTTAACTACTTGTAGAATACTAAAGCTAGATCCTTATATATCACCCTGCACCAGAATCAACTCCAAATGGATCAAAAACCTCGGAGTCAAAGCAGACACTCTGAAAACATTACAGGATGGAATAGGAGAAGCCCTAGGTCTCCTTGGCTCAGGCCGAAATTTTCTTAATAGAGATCCGGAAATAATACTCATTTAAAAAAAAAATTAAATGCATAGCAAATAGACCAGTGGCTGTGAGGAATATTTCAGTGTTTATTTATTTTAATAAGTTCCCTTTCAGAAGTTGTTATATAAGATACTGCAATTGTAAATACAAAAATAATTAAAATTGCTGAAACTATGCAAACTCACAGCCAAAAGTCCCTAACATAGATCTCAATATGTCACAGGACCCAAAATGTAATATTAATGAATAATAAAATTTAAATAGATTATAATAAATAAAACCATTTCACTGAAGAGTAAATGAGACTAAGCTGCTGACCTTAGTATTATTACTTTTGGAAATCTACAAAAAAATCTTTACCTAAGCAATTTATTGTGATTCACAAATAATTTTTCAAGGACATTCTTTTCCAATTGTGAAAATACCAACAATGCATATATAAGTTGAACAGTTAAGCAAATAGACATTGAATTATGAAAGATGGATTTCTCACCATTGCAATGGGAGGCTACAGATATGCAAGGAAATGAGCGGAAAATGGTACTTTAGGTATGTATTTAGCACTTTATTTCCTTTTTAGTAAGAAATTCATGTTTTCTATATTGCTTTCTGACCATCCAATTGATCATCACTTTATCTTTCTTTTATTAGTAGCTTCAAAATTAGAATAGTTCTACTTAAGTGTTACATTTTTCTTGTATGGGTAATATTGTTGTCATATATCATAATTCTATATCCATTTTTACATGGGAAATGAATAATTACTATTAGTCAATATTAACATATTCATTCAGTTTTTCTCCTGGCTCTATGCACACTTTTCTAGACTAATTTTTGAAAATAGAACTTGAATCTTGCCATACGCATGCATACCTAATGTTAATAATTTCGGAGTGGAGCCATACTCTTTTAATAATTTCTGTAAAATATATGACAACACATATTCTCCATCATAAACTTAAACACTCATAAATGAAAATTTGAATGAATCAGATATTAATCAATTGAGCCACCCAAACAACAGATATATATTTTGGGGGGGAGTATTTTGTTCCTGAGATATTCATCACTATAACAAAAACATTTATTCTAATCAAGTTATAATAAAAATATTTATTTGAGCTAATAGTTGGAATGTTTAATTCATGATAAGTACGCTCCTCTGCTTTTCTGTCTTTGGTATGGCAACAATACAAATGTGGTCATCGGATGGCCAGGAAGCAAAGAGAGAAGTCCTGAATCTTTCACCTCGGGAGCTGGGCACCAACAGTAAAAGAAGTTACACTAAGCTCTACCGTTTAAAGGTTGTACCACTCCTAATGTTGCCATGGGAATCATGGCTTAATAAATGGACATTAGGAGAAAATTCAAAATTCAATCCTGGCAGGTATTAAAAAAATGCTGAAATTTGTATTTTGTTTTGATGCACTGAGTATTAGCATAAAGATAAGAAAAACATCTCTCTTTTATATTATAAATATTTATTAGTTCATACAAATATTCAGAGTCATTTTATATTACTATTCATGTACATTATTGATACAAAGGCAACACTATTTTATGAAGTCATGAGTATACATAGTGAACTACTGTTTAATTATATATTTAAGGACACATATACAATCACATTGAGAAAGCAATATTGTTTCTGTAATTGTGTTATTTCAAGTACTTGTGAGCAAAGAAAACTGCTGATTATCCACTGTTATGGCTCTTGTTTAGTCCAACATCCCACTTTATTCATTCAAAGGAATGTAATTTATTAGGAAGGTGGTTTTATTCTAAAACAAATGTACCTATTTTGTTGCATAAACTTTTAGTTCATATGAGATACAGTAGTCTGAAGGGAAAGAAGTTTTGATTTGAGAGACAGGAAAGTTTCCTTTGAATTTTAAAAAGGATTTAGCTTGGCTTGATTCCAGGCAGCTGAAAAAACTAAATCTGGATTTGTAGGTAATGAGTTTATTCACAAATCAAAAAGTACAAAGTTAAGGGATAGGATAAATTGCCACAATATGTAGGGAAAAAAACCATATATTTCAAAAAGTGTCTGATTGCATACAGGAAATTTGAGAAGAGAAAAAGAATAATTAAAAAAGTCTCCTTAATACGATCTTTTCTTTATATCCCATTGAATATTTCAGTTTAAGGTGAGATTCTTGGGTATAAAAACTGACTTGTTATATATAAGAATCTGTGAGAAAATAGGGGTAGAGAAATCAGTATGTCTGGGTTTGTGCAAGCATCTGCATTTTGCAAAAAAAAAAAAAAAAAAAAAAAACTCTTGAATATGCTAATATAACCAGAAGAGAGCAGAAATTACACCAGATAGGATGAGAAAAACTGGATGGCATTGCATCATATTACCTCTTCTTCACGTGTCATCAGGTGTTTGTGGGGGAGAAGACATCCTACATGCTCCAATAAAGATTCAGAAAATAACTGTGAAAGTCAGAGGCCAATTATCTTTGGGTAAGTGACTATAGTTAAAGATATACCAGTTTCTCATATGGTCATATGTACATAACATAGCCTTTGAGCTACTCTGCTTGTCCTAGACATGTACTAGTCATTGCATACAAAGGAAACCATGGGACCTATGTTTCTTTGGGCCTGGCTTACTTCACTTAATATGAATTTTTCTAAGTCTTTCCATTTCCTAACAAAAGAGGCAATGTCATTTTTTTTTCTGGTGGAGGCATAGAATTCCTCTCTCTCTCTCTCCTCTCTCTCTCTCTCTCTCTCTCTCTCTCTCTATATATATATATCACATTTTCTTGATCCATTCATCTACTGAAGGACATCTGGGTTGATTCCATATCTTAGCTATGGTAAATAATCTGAGATAAACATGGTTGTGCTGGTAGCTTTAGTATGACCTTGTCTGTGATCATTTGGGTAAATGCCCAAAAGTGGGTCTGCTGGGTCATAAGGGAGCTCTATGTGTAGTCTTTTGAGGAACCTCCCTACTGCTTTTCAGAGTGGTTGAACAAGTTTATACTCCCACCAACAATGCAGTAGGATTCCCTTCTGTCCACATCCCTCCAGCATCTGTTGTTATTAGAGTTCTTGATTATAGCCATTCAGGCTGGGGTGAGGTGGAATCTCAATGTTGTCTTGATTTGCATTTCTTTTATGACTAGAGAGGTTGAGCATTTCTTTATGTGTCTATTGGCCATTCTTATTTCCTCTTCAGAGAAGTTTCTCTTTAAGTCTTTATCCAATTTGTTAATTGGGCAATTGTTTCTTTGAGGATTTGCTGTTAGAGGATTTAGAGTTCTAAGTATATTTTAGATATGAGACCTTTGTATGTTGTATGGCTAGTGAAGATGTTCTCCCAGTCCATGGGCTTTCTATTGATCTTACTATCTATGTCCTTTGCCTTGCAGAAACTCTGTAATTTCATGCAATTCCATTTGTCCAAGTTGTCTTTGATTTGTTGTGGTTCTGGGTCTCTATATAACCATATGAGATAATGTTAAGCAAAGTGTACCCCAAGACAGGGACACAAGAGATATTTTTTCTCTCTCTCTCTTTCTTGATAGTGTTTTTAATGTACTTACAATACACTATGTGAGTCTTTTGTTTCTATTGTATGTTCTTCCCCCATGGTATAACCCCTGTTTTCTCTGGATTTGATGCTGGTGTTCTGCACCTTGTAGATATATTTTTGTAATTTGGGGAGGGGAAGGGATATTGCAGAACACTTAAATGAGGATGCACCTGAACCCCTTGTGACAATGAGATGTTCAGGACAATATATTGAAAATGAACTTTACAATATTGGTGGCGGGGTGGAGCAGGGGAGAGGAGTTGGGCAGGTGGGGAGGGAAGTTATGGTAGAGGGAAAATAAAGGAGGAGGTAACAGTGCTCGCTATGAAATGTACTCATTACCCTACTCATGTAACTATAACCCCTCTGTACAACATTTTTATGATAAAAAAATAATAATACAACAAGATACACTAGTCTGTTTTTATTTCTAAAAATACATGCTTGCCAGATCTACAGACAGATTGGAAGTTAAATCACACATCAGGTTTGCTTGTATGAATGTCAGAACAAAGGCATAGACAAATAAGAGAGATGCAGGCAAATGTGGCCAAACCTTCAGCACATGAGCCATTGTCTTTCCTTTGAAGAATAATAGTGAGTAATAATAGTGTAGTCAAATAGAAGCAAAACTATTCAGGGAGTTTTCCCATTGCACTGAACATTATTTGACTAAATAGTAACTTGAGGAACCTAATGGCATTGCACAGTTGCGATAGTATTGCATTAAATTCCATGGAGCACAAATTCCACCATTACCAAAAGGGAAGAATTCTAAGGAAAGGATGGTGTCCCAAAGAGACTGAGTACACGTGTAAGATACCAACTTGTTCCTAATAAATAAGTTAAATTGTTTTATCTGTGAGGAAGAAATTGGGGTTCAAGAGGAAAACAATGATATAGAAAGAAATGGAATGATAGCTTTGCATAGATATTGATACCATTAAATGCATATCTGCTCTCAATCTAAACTGAGTAATTAATAAAACAAACTAATTTTATTTGCATTGGACAAACTATATAGGAAGGTTTTCATCAAATAATATGCTGGTTGCAAATATTCAACATGACTCTCATTCCATTGAATTTTATATTCAGAATAGACTTACATAAATTTGAGAAAATAGTAATTTGTTTCATTTTTCTTTACTTCTCCAATATTGCAGTGTCTAATCATTTTTTTAGTTATACTCATGTGAAGGATATTAAAATTATACTAGAAATTTCTTTAAACTGCACTTCATATTCTATATGTGGATTTTATTTAATTTCTACAACTTTTATTCCTTGATTTTTAAAAAATCCATTAGTCAATTTCATTAGATTTATTGTATTAATTAAGAATTTTATATAAAATAGACATATAGAAAACTAACATCAGAATCACTTCAAATTCCTTTTCCACTTTCACAACCAATAGATATTGAATCAGCAGTAAGTTTGTAAATCTCAGATCATTCTTCATCTTTGATTACTTGTCATATTCTTTTTCCAGTTCTTAGAACTATGATGATACCATTTTCTTGTCTCCTTCCTTCATCATTATGAAGCTTATTTTTCACTTCTACTGTTTTCAATTCAGATGTGCCTACACTGACATTTAGTGCTTGAAACAGAAATTGATTCATCATTTAATTTGCTTTTGGTAAATACCAACCTTATTCCTCAAAATAAACTTATGACAAAGTCAGATTATCTTGAGGATTTTGCTTAAATATATTCCTTCATCAACTAATTTTTAAATATTAATGAGAGGAAAATATGGATGGCATAGTAAATCAAGCCTGAAATTATACTAATTATGCAAAAAAAAAGATATGGGTGATTGAGACCAGCTAAGGAAAAAAGAAGTTTGGGGCACATCATCTCAACAAATGTCTAAAGAAATTGGGGAACAGTTGTCGTTCTAAACAATACAGAAAAATATAAGTAGAAAATATTCAGCCCAGCAAATCCATGTATATAGTCAGATCATACCTAAAAATAACCATCGAGAGTGAAGAACTAAGATGGCAAAGTAGCAGCAACAAAGAATCACCCTAGCTCTTTCTGATGGAACAGAGATTGTGGGTCCTAATATGAACTTCGCCTCAAGAGAATGGCAATAAGAAAAAAAAAAAACACAAGCAGAGAAGCAAAGAGAAAAAACTGCAAAGTGCTTGCCCCATCCCATCCTCTGCCTGCAGATAAGCCTTGATAGTGGCCCCATGCCCACAGTAGTACTACCTTGACCAACATAGACAGCAGCAAATCTGAAGATCTAGAGTTATATATCAGGAACATGAGACTGCCATATACAGATGCAGAAACTGTTGCCACAATGATGCTGGTCAGCCAAAACCTAAGGCAAGGGACTGTAAGTACCCTGCAGGGGATACCTCCCATGGGAGACCAGCACTGGTGATGACCCAAAGTGCTTGACATGGAAAATCCACTCAGAACATACCAAAGGGAAATCCGAGAACTGGCAGATTCAGCCAAGACATCAATCTACACAAAGTTGGACTACACAAGGAGAATAATTCAAAAGTTACTGAATGCTATTAAAAAATAATTATATAAACCATTTCCAATCTCAAGAGAGAGAATTTCACCCACCTGACAGATGCAGAATCCAAGAAGAAATACTTCTAGACACATCATAGTGAAAACTCTGGAATTAAATCAAAACAAGTAATTTTAAAGTAGCAAAATCAAAGGAACTATATTATAGCAGAAAGAAAATCATATGGCTGCAGATCTCTCTAGAAAAACTCTGAATTCAAGGAGAGCTTGGAATGGTATAATACAAGCCCTGCGGATCAACAACTGCGACCTAGTATACCTAACAAAACTAGCATTCACAATTGACAGCCTACCTTGACAAACAGAACCTACAGAAATTCATGAGCATTGAACCACCATTACAAAGAATAATAACAGGAAGTATCCACTCTGAAGAACACAATCAATGTCAAGAAAACTCAACATTAGACAAAATCATTAGGAGACTAGTTCCATTAACAAAGGAAGAAGAAAGAAGCAAACCATAGGACAAAAAATAGTAGAAAATATGACATATCTCTCCATAGTAACCTTAAAAATTAATGGACTTAAGTTTCCATTAATGTCTCAAGGAAACCTTACTCATAGTCAAAAATAAATACAAATTCAAAGTGAAGGAATGGAAAAAGATTTTTCATGCAAATATTTCTTACAAGAATAACCATATATGTATCTGATAAAAAAGAATTTTTATTAAATCAGTTTGAAACTACTGGAAGGTCATTGCATATTAGTAAAGGGAATGAACTAGGGTGACGAAATCACATTGGTTCATATTTATGCACCAAATTATGCAGCATGTGAATACATTAAACAGATACTTTTGGACTAATAGAACATGATAGACCCAAACACAATAATAATGTGAGATTTTAATATTCTATGATCACCAAAAGACAGGTCAAACAAACAGAAATAAGCAAGAAGACTCTGATCTAAATGACACCATATGCAAATGGACTTAGTAGATATCTATAGACTATTAGACACAACAACGATCTAATTTGTTTTCAGTGACCCATGTAACATTTACCAAATTTGATCATATCAT